>NC_091844.1:21994951-22619951 GCF_037783145.1 Equus przewalskii
CTTAGGGAAATTAACCCCTCTTCCCTGTGTGCCATCAAGGTGTCTTATGCAAACTTTCTGATATATGTCACCGGAGATTATATGCTGATGTTGCTTTTCAATCTAGTCCCCTCCTTCTGCTGCTGCTTGAACCACCTCTACCAAGACAGCACTTAATTAAATGCCTGGTACATTGCTGATACTCTCCCAACAGTTCTTTGAATAAATGTATAGACTCATATCAAGGAGAAAGGAAGGACTGAAGTGGAGAAAAAGTTGCAAAGCTTTCTTTTATCAGTGCATTGTTTAAACAAAGTAGGTCACCAAACCTGCCAACCAAATCAAAGTAAATGCACCTACAGTTAAACTTTTCTCTACCCAAGAAATGATTCTATTTATCACAAACTTCTTTATTTTGGGTGGTACATATAGTTGAAAATTAAAAGAGCCTCCAGAATGGTTTTAATACATTTCTGGGCAACATAGCAGCCTTTCAAATTTTTTTCCTTTTGTGATCAGAGATATTTTTTTTAAGTAAGAAAAAACAAGCTGAAGAATAGGGAGTATAGTGTGCTATTATTTGTATAAATGAAAACAAAATGTGTGTCTGTGTGTAACGGTGCATGTATTAGTTTGTATATGCATAGAATAGCTCTGAACAGTGGTTATCTTTGATGCAAATACTGTGTGGTCCAGACCAGGATGGGGAGGGATATTCAATTTTCACAGTATACTCTTTTTTTAATTTGTTAATTTTATTCCTTATAAACATGTACACAATTAAATACTATATAAATTTTCATGATATGGTTAGACAAATTTTGATGAAAATAGAAAAAGAGAAAACATTACACAAAGGGACACATTTTTAGATTTTTTTTGAGCAAATCACCCAGGGTTTTACATCATTACCAAGAATTTTAGGCTCATTCAGGTTTAATTTTAACAGAACCACTGAACCTTCTAAACAGACCCAATAGACCTGTTTTGCTGATTCTTCCCTCTTTAAATTAACCAAATTCACTCACTTGACAAATTGTTCTATCATCATGATGTACTCATAGTTTGAGCGTTCAACTCTAGGGATAGTAAAGCAAAGTCATTGCTTCGTTTATTCGTACAGATGGCTTTCTTGGATAAGTCACCCAAAACTAAATGATGATTTTATTCTCCAACACATTCATTACCTGAGCTGTTGCTTTTCTCAAGTCCTTTGCCCATTTGGTGAGATCAGACCAAGCCAGATAGTGGGAAATGTCAAAGAGAAGCAAGATTATCCTGACTAAAGATGAAAAAGATCTACTTTATGTTAACTCTTCTCTCAGTGGCAGGTTGTTCTCAGCAGAGACATATTTCAGCATGAACTCCAAAGTTAACTTTTGAGATGATTTATAAAGCAGAGGTAGGTCGTAGCTGTCCAAAGTAAATCCATTGAGAAATATTGACAAAGCAAACACTTCCTACCCTTTCATCACATCCTGGTGCTTAAATGAGAACCTATTCTTCTCAGGAGGACACTATCAGACTGAACTGCTGGTCCTTTGAATGGAGTTATAGCTTTGCTGGTGTGAACTCATTCTCGACAATGGTTTGCTATCAGCTATGAATCTCCATTCACTTCAGGGAAGCTGCAGTTCTTGAAACACTAGACACTGCACCTGAATGGATTGCTATTGACAACAAATCTTTAGCAATAAGAGTAAAAGAAAGAAAGAAAAATCCTCTAGTCATAGCAATCACAGCTTAGACTAAGCTTGACATTGGGATCAGTATAGGAGGTGGAGTGATTGGGCCCCTTACCACTCCCGTCCAGAAAGGATAAAGTCACTGACACTTCTGGGGTGAAACTTTCCTGTGTTTCTCCCACTTTTCCTTTGACATAGGCTTGCCCTATAAATCTAGCTATAAATTGATTCCTTCTCATGTCTCAGAACAGCTCCAAATCCCAAATACAGCATGATTTCTAACTCTCAGCAGAGACTGACCTCTAATTAAAGCCATAAATTGAACCTAAAACATGGCTGCAGTCAAGTATAATGCCTCTTACATGCTATAACTATGATCAAAAAGTAAATGTATAGGATTGCCTCCAAAACAACTCATTCACACTTGTGGAAAAATTACTAAAACACCACAGGCATGCTTCAAAGTAGATACTGCAAAGTAACTAGAAAATGTTTAGTTAAAATGACTCATGTTAGGGTATTCAGAAGAATATATCCTACTTCTTTGTGAAATAAGACCTGTAAACAAACTTTGATCTGTAGTGTCTATGAGCACCTACTCAGTGCACAACAATTTCATATTCACCACTGCCTCCTTCAATGCTCACAGCAACCTTGGTGACAAGTTGGGCTCTCCTGAGTGACTCTGAGGCAGAATTTAATGGACAGAAGTGTTATGAGAGTGTTACTTAGGATAAACACATCTGAAAGAAGGGAGAGGGCAGCACGATTGGGCAAAAGAGAAGTCCAGTTGCACAGCAGGCCCAAACAACTTTGGCCAAACCCAAGGTAGCTCTGAAGCTAAAATACCCCATCAGAGTGTCTCATGTTGGCCTGAAATGTCCTGGTCTTTATGCCCCTGTGTCCCTCAGTCATTGCATAAGGGCTGTCCCCAAAAGGGTTGGCTTTGGGTGAGATGACAACTGAGGTGATCTTTCAAGGAGCTGACAGGCGAAGTCCACCTGTAGATATCATTGCTGTTAACCAGGGCCACAAGTTTTCCTTTGAAGGGGAATCTGGGCACCATGTCCATTATAACCTCATGTCCATTATAACCTCTAAGTCCATTATAACCTCATTCTAAAGAGAAGAACATGAGTATCAGAGAGATTAGGAGAAGTTGATATGTGCATGGTCTCACAGCAAGTGGTGGATCTGGAAATCACAACAGGGCTTGTTGATTCTAACTCCGTAGCTCTTTCCAGTACTCTAAGCTGCCTTTTCAGAACTTAAGAAAATCTGGAACTCGTTAATAGCATCCTACTTAAAAACTTTTTTAACATCTTTTTTTCAAAAACACCTTCCATTATTTCTACTCCAACATTTCTCAGAATGGTCATCTTATTGACTTCTTTTCCTCTGGCTCTGTATAATCATCTCTGTTCCTTTTCAAAAAATTCACAACCTGAACATTTTATTGTATCTTATCTGTTTCTCAATATCTCTGAAAACTTGCCCCATCCAGTATTCTTTCCATCTTACCTTCAATTTCTTTCTCATGGCTTAATTTTCACATTGCATATAACATACATTCAAGGTATCCTGTTACTGAAAGAGAACTTTCCATAATGGCATTTCTCACTCCACTGCCTCCACTTGCATCTACTTGATGCCAATTCCCAGAATCCTTGAAATCTAGCTTTGTTCCGTTTTCTGTACTCAGACTCTTTCTCAAAGTGCACTGCTGACAGAAATCTGCAAATGAAATACTCTTTTCTTTTCCTGTTGACTGCTCCATGGAAATCAAACTTCCTTCCCTTGCCTTTCATATCCCTGCATCTTTCATTGTGCCCTCTCACCTTCTCCAATTCTCTGGTCTTGTCTCAGTTCTCTGACACTGAAGATTTAAATTATCCACCCTTCCCTCCTGACCCTCTCCTTCTCCTTGTTTACGTTGCTCCAGTGGTGAGTTCATTTTCATCCAGATCTCAAGCTATGATCACATTTTTGGGGTCAGGATGGGAATTTACAACTTTATTATACAAATAGGGTTAATTTTCAAACAAGTGATAGTTTAATAATCTTACTATTCATTGACAGAGTAATACACTTTAATTACTTAATGTCTTTAACTTTATTGTGTCTTTTCCAGATATTTTATTTTCCACCTATTGAAATCCTAAGTATTCTTTAAATGCTGCAAAATCCCAAGTCATTCATTTTATTCATATATTTTAATTTAGTGTGTATGTAATGATCTTATAAGGTCCTTCAAAACTCATCATTTTGTAATTGCCAGAGTAGGTAGAATATAGAAGGCATCAAAAATGTTTGTTCAATGACTTAGATAAATAAAACAGCATTGATTCAGTGGCTACATGGAAAAGTTCCCTGAGTGAAGATGAACTTATGTATTCAATGAATATTTCTAGAGTGCCTGTTATATACTAGGCACTGAGCTAGTTATAGAGTACATGGAAAAACAAGGTGATTTCTGTACCTCAGGAATGCATGAATAGTGTGGAGATAGACATGATTAATATAGTGGAGTTCTACAGTAGACCAGTAAGGGAACATATGAAAGTATCTTATATGCCAAATTCGATAGTCAGTAAAACTTCTATTTATTCAAAAGTAAGTAGTGTATTACATCACTTTCTACTTTCCCATTATGTAATTTTTATTTTATGCCCTCAGTTTTATTTATGCTATTTCTCTATCCGTATATATATTATAAAACACACACAAAAACACCCACATATACAACATATTGTTGGGGAGGAAGAAATTTTCCTCTACCCTTCTAAGTTCTTTTGGCTGATCTAAGAATTAAAGTGACATGAGACAGAATAGCAGGAGACAATCAAAGTTCAATAACATGTATACATGGGAAGAAACCCAGGAAAACAGTAATTTGCCAAATGGCCAAAGCCACCACCTTAAATATCATCTTCAGCTAAAGAAAAAGAGGATGTTGGGGGTAGTGGTTTGGGACTTCAAAGGAGAAGAAGGCGATTCACATGGAGATGGAAAAGCAAATGTTTGGTAAACAAATGTTTGCCATTCCTGGCAGATACAATGGGACATGGAGGGGACTTTGATCAAATGGGCCTTGGCAGGTTCCTCTTTGCCTACCACACTTAGTTCATATTATACAATAGGATTCTATGGTGACAACTTCTTCCTAGAACAGGCCTTCTATCTTAAATGCTTTTAGGCAGGTAGGGGAAGATCAAAGTTTCTTCCTGAGTCTTTTGTTCTAAAAAGTAATCAAGCCAAAGAGACATATTTTGGGATGGCAAATTCTGCTCCCTTACAATATACACACACATACACATTGAAGATATATGTTGTTCATAAAAATAACTGGATGGTATTTCAACATGTGTATTGTACAATACAAATAAAGTGGGTAAAATTAGTCATTGACTATCAGCACAGATAATTATTTAGTAAACTGTTCTAGTAGCCTTTTCTACGTACTACTCAATATTTCAAAAATTGTATCAAAACTGGTTTAGTAAATGAGTAAAATGATTGAATGACTATTTGAAAAAAATCAAAGAGCTAATAAATCAAAGTCTCAAAAATTTCGAGGAGCATAAAATCATCAAGTATAACAACATACTGTACAAACACATATATACGTAATAATTATTGTACATATATTGTGTATAATACTTACTTCCATGATTATTCCTGGCTCAGTTTTCTATTTATGTAAAAGTTAAAATATGTGTTTATTTTCTCCAATGGTGAAATGCCAAAAGTAATATCCTATTTTCAAGTAGAATAACTCAAGTAAGGGACAGAGATACACAGAGGGAGAACTAGCCCACCCCCACCACCCCGCGCCAAGCTCAGATGATCATAAATGAATGATGGAAGGCTTGAAGAGAGAAAGGTAATCAGAAACATGTCTTGTATTTATGACCTGTTCTTATGTGCCAGCACTCTGCTAGGAGCAACATGTATCAGAAACAATAGTATATGTAATGGAACCAATAGCATATGAGACGTGAACAGTGCTCTCAGTAAATTTACAATCTATTTGAAAATATAAGCCTAAGACAGTAAAAAAACAAGCAGCACTCAGTTTTATTCAATGCTCACTGCAGTGCTTCTCAAAATTTTTCACCAAATTTTCAATGATGGCAGAGAAGGATAACACATAACCTCAGCATGTTACATATGTGTATGTATTAGAGAGAGGCAGGAAGAGAGAGAGAGAAAGTGAAGGAGAAAGAGAAAGTGAACAAAAAGATGAAATGGTTTTGTGTCTTTTTGAGCAAGATTGTTGAGTGTCAGAAAATACAGGTTGAGAAAAATGGACATTAGCTTTTACATCCCCCTCACATTTCTTATTTTATTACTCCTGAGTTCAATCTTCCACCAACTACTAGTAATTAGATATAAATGCATTAACTAAGAATGACCTGCGTGCTGACCTTTAGCATTAGCAAAGAAACGAGAATAAGCAATGAGGAAAGGTGGGTGTGCAGGTAAGTTTTTCACTTTGCAGCCATGTTTGGAGGGGGAGGAAGTCCCTCAAAGCACAGATTGATGGTAGGTATTGAAGAATGAAATAAAATGGATTAAAACTCTATCTTTATGCCCTGGAAATGTGGGTCAAGAAGTACATCAAGGGCAACTTGTTGGGGAGTATTAATGGCAAAAATTACCTCAACTTAAGTGCCAGCATCTGTACATTGAGAGAGAATGAACGAGGAGAAACAAAGAGGAAGAATGAAGATCCGTGGAGCCTCTTTGTTTTTATCATGCTAATAATTCCCCATCTGACGTGCTGATTTGTGGTAACACTCTGTACATAGTCGCCTCCTCTATGCTCACATTATGTTTTCCTGAATCAAATGCAGATCTTGAAGCAAGTCTCCCAGTTCTTCATTATATAGGCCTGTGGCTGTCATATTTATCTTGGCTTAGAATTATTTGGGAGCTTTTAAAAATACAGACCTTTGGGCCCAAACCCAGAGACTTTGTTCCCTAGTTCTGGGGGGAGGCGGGGGACAGGAGAATTCGCATTTCTAACATGTTCTCAAGTGATGCTGATACTACTGGTCTTGGAACCTCCCTTGAAAGACAATTGCTACAGGGGAATCTTTGCTGCTAGAAAATAGACATATTCCACTCCAGGGTCCAATTGAAAGTTACATTTTCAAAGAAGCTTGTATTTGTCCAATTCTATAGACCAGTCTGCATTTTCTAAAATAAAATCACAGCATGCAAATCCCCTAGCTAGAACACTTTAAAAGGTAACATTTATTCAATCTTGAACCATTGTCTTCACAAATAAGAAAAAAATTGATTCCAATAACCCACTGTAATTACCTGTCTTTGTTCATTGTTCATGCCCCAGGCTAAAATGAGAAAGTAATGAGGTCAAGATGGAGATCTCCTTTGTAGAAATCAACCAGATCAACTTCTGACAATATAAGACCAAATTCTATTTAGATAATGTTCCCAAAGTAGAGGGGCAAAGGCAATAAAGAATATAAATACTTGTATCTGAGTTGTGTAGGGGAGGAGAATTTGCCATCCCAAAATGTATCTCTTTGGCTTGATTATTTTTAAGAACAAAAGACTCAGGAAGAAACTTTGACCTTCCCCCTAACTGTCTAAAAGAATTTAAGATTGAAGGCCTATTCAAGGAAGAAGCTAATATCACAGATAACTATAGTATAATCTGAACTAGATGTGGTAGAAAAGGAGGCACCTGTCAAGGTCCATTTGATCAAAGCTCCTTCCATGTCCCATTGTATCTGCCAGGAATGGCAAACGCTTATTTACCAAACATTTGCTTTTCCATCTCCATGTGAATCGCCTTCTTCTCCTTTGAAGTCCCAAATCACTACCCCCAACATCCTCTTTTGTCTTTAGCTAAAGAGAATATTTAAGGCAGTGGCATTAGCCATTTTGGCAAATTACTCAGTTTTCCTTGGTTTCTCTCTTGTACACATGTTATTGAACTTTATTTGATTTTCTCCTGTTATTTTGTCTCATGTCACTTTAATTCTTAAATCAGGCAGAAGAACCTAGAGGGTAGAGCAAAATTTCTTTCTCCCCTACAGTTGCATCTTCTTTATGACAAAAATCACAATACATTGCCTGTTGGCATCTCAGCATTATTCCACCTAACTTTTGCCATCTTCTCTAGAGGCCTGAAAAACACCTTTCTGAGACTCCCTTTCCCTGCAGTGCTCTGGTTTCTGTTGTACCAATGAGAGGCTCTTGCACAAGATTTGGAAGAAGGGAAGTCATTACTACTCCTGCAGTGGCAGGCAGGTGCCTGGCCCACTGAGCACAGGTATGAGAGCTCTAGAGAAGGCAGCTGTGTGTGATTTGATGGAGGGAGGGTGTAAAGTTTACCACAGATTTCCTATTTTCACTCAATTTGATGCTTCAGGCAGATAAGATTACTTCGGGGTATTCTCCATAGGTCCTTTATTTCCTTAATTCCTGCACATGGGCAAAGTCTTTCTTACATTCTACTGGTTATCACAGACCATTTTTTAGTCTTTCAGATTTTATTTTTGACATATATTTGACTGTAGAATTGATTGTAAATAAAATATTAGAGAGTCTGCTTGCTTATATCTTATACCAATGAAAGCCAGACATATACAGGTAAAATGGTATCAAAAAGCTTGACTTTAGTGATGTTTAAAGCTCATTCAATCCTGATGACATGAATAATAAGTTATTGCTATTCATTTGTTTCCTTTGGAAAGTTTTCAAAAGTTTTGGTGACAAATAATTGGTAGTTGACTTAGACTCTCCGTAATTTGCAACTGTGTTTCCAATTTCAAGAGTTTCTATGAGTCAGCCCTGGTGGCATAGTGGTTAAGTTCAGCATGCTCTGCTTCTGCAGCAGGTGTTCGGTTCCCGGGTGTGGAACCACACTACTCATCTTGTCTGTCAGTGGCCATGCTGTGGTGGTGGCTCACAGATAAAAAGAGGAAGATTGCCAACAAATGTTAGCTCAGGGCAAATCTTACTCAGCAAAAAAAAAAAAAAAAAAAAAAAACTCTTCATCACCTCTTTTTTAATAACTGGTACATGGTTGTAGATGGATGAACTGGGGTTGAAACTTTGGGACATTTACTGTCACAGAATCCTGAGTCACACTCATTGTTGATGGTTTTTTGCTTATCAACACTAACAGCTCCAGTCTTTTCCACCTTAGAATCATTTTTTGATTCCTGAGAGAACTGAGTGTTTAGTCCTTTGATGTGGGTCTCGTAATTTCAGAATATATACTCCAAAAAAAGTTTCCCTTAAAAACACATCTAACAACTTATCAAAACCCTTTCAACATCTGTGTTGAGTACCAGCATATACAATTTCTTGAAATTTGCAATACTGATTGGTATTTTTTTATTAGCCAAAACTGCATCCTTCTTAGACCTTGAGATACTTTCTAAATCTAACATCATGGATAGAGTATGATACTACATGTTCTGGGACTACAAATCATAGATTGCTTAAATCTCAAACTCAAGAATGGATCGTAAACATTATCTTATGATCTCAACCTCCTTGGTTACATTACTCTTGTAAGACCACAATGCCTAGACTAAAAAGTTGGCTTGGCAGTGACATTTCCTGAAACTAGCCTATTGTTATAATTTGTACAAATAACAAAATTCAAAGTCTGATTTACCTGTGCATTCCAGCAGGCACAAAGTGCATGGGCACAGAATGCTCTCCAGAAGAAATACTGAGGTAGGATTCTAGTCTCAAGTTTGTCAGTCATAAGCTGTAGTTCCTGGGCAAGGTGATTAACTGCAGCTTCATTCTACCTCAATGTCCTGTTCTTCAAAGGAAAACTGCTCTTTAACAATCAATGAAAAGGTCCATCACAACTATAGCATTTTTCAATACTTACAATAATTTCATAATACTCACTTGGTGTGTCCTCATTTAGTTTTAGAATCCACTTTTAAGAAAAGTCTTGAATGTAATTCTATTTCATTGCAAAAACCCCGTGCTTTTATATGCTTAGTCTATTATATAATTTCAGTAAGACTAATATTCAATCAAGGAAACATTACTATAAGCAAGAACCATATTCCTACGTGACAATTAGTTCATAGTGGTCTCTTCATAATGGTAACTTAGGCCAATGATGAATTACTTTCAAATAAGTGCTGCCTCTATTGGAGAATATATAACTGGCTTTCACAAAGAGCTGTGTGCTTCAAGATACTGACTTGCATTTACTATGACAGTTGGATTTGGATTAATTGTCACATTTCACCAGATTGGCACTGGAAAAAGCTGCAGAAGTTCCTGAAACATTCTCATACTTCTAGAACCAGTGCAGAAAGTAAGCTATCATTCAGGCACTCTACAGTTAGTGTTTGGCACCCTAGATTAGACAACTGAGAAATACTGTCACTCAACCCAGGACTAACTTTCTTCTTGGGTGACCTTTTCTTTTAAGACAAGTGCCTCGATGGTTCCTGACATTTGGAACAAAAATTAAAAATAAAATAAAATAAAATTTTAAAAGGTCAAAAGTTTTCTAAAATCATGTTGTGTAAAATGTTTAGATCTTGCAAAGTGACAGCTAGAAGAACTCTGGGTGCTGTTAAATGCAAACATTCTCTTTCCCCTGCATTAATGCAACGTTAAAATTGTTCTATTTTAAAATAAAAGTCAGAAATGCAGAGATATTGTTCCCATAGCAGCAACCATTTTTTTTTCATTCTCTGTAGATGGTTTGTGAGATTAGTAATTTGCAAGCTAAAAATAAACTCTAGTATCCGAAGGATTGTGGAAGAAGAACTGACAATGTTATGAGAATCTAAGCCTTAAACATCACCTATGTGAGGCAAGGAATAATTTTCGTTCAATTAAACTAAAGAAGAATTTTCTGTCCGTGCATCTGTTACTCAGTATTTATGAATCCCAAGTCCAACAGAAGAAGTACTTTTCTCCTGAGTTTGTAGAGGAGATCCATCTCCGTCAAACTGATACAATTCCTATCTCCAGTGCAAAATCACTAAAAAGGGATTGATTTATTTATCAACCAGTCTATAAAGTAAGCAACAAGTTTGATTTATACTCTTCTCATCTGGGCAGCCAATTCATTCAGCAAAATCAAATGGATTTTCTAGCAGGCAAAGCATTCAAGTGTTCATTCATTTGCTGGATGGTTAAAGGGTAAGTTGATAAATGAAAGGTTGAATGCCCCAAAGGGAAAGATAGGAAGAGCAGGGATTATGCTCCATATAAATTCAAAATGGCCTCTGGCCATCCCCCATAATACCTTTAGCAAAGCACATCTATGCCTTTATCCAGCTTAGGCCAAGTGACTCCTGCCCTGGTCCACTAAGCTAGAACTTTGTGGGTATAAGGAAAGCATCTGAATCCGCAGGTGTGTGATCCTAGAGACATGCATAATGCCAGTAATGGAATGAAGTTTATGGTTACAGATGAGGAAAGCGAGGCTTAGACACATGATCCAATTGATACAAAGGCAGAATTGGTAGTAGAAACCACACCTTTTGAATATCAGGCCACAGATGAGAGACAAAAGTAAGTTGGGTTGGTGGCAGTGGAATAAAAAGAAGTAAGATTTAGGTAATAGGTCAAAATATAGCTTGATTGGAGGGAAAGTGTAGCTACTGACTACTGGTTTATTTATTTTCAAGGCCTTTTTTTTTCATGAAAGTAATTGATATGTAGTGTACTAAGAGAGAGAAGGCAAAAAGAGAGAATTAAAATGGGAGAAGAGTCCTTTAGGCATAAAGGAAATCAAGAAATGAGAAAGGAAATGCCACCTATTGTAAGTAGGATAGATCTAAAAGGGTGTAGGTTCAAGATGTAAAATATTTCAGAGTTATGTGAATTAATCTGCTAAGGGTTTTTTTTTTTTTTTTTAATTTATGATTCTATTTCTTCTTTGCTCCTGAGTTGAAAGAAATGGAATGCAGGCAAAATCAAGGAGAGGTAAGGAAAAAGAAAGACAGACATTTTTTATTGTGACTCTTGATCCCATTTCTGAGGCTAATTTAATTCTTCATTCATCAGAGCTCTTCGTAATATAGCTTTTTATTAGTCATTCCCTATATGCATCCATTCATGTATTTTTCAACAATCAGAGGGATTTCCAAGCTTTTTCAGACAAGTTTAGGAAGGTTCAAAATAAATAACTCTCTATGGGAGTAATTTTGCTATTGGAGGAACAGTTTCTTAGAATCACCTGCTGAGGTTATTTTTTTAAATTTCTATAGCATCTCTCCTCTGGCAAAACCTGAGCGCCTCATGACAACCAGTCCCTCCTGTTGTCAGTGGCTCTCACGTCCCTCATGACCTACTGTTTCCTGTGGAAATAAATAAGGCCTTTAGGTATATGGGAGAAGACAAAAAATTTTACACCTAGCTACATTATACAGTTAAAAGCAGAAGATTTTTTTGTCCTGAATTCAATATTAAAACAAAAAAATAACAAAACTTCAAAATAGTTAGCTTTATTTCTTTTTTCTTTGAATTGAATATTTTTCACCTTCAAAGTACTTCTAAGACTAGCTTAAAGAGCTTTGAAGAAGAATGAAATGGAGATATCTTTTATTAAATAAATTTTCTTTTGGCCAAACCATCTCATTCTAGCCAATATGAAGACAGAGAATGACACAATAACAATTTGTTATTCTTAACAATTTGTTCTAAGAATAACACAAATGAGGCAAGCAGGACAAATTTAAGAGATGACAGAAAATGGAGAGAAATGGGTCCAATGTTGAATGCATACTGAATTTAATAGGACCGAGTTCCTAAGTTTTATATGCTTTTGCTATGTCAGAATGTGGGTCTACCATTATTAGAAACAAGCCAGCAATACAGATATTAAGGTAAAATCTTGCTTTTAAAAATATTGACAGTCAAGTCACAGCTTTAAAACAATTGTGCTGGTCCAGAAAGTACACTCGTACACCTATGGACCACATAGGGACTGTAGGCTATCAGTTTTTAATGTCTGTGTTAAGAAAATAAAATAATTTTCCTTTATTTTTGTATCCTCTTGGCTCTTGCAAGTGGCTACGTAATTTGTGTTCGTTACATGGCAATAGTTATGTATGGACCCCAGAATTATACCATTCAAAGTTTACTGAAGGAGAAAAAGATATACTTGCTGTGGTCTAAAGAAGTGAGTCCTGATTTTTAGATTTTGTTTTCACCAAACCAAAAATTTCAGAATAAATTTTGAGGACTTGTCAATGTCAAGAACATTAAAACAAAACCTAATTAAAATGCCACACAATTACCATAATTAAATTAAAGGGTCTAAACACCTTTCATAAAAAATTGGTCCTTTGAATTTAAAAAAGGAATCATTAACAATGATCACAACAAAAGCTTATTCCAATCCATTTCCTCATTTGTTTCCTCACTTTTTTGCCACAGGCTAGTGACAATATTGACACCATCACTGTTTAGAAAGCTCTGCTTTAAAACTTCCAAAGATCTTACTCTAGATTGATAGTTCTCAAAGAAGAGCAATTTTGCTTTCTCCCTTCCAATGAAATTTGATAAGTGAGGAGGAGAGTGGTTGCTAGTGACATCTAGTCCTAGTTGGTGGTGGCCAGAGATTCTATTAAACATCCTACAATGCACAGAACAGTCCCCCTTAACAAAGAACTATCTAGCCCAAATAACAATAGTACTGAGGTTGAAAACCTCTGCTTGCTCAGAATTGGTCCTCCATTGACAGGAAAGGTTAAACTGAGTACTAGTTGCAGAAATAGACAGCTACTGGCATTTCTCCCTTACCTTCCCTTGTCAGTAATCACTGGGCACTCCACTGCATCACTTTCCCCACCTGCACACCATTCTTGTGCTTTTCATGGGCTTATGATAGGATTATTCCACTGACATCTAAAAGCACATCCAAACCAAGAAAACATTGCATTTGTAAGTTTGGGAATAAACTGATGCAGATATTTCTCAAAAATAAAATGTGCTTACAAATGATCGTTGTAAATTATAAATCCAAAATTAATGAATATATTTGTACAGTACATAATTGCTGAGTACTGTTTTCATTATTGAGGTGAAATTCAAATAACATATAATTAACTACTAAAGTGAAAAATTTAGTGCCACATAGTACATTCACAACACTGTGCAACCGTTACCTCTATCTAGTTCCAAAACATGTATCACGTTCAAAGTAGACCCTCTCCCCATTAAGCAATTGCTCCCATTTCCTCTTCTCCCCAGTCCCAGGCAACCGCCAATCTGCATTATATCTCCATTCTGGATATCTCATATAAATGGAATAATATAATATGTGGCCTTCTGCATATGGCTTATTTTCAGTTACCATGTTTTTACAGTTTATTCACATTGTCACATATATCAGTACCATCATTCTTTTTTATTGCTGAATAATGTTCCATTTTATGAATATACCACAATCCGTTTATCCATTCATCCATTGATGGAAAATTGGGTTGTAAAAGTATAAACCTTTTGGCTATTGTGAATCATGCTGCTATGAACATGTGTGTACATGTATTCCTTTGAGCATTTATTTTCAATTCTTTTGGTTATGTACTAAGGAGTGGAGTTGCTCACTCATATAGTAATTTTATATTTAACTTCTTGAGGAATTCTCAAACTGTTTTCTACAGGGGCAAAAACATTCCTACAAGCAGTTTATAAGGATTCCAATTTTTCCACATCCTTACTAACACTTTTTATTTTCTGTTATTTTGACTATAATCATCCTGGTGAGTATAGTTTATTGTGTTTTGAGGTGCATTTCCCTAATTACTAATGATGTTGAACATCTTTTCATGTGCTTGTTGACCATTTGTATACCTTCTTTGCAGAAATGTCTATTCAAATCCTTTGTTCACTTTTTAATTGAGTTATTTGTCTTTTTGTTCTTGAGTTGTAAGTGTTCTTTATATATCCTAAACACTATATCCTTACCAGATATATGATTAGCAAATATTTTCCATCATTATGTAGATAGTCTATTCACTTTATTTATAATGCCCTTTGATAAACAAATTTTTTTAATTTTGATGAAGTTCAATTTATCTATTTTCCCTTTCATTGTTCATGCTTTTGGGATCGTATCTAAGAATCCATCACGAAACCCAAGGTCATCATCATTTACCCTTATGTTTCCTTCTAAGAGTTTTATGCTTTAAGCTCTTATATTTAGGTCATTTATCCATTTTTAGTTAATTTTTGTATATGGTATGAGGTAAGGGTCTAACTTGATCTTTTTGCACATGGATATTGAGTTTTTCCAGCAGTTGAAGAGTCTATTCTTTCCTCACTGAAAGGACGGCACCCTTGTCAAACTTCAATTGGCCAAAGATGTTTCGGTTTATTTCTGGCCTCTCAATTCTATTCCATAGATCCATATGTCTATCTTATGCCAGTAACACATAGTTTCAGTTATTATAGATTTATAGCAAATTTTGAAATTAGGAAGTGTGAGGTGAGGACTTTTATATAGATAGTACTGTGTGAGGTGCTGAGTAAATTTAAAAGAAATTAAAACTTTCTGCCTGTCTTCCTGGTAAAACAATTTATATAGAAATTAGTAGAATATATGAATTCAAGATAGACTATAACTAAATACCAAAATGTGTTGTTTATATACTAAGAATCAGAGAATAGGAAGACACAATAAGCCAAAATAATTACAGTCTCTTCCTATAATGAGATTAACCTATTTTACTATTCTTGCTTGCTTGGCAGCACATTTGTTTGTGCACGCTTTCTGATTCTATCATATCACATAAGGGAGCAAATATGTACATTTGCAAGCTAAAATGGCCACTGGATTTGGAAAACAGAAGTGAGTAGCAAATTCAGCCTCCCCTAATTTTTCCTTTTACCTCTCAATACATGGTTAACTTCTGTTATCTTTGACTATAACTTCCTCCCTTGCTCCCGCCCTCCCTCTCTCCCTTCGTCCCTTCATCTCTCTTTGCTTTTTGGAATTCATGTGACTCCCATGCAGCTCTCTGCTTCTATTTGCTTTCTCACGCATTTAGGGGTGGTTAAAGCACAGATGTCAAATAATTCTTTTTTCCCTGTGTTTTCTGAGAATGTTATTATGGAAGGTGAGTTTGTGTGAGAATCACGACACATTATCCTCAACCAATCACTTTGTGCTTACTGTTGGAGACACAGTAGAACCATTTTCAGTCTAGTCTGCATCAACGTCCCTATCTTCTCTTCTAAAGAATAACGGTCAGAGAAAAGCCATTGATGGTTTGCCCTAATCCCACAGCATGCCTGAGACTAAGTACGTTTCTACAGGTCATTCTAAGGCTCATAGAGCCAAAGGAACTTTTGAGCTAGATAGGACAGGCTCTCTCACATTCCTAAACAAATCAAAATGAAAAATAAAAATACAGAGGTGATTTAGTCAATGGATTTATCACTGTCCACTTTTTGATGTAAAGTTTGGAAAATCAGCTTCCAGAATTGTGAATCTTGTGGGGGATTGGAATAGGCCACCCCAATATGTGTTTCTTTGGCGTGAGGATTATTTTGGGTTGGTTACTTTTGAAAACTGCAGACATGAAAAATACTCTAAAAAGTAGAATTTGCTTACCCTTTATAAGAGACGTTTACATTTGTAAGGGAAATCTCCATCTGTAAAGGCGTCTCCCTCTCTGTACCAGGAAGAAGAGGGGATGACCTTATCTCTGGAAACTCTCATCAACACGGAAGGCAAGGACTTAAATTTGCATAATAACCTTACTCTTGTTTACTGTACTTTTCTGGTAATCTCCCATAACTGACTCCTCCCACCCCAAACATCCTCCTTGGTCTTTAGCTGAAGATGGTGTTTAAGATGAGAACCACCACCATTTTGGAGAGTTGCTCAATTTTCCTGAGTCTTTCCAGGTATACATGTTATAAAGCTTTGTTTGATTTTCTCTTGTTACTCTGTCTTATGTGAATTGAATTCATAGACTAACCAGAAAGACCTAGAGGATAGAGGAAATGTCTTCCTCCCCTACAATCTTTTTAAAAAGTTCTGAATATTTTCCTATTGATGAAAATTGCTAGTCTATTTTCTATCTTAAGGGAAAAATGTACATGTATAAGTGTGTGTGTATGTACACGTGTGTGTTGTATACCTATTAAATTAAATGTCTCTGAGGTGAGTTTTTCAAGCAAATCACTGAAAAGTCTAAGTTAATAAAAAATGTGAGTTCCAAAAAAATGGTTTTGCCTAAGACTCAGATAATTGAAGAGAGAGTGTTCCCAAGGAGCGTGTTTTTAAACCTCCATTCTGGCATTTACTTGAATTTCTGTGATAATAATTACCAGACAGAATTGGTCTTCCCATACTTGATGGATTGCCTTATGAATATCCAAAGACATTCTCATAACCATGAGCTGTGTAAAAGCATGTATATTTGGAATGGAATATAAACATCTTGGGCAGCCTCAGTCCTTAGAGGCTGTGGAGGGCTGATGGAACTAAGAGGGAGCGCTGATTTATTGCAAAGCTAAATAGTATACAGGGTGTCTGTGACCCAGCTCTGGTAATACAGAGCTAAGCTAAGGTAGAGACGACTGGGGATTGCGCTCGAGCTGCAGGGATAGACAGAAGTTTTGATGCCGCCTTGTTTTCTCTGGCTCCTGTATCCACACATAATTAAATGTCATGCTGGGCTTGTGGAGGCACAAATGCAGCCCCTGCTTTGTGCTCCTAGCAGCTGGTGATGTTAGGTGCTTTGCAACTGTATTTGCATGTCTTAGTAAACCCATCTGTGCCTGATTCCTCTGGAGCACAGTGCCTAGTTCTGGGTTAGTTTTTCTCATTGCAGTTTATCCCTTCTTATTTGAACTATCTGTGTGGGTTTGACAAAGCTGCTAAACCTCTCTGGATGTTAGGTTGCTTAACAGTAAAGTGAGAAAGTTCAACAGGGTGCTATTGAAAGCCTAAACACATAAAATCTTGTGTAAATGTTCTGTGATAAGAGAAATGAGATAACACTTGTGTTTCAAATGGTTTAATTAGAATTTAGTTCAAAACCTCCCTTTGAGAATTAACAGCAAAGTCCTTTGGGATAATTTTCACAGAAGAATGGCGCTGACTGCCTCACAGGTATTCTAGCTCAATGCTGTCTCATACACCTTTCCATAATGATGGATAGATGGTCTATATGTGTGCTGTCCAATACAGTTGCCACTAGCCACATGTGGCTATTATGCCCCTAAAATGCAGCTAGTGTGAATGAGGAACTACTTTTTTAAGGTTAAGTAATTAAGTTGAAATTGAAATAGCTACATGTGGTCAGTGGCTATTGTGTTGGACAGCACAGATTCTAGCATCTAGCTCTTAAACGTCTTGATACTAGGTGCAATTATGAAGTAATTTCTTGTCTAGTATCTTAATCAGTTCAAAAAACAAAACCAAGAAACGCTTAGTATCTTAGTTCACCCAGTTTATCTTCTTACTTGGGGTGAACTTTGAGTGGAATACAAGGAAATTAGGAAAACTTGACCACTAACAAATATTTTTAAATAGAGACTGTCTATTTTCATATGCAGGAAAAAGAGAGAATAGTTGAACTTTTGAATGAATATTGTTTTTTACTAACACCCAAATCCTTCTCTGTCTTTGGTAACTATGATGCGATGGATAATTTTAAGTGTCAACTTGACTGGGCCACCACTTCGCTAGGCCATAATATCCAGCTATTTGGTCAAACATCAATGTTGATGTCTCTGCAAAGGTATTTTTTAGAGAAGATTAACATTTAAATCAACAGACTTTGAGTAAAGCAAATTAACCTTCAAAGTGTGAGTGGGCCTCATTCAGTCAGTGATATGTCTTAAGAGAAAAAGACAGTGATCCCCCAGGAAAGTGAATCTGCCTCCAGATTGCTTTAGCCCTCGAGTTGCAACATAAACTCTTCCCACAGTCTCCAGCCTGTTCAGCCTGCCGTGCAGATTTTGGACTTGCCAGCCTCCACAATCTCATAAGCCAATTTCCTAAAAGAAATCAATCTGTTTCTCTCAATCTCTCTCTCTCTGTAAATGTATAGACACACACAGACACACACAGCCTATTTGTTCACACAGCCTATTGGTTTTGATTCTGTTTCTCTGGAGAATCCTGACTAATACATAAAGTAAATTGCATATTGGCTCCAATTCTTTGCTACAGCAGTTTACATTTGACTTTGCAGTATCTTTGTTGAAGGTGGAATGCATTTACCACTGCTTAAATTTGAACTTGGTCTTGTGACTTGCTTTGACCCATGGGTTCTTCACAGACATAACACAAACAGAGGCTTAAAATGTGCTTTCTTGGGGCCAGCACGGTGGCGCAGTGGTTAAGTTCGCACGTTCTGCTTTGGCAGCCCGGGGTTCGCCAGTTCGGATCCCAGGTGAGGACATGGCATGGCTTGGCAAGCCACCCTGTGGTAGGCATCCCATATATAAAGTAGAGGAAGATGGGCACGGACGTTAGCTCAGGGCCAATCTTCCTCAGCAAAAAGAGGAGGATTGGCAGAAGATGTTAGCTCAGAGCTAATCTTCCCCAAAAGAAAAAAAAATGTGCTTTCTTGGCTGGACCTGCTTTCTTGTGCCTCTGCCATCTCCATCCCAAGGCTATGTTCTGACTAGCCCAAGAAGGATTGGAGACATATGGGACAGAGTTGACCAAGATTACTTAGACCATAATTTGGGTGGCTGAAGTACAGTTTAACTGAAGAAAAATGATGAAAAGAGGCCTAGGGCCTGTTATGTAAGTCATCCAAATGAATATTAAAATCTTACTCATTTTGTCTGGGGATTGGAGAAATGATTAGCCTCCCTTGAAAGAGATGCAGGTCTTAGAGATAAGACAAAAGTGAAAAACATACTGTGTTAAATGTTAAGAAACAAATTTTTGCTTTAATATATTCAAATGTTAAGTTTGAAAATATACCTTTTAATAGAAAAGTACATAGTTCATAGAGAATTTTAAGTACTCCCTATATAGGTAGTTATGCTGGCAATATAGTAAATAAAATTCAATGAAAATAAATTTGAATCTCTGTCTTTGAGATAATTTAATGCTAGAAATTCATTGGTAATATTCACTTTTCTTGTCAGCTGTGTCTGGTTGGCACTTACCTCTGTGCATGGTACCACTTCCCCATAAACCCAAACCCACGTGTTGTCCTTGTGTTCTTGCCAAATGTTTACTGTCAAGGCGGGCTGACGATGCATTAACTTGAATTTATGCTGCCTTTTCTTTAGGTGTCATTAAAATTAGATGAAATCTTTGCAGGCAGTTCTAACACATAAGTCTTCTTCACATGTTTCTCCTTTCTTTTTTTCAAAGAAATTGAATGAAAATTATGTTATTTTAATAATGATTAATATTAAGTTAATATTAAAGTTAAAATATTTTTCCAAAACATATATGTAATCAAGTGTGATTGGATGCTAAGAGTATTCCTGTCCCAAGAAATACTTCGGACTCCACAATGAAAATAAACAGTAGATACATGGTTTATTATATTCGAGATTAAGTCAACTGAGAAATACTACTTTTTGACAAAGACAGATAACTTCATAACTTAATTATGTATAGTATGTATTTTTTTTCTCTTTAATTCTCAAACTTTTCTTGTATTTCACTCAAATGCCACCCAAAATTGCAGAATTTTGGATTAAAACTGTCTAATCTTAAACAGCAAATTTTCTGAGTACCAGTTGTGTGACCACGGGTGCATTATTTAACCTTCCAAAAGCCCAGTTTCCTCATTTTGTAACATGAAGGTAAAAACAGAATTAATAAGATTGGCACTTATATTTGATAGCAATATAACACAATCAAAAATCATGTCACAGTATCTAGCACCTGACATGTGTTCAAGTGTTAATATTAACAGCTATGATTATAATCACAGCCCATTATATTAACTGATTCTCTATAAATTCCAGGAAGGCAAGAGTCCTCACTTTCATTATTTTTTGCTGCATACAACTCAGCACACAAGCTGTGTTCAACAAATATATATATTGATGTAACAAAGGTTTCCTATCACAGGACTATGGTCAAGGTTCATCATCCACCCTTTAAGTAGCCTTGCATTTCTCTGATTTTCCTGGCACCAGAATTTCTTTTTTTTTTTTTTTTCCTTTTTCTCCCCAAAGCCCCCCAGTACATGGTTGTATATTCTTCGTTGTGGGTCCTTCTAGTTGTGGCATGTGGGACACTGCCTCAGCGTGGTTTGATGAGCAGTGCCATGTCCACATCCAGGATTTCAACCAACGAAACACTGGGCCGCCTGCAGCGGAGCACACAAACTTAACCACTGGTCCACGGGGCCAGCCCCTAGAATTTATTTTTTATGGATTCCTTCAGTAAAGTCAAAATGTGGGTCTCACTTATCTGAGAACCATACTCAAAATGCTTCTTACATTGATCATAGCTTTCCACATTCACTAAAGCCGCTGAGGGAATCAATGCTGTGCTCACAATCTCTGGTAGTGATACTGGGTTCTGTAATCCTAAACCCATCTGGATTCAGTCTCCCTCTAATAATCCTGGCCATCCTCACTAATCATGTTATGCTGACAGAGAAGACCAAGAGGAAGTTGAGGGATATAAAAACAAATCATAGCAGCGGGCTTATCTCTCTGGCCTTCCTTCCAGGGTTGGTGGTGGGATGGGCAATGCAGAACAAGAGAAATTAATGGTAACTCTGCCATCATGAGGGTTTCCAATTTGTTCCCTTATATCAGTCTTTTACTTTAGTGTTTTTTCCCATTGTCCCTTCAGCATCACCCTCCTTCCCTACAACTTTCCTTTACTCTCTTTTGCACAAAGATGAACTTAATCTTTTTTTCTCTTTCCTGCACATGGCAACTATCATGATGATACATTAAAGAGATTTGCATTCAACTCTGAGCAAGGGAAACTGGACTTTCCTTGTAGGATCAGGAGGCCTAAAGTTTTTGAAATTTTTCCCATGATCTAAGAATTTCAACAACTATTTATTCCTGTCTCTGTGCATGACTTTTGTAATAAAGGTCAAGTTTCCTTGCTGTGACAGTAGGGTAAGGAGCCCAGTAAATTACCTTTTTCTTTCTCTCTCTAAATGTGATAGAATAAATCTTGACCCTCTTCGTGTTCATCTTAGACAGAAGGAGAATTAAACACATTTATTTTAATGCATACTTCTGGAATATTTTACACATCAAGAAAGAAAAAAGGCGAACCACTTGCTCTTTCCTTATAAAATGAGTCTATATCCAGGAACCAAATGCATAGTATTGTACAGCTTTTTTTTCCTCCTGCTGTCTTAGAAGGTTTGTTGTCAATCAATCAAGACAAAATTTCAATAAGTGCTTTTGATGTGCAAGGCTTCGAGAAGAATACAAAGATTCATATTCGCTGAATATGTGAACATGTCTTACATATCAGACACTGTCTTAGATACTGGCCCAGAACTATTGTACTCCACATATAAACCATAATCCCAGCATTCAGGAACTCACTGTATTGTCAGGTCACCTAAAATCTAATAAACAAGTGTTTCACATTTGTTACTGATAGATCAAAGTGTGAACAAAGTGCACAGAATGCAGAGAAGTGGTGGCAAATCTCATCTGTCAGCAGATTGGAGAAGGTTTTCAAGGAGATAGGATTCATTAGCCTGAAGAAAGAGAAAAGGAACTACATGAACAATAACATGGAGGATGAACCAGGAAGCATGGAGGTTAGGCTTTGAGAGAGGGAGACGTGGTCTGCAAAAATAAAAATGGATCATACTTTTCCCCATTTTTCATTATTTTTTTCATATAGCAATATATTTGAACATATCTCTTATCTATATTATTTTAAAGAGCATATTTTATATGATATAATTCTTATGCAATCCCTTCTGTTGAACTTCTTTTTTGCAATTTGTTATATCTTAAAAATCATCTCTGTAATTATTCCACGAGTTCTTAGATGTCTAGTTGTTGCATTAAATGACACTTTAAAAAATATTTTTGTGTATTTCAACAACTTTCCCATTATATGGTTTTCTAAATACAAATGTGATGTGCAATACATATTAAAGTTATGTGTTTTTAAAACCTTCCATACAGAAATATATAAAGTAAAGCATAAAAGAACTGCCATCTTCCAACATACTCTCTCTCTGTCTCTCTTGACCCCAAGACCACTACTGCTGTACTATTGTTTAAGTGTTTGGTGTATACTCTACCAATCCTTTGTCCTTTATTCTATGTACATGGATTATCTCTCTCTCTCTCTCTCTATATATATATATATAAAATGTAAATTATATATAATGTAAAAATATATATGTATGTATATTTGTGTATATAATGCACACACATAATTTATCATTTATAAAAAATATTAAGAGTTTTAAATATTGTTTTTCAAATAATTCAGATCATGGGCATCTTTAATAGCAGTTTATAAAATTTTAACTGATTCTTTTTCTTTTTCTTCTTGAGGAAGATTAGCCCTGAGCTAACATCTGCCACCAACTCTCCTCTTTTAGCTGAGGAAGACTGGCCCTGAGCTAACATCCAAGCCTACCTTCCTCTACTTTGTATGTGGGATGCCTGCCACAGCATGGCTTGACAAGCAGTGCCATGTTCGCACCCGGGATCCAAACCAGTGAACCCCAGGCCGTCAAAGAGGAACATGCGAACTTAACCACTGCACCACCTGGCTGGTCCCTAACTGATTCTTTTTAACTAAGCTGTGGTATTCCACATTACAGACTGAATCAAGTCCATTAGCTCCAACTCTGATTCAAGTAATTTGAAAGCAATTTATATTAGGGAAATAAGTAAAGCTGTTTTACAAAGGTTTTGCATTTTAAACCTAAAGTCCATTCGGAGATTAGTTAGTGGATAAATTTTCCTTTATTAAGTTAAACATAGAAATGATTAGAAGTCATAAAAATATAAAAAGAATACTAGAATAGATGGCTACATTGATTTATTAAATGTTTCAAAACAGTAATAATGTGGAAAATTAAATATACGCAAGATAAAGAAATTGGATAACAAGATCGCTGGGTTTTTCAACCATGGTCTCTCTGAGGAAGTGCCCGCAGCATACCCACACGCATACTAAGATCCGTATAGGTGCAGTGACATTTGAGGGGCCATTAGCAATAGGTAGAAATAAATGACTGAGCTACAACAGTAAAGGCACTTCCACATGCAAGCATTTGAAAGACTGTAACTCATTCTGTAGAACTCCCTTCACTGTTAGCAAATAATTTTTTCTCCTCCAATTCTCAACTTACTCATCTGTAAAACTGGAATAATAATAGTAACATTTGTTCTGTTTTGCAGGACTGTTGTGAAGTTCAACTGTTATGACTGTATGATAATGCATATATAAGCTAAAGCATCATCCTAGTATAAGATCTTGCATTGAAAGTTGCTATATCTGTGTGTATGTATATATAATATAGAATTATTAAGAGATGTAGATTATAGTAATACCTGCACTATATTTAAGTGATTGCTCACCTAAGACTTCCTAGGACAGGCTTCTTATGAAACATTCTCTCCCAACATTATATTTCATATCTATCCATGTATCACTTTTTTGTTTTAGTTTTGGACCTCTACATTATAGTGACTCTAGCTATTGAAAAATCTCCTAAGTATTGTGGGGGTACATTGTGGTGGTACAGTCAAGTTTTCACATGACCGGTTAAGAAACATTAGTAACAAACTTTAAATTCTGTCCTTAAGTACAAAATCCTTTGTTCCCAGGATGAGCTCTAAGGTGGGCAGAGACATCTGTGGGACTCATGGAGCTTTTAGTAGGTGGAGACATGATTTCCAAATCATGACTTCCTCTTATTTCAGTGGTTTTGTTTCTGTTTTATTTATATTTGTAGTTTTTGAATATCCTGAAAGTTTGACTTGCTAACCCACCCATTAAAAGGCCAGGGTCAAGATGTGTATATCTGATGCTTTTCACTCCCCTGAAATACGAAGAATTTTCAAAATATTTCTTGTTTATACTAAACAGCAGAAGGTTTGTAACTCACATTCGGTTCTGCTTACTCCACCAGATTTGTAACAAAGCCATGTTCTATTATTATCATCATCATTATCCCTACTTTTAGGTTAAGCATGAGAATATTCTCTGTAATATACTATCCTTGCATACCTAGAAGTATTGGCATTAAACTCCAATAAATATGAGGTCAAAATGCAGGGTAGAGTGTCACTGAACACATTCTAGTTGTTGATATGACTAACAGTACAGAAGAAGCATTTAGCAGATATTTATTGTTGAAAGAAGTTGGGATAATAAATACAAACAGTGAGTGAGTGAGATGGACAAAAAGGACAAAGTTTCTATAAAGGATGAGAATAAGTCACAGGGAGGAAGTTTGCAGTGCGTTAATTACAACAGCAAATGTCATGTCCCAGTTTTCAAAAACAGGTGAGTTAACATTGTCAGCCTCTACTTGCTGGGATGGGCTTGACTTTCATTTGTTATCATCCACAAGTCTTGTTGTTAAAGCAATTTAAGAATGAAAAAAATATTAGATGAACCCTAGGGGAGCTTCTATTTAGACACAGAAAGAGCCAACGCAGTGCGCAAGTCTGGAGAGCTAATGAGCACTCTGAGGAGTGGAGTTCCGTAAGGAAGTTTTCCAGATCAGTCCACTTAGTGAGTACCATTTTGAAAATTTACACCAGAATAGGAGTAATTATATGTTCCTCCTTTCTAAAATCCAGCATGAGGGGATATCAAGGCGCCTGAGAATTGCATAATGTTTCCTCAAATATTCATGTAAAAGCATTATATTAGTGAGCATGGTAGAGAAAAACAATTTATAGATGTACAGGACAACTTAAAAAATGAAGATTAGACATTAAAGATGAAAGAGAAGAGCCATTTAGATAGTGTGCAGGCTTTAGGTTCAGAAAAACAGCACAAATAAGCCACTCCCTGCGTCCACCTCTGTCGCTGACCATATTACTTGATGTACACTCCGCACAGTGGTGTTATCCATCGTGTTAATAGGCTGATATCCTAAATGGTTGTGGGTAAAGTTTAAATAATTTATTACCAATACTAGTTCAAGTATTCATTGCTGGTAAGTACCTCACTTATTTTAAAATGAAGCGGGATAGATTTCCCTTACACACTTGCATTAAGATACCCTAATTTGAATGAGAAAAGAAAATGTGGAGTCTTAGCTCATCAGGAATTGGACCCAACTTTGAAAAGGATCATTGAAAATGTAAAATACGTTGGAAAACAATATTCATGTTTGCAGTGACACTGCCGTGAGTTTGAATCTCTCTCTTTGAGCCAGGCGGAATCCCTTACCATTCTTTGAAGTACTTTCATTCCTTGAAACTTTCCTTTGGATTGAATGTCCTTCTTTGTTGTAACACATGTGCAACTTCCCACCAAAATTCAATCATCTTTCCATATATTTACTTGATTACAAGACCTCTCTCTACCACTCCCTATACAGAATAACTGTCTTTCAAATGTATTACGAGTGCCTTAAAATTAGACCTATTACACTGGTATTGTTACAGTTTATTTTATTTATTTATTACAAGATTACACACTCCTTGAGTTTTGGATCTTGCTGAATTCATCTCCAGATCCACACTCAGGGCCTTTGTATATTACCAGTAAGTAGAATAGTATGTATTGGGTAAAGTACAATTAGTTTTCTTGATTCTATGTTAACACCAAGAATCAACAAAACCAATTTCTTAAAATAATTTTATATTGGGTGCCATTAGTTGAGTGATTTTGCCCATCACAGGGGGAGATAGAACCAGATTAAATTTTTTATTTTGAACCTTTTTTTTGGGGGGGGGGATGGCTTTGTAAAGTGATAGTGTATTTAACTCGTTCAAAGATGGCAACATGGCTATCGAAAAGAGCCAGTTGCTGCCTCTGGGCAGCACTATAGCAGAGACCCCAGTCAACTGATAGCAATTGACCAGCTGATCCTGAAATCTGACCTTGGTTAGCAATGGGCCACTCCATTCACTGCTGTGTTTCAGCTCCTCAAAGCAACAAATCTCGGGTCCTGTTTTGATGACAACAGTTATCTGACTCACAGAATTCAGCAGACTCTCTCACCAGTCTCTGTCATTTGCAGGTAGGTCTTCTCCCACTCCTGGCCCTCATGAAGTGATTCAAGACCACCATAAAATATGTCATAAACTAAAATTTGTTATCTAACTCATGTCAACATTAGTTTTGTTGTATTTAATTTAGTCAGAAATGATCACTAACGTAAATTTAGCACGGTAAATAGAAATTTATGTGTCTCCAAATGGGCACTAATAAAAACTAGGAATATACATATATATTAATTTATTGCCCATGTATGAATGATAGACTGACTGAGAAGAGCAGTTAAGAACATTCTTTGAAGCCTGACTTCAGTAACCAGCTTTGCCATGTATTACCTGATGTATGTGGCCTTTAGTAGGTGATTTTGGATCTTCAATGGTGTGGTTGTGGAGGATGAAAAGATATAATGAGTTTAGGGACAGGCCCAGTGGCGTACTGGTTAAGTTCACACACTCTGCTTAAGTGGCCCCAGGGTTGCAGGTTGGATCCCGGGTGTGGACCTACACACTCCTCGTCAAGCCACGCTGTGGTGGCATCCCACCTAAAAGAGGCACAAATGTTAGCTCAGCGACAATCTTCCTCAGAAATATTGTAAAAAAAAGATATAATGTGTTTAAAAGGTTTTTGCAGTGGATGTAATAAATGCTCTTATTAAGTTTGATTCACTATATGATTTTTTTTAAAGCAGTTACTCTTTACTGAGTTCTTACTATGCTGGGTATAATGAGCTAAGTTGTTTACATTCATTGTCTCGTTTTATTGGTGTCTTTTCTTTTTTTTAACTTAAACTGAAAAAAATAAACGGTTCATCCATTTCTCCGACCCTTACCACCAGCCCCTGGCAATCACCAATATATTTTCTGTATCTATGAACTTGGTTTTGGTTTTCAGTCTTTTGTTCTTTTATATTCCATACATAAAAGTGATCTAAGGTATTTGTCTTTCTCTGTCTCACTTATTTCTATTAGCATAATGTCCTGAAGTTCACCCATATTGTTGAGAATGGCAAGATTTTGTTCTTTTTTACTGCTGAATAATAGTCCATTGTGTACACACACCACATCTTCTTTCTCCATTCGTCCATTGATGGACATTGAGGTTGTTTCTATGTCTTGGCTATTGTAAATAATGCTGCGATAATAAACAGGGGATGCATGTATCCTTTTGAATTAATGTTTTCATTTTCTTCTGATAAATACCAAGTAGTGGAATTGCTGGGTCATATGGTAGTTCTATTTTTAATTTTTTGAGGAATCTTCACATTGTTTTCTATGGTGGCTGTACCAATTTACATTCCCACCAACAGTGCACAAAGGTTTCCTTTTCTCCACATCCTAGCCAACACTTCTTATTTCTTGTCTTTCTGATAAGAGCCACTTTAACAGGTGTGAGGCAATATCTCATTGTGGTTTTGATTTGCATTTCCCTGATGATTAATAATGTTGAACATCCTTTATGCAAATCTTGACCATCTGTTTGTCTTATTTGGAAAAATACCTAGTCAGATCTTCTCCCCACTTTTTAATTAGATTCTTGATTTTTTGCTATTGAGTTGTATGAGTTCTATATATATTTTTGGATATTAGCCCGTTATCAGATATATGATTTGCAAATATTTTCTCCCATTAAGTAGGTTGTCTTTTCATTTTGCTGATGATTTTCTTTGCTGTGCAGAAGCTTTTTAGCATAATGTAATCCCACTTATTTATTTTTACTTTTTTTGCTTTTGCTTTTGGTGTCAGATTCAAAAATTCATCACCAAGACCTATGTAAAGGAGCTTATGGCCTGTCTTTTCTTTTAGGAGTTTTATGGTTTCAAGTCTTACATTCAAGTCTTTAACCCATCTTGAGTTAATTTTTGTGTATGATGTAGGATAGTGGTCCAGTTTCGTTCTTTTGTATGTCACTGTCCAGTTGTCCCAGCACCAATTATTGAAGAGACTCTCCTTTCCTCATTGTATATTGTTGGCTCCTTTGTCATAAATTAATTGACCATATGTGTATGATTTTTTTCCTGGGCTCTGTATTCTATTCCATTAATCTGTGTGTCTGTATGTCAGTATGATATTGTTTTAATTGCTACAGCTTTGTAATATAGTTTGAAATCAGGGAGTGTGATACCTCCAGCTTTGTTCTTCTTTCTCAAAACTGCTTTGGCTATTTAGTTTTTTCATGGTTCCATACAAATTTTAGGATTATTTATTCTATTTCTTTGAGAAATGCCATTGGAATTTGTAGATTGCTTTGGAGAATATGGTCATTTTAACAATATTGATCTTCCAAGCTATGAGCATGGAATATCTTTCCACTTATTTGCATCTTCAATTTCTTTCATTAATATTTTGTAGTTTTCAATATACAGGTATTTCACTGCCTTGGTTAAATTTATTCCTAGACATTTTATTCTTTCTGATGAAATTGTAAATGTGATTGTTTTCTTTATTTCTCTTTCTGATAGTTTGTTATTAGTGTATAGAAATGAAACCGATTTTTATGTATTGATTTTCCATACTGCAACTTTACTGAATTTGTTTATTAGTTCTAACAGTTTTTTGATGGAGTCTTTGGGATTTTCTATGCATAATCTGGCTAGGACTTCCAATATTATGTTGGATAAAAGTGGTGAGAGTGGGCATCCTTGTCTTGTTCCTGATCTTAGAGGAAAGGCTTTCATCATCTCATTTTATCCTTACAATATGATATTACTATTTCCCCTTTTCACATACTTCACTGAATATTACAGATGTTTAGTGACTTGCTCAAATCCCTGAATTAAAGAGTGATTGATATTTTGTTTTGAATATGAATTCTCTCATGCCAAAACCCAAGTCCTTAACAACTGTACTATAAGTATATAAATGAATATTATGCCTCTTTAAAGAGATTCAATTTATTACATCCTCCTTACTTTAATGACTAGGAAACTAACAAAAACAAATTTTCCTTTGTCTATTAATTACGCATAAGTCCATTTTTGTCTACCTATGTTACTGTCTGTGTTTCTTTAAGCCATATTGAATTATTTATAAAAGAAGAAATAATATACATAAGAATTTTAAAGTCAGTCCTTCAATATTTACTGAAATAGTTGTCCAATGCACTGAGAAAAATCCCATAAGAAATTGACAACAGTTTCTTTAGCCAGTACTCCTACAATAAAGAGATGTGTACATCAATAGAAATAGTCAGAATAGTGTAAGAAATAAAAAGATAGACTTGTCTTAATGAAAGAAAAAGGACCTCCAAAGAAAAAGTGATTTTCAATAAAAAGAACATGGATATTGAAGTGAAGGGTCTTGATCTAATTCCTCTCAAAGTGACCTTGGGAAAGTATTATACTCAGTGCACCTGAGTGTAGTGCCAGTTTCCTCATCTGTAAAATGTGTAAAATTTCCCCATCTGATAATGGTGTCCTATCATACTGCAAAGTGAACTTTTAAAGTATATGTATGAACTGTAATGAGCCTCTTCCCTTTACCATTGTTATTTTGCTGTTGTTGGGGATGTTGTATTTAATGAAAGAAAAAATAAGAAATCTTTGAGGTTCTCTTTGGTATTCACATATTAGGATTGTGGGTCCTAATCTGAATTTTCAATTTAGTCCTATCTTATCTTGATCTTTGTATTACAGAAAAACTTATATTAGATTACACAGAGAGCTTGCTAAATATCAAGTTCTAGCCAATTTTCTAATTCCTAGAATACCTTAAATATAACAAATTTTGGGAGCAAATGAGGCATATGATGAAACAGTTGTATTGGCCTTCTTATAAAATGAACAAGTAAGAATTGTTTATCTAGATTATATCAGCATGTGTGTATGTATGTGTGTGGGTTTGTAGCAGAATTTGAGTTGCAGAATCATACATATTTAATAATTTTTGTCTCATATCAAAGTAATATGTCATTAAGTATAAGAACAAAACAATAAAGCACAAGCAGCAAAACAATAAAAATGGCACTTTGTTCCAAAAATTTGGCCAAAAACAAAGCATAAAATACATTATTAATTGCTTTAGTTAACACATGTGGAGCAAAAGACATTGTGTCACGCTATATCTTATTTCCAAGAGGGTTCTTGGACGTGAGCATCGTCCATCCTGTGCTAAACGTGATGTGGGAGAAAATTGGGAGGAGATACCCCACAGTGAAGAAGGTGTTTTCAAAGATCTCTATGCTTCTTTAAGACCTTCACTTTATTTCCCACTTTGGCAAATATAGGAGAGCTCACTTTAAATCACACTGCCCAGAAGTGTCTGAACATTCTGACATTTCTGAGTATAATTTCAAATATCACGTCTATCAATAGCTGGTAATTCTATGGGTGAGGTGGGAGGATGTTGAGTGGTACGAAAAGAAATAAGTATATGATAGTTACATAAGATAAGGAGATTTAAGTGAAGATGTGCAGCTTCTTTTAAGAATTTCCATACTTGTGAAGAGTTAAGTATTTGTGTATTCATAAAAGCAGAAAAAATATTTGGCTTTTCACTGATGTATCTACAAGTCTAACAATGTTTATGGCACATAGAAGTTACTTAATAAATGGATTTTCATTAGGAGAGTAGTTGAGTGTGTAACTGAGCTATTGAATGAATATAGTCTGGGGATGGAAAGGTGGATGAAGCAAGCTTACTCACAGGCCAGAGTCATAATTAGAGAGTAGTTTTGAAAAAGACAGACTGGCTCATGGAAAACTAGATTTTTGTGATCTTGAGAGCCAGGCAAAGGGATTTCAATTTGATTTGGTGGAATCAGAGAGCCAGTAGAGAGGTTGGTGAGGATGAATTCAGAGACAAAAGTGGAGATTATTAACAATGACCAATTTGGAGTAGTCCATTGATTCAGTCTTTTTTTTCTCAAAATTCTTTTTTGTGGTCTTAATTGCTTTCCCTCTTTCTAGAATAGAATAGAGTAATGGAAAAATAAGGGAGGACAAGAAGGGGAACAAGTGGCATGAAAGAAGACTAGAAATCAGAAACTACCCCTCTGTGATGCCTACATTGTATTGACAATGGTACAGCTTAAACTGGGGAGTAGTCCACTTTGCCTGGAGTCCCCAAGACCACTTTCAGGTAGATGATTTCCTAGAAGGACTCAGAAGTTGTTATACTTATGTTCACTCTTTATTAGAGCAAAAGAATATAGATTAGGATCACCAAAGGGAAAGGGTGCATGAGACAACGTCTGTAGGAAACCCATTATATACTTTCAAGAGTCCCTTTGCTGTGAAGTCACATGAAATGCCATTAATTACCCAAGTAATGATGTGTGACAGACAACACACACAAAATACTGCTGACCAGGAAGCCTTGCCCTAGTCTAGGCATCTAGACTGTTTATTGGGGGTCAGTTATAAAGGCATGCAGCACCTGTGTGGCTGACCTTAGTTACCTGAGCTTCAGACCCTTTGAGGAAAAGCAAGTGTTCATTATAAATCACATTGTCAGTATAAACTATCTGGAAAAACTAGTGCAGTGTGGCTCAAGGCCACAGGAATGCAAAAACACTCTCATCAAATGGAAAATTCCAGGAACTCAGTTCCCAGGAGCCAGCCAAGGGCCAGTCCTGAAAAGAGGCCTTTCCTGGGAATGTGCATGGGTTGAGCAAGCCAGGCCTGCAGAGTTAACCTTTTCTTGTGCACTCACATTTTAATAACTGTCAAAATGGTTATTGAACATAACTGTCTGTGCAAACCAACAAGTAGAAGAAAGAGTAAGGAGGAGACAAAAAAGGTCCAGTCTACCCCTAAGCTCTATTTTAAAAGCAAAGTAAGCAATAAGAAAGAAGAATCCAATACTACAAAAAACTAAATGCAAATAATTCCAAGGAACTGTCTCCACTTTATAAATTAATGGAGAAATGATTTAGGAAAATCCATTTGCTGTTTTATTAAAATGACAACGCAAGGCACTTGATGAATATCTGGTAGGGTCTATCCTTTATGTGTTCACTCCTGAATCATGAGGAAATTATAAGAGGTATAAGGGATTATTTCAGCTTCTATGAATGCTGCTTCTATGACAGCCTAGGCCAATGGAAGAAGATGCATTATGAAAACAAGCTGGAAAGTATATCATGATTTTTAAACATTTTCTTGTCATTCCAACCCACCAATGGCCCCATGCATTTTAATGCCAGCTCAGATTTCGTTCTGCTAATTCAGTTTGTATCAAAATGCATGGTCTAGTAAAAAATACCAACTTTATATTTTCTTAATATTTTTTTTTTGTCAAGGAAGATTCGTCCTGAGCTAACATCTGTTGCCAATCTTCCTGTTTTTTGGCTTGAGGAAGGTTCACCCTGAGCTAACATCTGTGCCAGTCTTCCTCTATTTTGTATGTGGGTTTCTGCCAAAGCATGGCTGCCAATGAATGGTGTAGGTCCACGCCCAGGAAGTGAACTGGGGCTGCCAAAGCAGAGCATGCCAAATTTAACCACTAGGCCACGGGGCTGGCCCCTATGTTTTTAAAAATATATAGTTATGGAAATACAGATGCATATAACGGTCTGCTTAGTGAATGTGTCTGTGGGCCCCTAAGATATGAAATAATGGGTAAACTGACAGGATTCTTTCTTTTTTTTTTTTTAATTTTTATTTTTTTCAGATGTACATCATATTTCAAATTCTGGATACATTACATCATGTTCACCACCTGAACATTAATTATAGTGCATCCCCTCACATGTGACCCTAATCACCCTTTTTGCCCTCCCCCTTCCCCCTTCCCCAATGATAACCACCAGTCCAATCTCCAATGCTATGTGTTTTGTTTTTTTTTTGTCGTTTTTATCTTCTACTTATGAGTGAGATCATATGGTATTTGACTTTCTCCCTCTGACTTATTTCACTCAGCATAATACCCTCAAGGTCCATCCATGTTGTCTCAAATGGCTGGATTTCGTCATTTCTTATGGCTGAGTAGTAGTCCATCACGTATAAATACCACATCTTCTTTATCCATTCGTCCCTTGATGGGCACCTAGGTTGCTTCCAAGTCTTGGCTATTGTGTATAATGCCGCAATGAACATAGGGGTGCAAGTAGGATTCTTTCTTAAGAAGTCTGAGGAATATTGAAAATTAAGAACACCTTGGGGAATAAAATATAAATTTGACTCTCACATGGTCATATATACTTATCAAAGGCTACAAGTAATGTTATACCACCAACAAAATTAAGTGTTTATTCCCACAATCAAAACTCATACTGCCCCTCTTCTCCTTTAGGGAGAGTTGAATAGAGGCTTAACTAGAAATTGGTGATGCTGCAGATGGACGAGGCTGTATTTTTCCTCAATTCACACCCATTTATATTAAGATTATTCAGATTAGAAAATGGATGGTGTGTTTGTCACATTCTTGATCATGATAACAATGTAGAAATGCTAGTTAAAAACATAGCATCTAGTTAAGGATTTTGAAAAACAAATTTTGCCCCAAATCATCTGCTCCACTGGGTTGGTATTATGCCTTAAATTACCCTGTATCAATTCACTGGGATCTTCAGCTTTTACTTTTGGTATTATTTTACAATCTGAATATGAATCCATAAGTAGATATTCCTTAGTGTGTGAGGTACAAAGACTTTGTTTTTAGTTTTGCTTCTCTGGTTCTGAACATTGATGGCAAGATTTAAGATACCATGGGTATCAACATCTGTTCCTAGTTCATCTCATTAAATAAAACAATAAACTAAGGGAAGGGTTTTTACAGATCCTCAGACCTAACTTGTAAAGTGACCTACTTTCTACAAAGACTTTCACCAATCTGAGATTTCCTAAAACATAATCTCTTTTTCTTATTGAACAAAGAGAAAGCAGGGTTTATGATGCTGATGCAGAAGCAAATTAAAAAAAAATATATATCCCATTCACTTTTTGATGTTAGAGCAAAATACAAGACAATTAAGAGCAACTAACAGGTGGCACATAAAGTAGGCAGTGTAATTTTCTGCCACTCTCCTGTTCCCCGGCTTTGAATTCAATGTTAGTGAGATATCTTCTTTGTGAAGAACACTTCAGAAACGAGACCTCAGGGTGTTTATATGAAGTGAAATAATGAGTGAAAAGAGCCAGTGGTTTTACTCTTTGAATCAAAACAGACAACTTGAGAAAGTTTGATAATATTTTAAGATTTGTAAAAATATACCTAATTATTATTCTTAAACTTTGCTTTTAAAATATGTTTTATGAATACCGTTTTAGTTTGCATGTACTGACTTAATAACATTCTACTTCTAATTCAAAATAAAGGCAAAAGGAGGTTACTTTTTACATAAACATGACTATTACTGAAATGTGGGGACTTTGTACCTATTACTAAAGAAATAGGGTGTTGTGTCACTAGCTAGTGTCCCTATATTTTCCACTTGAAGACAAATGCCAACTAAAATAACTGCCCCCAAGTACCATCTGCTTCAACCATCACTACCCTTTACTGAGAAGTTACTATATGCTAGCACATTGGCAAGTGTTTTGATTGCATTGTCTCATTCAATTTTTACAACAATTATGTTTGTGACTATAATTCTATAATTGCTAATTCTGAGTCACAAGTCTATGAAGCAGGAAGATGACTTGGGCATTTCTATTTATGTTGAGCAGATATTAAAATGAGGTTCAGAGGACTCAAGCAGCAAACCCGGCATCATGCACTGTGGGGGTATTAGAAAAACCTCTGTACCCAACCTCTACTAACCCCATGTCCAGAGCTTTTCTCTTTTGCTCCGCCACGCCAGTCTTTTCTTGGATAGCATGCATCTCTCAGGGGAAAAGCATCATTTCAATGGTGTTTCCTATTTCTATCTACCTGTCATCCCTGATTTAAAGCCAAAACTCCATTTGTCAATAATTTTCACGAAATACTATGACAAATGTGATGATGAAAGGACACATTTCTTGTGCTCAAATTAGACACACAAAGGAACAAATGTAAGAAAAAAATTAATAACTGCTATGCTGGGGAAACACAAGATGTTGCAGAAGCACAGAGAAAAGGACAATTGGGTCTCTAGCTTGCAAAAGGTGTCTTCTGAGACTATTCTCATAGACGAAGTAACTTTTCTTTGGGAAGAAAGGGGGAGGAAGGAAATTTGAATCAAGACAGAACAAGTAAAATGTGAGACTCTCATGGGCACGACATATGTATAAAATGATAATTGATACAATTTGTCAGCAAAGAGTCTAGGAATTTGGAGGGATAAAATAAAAAATATGAACCTGGGATACCACTGTATGATGACGGCATTTTAACCAGATCACCTGAACAATCTGCTTTTTGTTGCTACAGTGGATGGGAGCTATAGAAGATATAAGCATCTCTCAGGTGAGAAAATGTTCCAGTGTTTCACAATTATGGTGCAATGAATTTTCATCTGAATTCAGCAATTTTTTAGGAGTGAAAAAAATAAAAAGGCAGCTATTGCATATTGAGTTGTTTATTTTTTATAATTTCATAGAATTTGTGTTCAGTATATGCTTCATGAGCACAAATCAAGAAATAGATAAAAACATTTGGATTGTCAAGAATGTTTTATACATAACAAATAATTTCACCACAATGATACAAATGTCTTATACACTTTCATTTGTTATTCAATTCATTAAGGCCAATAGACAAATAGGAGGGATATTGTGAAAAGGGAGAACGAAGGGGCAGAAGTAAGAGAAAAAATGTGGGCTTGGGGGAAGAGAAAGAATGAGATTGGAAACAACAAAATCAGTAACTAGGCATAACCTAGCCAACTAAGACAGAAGTAACATAAAACATCGGCACGTAACATAATCTGTGTTTTTCAGCTCTGGTTTAAAATATTAGTGCCTAAAAGAAAATGAAAATGGGCACTAATCTGCATTAAACTGACTAGAAGTGTCAATAAAATTACAAATGGTAACATGGCATTTCAATGAACTTTCACTTAAAAAAAAACTGTTTCTCATAAGACATGATTAAATAGAACACTTTTTAAATCTTAATTGATTTACTGCTACTACATTGTTTCCTAGTGCAGAGATTACCTGTTATCAGGGAGCTGTGTACGTGTGTGTGCGCACACATGGGTGTGCACCTATGCAGAGTTTATTGCAGTTAGTTAGCAGTACTGTTTAAATTTAGAAGTATCACACAACACTTAATAACTTACAGTCAATTGTGGAAGACTATACCATATATTATTTATGATAGCAAATGCTCAGGGACATAATAATACAAAATATATTTCTCAAACTCCCATTCTTGCCTTTTGGGTCACTTCAGAGTGAAAAATTCTTGAGTTGCCACCTAGGAAAGTCCCTATTCATACTAGCTGCTGAAAGAAACATCACTGATTAATTCCAATCACAGTCATTGAGATCTGGAAATTGTCTTTAAGCAGGGCTGAGCTTCTGCCATTAGGGAAAAAAGGTAACTGTCTAGATGCCAAGAAACCCACCCTTCAGCTAAAAATAGCTTCTCCATCTAGTTCACTGAGGCCTATGAAGAAGGATCTACAATCAGGTCTTCATTTGCTGGTTTAAGTAGCATAAGGGATGCTGTGGAGTACCACAGAGATGCCACTCCCCACCTCAGGATTGAGACACTCATTCCCACGGTTTCTGGAAACGTTAGCATCATAAAATTTCCCTCTCTGGAAATTGCAGTCTTCAAAAGAGCACTGACTTGCCCGAGTTTACACCCCTTTGATGAGAAGCAGCCTACATCCAATGATGGGTTAATACAGGAGTATAATGGGCCTCTTTGCTTTAAGTAAACAACTCTCTAATATTATTCCAACTCCAGAACTCCCCATGGAACCAGCTGAAGGCTTTGTGGTGACAACATCACAGTTCAGTGCCTCCCTCTGCCGTGACCTACTTCCTTCACTCTCCTACTGCTGTTGATCCCAGAGGCACTCTTCAGTTAAACTTTTACTCACAAATCTCAGCTTCAGAATCTTTCCTGGGGAACCTGACCTAAGATAGTTGGTGCCAAGAATGCCTGAGGAATATGATTTTAAAATGGAAATATGGAGCTGAATCAGCCACCAGCCAGCTGGCGGTAAGAATTCCATCACTGGTCGGATGTGGAACATTGCGAGTGCTTTGCATGCACTAGCAGTGAAATTGTTGGTACCTTCATCCTCCCCTAGTTAAACGAAAAAGGGCCATATGCACTAGTTGGGACTATCTCAGGAATTTAAGAAATTCTGTGTAAGTAATAATCATTAGGGCAGTGGAAAAATGATTCTTGCTAGGGGCTGTTGATGCATTGGATAAAGAAAATAAAAGGCAGAAGATGATTGATCACCAGTTGAAAGCTGAGAGAAAACCAGAGGGCCTCTTTGGTAGCATATACTGAAATCCTCTTTTCCTATAGCTAGAGGACAGAAAAAAGCTTAGGATCAAGCCCAGAACTTAAATATAATAGCTATAGGCGAGGTTGAATCCTCAAACTTCGAATATCTGCCTTACTAAGATCAGGATCCTAATTAGGAAGGAGTGGGGCCCATAAGTATGTGATAGGATTATCTGGTTAAATGCGTTCCAAAATGTGAAATACTTAAATACTTCTGAAGACTCAGGACCCATATAAGAGGTCCACTTCTCCCTGATAAATGCTGAATCTCCTCCCTTGCTCGAAATCAACATAGGAATCACTTTGCAAGAAAGCATGCACCCACATCAGGATCTATCCATACCTCTCCTTCAGTCCCAAGATCAATAATTAGGATTAGGTTACAACATAACCAAGCTGGGGAAGTGCAGGACCTAAAAGAGGAAGGGGACTACATGCTGAATTCTCCACTGGGCTCAGCCAATATTAACTGTTAGTTTTCAGGAGAGTCCTCATAGAATTAGCTTTTAAGGATGCTGGATTAAGGAGAGAACATAAAGTTGAAAGAAGAAGAGTTTATGGATATGAGAGCACCCTCCCATAATACAAGATTTAACATCTTGCAAGGTACTTGGAAATGGTGCTGACATACTGCTAAGATTGATTTTTGAAGTTTGGGGGAGTTGATGGCCCATGCTAAGTGATATAGAAATGCAAACAGCATAAGACTGGAAAACTCACTAGTGGAAGGATGAAAGGATACTTGGTTTATCCAGATATTGAGGCGTGCTGTGACAAGGGCACAAGCATTATTGAGCAGCTTAGTGGTTGTCTTCTGCACACTGGTACTGGCAGAAAGAGATGCTGTTACAGCATTGGGTTTGTTAGTGGCAATAGGGATAATAAGATTATGAAAATATAGGAAACTGGTGGTGAACAAGAGATGCAATCCTCAAAATAAGTAAGATTCTCTGAGAGAGAGCTGGAGAATATCTGACACAACCTAAGGAAGATCTGAGGGACGTATCAAGATGCTTAAAAATACTTGAAGTCCCTAGGGAAGTGGTTTTCAACCAGGAGGAATTTTATTCCTCGGGGGACATTTGTCAATGTCTAGGGATGTTTTTGGTTATCAGAAGTGGAAGAATGGTGCCACTGGCATCAAGGTGGTGGAGGCCAGGGATGCTTCTAAACTCCTACAATGCATAGGACAGCGTCTTGAGGTTGAGAGACTGCTGTAGAAATAAGGCAAATAGAATCAAAATAAATTAAGGATGTCTCATCAAGAGGTTGAGGGTAGGTACTACCAAATAAGGCATAATTCCTGGATTAATTTCCAGATTGAGGCCAGTTTTCCAGATCCAGAACCCATTGACTGAAGGAAGCTTTGGGTACCATGCAGGAAAGACATTACAATGCCACAGGTAATGAGCAATGTAATGACTCCCATAGTCCTTCCCCAAATAGACACATGGCCATTTACTCAGGTAACTACATACTGGGAAAAGAGAATACACAAACATTTTGGAGATGACTGGACACAAATTAATCTGATATTACTATCCATGGACCAAAAGAGTCATTAGGGCCCCTAGTAGAGGTATATGGGGGGCCAGATAATAATTGAAGTTATGGCATATATTGAGGTCTCAGTGTGTCTGCTGTTTCCACAGACCTAGTCTGTAATTGTTTTCTATGTCTCCAAAGACATGTTTAAACTGAACATATATGAAAGTTGGCAGAACTCAAAAATTGGTTACTTGGCCTACATAAAAGCTATTATAGAAGTGGAAGCCTCTATAACTACCTCTCTCTGTTGCCAGTCAAATAGTGTAGGAAACAATATCCTATCCCTTAGAGAATGGTAGAAATTATTCTTACCTTTAAAAGGTAAAAGAAGTGTCCGGTCAAGGTGGTGTAACAGGGACTACTGCTTGAAGCAAACAAAAAGTGTGAAAATATATATGAAACAACAATCTTCAAAATAAGAGATATCAGGAAACAAAGGGCAGTGTTCCTTGAGATATGGGAAATAAGGAGAGCCCTAAGGTTGTCTGAGTTCGCTACATTGAGAGAGTTTTTAGGCATAGCACAAAAAAGGAGAACCCAAGAAGAGTGTGGCGGACTCACTGAGTTTGGGATGTGGAACTGAGATTTCAGGGAGATCAAGGGGGATAGACTTTGAATGTCAGCGCAGAAGGAACTAAAGAGCAGCCAAGAGAATTCCAGAGCATGGCAGAAGGAGAACTCCAGAGATCTGCAGAGGGTTCTCTTTGAGTATTCAGCAGAGTAGTGACTCCCACATGCATATGAAAAAACTACCTGAGACAAGGAAAGAGCCATTTGAAAGGACAGAGGAAACAGTATCCAATACTCAGGGTGGGAAAACTTGCTTATCCCTACCACTCAGAACTACAAACCTGATAATCTGTGGGGCAGTGAGTAGGCTAATCAGAAGGTTTTTGCCTCAGTAGTGACACCACTCTGGCTCCCGCTAACAGATCTTAAAAGCTGGACACAAAAAGATGGACCTTTTTCTAGATAACAACATCTCAAAACAAACCTTAAGAATGTTTATAGTAATGTAAAAATATCCAGCACCTGAAAAAGTAAAATTTACAATGTCTGGCATCAAATCAAAAATTACCAGATGTGCAAAGAAGGAAGGAAATATGACTCAGAAACGGTAGAAAGCAGTCAATTGACATTGACCTAAAACAGACACATAGGAGTTGGAATTAGCTAATACTATTTAAGGTAAAATACACCTAGAGGGAGATCTTGTGAACTTAAAAAAAAAAAAAAAAAGGCTCAAGAAAGTCTATATAGGACAATTCCACCTAATTATCAAGGTATTAGATTATTAGATGTTCTTATTGGGTCTCTGCATTGGCTCACATTTCTATCCCTGTAGAAAGAGGCAAGATCCAAGATTTCAGTTCAGGGTTAATGAAGAAGCAAGCAGATCAGGCTTTTTGGTCAGCTTTAGTGTTGGTCCACCAATGAATTACTAGTTTAAAAAAAAATAATACTCTAGAATTCTTTCCAAGTTATCTGCCACTGTTTATATATTAGCCTGGGATATCTCATAGAGGAGGATTCCTTATTCGCAATAGTCTTCTAGTTTCTTTTGTAAGTCTGCTGTACCAATACACACATTTTAACATGACTTTTAGTCTAGTAATATATTATTTATCACGTTAAAGCTAGAGTCTGCTTATTAGAACCTTCTGTTCTTTCTTGAAATAGACAGAAATTTGGATCTTTGTCTACCCTAGAGCCGTCAGTGGTTAATGAGGGTGATGCTCAGGGGGTGAGTCTCATCAGCGATCCTGAAATTCTGCCTGAAATTGTCCATAGTTGTTGTCTTCTCTAGGTTTGGACACATAAGTAAATAAGTACACTATTCTCAAAAAGGGAAAAATAAATGTCGAAAAAATTGTCAAATACTTGTCTCTGTTTGGAATCAGCTAAATGACCAGTTCTGCATCTGCACATTTAGACTTTTTTGGATGCCGTCAGACTATAGCACTCTAGATATGAGAAGCAACGTGCCAAGTAGAAGTGCAAGGTTCTGGGGACTTAAACTGCCAGAAAAACAAACCAAAAAAAACATTGTATTGTAGAGCAAAAAATAAGTCAGAATTTAAAACTTTAATTTTCAAATTAGAAAAATGAAATAAAAATGGCAAATTGAAAGTGATACACCTTGCCAGCAAAGGCTAGAAGTGAGTAACCATTTTCTCAATGAGTTCACTTTCATCCTTACCTGTGTGTGGCTTTTTCCAGCGTGGCTCCCTGCCTTCATTCATGCTATGAAACCTGTCTGTAGTGCCTTTTCTCTTTCAATTTATTATTTGCAATTTTTCCCTTTTTAAAATTCCGTTGGAATTTTTCCCTCTTCCAGGAGGTCATTCACCATCATTCCATTCCAGTCCCACACTAATGTCCTGTTTCTGAGTTCTCTTTAAGGGAATTGAGCAATTTATTGTTCTCCAGTTATGACATCTGATTACATTTCTCACCGTTTCTAGGGAGAGGTCTTGAAGTCAGGTGCAATGTATTGTGCTACTATTACCTCTTTACCTTCAAGATTATGAGTCTCTTCCCTGCACTGGCTCACAATCCTGTGTTCCTCGGTATATGAGGCTTTTCTGTTTATCTTGAGTTTTCTGTTTACATTTTTCATTTCATTGACTGCTAAACTTCTTAGAAAAGTGATCAAATTCCCTGACTACTTTTTCTTATCTTATATTCACTTTCTCAACCTCCCATAGTTAAGATTCCCCCAAAGTGAAATTTTAAATGTCAACAATTATTGTTGATCTGATGAAATTTTTTTCTAGGTCTTTTTTTGTCATTTCTGCCCATTTTGATTATTTATTTTACTGCTTACTTTCCTCCACCATAACCATTTAGGGTTCTTCTTCCTCCTGCTCTGCCTAAAATGAATGCATTCCTGAATATAAATCATGCACAAGAATTTGGATGTCTTATTACTGCATCATAACCCAGCTGTCCTGACTGATACGGCGGTTATGAAGATTTCATTCAGTAACGAAGACTATAGGAGTTAGCCTCTACACAGAGAGCATGGGGGGAGTCTCTAATAACTGTTATTGGAATAAAAAGACTAAGTCAATTTTTAAACAAACTCTATTTGGTTAGAAAGATCACTGGCATATAGATGATGTAAGATTGGTTTAAGCAGATCTTTCTCTATTTTTTGAAAAACAGTTCCTGCCAATTCTCTCCAGTTAAGATCTCTTAATATCAAGGGTCTTACGCAAATTTATGATCCACAAATAATAATAAGGTGACAATACCTTTCATCTGCTATTTGGTGTCTGAGAAATCTTGTGTCAATATCCAATGATATCTTCTTAATTTTACTGACCATTCTCGGCATAGTGAAAAGAGGATGAAATTGCTTCCATACTTTTGGAGGCAAGTGTATGGACAAGTTTACCATGATAGTAGAAATATTAAAGAAACCAAAAAAGAAGTTATTACACTTAGAAATCTTCAAGGCACAGGGTAAATCTATTTTCACCTCAGTTTCATCGTTAGGGTTTTATATGTTCTAAGTGAATAATCAAAGGGGTGGTGTGATTGATGCACTGGATTTATTGTTAACCATCTCAGAGGAAGTTATAAAGCATATCTGTATGCGTAGGTAATATTTTTAAAATATTTAATTATTGATTGATGCATTATAACATGTAAGTTAAGATTTGGGGTTCTGAAATCAGATATCCTAGGTTTTAATCTCTGTTCCACTATTTCTGTGTAGCTTGGAGCAAGTTACTTGGCTCAAACTCAGTTTTGTCAATTGCAAAATTAGAATTTAAAAAGAACATGCCCCACAGGGTTGTTGCAAAGATTGCATGAGCATGTAAAATGTTTGGCACACCAAAGGTGTGCAATAGTTGTTTCTTGCTACTATCTATAATTAAAGTACTCCCCCTTCCCTTGGCTTTCCCTGAGGGGCTTACATTTAAAGTCCTTGAAGTAGAAACTGCCCATGTATTTGTCCTTGGGGATTAATAAAAGTGGTAATAAGATTACCTTTAACTCTGATACAAGAATTTGTTTTTTTCTGAGGCAAAAAGGGGGCTGAAGATGTGATGGAATCTTTCCCAAGAGAAGAAAACAAGGTGAATAAACATGCACTGAGATGAAGCCAAGAAAGATATTAGGAGCCTTTGTAAAACTAAGAAAGAGGCTTGTGGCATTTTAAGGGGTTCACTTGGTACCCTGTTGGACACATGTCAGTTTCTAGTCCTAGAAATGCAGCACCGTGGGGATTATGTAAAAGCTTAAAAAGTAGTAAAACTGATGCACGCAATGATAACTGAAGTCAACTGGTCAAGCTATAGCTTGATTTTTTAGGCCAATTTATCTAATCTAAATCTTAGGTTTCATTCTTGTAGTTAGCGAATATTTTAAAGCAAAGTGAAATAGTCAGGATTAAATTGTAATCTTCAAATTTAAAAAAAAATGCAAATAACTATCAAATCATGTGAACCGTGCTTAGCTCTAAAGCATTTCTGTCATTTTTTTTCTATTATCAAACCAAATTTTTGGCCTTGACATGCAATATTTGTGAAAATAATGCTTGCATCTTTATGTTAATATACAGCTGGAAAAGAGTACATAGCAATTATGTGGTGACTAAAAGACCCAGAAGCATAATAGTGATGTTTTGAATAATTTGATCCATTAAAAGCTCAATTCAGTGAATAAGGAAAATTCTTTTAACATATGGTTGTAGCAAAGGAAGGACTGGTAAACATTTTAGTATAATATGCCATTTTTGAGTAATGTCACCTCTTGAAGCAATATTTTCAGAAAATGGAATGAGAGTTTTTTTAATCATCAGAATTCTAACTTTTAACAGCATTTCATCTAATCTCCATCATATGGTTTTTAAAGTTTTTTATAGTTTTGTTTCCTCTGACTTTTAAGTACGTATTCTCTCTTACTCTCTGAAGCTGACTGAAAGGCAGGTCTCTTCCTATCTTCCAAACCCAACAGTCTCATCTCTGCTTCCCTGTCTTTCTCTCAACATTGCCCTCTGGATACCCCTTCCCTACTCAAGTCCAGCTTGTCCCTGATGTCCAAATGCACAAGCCCTCTCTCTTGCTACTAGTACATATTTATTAACTACTGTGTTGCACACACTACCTTATATACACCTAGCTTTTGACTCACCTCCTTTATCATGACTCATCATGATGTTTCATGAAATCTTCTCAAAATAATTGTCAACACATTTCACCCTTCCTTTCCTCTTCAAACTGATTCTCTCTCACTATTCTAGATAAATTGCTCACGTTAACTTTGTCTTGACCTTTTAAATTGCCCAATCCTTTGGGCATCTTCAGCCCTTATTGCTAATAACCCCCGCATTTGGTATCTCCTACTTCCTCCTCTTTCATGGTTTGCACTGTTGGTCCTCTTCTTACCTTTGTAAGCATTCCTTCTTCACCTTGCTGACTCTTTGAGGGCTTTCTTTTTAAACTTTTGACCTCCCACCTGTGCACACAATTTCTCTGTGTCCTCATATACAGCACCATTTTGATGAAACACAAATACAAATTATTTTTACATCTATATATAAAGGCAGAATTCACTCTCTTGGTATTTAGTTGCCTTCTACACATCTTCACATGAATCACTTGCAGGCATCTTAAACACAACATATCTAACACATCCTCTTGATCCCACACATACTTCTCTTTTCTATACTTAAAACAGTGAAAGACACCAACATTTGCTTAGTTGCAGAGCCAATCCAGAACCCCTAACATGAATAATACATTGTTTGCTACCACTCATGCAATATCTTCAACCATTTACTAAGTCCAATAAATTCTACTTCCTTAATGTTTCCCCACAATATCACATCTTAACCATTCCCACTGTCACTGCTTAATTGACACGATTATCATTCTTTCAATAAAATAACTGAAAAACTCTTCTAATTGAACTTTTCTGTCTTTAGTTTGGACCATCCCTTCATCTTAACTGCCAGTGAACTTTTTAAAATTTACTTCTGATCAGTTCCTCCTCCCTACCCCCAACCCCCATTTAAAACACCTTGGGGGCTCTTGAGTGCTTTTTGCTCCAACACCTGAGGCCAAAGTTGAAGAGAGAGAGAGTTGACACTTGGATGAGAATCAGGTGTTTTGGTTTCTTCCCCCCACAAATCACCTTATTTTAATGGCTTAGTAAAACTTCCTAAACATCTTGTTTATAGTCATCCAAAGCTAATTTAATTATCAATATTATTTGGTAGGAATATTGTTTTTGTATTTTTTTGTTTTGTGTTTTAGATAAGTGAATGAACAAAAATAAGAGTGATCATTGTGACTTTGGACCTCAAGAAATAACTAAATGACTAAAATGTGGCTGAACTGTTGTTAGCTTCCATCTGGGGAGAAAGTTTTCAGTGTTTTTCTGTGTATGTTTGTTTGGTTTTATGATTTTTCTGGTACCAGTAGTGGGTGGAACTATTCCTGATCTTTACAAATGAACAAGTATGTTTAGTTGTAAATCATAGCCAAGAGTTCTATGGCTGACAGTTTTGTAGAAAGCAGTGAGAGATTTGTACTTTTTAAAAAAATTGCTGAAAATGATCAAAATGAAGTGTGTAGCTAGAGAATGAGAAACTAAAAAGGACAAGTCAAAATGGGGTCAAATGCCAAAGGGATGAAAAAAATTTAGTGGCCGATGTATAATTTACTTGACATTCTTTTGCTAAGCTCTGTAGCTAATGAGGGAAGTTAACAGCCAAGCTAGTATTCTTTTTTCCTGACACAAATGCCTGTGAACTCAAATAAAATTGAGGATCTAGGCATTTCAGTAACCTTTCTTTTTTTTGCCATTTTTTTGGAGGGAACTTTAAATAGTGTGTCAAAATAAGTGAAATGGGGGCACTGAAATAAAATCATGAATTCAAAACTTTTAATTTTTAAGTAGACTATTGAAATGTTCCAAAATGATTTGAAATTGTATATGAGTTTCACATTTCCTCCCTTCCTTGTATGGCTGACTTCCACATGCATCTCACTAGCTGAAGTCTCTCATTCTCCAATATGTCCATGTATATTTACCAGACTAATTTTCCTAAGTATATATCTGATCACCCTTAAAGGGAATATAACATTTCACTCTGCAACCTCTACAATTTCACCTTTTTTAGTTGTTAAAGTTCTACGTATATATTTATTTTCTTCCAGATTTTCTTAATTAATCAATAAACATATGACATTCACAATATTTAAATCACACAACTATTTCCCAGGTAACTTTTCTAAATTAAAAGGGACTAAATAAAAATGAGTTATTAGTTATTATGATACATCCTCACAGTACAGGATAATGCATTGAATTTCATTGTAAGGATGTACCATGTTTTAAAAATTAGTCATTTTCTGATTGCACTTTTCAGTTGTTTCTAGTTAATTCTTAATATAAATCCTATATCTTTACCCTTATGAATATATATCTTTATGGTAAATTTTAATAAGTGAATTTGTGGAATTAAAGAGCATATGCGTTTAAAATACTGGTAAACATTGATAAATGACCATTAAAATGATTTAGCCTATTTATCCTCTTATCACTTCTGTATGAGTGTCTGTTTCTCCACAAGCTTTTCTAATCAGAATATTATCAGATGTTAATCTCATTTCAATCATACCTGTAAAAGATGGTATCTCACTGGTATTTTAAGTCCCGTTTCTTTATATATTAAAAATTTTGACACATTTTCTTCTGCTCTTTTGTCATTCATATTAATTTTCTATAAACACATTTTTCTACTAGGTTAATATTTCTTTTTTACTATTTTTGTGGAAATTCTAGGTTAAATAAATTAAACTTTAGCTTTATATTTACAGTGCATGTTTCATTTGTTTAATCTTTTATATATTGTTTTTATTGTTGTAATTAATACTATTGTTATTTTCAAGCAAAATGCATGTAGTCATTCAGTCTTGTTTGTGGATTTTGGTTGTGGTTTCTTATTTATAAAAATCCTCTATACTCTAAACACTGACACATCTTCTCTGATTAATGTACAAATTGATTCTTTTTATATTACATTTATTTACTCACATAAAATTCACTTTGGATATGGAATGAAATCAGAAATCAGGTTTACTTTATATGGATTGGCAAGTGGCTCTTAAAAACATTAAGGTAACAATTGATTGATTTATTCAGTCATATTTGTTTAACATTTATTATGTGTTAGTGACTGCCAGAAGAATGTTAAATAGTTATATTGAAGGCAGGAAAGTTTTGTCTTCCTTATATTAATGGGAATGCTTCTTATGTTCACAACTAAACCCAATATTATTACTTTAAGATTATTTTTAAGGAAATCTCTGACTCTACTGACATAAACTAATATTTTTTTTTAAAAAATCAAGAATAGCTCTTATATATAGTGCTTACATATTAAAGTCTACATATGTTAAGGAAAATGTTATTTTCAATTTCGAATTATACTAACAGAATTGTCAAGTTCTATTCTTGGTTTGGCGAAATGAACATCATGGTAAATTATTCTTTTAATGTGTATTTGATTTCACTTTCCAATATTTTCTGAAAGGTTTTATATTAATATTCAATAAATGATATCTTTAACCTTTTCTCTTTTTGCAATCTTTGTCATGTATTTTTATGCATGTCATACGTTTTAAAAAATAGAAAATTTCCTTCTTTTAGAGGTAAATAAAATTGAAATGATTAGTTTATTAATGGTTGAAAGTAATTTACCTGTGAATCAGTATGGGTCTGTTGTATGTGGAGAAGTCTTATGTTTAGAAAATTGCCTCAAATTCTTCAAGGATACTTAGTAGGTTTGGGGTTTCTTTCCCTCTTTTGTTTAAAGGTAGCTTTTTTTTGGTGAGGAAGATAGGCCCTGAGCTAACATCTGTTGCCAATCTTCCTCTTTTTTCTTCCTCCCCAAAGCCCCAGAACATAGCTGTATATCCTAGTTGTGGGTCATTCCAGTTCTTCTACGTGGGATGCAGCCACAGCATGAATGATGAGCAATGTGTAGGTCTGTACCTGAACTGGCGAAACCCAGGCTGCCAAAGCACAGCATGGGAACTTAACCACTTGGCCACAGGACTGGCCCCTTCCTTCTCTTAATGAGTCATAATTAATAACTTAATGACAAAGGAAAATTATTTTTATGTCCTTTGTATCTTCACTTAATTTACTGATAGATATCTGGGCTTTTTCCTTTTTATGACTTATTAAGCTACTTAGTTAGCCAATTTTGTGAATTTTAAAATATCAGCTAATGCATGAGATTATCATTTTACTTCTTATTCTTTGCCTAAGTCCTTGAGATCTCTTGGGGACTTTATCTTTTGCTTGTCTTTATATTTATTTTATTTTCACTGTCTTTCCTTCTAGAATATAATGTTTGTGTGGTAATCAAAATTGATCTCTGGTGGGATTAATATAAAGATCAAAAAATTAAAGGAAAAATGAGGTAAAAATTTGAAGATGATGTATATTTATTATTATTATTATTATTATTTTAAGATTGGCACCTGAGCTAAGAACTACTGCCAATCTTTTTTTTTTTTTTTCTGTTTTATCTCTCCCATATTCCCCCAGTATACAGTCATATATTCTAGTTCTGAGCACCTCTGGTTGTAGCTTGCGGACGCTGCCTCAACATGGCCTGATGAGTGGTGCCATGTCCGTGCCCAGGATCCGAACCAGCAAAACGCTGGGCCGCCCCAGTGGAGCGTGCGAACTTAACCACTCAGCCACTGGGCCGGCCTCTAAAATTATTTTAATGGTAAAAAAAGTGGAGACCTATGGAGATGATTTTCCAAAGGAAGAAACCACATAGCATAAACTTAGGCAGAGATGAAGGCTCCCTATGAACTCCGAAGCTCATTGCAGAGACACAGGTGCTGGCGCTACCAAGAGGAGTGAAGACTGCACCCAGTGCACAGCCTTTCTGACATTTACTCAGAAGTGTTGTGTTTTCCTTTTCTTTCCTAAACTTAAGTCCCCTCCCAATCCAATCATTTTATGACTATCTGGTTCTGAGCTCATTAGATACAACTAACTCTCTGAAACATTCCCAGCATGTATTTTAAGACTAGATGCTTCAAGCAGCAATATTCCCTGTGTAACATTGCCTGGCAGGCCCAAGTTCATTGGATTCCTTTCTGTAGTTAGTTGCCGTATCTATGATTTGTTTTAATTGGAGCATAAACTGAGTAGGACTATATATCTCAGGCAAAATAGCAGAAACTAGTATTAATTACTCCAGCAATAATTTTGAACAATTTATTGGGGAATATGGGGTAAATGAATTAAACAAACTAAAGTATTTCACCTAAAATTTAAAAATTCAAAGAGTCATTTTTTGGCAAGGAGTAAACAAGAACAGTTTGGAAATTGGTCACTATGACTTTTCTCTAGTCTATTTTATATTATTTGTTCATTTTAAGCAAGATCATGACCTAATGGTTCCGTACAAACTTTACTGGTTTTAATTAATGATAAGTATTTATTTTTTAATATTATTTTTAACTATGCGGTCTTTCATTCAAGGTAGCCTCTTAATACTTTTTTTTTAAATGCTATCCCAGGCATTTTTGAATGCTTCCTTTCTTTATGAAAACAAGATATCCCAGATTCATTTGGAGATATTCTGACCCAGTGTTGGAATTTATGGAGAAATGTGTTTTGTTGGGTGAAAGAAGCCAGACTCAAAAGACTACATATTCTATGATTCCAGTCATAGAAGGCTCTAAAAAGGCAAAACTAAGGAATGGAAAATGGAGCAATGTTTGGCAATTGTGGATAAAATGATGGCTGACTAGAAAAGGATACGCAGAAGACTTTTTAAGGTAATGGAACTGTTCTTTATGGTACTGGAGTGGTGGATACATGGTTTTATGCGTTTATCAAAACCCGTAGAATTGGACATCACAAAGGGAGAGCTTCAAGGTATGCAAAAAGAAAAAGTCTATCAAGTGCCTGACATCCCAGAATGTTATACAGACTGCAACAAATGATATAACTGAACAAAAAATTCATGACATAACCTTACTGCAGGGAGTAAAGGTGAAAAGTTGATCTAATTAACACTGAAAAATGGCATTTAGACTGAAAACCATAAAGCTGAAAAGAAATGGAATTGTGCATGAACACTGTACTCTAATTGGTAAAGGTGTTCCATATTGAGGTATGATGCAACCATTCTGAATCTGCCTTATATGTCTATTTGGGCTAAACAAGTAAGAAAATGGATGGTGGATTATGGGGCCAGGATTCTCACTGTTGGACAGAGAATATAGAAAAGCAAGAGGGAAAGGCTAGGGTGAATGAGGTGGTACTGGAAAAGAGTAGGAGACATTGGTATGAACTCACCTTTAGTTTAATATAGATACACATGGATAGATACAGAATAATGATAGATATACAAGTATACATATGTTAGTAGTATACATGAATATACATCCAGGATAGTTTGCCAGGAGATTCTAGAAGCAATAACAGTCCAATAGCTAAGAGCACACCCACCACCCACTTGTTGGTTTCTAAATGCCATTATTCAATGGAAAGGACAAGGGCTTCTTGTAGAAATGGCTGATTCCAGGGCTGAGTCAAGTAATATACCAGATGAGCCTGAGGCATATTTTAGTACCAGAAAGCAAACAAATGCTCAAAAGGCTAAGGAGGGGAGGCATGCTGAAAAATATTGAAGAAGCCGTATTGAAAGAGCTACTCAAGGTCAAAGCCAGAATTTTAGGAGCAAAATACATAGTGTGCTATTGGATTAAAAATCAATGTATAAAACAAATATACATGTGTCCATACTAATATAAATAAATGATTGAACATATAAATAGATGGAGAAGAAACAAATACTCCTTAAAGGAAAATTGAAAATAATACTAGTAAATACTGCCCCCTCCAGGAGGCAGAACTGACTTCCATGACTATTCATGTTGAAACGATTAGAAAACTAGATTAAAAGGAAACTTCCTTAATGTAAATAAGGATATATTTAAAAATATACAGTAAAAATAATACTTAAATATTAAAACCTTTCCACTTGTGAATATAAATGAGACACATAGGAGTTCTAGCCAGTAACACAAGAAAGGGAAAAAAAATTAAAAGCATACACAATGGAAAAGGAGATAAAAAGATTGTGTATATGGAAACTCCACAATAATCTATTAAAAATTGTTATAATTTAATGTTTCAAGGTTGCTAGATCCAAGGCCCATATATAAAAACTGTATGTTTCTATATATTAATGACAAAAATAGAACATGAAACTCATAATGACATAATTTATAATAGCATTAAAACATGTCCGATACAAGTAAAGAAATTTTATGAAAGATGTGCAACACCTCTACACAGAACAATAGTTGACATTACAGAGAGAAATTAAAGTAAATCTAAATAACTAAAAGGATATGTCATTATAGATATTGAAAAAGTCAAAGACATAAAGATGTAAGTAATTCATAAGTCTTTAAATTCAGTGCAATAACAAAAAAATTACTCAGGATCTTGAGAGGTTTGTGGGTGTGCGTTGAGGGTGGAGGGGAGGAGGGAGTGAACTGATAAGCGTATTTGAAACTTTATATGGAAACATACAGGGAAAATAACCAATACAAACATTGACAAACAATAAAGATGGAGGCATCTACAGGATACCAAGGGTTATTTTAAAGCTCCACAATATAAGACAATAATATATTGGTGCAAGGATAGACAAATAGAACAATGGAACGGAACAGAGATTCCAGAATCAAACGCAAACATAGTCATTTGACGCAGGATGATGATATCATTGCTGTGCAGTGGGGAAAAAATGATGTTTCCGTTAAACTGTACATCTCTTCCTCTACATTTTTACCAATAAGCTTTTTATGTTTCTCTTAAATCATTTTATTTTTCCACTTTCTTGTCTAACATATAGTTATTTCAGGAGCTCTAACTTCCAAAAAACAGACATGAGAAGGTTAACTTTCAGGTCTTCACAAAGAATTTTATATTCTCCTCCTTCTATAGTGAGTAACTCTTCTGGCGACTCTGGCTTTGTGCTTGCCTGCTTATCAGATCCAGTAACTGGTACAAACAAAGACAAGAAGTACGATTTCCTCATTCATTGCAAACCTGGATAAATTGAAGGCAAACTTTCCAAGCATATTATCACTCACCATGAACAAGTTAATTTCTGCTATCTTTGACTGCTTACTTGCGTTAATTTTTGCCTAGTAATATGGATATTTAAGGTTATGAGTGTTGATTTCAGTACAGCTTTAGACATTTGTCCCAGGTTAGGATTTTTAGAGCTTTCACTAATTTGTTTTATAAATATTTTGTGATGTGAGTTCTACTTTCTCCTTTTACTCACTAGGTAAGAAGGAAATTTGAATAATGGGAGAGGTTCATATGTTTCTAGGTTTTAAAATATCTTGGTTCCTCTACTTATTATTATTATATTCTAGATTAGTGAATTGAGAATTCGCTCTTCCATATTTCTCCATTTTAAATTATCATTGTTTCACTTATAGTCCTTTTGTTCATTTTCTATAGATATTCAACTGCTTCAAATTATTTTATGGCCTTTTTTCTTGCAGTTTGCTTAAAAGCTAAAATTATAACGTCCCCTATCTCTACTTCTTAATTAGTTTACTGATACTTTGAAAGGAGGAGGTTTCTGAAACATTACCATATGGTCTGGTATTCCAGTTCATCTTATCATGGTTTTTATCTGAAGGAATTTAACAGTGAGTTCCTTTCTTTCTTGATGTAAATCTCCATTATTGGTCTTCTTGCTATTTTCCTGGTTAATTGATTCCTGGTCCTTTTACTGAATAGACTGAAAAGACGAGGGTGGTTATAGTGTATTCCATCCAAACTCACCGCTCACAGTAAATAGGGAGGGCTAGTTAACTTTCCAATTGTAAGATATTCTGGATCGCTTAGTAACAAGGCAATACTATATAGGTGGAGCGGTACAGAGTCTCTGTTACTATCCATTGTGAGACCAAGTTTGAGCTTCCCCTAAGGCAATGGCTGAGCAAATCCATGTTAGTTGTCACTGCTATAAACTGCTTTCATTTTCTGTGTATTCTTCAGTGTTTTAGAAGGTTCCAGAGGTCGGATGATATTTTAAAAGAAATATCTTTATTTTACCTTATTCAACATAATGTAGAATCTTTGTGTTTTTTTCTTTAACAATTACTTTTACTTTTTATTTTGAAATATATCACACACTACATGATTTTAAATATTGAAAATCCCTAAATTAATCACACAGGTCTTGAAGGCCGTTTACAGTACTTTGTTTTTGTATGTGTGCTAGAAGCAGTTGCCTTGCTATAGATCTTCATTTAGTTTTTTAATGTGCACACTCAAATATAGACCTGCTTGCCCTTCTAAAACAAAATCCTTAAACTGAAACACCTTGCACCATATTTTCAAAGCAAAAAGGAGAAAAGAAAAAGGAAATATCTGCAGAACACAGGTCCCATCATTCTTGTCAATATAGTTTTTTAAGCATGACTTTCTCGGTGTGTTTGTTAATTTTACTTTACCTCTATAGATCAAAGCTCATCCTGAACTGCAGCAAGACTGGGCTCCTCAACTGTTCATCAACATACTAGCTCAGATTCATTGTTAATCGTCCCTTACTAGTTCTAATCTATAGTTTAAGGAAAACCAATGTAAGCCAGTATTATGGAGGGCCAAACTAAATTGACATGTCCCAGAAATATAACTTCGTCATAAGGGCTTAGCATCTTTTGTTTCATAAAAAGAAAATCTGAGTGAGGTTATCCAAAGAATAAGTTTGCTGAGATTCTAAACCATAAGCAAGGAATTGTTAAAACAGAGGAACTAAACTGAAAAGAAGAATTTGGGTATGAGGTCAATAGATTAAAGGCTAAAAGCCAGATATGAGCAATATTTACAAATGGAAGACAGGACTTAGAGATTGAGCAATTTCTGAAGTGACAACAGAGGCTTTCTATAGATTTCTTGTGACCTTAGAAATGGATAGAAAGGAAGCATTAAAGGAAAGTGAACCCCATATTTCCATAGCTAATGCATGTGAAACTGCAAAGCCATATTAAACTTCTTTGCAAAATATCACTCACCTGGGTCATGAAGTCGGTGAAAAAATGTACAGAAAAGAAACAAAGACTTATGTCTTTTCATGACTCATCTGAAAAATAAAGCACTTTGGAGATTTCTGCTTGACATCTCACCATCAAAAATAAATGTGTATAAGAAGATGCCAAGAATTTCAAAGAAACATCCAGATATTGCTTCAGAAAATGGCCACAATTGCTTTCATTGACATGCTGGTTCAGGAAAATCTGAATATTGATTATAGAATGTATGAAAATGAGTTCTACAATCATCAAACACACATTTTCACAATTTATTACCAAGTTTTATTAATACTACCTTCTAACCGCCTCTCGCCATCCCTATTATCAAATGATCTTGTGACAAAGGAGCAAAGGTAATACAATGGAGTGAAGGTAGTCTCTTCAATAAATGCTGCCAGAACAACTAGACATCCACATGCAAAAAAAATGAATCTAGACACAGACCAGAAACCTTTTACAAAAATTAACTCACAATGGATCATAGACCTAAATATAAAATGCAAAACTATAAAACTCCTAGAAAACAACATAGGGGAAAACCTAGATGACCTTGGGTATGGTGATGCCATTTTAAAGGCAACACCAAAGGCACAATCTATGATAGAAATAATTGACAAGCTGGACTTCATTAAAATTAAAAATTTCTCTCTGAAAGAAAATGTCAAGAGAATGAGAAGATAAGCCATACCCTGGGAGAATATATGTGCAAGAGACACATCTGATAAAGGACTGCTATCCAAAATGTACAAAGAACTCTTAAAACTCAACAATAAGAAAACAAACAGCTCCATTAAAAAATGCGTCAAAGACCTCAAGAGACTTCTCACCAAAGAAAATATACAAATGACAAATAAGCATTTGAAAAGTTGTCCTACATCATATGTCATCAGGGTAAAGCAAATTAAAACAACAATGAGATACACACTTAATCAATGGCCAAAATCTGAAGCATCAACAACACCAAATGCTGGTGAGGATGTGGAGCAACAGGAGCTCTCATACATTGCTGGTGGGAATGCAAAATGGTACAGCCACTTGGGAAGACATTTTTATGGTTTATTACAAAACAAATATACTCTTACATATGATTGAGCAGTCACACTTATTGGTATTTAACCGAAGGAGTTGAAAAGTTACATCTGAACAAAAACCTACATGAGGTTGTTTATGACAGCTTTATTCATAGTTGCCAAAACTTGCAAGTAACCAACATGTTCTTCAGTAGTGGAATGAATGCATTGTGATATATCGAGACAATAGAATATTATTCAACACTACAAAGAAATAAGCTCTCAAGTCATGAAAAAAACATGGAGGAAACTTAAGTGCCTATTACTAAGTGGAAGAAGCCAATATGAAAATGCTACATTATTGTATGAGTCCAACTATGTAACATTCTCCAAAAAGCAAAAGTATGGAGACAATAAAAAGATCAGTGGTTGCCAGAGAGGAGGAGAGAAGGGAGTTGAATAGTCAGAGAACACAGGATATTTAGGGCAGTGAAAATACTCTGCATGATACTATAACTAATGGATACATGTCATTATACGTGTGTTCAAAGCCACAGAATGTACAATACTAGAGTAAATCTTAATGTAAACTATAGACTTTGGGTAACTATAATGTGTCAATGAAAGGTTCATCCTTGGTAAAGAAAAATGTACTATTCTGGTGAGAGATGTTGATATGGGGGAGGCTATGCATGTGTTGGGGCAATGGTGTATGGGAAATCTCTATACCTTCAAAAACAATAAACTTTGCATCATGTGCTAAGTCACAAAGCTATGAAAAGACATGGTCTGATAAGAAAGTATGAGCAATTGAATGTGCCTAAACAACTATGACGTGAGAATAACTGCAGGGAATAATTTGAAGAAAGGTTGAGCCACCTCATCAAATATTGTGAATGCCATACTAGGAAGTGTGGATATGCTGAACTTAATAGAGAGTTTTTAAACAGGACATTTGTTATTTAAAAATAACTCAGGCAGCACTGTGGAAGACTCACTAGATTGGGGAGTGTTTCAAAGAGACAACACTGTCAGTGAATGAAGTGTGTGCATTCAACGGAAGTCTTGGTAAAGCAAAATTGTGTAAGGAGTATGGATTAGAAGGTTTTGGCCTTTGTCCCATTTTATAAGAGGTGGTTTAGCATAAACCTTACAGCATGCTAGGCCTGGGTTTGCCAGTAGGCCTAGCAAATGCCAATTGTGAGACCTTAGGCAAATTATTTATTCTCTTCAGCCCTTGTTTTTCATCCATGAAATAGGGATAATAATAGTGGTTTTAAAGTTTTGCAAAAATTATGAGAAATAGTAGATATTAAGCTCGTAAACTAAAGTGACAGACATAAAATACATGCATAATAATTTATGCTTGCTGTAAGTATTATACTTAAGGGCAATGTTTTAAATGGTTAATTTCTAAAAATGGTTTAATTCTACATATAATCAACAAAACACTGTTGACCTGTTCTTCTTAATAACATATCTGTAATTTTTTCTCTATAAATATAACTTCAGTGTTACGTATCTGGGTTCTTTCTGCTCCTCAAGTTCTCTTTACCACAACATTATATATGCTGCAGCAACAGCAAGGAAATGGGGAAGTTTAAAGCACTCTAAAAGAGATCCGTTTTTACTTGGGATTCAAGATGGAAATTCGCCCTCGTTGGTGTGGGCATGGCACTCCCTGTGTGTCACTATTTACTGTGCCTGGTGGTAGCAACCCTCTTGATGCTCAATATCGAATGGGCTACCATAAGATGTCACAATAGCCCAGGTGAAGAGATGATGAGCTTCTACATTGTGACTGTGGCTGTGGGATAGGTTTGAACATTTATGGCAATGTATCAGTGATCTTGCTGGTTAGGGAAGATGAAGTGGCAGAAAGAAAGGAATTGATTCTTAGACTTTTGGCCTGTTAGATTGGATTAATTTTAATATTACCTAACTGAGAAGTCAGCTATTCCTTTCTTCCCTATTTGTTGGTTCTTTCTGAGAAATCTCACTTTCTCTTGGTACCTATTTGAACACATAATTCAGCATTTCTTAAAATTATCTCTAAAGGATACACTTCTGTATAATCATTACTGAAAATGTAGAATTTACTGGAGACCAAGAAGAGATATTAAATCACATATACCTGATAAATTTAAAAAGAAAAAACCTTCTCTAAAAGCATCTACTTAGATGAACCATAATTCATTTCATTTTGTCCATGAGTCTTACCCCTACAGAATGTCCAGTCTTGCTGGAGACTCTTCTCTTTTCCAGATTTCCTCTAGGCATTTCTAATCACTTTTCTATTGCAATGTGGAATAATTCAGTTTTGCTCCTAGCTTCCATTTCCAAAGTCATATACGAAATTCACACGATGTTCAGGACGAAATCTCCTTCTTCCTGTGGTACATTTGATATGATTTGTTAAAATATCTCTACCCCAAGAATGAATCACGTCTCAAGAAGAATAATAGGCAGAAGCTCACTTTAAAATCTTTTAATAATATTAATTATGAGAAAGAAAATTATTTAAAAGGTAAGTGCCACTGCTTGGCAGCCATGCTGTGGTAGGCGTCCCACGTATAAACTAGAGGAAGATGGGCACGGATGTTAGCTCAGAGCCAGGCTTCCTCAGCAAAAAGAGGAGGACTGGCAGTAGTTAGCTGAGGGATAATCTTCCTCCAAAAAACAAAAAAAAAAGAAAAAAAAAAAAAAGGTAAGTGCCAGGATGCACAGGAGCTTGGATTTGTATATATTCAATTTTAAAATAAGTGTAGGCTTTTATAACATCTGGGTGTGATGTTTAGTAGACTGTTGGAAATAGGTTTTTGGACTATGGCCAAGGATGGATCAGCAACAGGTTGGTTAGATATAAGAGGGACAGATAAGAATGATCTGAACATATAGATTAGAGTACAATAGGGCTGGAGTGAAATGCACTAAAAGGGAGGAAAAATCATGTAGGCCTTCCATACCAGGATGTATTTGGGGTTGTCTGTTTCGCCAATGTACTTACAGTGTACAGCCAGTATACCGGTCACCCACTAGACAGCTGATCTTCCAGATTTCTCAATGTGTCATGAGAAATCAACACGCATGTTCTTTTAGTTACTTAACAACACGTAATAAATAAAAAATTCATTTTAACTATAAAATTTAGATAAAGTCACATTCACATTTTTCTTAATGTTTGTGTCCCTTGTTTCAGACTGAATTTCCCATGATTGTAACTTTGATTCTGACATCTGCAAAGGAAGCTATTATTTTGAACATTGAATTTTTCTCAAAATAAAAATCACATTTTGTTTTTCTGTCTTACTAATGGGATATTTCTGTAACTCCCTACAATTTAAAGATTGTATTTGTATAAATTGCCTAATTCCATGCTTAGAGCATATCTAACAATAATAATAATAAAATTATAGCTAACATTTACAGATCCAAGTGCAATTCTGAGAGTTTTATGTATGTTAGCAATTTTGTCCTTGAAACAATCATATGAAGTACAAAATTTATGAAGTAAATAACAGAAATTATGAAGTTCTATTCTGATCCTTATTTCAGGAATAAAGAAAATGAGTCAGAGAAGTGTAAGTAATCTGATCAAAGTTACATAGCTGTTAAATTTGAACACAGGCAGTCAAGTTCTAGAGCTGATGCTCTTAAAACTACACAGTACTGTAGTCTTGTTATCTGCCTTTTGCAACAATGACCTTTCAAAGATTTAAAGTGGCTATTATCTACCCAAATATTAAATTCATAAATGGATAGAACTTTAAAAATTCATGACTTCTGACTCTAGGCTAGGGTTTTTGTTTGTTTCTTTATTTTCTTGATGATTATTTTCTCGTTTTCTTTTTAGCTTACACCCACTGCCGCATATACTATACAAACTTTAGATAGAGAGAAAAGTTTTTTCAGAACAAGTTATTTACTCCACATAGAGTCAACAACTAGTGCCTGATAACATGCTAGGGGTACAAAAATGAACAAGACAAAAAATGGCCCCTGCCTTTACTGGGCTTTAGATCCAGTAGTGGAGTCAAATGATGAAATAGGAAATTTCCATCCTCGTAAGAGTGGGCTGGTGATCGAGACTTAGTGACTTACTTCCAAAGAACAAAAGGGAAAAAGGGAAAAATAGCACTTTGTAGAGGACAAACCTGGCAAATGCTACCTTAGTGAAGTGATCGAGGTTAACCTTATTAGGAATAAGCCATCTTAATATCATGGAGCTCCTGATATGAGGTAAAGATGAGAGAACTTCACCTATGTGATTTTCTTCCTCAAAATCTGCAAGCACAGTCTGATCATGAGGAAGCATCAAGAAAAAAAAAAAAAAAAGCCAAATTGAGAGAATAATATGACCCGCATTCTTGAAAAGCATCAAAGTTATAAAAAACAGAGATAGAGAGAATGTCACAGAATAGAAGAGACAAAGGAGACACAATAACAAAAAATCCAATGTTTCATTCTGTGTTGGATCCTGGAACTGAGAGAAGATATTAGTGGAAAAACTACTTAGTGGTAGAATACAAATAGAGTCTTTAATTTAGTTACCAGTGTTGTGCCAACTTAAATTTCTTAGTCTTAATAAATGTACCATCATTATCTGTTAATATAAGGGGGCGTTAGGTGAAGGGTAATGGGTACTAAATCTTCTGTAAATTTAAAATCACTTAAAAATGAAGAGTTTTCCGTAACTACAATGTTGGGAAGTGCTACTTTAAGGAAAGAGCAAGGTGCCCTGGAGAACACATATGAAGAAATGTCTAGAGTGGGGGTTGGCAAATTATAGTCAGCCAGCCTAAATCTGCACTAGCCTGTTTTGGAATGGCCTGTGAGCTAAAAATACTTCTAACGTTTTAAAGGGTTGTGAGTAAAACAAAACAACAATATAAAAGAATATGTAACAGAGACCTTATGTTGTCTGCAAAGCTAAATTATTTGCTATTGGCCCTTTACAGAAAAATGTTGCTGCCCCCTGGTTGGGAGAATTCAGAAATAACACGTGGAAGGAGCAACTTCTAAACTCAAAACTGAAAAGTGGGAAAGAATCAGCCTAGTGAAGCAGAACTTGAGTAGGATGGAAAGGTAAGGGGCTAAAATGCGAGACAACACTCAAGGTCAAAGAAAGGCCTGTGTTAAGGCAGAAGGAATGTGAGATTATGGCCTATTAAAAACTAAGAGTGGAAATGATGGCCATGTAACTGGAGTGCTTGATGGGCATGGGAGGAGTTGTTTAACTGGTTAAGTTAAACAAAGGCTGAAGCCTCAAGTCCCTGGATGTCATGTGACTATATTCAAAATTTATTTAAAGTGATTAAATAGCTATAAGCTGGCGAGTGACATGATCTGCTGTGTATTTCTAAAACAGATCACTCTGGCTTAAATGTGGAGAAAGGAATGGAAGACAAAAAGACTGGAGACTGACAGACCATTTAGGCATTTGGAGTATTTCATTAAAAAAAAATAATGTTGGCTTGTCTGGAGATGATGGCCATGAGACGAAGAAAACTGAAGAAATTTGAGTTTGACTTGTGAGGTAGAATTGGTAGCATTGGATATAGAGAGGGAGAGAGACAACAAAAATAACAGCGCATGTTAGTGCTACCAAGATTATGAATAGATGTGGGTGAGCAGGTGTAGGAGGAAGAGATGTGGCATGGTTCTGGGGCATCCAGTACTGATAACAGTCTGTATGTCAAAATTTAGATTTTCATTTATATGAGCATGGAAGTTTCAAGGGGAAAATTGGCTAATGGTAGCCAAATTCATGAAATTATAAAACCTAAGGACATCTTGTAACTTTAAAGATTACCTAGTCAAATCTCAAATCCTTGCTTGAATGTGTTTTACAAACTTTTCTGCCAGAGAACCATCCTCGATTTGAAATAACTTGCCATCCTTGCCCCAAGTAAACCAAGCTCTCTGAGGACTGTGACCTAGAAATGAAAGTGCAACATGGTAGAAAATCTAATAAGCAATGGATTCCTAATTGCTCAATTGTCATAAAACTCTGCTGCAGGCAAGAATTATTGAAAGAGTCTATGCCTCTATCCTAACCCTGAAATCTGGCTCCTTCAAGCAAGGAGCATTGGCAGCTGCTGCGGGAGGCTTTCCCCTGCCTCAAAGTGCTCATCTTAGATATTGGTAATGACTGTTTGCCAGGGTAGCTATTTTGTGGCCCTTCATCCATTGCTTTGGGCAACTATTCACTTAGCTAAAACTGCTAGTCAAGAATTTATTGGAAAGTGGAGAAGAGGTGTCAGTTTAACTTAACATCACACTTTATTTTGTTATGTTGTTGATATTATTTTAGTGAACTATATTATATCCAAGAAAAATTAAGATATATATTGCTTTGTAAAGAGTATTCAAAGGTATTATTTCAAGTAAGAGTTTCCTGTTACTCCAAGTGAGAATATTCTTGAACGTATGTAATTTTAAAAATTTAGTTTGTTTTAGACCTCTTTCCTAAACTAGTGAGCGAAAAAGTACAGTTTATTTAACTCAGCTAATGACTGTGAAAAGCGTCACTCTTTGGCATTAAAAATTATAAACAAGTTGTTACCGCTCACTTGGTAACGGTTATCCTGAGCATCAAAATCTAATAAGAGACTGGTGAGAGCTAGTCTTTCAATCCCAAATTTAAAAAGAAAAGTCAACACTCAAATCCTTTGCATATGAAGATTTGCATATGAAGTGATCTTTTTAAAATGCCTTTTACTAAAGGATAAGTAGAAAATGTGAAAGGTTAAATAATTTAAGTTGGTAATTTAATTTATAAAGACAGCTCTGTGGTTGATTCAGTTCCTCTAAATTTTCATGCCTCAAAACAGACTATATGTGTGTATATAAATATATCAGCACAACCTAAAGCTTACATGTATGTCATTATCATCTATAAAAACGATGATGAAATGATGCTTTTTCAAAATGCCTAGGAAATGCAAATAGCTAGGAAAATGGATTCTCTGGGGAGCCAAGAGGTGACTGCAAAGAAAAACAAAATTCAAGTTTTGTTATAGGAAATTTTCCTAAAATGTCTGAAGCCATGGGGGCAGATTAGTGGCTCCCCTGTAGTGAAATCACTTGTCAAACTCAAATCTTGCAACTTCTCAGTGTCATCATTCTGAACACTAATTACTATTCACCACACAGCTGGAGATGTAGTGAGGATTGTAAGATACTGTTCTGAGTGGGTCAAGAATCTCTCTGACCAAATACCCCAAAATGAATTAGTTTCAATTCAATATTAATGATATTTATCAAATATGAACTATTTTCTAAAGGTTCTGTCACAGAGAAAATATAAAGTAGTTCAGAAAATTTCATTGATCCACATAGTTTTTGATGATATCATTTTGCTTATATAATAATTTCTGGTATATTTAATCACTTGAACCATAAGGCAAAAATAAACCCTGTACAAGAGTGATGTATTTATGATATAGATATAACTGGCCATTTTGGAGCTTTGATGATAAAGGAAAGGAGTGCTCAGCACGGTTTGATAGTTCTCATAAACTTCTGGAAAGAACATTTTACATATAAAGTATAGCAATTTAGAGAGGAATATGACTCACAATTAATTGGCACCTCATAAATAAAATTCTAGTCACATACCCGCAAACAACCTAAAAGAGTAAATTAAATGAGAACTACCTAAAAGGCCTAATAAGCAAGCCCAGAAACCTTTTGCAAGATTCTTTGTGTCCTTTTGTCCTCCCTCCCTTCCTTCCTTCCTTCCTTCCTTGATTTTTACTTGTAAGAGGTTATAAGAGGTACATACAACCAAGGAAGAAAACAAGAGTGTGACAAAAATGTAGAAGAAGAGTGTCAGGAAGATCTGAGCCCAAACGAGCAGTGGCTTGTTAGAATGTTGAATATAAGAAAAGTGGTTCTTCGGGCAATGTTTGCAGAGGAGGGAAAGCAGGAAAGGGAGGTCAACCTGCTTGAGGCAGGTGCTATTATTTTAGTAGAGGTTCAAGAGAAAGGCGCCTACCCTACTCTAATTTTTCTTTTATGGCCATCATCAGGTAGAAAGCTCTTCAAACTTAAGAGTGAGATAAATATAGAAAAGAGAGAATTAAATGCTTAAATCAGGTATTGCAAGGTTTAATTTCTTTAGGTGCCAGAAAAATAACATAAATTAGAGAGTCACACAGAGTACAAAAAAATGGGGAGCATGTGGAAATGTAGAGGACTGACGAGCACATCTTTATCTGAAGAGATTTAAGCTCTGTTATAAAATCTAAAACATGTGATGTGGGGAAAATGCCACCCAGAAAATGTTCTCTTTTCTGTTAACTTTTATATCAAAACTCTAGAAATACTTGTCTGGACTTTCAATTCTAGTATTGTAGTATATAAGATGCCCAGAAAAAAAAATCCCCCAATACGTAACACCCATGAATACTGCATTATAGCAAACATCTGTTTTTTATTTATTCATTTTTTTTTTTTAAGTCACTCATTACAGCTCAACAAACTGAGAGAAATCTCAGTGGTCACAGATAAAAAAAGGGAGCTAGAAACCAGAGGTAAGTCAGTGTAGAATTGAAGCTACTTTGAAGCCTATGCAGGTACTGATAACTAAGACAATAGTTTAGTGCTTGTTCAGGCAGCAGGAGACTTGGTTGTGTCCCCTACAATAGAGGAATCAGGACACCCACTAAAAGCTGGAACCCGTCCAGTAAAATTCTCAGTGGAGGGATGGGGTAGAAAAATCACCATATTGTCAAAGAGGGACAACATTCATCAACTGTCCTGAATTGGGCCGTGGGTTCGAAAAGGTATCATTTGAGAATTAAGAAGCATTTGCCTGCCCTCACATAGACTTATGATTTGCATTTGTCTTCTTTTCTGTAGTCACAAATCCCATAAATGCTAACTTGGAGTGGCCCACGAAAGAAAAGTGGGGCTCAGCCAAACAAATGAACTAGAGTCATAGACTAAGGATCTCGGAAGAAGACACAAATGTTCGTGCATCTGACATTGCAGACCATTGTGGGAAAGATGCACAGTTCAATAAGTGCTGCTGGGATAATAATATAACAGGATTGTATTCTTACCTCACACCGTATACACAATTCAATTACAGGTGAATTAAACATTAGCTATAACAAGGAAGCTTGCAACTTTTGGAATAAAACATGCAATAATACGTTGATAACTTCTAGAAAGAAAAGGATTTCTCAACATAAAATACTCAAATTATAATGAAAGTATTGATAAGTTGACTATATTTACAATAAAAATGTATTTAATAGCAATTAGAAAAATTAAAATATGACTACATTCCATGAAAATTGCAATATATTTAACCAACTTTTGTTAATATAAATTACAATATATATTATATATAAATAGAAATTAAAAGCAATAATATAAAGACAAAAAAACTTATGAGAAATATGTGTAAAAGAAAATAACAATCCACAAGAGAGGAAAACTGAATTGCCAATAATTATTGGTAAAGACGATCAGCTTCACTATTAAACAGAACGTTGTCAATGAGAAAAATAAAAAGAAACCCTTTCATACCCACCAAACAGGCATTTTTCTTAAGTTGTAAAAATAACAAGAATTGTCAGAGGTGAGCAGCAACACAACTGCTATAATCTACTAGAAGAAATGTGACTTGCTACAATCAGCCTAGTCTTCAATTGGGAAGAAATGGAAATGTGCAGCAAACACTAACAAATGTAAAAATTTGTACATCCTAGGACCCAATAATCCAAATATATAGTCTAGAGAAAATCTCATATATGTGCACAAGCTGATATTTACAGAAAACATCTTTTCCAATATTAAAAAATCAGAATAAACAAAAATAGCCTTAACAAAAGAATTGATAAAAATTGTAGCATATTTACACAGCAAAAATTAACATTAGTAAACTAGAGCCACATATGTCAACTTTGCTGCATGTCGTATATATTTAAATAGAATATGTTTGAATGGAAAAAAATCCACTGGACTATATACAATATGTTTACTTTGAACGCAGTTTAAATGCATGCATAAAATATTCTTTGTTTTTTAAATTATATGTATCACAAAACTATAAACCAAAGCACAGGAGTAGTTAAGAAGTCATGATAGGAATTATACCTAGTATGCAAGGAGAGGGGAAAGAGCAAACAGTGAAAGATATTAAGGAGTTCTATTAAACTTTAATATTTATTAAATTACTTTAACTATATTGGTATGTGTTGTCTAATTTTTCATATATTTATATTTAATAAAAATGATAATATATACATAGTTAAAAAGAGTAATTTAAATCCTCCATCTCTTCATCATAATCTGTTTAGCTTCCTTCCTCACACTGAAATTAAGTTCAAGATTACAAATGTTTTCTTAATTTCTAAATCAAAACCTAAAATGTGAATCCTTATCTTATTTTTCTTGGTAGTTTTGTACATGATTGCTTACTTCTTTCCTCTTTGTTATATAAAAATGCATTCAAATATGAAGTACTATACTTCATGAAAAATTGTGTGTATGTGTGAATATATTTTTTCAATGTTTTTTCTTCCTTTCCATCTTCTTTTGTTTTTCTACCAGAATTCCAAGTAGACCACTTCCAATGTTAAAGCACTTATTGCTGAGGTTCTCTTCCTCCTCCTGCCCATACCGGCCCTTTTTTCTACTTTTACTTCATTTTGAGTTTGTTTTTTTTTTCCTGTATTTTTTAGTGTACTGATCTTCATTCTTTGGCGTCAAGTCTACTGATAAACTTATTCTGTGAATTTGCTTCATTTTAATTTTTGCATTATTTTTATATCTAGACATTCCTTTAGGTTCTTTTTAATTATTTCCATTTCTTTCTACATTATGTTCATGTTTTTCTTTAAATCTTTGAATATATTTGTAATATAATTTTAAAACTCTTTTTCTTTTAATTTCATCTACTAAGGCCTGGCTCTTCTGGAAATGCTACTGAATGCCACAGATGTTTAACAGGATCTTTCCACTCTGGCTGACAACACAACGCCTCTATATCATACCCATCAGAGAAGCATCTTCTTTAAGTCATCAAAAATAACAAATGTTGTCAAAGATGTACAACAATACAACTGTTATATCCTCTCACAGGAAATGTAAGTTGATGAGCTCTCAAAATTGGTCAGTTTACAGCTTCCTGGTGGTAGTTCTTTCCCCAGGAAAATTGTCATTTTCCTGGCTCTGTGGAGTTAACCTCAAACATGTATATCTTAATATTCAACCAAAGACACAAGGGGGACTCTAAGCAGATTTATGAAGCCCTGATAATCTGTCATGTAAAATCTACCCACTTCTACCTTCCTCAACTCTGTTATCTGTCTCCTCAACTGAGTGAGACCCCTATACTTGCTTCTCCATGGTCTTGAAAGAAATGTCAAGCCAGAAAGAAAGCAGTGTGATAACACAGCTCACTTAATTTATTTGCCTTGTCTTAGGGATCACAGGCTGTGCTGCCTGTTACACCTTGTCTGGAAACAATTGTTTCATATATTTTGAGTTGTTTAGTTCTTTAGAGCAGAAGGACAAGTTCAATACCATTTACTCCATCATGGCTGCTCATGATTTTTAAATAAATAGCTTAACATCATTTAGACACCTATGTAATAAAAAGAATGCACTCCAAGGAGCACAGACATTTTAGAATTGACTCAGTATTTAATGAGAGTTATGTCTTTTCCCAGTCACATGGAAAGTGTAGAGTAAAGCAGCAAAACCCCCCAAAGGAATTTGTAGGTAATTAGAAAGGATTAGATAATAACAAAGTATATCAAGTATACTATTTAATTCCCAAATAGATAAAGTTACATTACATCATGTGTAAATGTGTTTGTTGACCTAGATTTTCTTAATTAAAAAAAGACTGCACTGTCTGCTACTTCTGAATCAAATAAATTTGTAAATCTTTTGAGCAAGAGTTTCATTTGATTTTCATCTATGTCTGATTCACATTTGCCAAAATTACAATAAACTTCTAATCTTGATGAGATTCAGCTAAAAGAGTACTGAAACCTTTGAGAAACCCCATATGATTTTAATAATCAATATGCATAGGAAGTCTATATTTGAATTTTCTTTAAAAGTTTCAAGAATATTTACTTTTTTGAATGATTGTTTCCAAAATTTTCTGAGAAATGCTGGCTCTTGATCTTAATTCTGATGTTAAAATCAGAATTAATTCTGATCTTAATTCTTTGATATTACTAATTAAACTGGATGAGACTAGCAGGCTAGTGATCAGCAAGTAAGAAGTATAGACTCAAAGCTTGAATCAGGGTACAAATGTACTTTCCTACCATAATGACAACAATCACAAATAATATTTATTAAGTGCTTAGATGTACCAGGGACTTTTCCGAGTCTTTTATGCATTTTTTAAAATCTTTGAAATCTACCTTTGAGGTAACTTCTATTTTTCCTTCCCTATTTTATGGATGAAATAACATCCATATTATTTTCTAATTTTTATTTCATTAATTCATGATCTTATCTTCATTTTTAGGTTATCCTACTCATTGTCTGTTGAATTTACTCTTTTTACCTAGTTTTTTAATGTTGAAATTTAGGTAATTAATTTTAGACTTTTTAAAATATGTATTCTAACAGGTTTTTATCACTACAAATTTCCAACAAAGCACTGCTTTACTTGGCTCTCACAAATTTGGATATATTTGGATGTTATTTTTCATTCAGTTCATAACCAATTTTAATTTCTCTTTGGATTTCTTCTTTTGTCCAGTTGTTTTTTAGAAGTATGTTATTTAGTTTCTAAATATTTGGGGATCTTTTCAGAGACCTTTGTTATTAATTTATTTTTAAAGATTTTATTTTTTTCCTTTTTCTCCCCAAAGCCCCCCCAGTACATAGTTGTATATTCTTCGTTGTGGGTCCTTCTAGTTGTGGCATGTGGAACACTGCCTTTGATGAGCGGTGCCGTGTCCGCGCCCAGGATTCGAACCAACGAAACACTGGGCCGCCTGCAGTGGAGCGTGCGAACTTAACCACTCGGCCACGGGGCCAGCCCCTCTGTTATTACTTTCTAATTTAAGTCTGTTGTGATCAGAAAATATTCTGTATATAGATTTAATCCTCTTGATTTATTGAGGATAGTGTTCTATAGACAATGTTGTTCATGTCTTCTATACTTATTTTCTGTCTACTTCCATCAATTATTGACAGTATGATATAAAATGCTCAAATAAACCTGTGAATTTGTATATGTCTTCATTTACTTTCTGTATTAAATTTTGCTTCATGTATTTATAAGTGCTATTGTTGGGCACATACATGTAAGATTGTTATCATTTTGATGAATTAATCCCATTACCAGTAAGAAAATTTCCTCTTTATCCCTGGTTATATTTTTAACTATAAAAACACATTTGATAAGTAAATATGTAATTCATGTATATTTTGACTAGTGTTAGCATGGTGTATCTTTTCCACTACTTTTACTTTTATCTAATTACAATGTATTTACAATAGATTTTTATTTAGTATATTTCTGATAATTAATTGAGGTGCCGAAACTATTTCCATTTAAGATGGCTATCGACATGTTTGGGTTTAAATATAGCATATTACTATTTATTTCCATTAGTTTCATATGTTCTTTCCCTCCTCCCCCTTTTCTCCTTTTCTGCCCTGTTCATTAGCATACCACGAACTAGTGTGTTTATCTCTCCACCTTTGATTTCCTTCTTAATTTTAACACTTGGAGGTTTCCTTGTCTTTGTTTAAAGTTCATTGATTACAAAAAATAAATTTGTCTTATTTTATCCAGTGTTACATAAGAATGCAGTGGTGGGGAAAGTGGAATACCAATTAACTCTGACTGCTATTGTTGAAAACTTTTCATTTTATTTCACTGCATTACTTTTTATAAATGTTGGTTGTTTACATAGCATTTTACTTGAAGATTATACATTCAAATTGAAGGAAGCTTTTGAGAATCTTAACCCTTAGGCTATGTGAAAAATATGACAACTCATTATTTAGAAATTCGCCAGTATGCCTGAGAACTTTCCATATACAAATTAAAAGAGCACACAGAAAGGTGAGAGTAGTTTCGCGAAGCTACTTTTGGGAATATGGCTGTGTTGAAGAACATGAAGTAGGAGAGAGGAAGTAGACAATAATTCAGGCACAGTGAAATCAACGAAGGAGAATGATGGGAATAGGAAGGGTAATAAATGTGTAACTCTAACAAAACAAAATTTGTTATAGCAGTCGCCATATTAGGTGAAAGCAGTAGGTTAAGCTTGCCATGATTTGCTCTATTTTATGCAGTTGTTGGCTACGAGGCAGAAAACCAAAGACCATGAAATCAGATTATTCAGATCCTAACTCCTCAAGGATCTGAAACTGGCTTAATTAGTACATTTTAAAACTATAATAATGCTTTTATCCCAAATGGGAAACAAAGCTTAATGATCTTATTATTTGCTTCTCTTTAACAAGTTGTTTCAAATACTTCACAATGTCTATGAATCTGACAGTTGTTTTTTAAAAAGAAAGTCTGAGCAATTATAAAATAATTGAGCAAAGATAAATCTTCCAGAAAACACATAATCTGATGAAAGAATATGTTAAAACTGAAAAGAATAGAAACAAAATTAATTGGAGCTTAACAAAAGCAAGAAAAACCTGTTATTGTGACACATTCCACCTCTGGGTAGACACTGACTTGATAGTTGATTTACTGTGCAAGAACTTTCAACATAATTATTTGCACTCCTTCATAAACAGACTTAGAATTCCTACACAGTTAGTGTTCTACGTGCACAAATACCCAAGCAGTCAAATAGAAATACGAATCACATACAAATAATTAAATGTGTTTGTGATTATAAAAAGACTACATTCTTCTGATTATACTTTTGTAAATCTAATGATTCATGTATTTATTTCCTCATTATGGTGGGCTGTAAAATATAAAAGATAAGCTTTTTAACTCAAAACAAACACAAGTTAGATTGATTCAAACCTCCAGTAAGTTGATCCTTTCAATGATTCCCTACTACTCTTCTAATAAAAGAATACCTACACTTTACCTTCAATGTGTTCTGGCTACCCTTGACCCATCTAACATAATCTCCCCCAACTCCCAAACTGTCTTTTCTCTAATTTAAGTCAATCTATACCTTTACCCTGAAATTCTTTTTTCCCCATTGCTTGTCTCTCTGCTCAACATGAAAATAGCATTCAGCCTTACAAGTCCAGCTAATATTATATCTCCTTGCTGGAAGACTCAAACCCTCCACACATTACCCTCTTTGCTCAACTTCTACTATCACATTAGACCACACAGTGAATCAATTAATTATTCTCTATTTTTTCTTATATCTTTAAAATGTTTAAATTCTCAAATAATTTGTATTTCTTGGAACTGATCATCAAGCTTATTCTTCTTCCCTACTTTTCAAAGTGCTTAATGCAGGAATAAACAAAACTAAGTATCCCAAGCACACTACCTATTTGATTGATTGTTAATTGAGATATCATGGACAGTGTCAGCTCAGGAACAAGACACTCCTAGACAGGTCTTTCCTAGATAATCCAATTATCTAGGAAAAATCTCCTGTTTTGTCTTCTATTGATATGGCTGAGGGGATCCCCAAGTCACATGTCTAATATCTTCAAAGAGTCCTTCGTGTGACTGAATACTCTAAGCTTGTGATTCTTCCAAGGCACTGGAAAAATTTGTACTTAGCCCTTGGTTTTCTCTCCAGAGCATGCTTTCCTGACTGCATGTCTTAATTTTAGCATCCCTTGAAGTCTGGATAGGCTGATAATTTTCCAAATCATCAAGTCCTGATTCCTTTTTGCTTAATAGTTGTTCCCTCCATTTATTCCATTTTACCATATGCAGGGAGCAGAAAGCAGACTATGCCCTCAACACTCCTCTTGGAAATCTCCTCAGCTACGTTATCCAAGTTCATTTGTTTAAGTCCTGCTTTCCACATAACTGTAGGACAAAATGTAACCAAGTTTCTGTCTTTAAATATCTCTTTTCCTCTATTTTTCAGTAGCTCGTTCTTCACTTCTTTCTGAATCCTCACAAACAGTGTCTTTAATGTCCATATTTCTACCGACAGCCTCTTTGTGATGATTTAAGCATTCTCTAGGACAATGTAGATTTTCTTTACTCCTCACTTTTTGGAATCTTTGCTATCAGAGTCATTAACATCCGTGTTTCTGCAAACATCTGTTTAAGGTAAACAAAGCAGTTTCAATCATGTTTCTTAAAATTTTTCCGGCCTCTACCCATTACCCACTTCCAGCGCCTCTTTCATATTTTCAGGCATATGTTACAGTAGCATCCCATTTCTAGATAGTAAAATCCATACTCGTCTCCTATTGTGATTAGAACAATTTACCACAAAATTAATGACTTAAAAAACCACAGATTTATTGTCTTATAGTTAGGGAGGTCAGAAGTCCAAAATAGGTTGGAAAGGCTGTGCTCCTTCTGGAAGCTCCAAAGGAGAACCCATTTTGTTTCCTTTCCTACTTTCTAGAGACGGTTGGCCTTTCTTGGCTTATGGTCCATGTCATTTTAACCTGTGCTTTTTTCTTCACATTATCTACTCAGGCTCTGAACCTGCTTCCTCCTTCTTAGAAGGACCTTCAGAATTACGTTGAACCCAATGAGGAAATTCAGAATACCATCCCAATCTCAAGATCCTTGACTTAAACACATCTGCAAAGTCCCTTTTGTCTTGTAAGGGAACATATTTACAGGTTCCGTGATGAGGACATGGATATCAATGGAGAACTATTATTCAGCCTGCCAGAAAATTCCAGAAAATACTTAATTTATTATGTATATTGTTGTTTCAAGAATTAAAATAAATTAATGTATCTGAAGGCTTAAAAAATTCCTGACCTGTCATATGTGCTCAACAAATTAATGTTTGTATAAGCAAGATATTTTTAGGGAAAAAAATCATAAGATCAATCAATATATGATAAGATGTATTGTATATATACTTATATATCCACAATATTGACTGGAGTGTTGAGAAATGAAATTGAGATGCTGCCTGTGGAATATATGATGACTCAAATTTTCTAGGGTGGAGTAGTGATACCTCTAATTATCTATTCTTCTCATGTAACTATTTCATTTTAGATATTACCTTGAGAAAATGATTCATTTTCAGTGAAAATATAATTAAGACTGTGCTTTTGGTAAATAGAAAAATAATTGAAACCTATCTCAATTTCCAACTAGATGGATTGGTTAAATGAAGTATCATAGGATCATATTAGTAATTGCACTGTACTCATTAAATAAGTATGTCCTCAAAAAGTATTTAATAATACAGGGACAAGTTCATGATATATTGGTAGGTGTAAAAAGCTAATCATCAAAGAAAACATACAAAATGATTTCAAATATACAGGATCTCACATATTTTTTCTTTGCATTTTTCCAAAATTTTCTAGAATATGCATCTAACATTTACATAATAAAAGGAGTCATTAAAAATATTTTTAATGAACCATCCAGAAACTGTTTTCTAGTTTTTCAAATTATAAATAGAAATATGAATAAATATCAGTTCAGAATATATTCCCCAGAGAGACAAGAAAGACATGGCATGTACAGTAATGAATAATAGTGTATATTTGAGATTAAAAACAGATTAAATCTTAGCTCTGATACTTTCTGGAATTGGCTGAATTATTTTTCCTCTCAACCACATTTTCCTGATCTTTAAAGTTAATGGAGTATCATGAGACATCTCACAGAGTTTTTGTGAATATTATATGAAATAATTCATGTAAAGTAATTTAGCAGTGTTTGTCACATAGTAAGTGCTCAGAAAAGTTTAGTTAGTAACATCATCATCATTATCATCACCAACCAAAACTTGTAGTTTCCTAGTTCTAAATTACAGCAAATATAAATAGTCTATATTCAGTACAGGAGTCACCCAATATAAGGATTTCCAAGATAAATGAAGTAGGTGAAGTTGCCTCTTCCTACCTCCCATACTTCGAAACTTTATCCTCTCCTTTTGAACTCCAGATTTCCCTCTCCATGTTTAACTTTTTCTTTTTTTTTTTTCTACGTATGTATTGCTTTTTAACATACTGGATACTTTTGTTATTTAATATGTTTAATATTCATTACCCGTCTTAAGATTTCCTTAGGGGGAGGTCTTTAGTTTGTTTTGTTCCTTCCCATACCTTAGATTCTAGAACAGTGCTTGGCATAAGTAGACACTCAATAAATATTTGCTGAATGAATGAGTAGATGAATGTGCTTAATCCTGGTTCACTCCTGCAAAATGCATTTATCTTAAGTTCCTGTACAGCAATGGCCCTCCAAGTTGAGACCTTACCAAGGACTGCTTCATGTGCTGGATATGTACTTAAGACTCAGATTTGTATAGTGTGAAGGTCACATATTTTGTGTCCCATTTTTTCAGGCCTTAGCTATCTGTAACAATTTACAGTAGCTGTCAGCTTTTTCTTTCTCTGAATGGAGGTTGAGACTACCTAGACAGAGGTGCTCTTGGTGCATTCAATGGCCAGAAATGGCAGCATATGTGTGTGTGAGATGTGATCTAAGTGATTAAATGCCAGAAGTGTGGGGGAGTAGGTGGGCTAATGATTTAAATATGCCAAGAAGGATGGAATATAAATTCTTATACTTTCTTTTTTACCTTCCTCATACATATAATGCCACAATATCCCACTCTCACCCTTCATCCACTTCAGTCAAGAAAATATTATTTTATTCTGGTTTGGGTTAAATGTATTGGGATTCCAGCAATTACTGAAAGAATCTTTCCTTTCAATTATTGACAATATTTTTATAATTATCTGCATCTTCATCATTCCTTGTATTTTTTTCTTCACTTGTAAATATGGTTTGTTTCTTAGAAGAATATTTCAAGTTTAAAGAGCACTAAAAAGCGTGAAGAGCCCTAAACACAACTGAGGTTTTATGTCGAAAGCATTTCTCTGAACACCTGTGAACTGTTGAATTTAATTGGGCTACAGCTGGAAACAGGCTGTGGCGATGAGGGATCAGGATGGCATTTCTAAGCAAGCATAGATTAACATCATCCTGACTTTCCTCTACCAGGCTAGAGGGCCGAGTGGTCATGAATGACTCAGGCTAGATTAGGATGTTCATACTCTCTTCTCTATCCTTTCATCTACATCTGTTTTCAAGATAGAGTCAGGGAAATGTCTAAATGACTGGCAGTGTTTAAAAGGTTGACTATCCCAATGGTTTTAGCATTTTGTTACAGATACTGCCCTAAACTGAAGTAATGAGGAAGAAATTGTGGAATTTCAGCAAGCGGTGTAGAGGAGTCAGGAAGGCAGGATGGGTAGTTATAAAATATACTCAGTACAGATGTCTGGCACATGTTAAATACTCAGTAATTATGAACAAGTGTTCTTCATGAAGATGTCCTTTTTTAGGAGAGGTAGATTTTTGCAGAATGCTGAAAATTACTTTTATGGAAATTCTCTGTCATAACTGGCTGAGGAGGAAGAATGAGCACAATTATCAAGAGCAATAGATTATAGGGACCAATTTTGCAGAAAAAGAAACTTCCAGAAAATATCCAAGAATATGCTTTGTGGTCAAGAGAATATTTTTTGGAAAAAGTAATAAAGAAGAGGGGCCATTAGTCAAGGGTCCCATTGAGAGGTTTAGCCAGCCTGGTGGAAAGGGTCATTTCTTCAGGATTCAATTCTCACAAGCCAGTCTCTGTGTCTTATATCTTTCATCTGCACATTGGAATAAAGTTTTCTTCTATACATATTTCCTAACAGAGTTTTAAGCATCAAATAATATTAGAAAGCTTAAAACATTTTATAAAAAGTCAAGCTATAATACACATTTTCCAGGATTATTAAAGAGAGTAGTGTTGAATTTAAACAGAGGATCCATAGCAGTCTCAGGATTAGTTCTTTCCCATAGAGACCAAAATAGTACTGACTGTTGCCGTGATGTTCATATTTCTTAAAAAGAAATGAGAAAACTTTTTAAATGTCATTATTTCTTCTTTATGGGTTCTTTGCTCCAGCCAAACTAGTCCTCCTGTCCGTCTTTAAAAAGATGTTTTATTTCTTCCTTCTTTCTCATTTACTCACCCTATTTTTCTTTTCCTGAACTATCCATATCCTTCACCATATGTTAAGCATAAATTACAAAATTAAGGACTTATGCTGGTTTCCTTGAACAGAGATAAATGCCTAATCATCTAAAATATATTTGGATATTTACTACACTTTGCTATATATATATATATATGAATATTAATTCTGAGTAATTGAAGGTGCTAATTTTATGGTAACTTGTAAAAATGTTCCTTAGTCAAGTAAACCAAGGATGCCAGCAAAGGAGGTAGTATGCAAACAGGAAATAAGCCCTGAAACATTTTGAAACATAGTAGCCTCCTGATTGTTGACCTTTTCAGGCAGGATTCCCAGATATTGTTCTGAGGTAAGACCTCCTGAAGAGTCATTCCAGGTGAGCTACTTACAGCTTTGGACATCACCCCAACTGCATTTAAGAATATAGAAATAATATAAAATATTAACTATAGCGTAAATAGATTCCTCTAAACAGAGATGGGCATTCTGTGGTAGAAGTGACAGATGGGATTATGCCAGACCGACAATGGATGTCCAGGGAGGTAAAACATGAGCACATTGACCGTATCCCCATAGCTTGCAAGCTTTCAGTTTATGCTGATATCTCCAGCTCTAATCCAGTACCACATGGGTCATTCTAGCCTTCCGACCTTGCTTCTTTGTAACCTCTTGCTCGAACATTAAGAAACTTGGATGCCACCCATCATCCATTTGCTTAATGCTCAATTCCAGTACAAATGTATAGTTGTTTCATTCTTATTAACCCATACACCATGGGAAACATCCTTACCAACTAGAGTAAAGTGCTTATGTATAGTACCTTCTGCCTTTAGTCTCATACTCTAAACTCATTTCCAAAATTGCCTCGGTGAGCAACTCGTCCCCTCAGTGAGATTATTTCACATACTTGTCCTACAGTTTGAATGTTGCCATGGAGACCATGAGGTCAGTTGAAGTCATATCACTTGTGTGTTGCTTTCCTTTCATGCAACTGCCTAATATGTGCTTTGACATCTTTTGAGATCACTGTGTCTCACCAGTCATTTCTGTATCACCTGAGAGCTTTTCAAAATTCTGATTTCTTTTATTTTTTATTTCAGAGAATTTTAATTTGATTATTATTGCATAACCTGTGCTTCACACCTCATTTACTACAAAGCATTAAACTTTAGTTATTAACCTAAGCTACTGAAATATTTAGCATACTTCATTTAAAGGACATCTTTTATTTTAATTACTATTTTATTAATTTCACATCTCTGATTTTTGTCCTCCTCCTCATGATTGTATTCTACTTCTCATTATTTTTCACACATATTTATGTTGGTTTTAAACTGCTTTCTATACCAAAGTGTTAACTTTTTTACCTAGTGGAAATGTCTACCCTTTTTATTCAGTAATGACTTAGTGACGATTTGGGCAATGTTGGTTCCTGAATCCTTTGTATACTTTCAATAAAATGATTCTTATGTTAGGGGGCTTATAGCTCTATACTTCTGCTAGATAAAACTGAAAGCTTGCAAGATATGAGGATAGGGGCAGGATGTGTGTGTGTATATATATGTGTGTGTGTGTGTGTGTGTGTATACATGAAACATACATGGAACATACTTGCTCGAAGAGTGAGGATCAGCATCAATCAGAGAAATTTTTGAATCATAAACTTTTAGTTTTATTCTATCTAAAATTCTTCATCTTAAAAATGGGTTAGACTAGAATATCTCTAAGGGCACCCAAACTCTCACGTTATATGATTGTATCATCAGCAATGGGATCAGGGCTTCTCAGACACAGCAGGCAGTATGGGATACAGTAGAAAAGAAAATGATTAACTTTTATCCAAAGCTCTAAGTTCACACACCTCTCTCTTTTCCTCCACCTTCTTCCCTTGAATCTACCAGTCTATAGATCTTGCTTACTGCTCTCCAGAGCTGTGACATCTTATAGAATGTTCTTTTTTCCTAAAGGCTAAAATTTTGCCTGAAGAACAAGGATGCTGTTCCCTGTATTCTGAACGCAGAGAACCACCTGTTGGGGTAGCAGGGGCATATTTTCCAGCGTTTACTGAATGGTCCCTAGAAAAATGTGTTCTACCACCCATGCCACCCTCATTATCCCTCAATTCATGGAAGACAGCATTCAGAAAGAAGTCAAATATTATGTACAGGTGTGTGTGCAGATTTCTAGAGAAAGGTGACTCCCTTTATCTCCCCTTATGGACAGAAAGTGACAGAGCTATTTCTCTCCAATAAAAGGGCAGAATCACTCTCAATGTATGGTGATAAATCAAGAAATTTTCAATGTTGTCCTCTGAAACCCCAACCCATTGCGTTTAGTCAAAGATAGCTGTCTCATCCCCCAATATGCTAATGTTAATATATTTCAATGATCCTGAAGGCTTACCCAAATGCAAATACAGTTTAATAATTGATGCTTAGAAGATTTAATTTACTTATCAAGAGACAATGATCAGTGAAATTTGCTTTATGGCGAAAAGTTAGGGATGAAGTTTAGGGAAAAAAAGGATTTAAAATGTTTTAATTCTTTAGGCTATAGCATAAACTACATATTCTATTTAATCCTCACCCAGTTTGAACAAATGAGATACAACTGTTTCTATGACACTCTAATATGTGGTACACCCACAGAGGTTAACACTCACCCAGAACCATTAGTGATTGTCTTAATCAGTTTGGGCTGCTATAACAAAGTACCATAGACTGGAGCACTTATAAAGAATAGAAATTTATTTCTCACAATTCTTTGAGAAGAAGACATTTACATGACGTCCTGCAGTCCTTTACAAATCAGACACCACAAAATGGGAATCATGATTTACTTGAGTTGTGCCATTTTCAAATGTTTCATTAAGAATTCCCCAGAGTCAGTTATAACACCAAATGCATTTTATGAGCCTAAAACAGGGAGACTAGCACAGTAGTCATGTCAAACTACCAGCATTTAAATCATATGTTCACTGTTTACAGGACTGTCAACTTTGGCGAGTTACTTAAGCCCACCAAGCCTTAGATTTCTCATCTATAAACAGACTAGGGTGTATACTTGGTGGGGCATAATCAATCATAGCAAATGTTACTATTATTCTCTTTTTTATACTTTGTATTCAGATCTTCTTAGCATAAAAAAGTCATCAAAGTATTTATATTATAGTGTGGGATTCATATAAAAAAATGAAAAGACATTGGCTTTATGTGTTTTTTATATGAGCAGCAAGACCACCTTTTGAGTTGATTTTCTAGACCAGCCCTGCCCAATAGAAACAGAATGTAAGCCATATGTGTACTTTTAAATTTTCTAGTGGTCACATTTTTAAAAAGTATTTTAACTTGTAATCAATATAAAAATTCTTAATGAGATACTTTACATGTTTTTGGTCTTTGAAATCCCGTATTTTACTCACAGAGCTCATTTTAATTCAGACTAGCCATATTTCAAGCACCCAGTAGTCACATATGGTTAGTACAACTTTTTTGGACAGAGCAGTGCTAAGCAGATCACAAATACCTGGGACATAGGATACATTTCCCGCGCTTGTGCCCATGGAAGACTTGTCATTCATTTCTGGGTGCCTGTCCTTGACCTCAGCCTTCTTCTCGACTGAACACCCAGGCTGCTACTGCCTATTATTGAGAGTTAGCATATAAAATAAACTTATTTGTCAACCTGAATCTATATAAATGTCTATACAAATTTCTAGCTGATGTACAGAATTTTTCTTTGGTCACAAAGTTTTCCTCTAACTATGGCAACAGTGAATTGTTAATCCTATACACTGATTCTCAGATAGCATTAGTTTTGGCAAAAAGAGTAGATAAGGCTGAATAGTTGGTTTGTAGAAAAGCTGTCTCTAAGAAATTGTTTCCTATGATTGTGTGTTGGGAGTGTGTACTTGTAAACATTTATTAAATTACATTATTACTTAAGGCTAAATATAAGATAAATGTTTTCTGAACAAATGTATTAAAAGCCCCAGGCTAGTAAAAGCTTAAACTACTAATTTGATAAAGTGGTGATTCTTTTTCTCTAGTCTTTTCCCTATATTTTCCACTTTCTTTATTTCTATCTTCTCTCTCCACAGCCACTCTCCACAACTCTCTTTCTTGCCATTTCTCCCAGTGATACATCAGTGACTATTTGCAAGACTCACACACACAAAACCCAAGGAACAATTTCTTCATTATACACCTGCTTCCTGTGGATCATAAATAAATTTGTACTAGTAAACAGAACCTAGCCATTTTGGAAGATGCTTTTCAATGATTTATTCTTCATGATTGTCAGGAAAGGCAGCTTCGACAATGAAATGGAGATTCCTGTCTCAGGACTATGTTCATTTCCTTCGAAAAAGTGGTAAATTTGGAAATGCCATGAAGAGAACACTCAGTTGCTGCACTGAACAAATCTACTTTTCTCACACTTATTTTGACACTGACCCTTTCACAGTATAAAATGTACACATTCATGTGCTTCTCTCTGCTCTAGCAATTTCTTGCAGGCTTTTTAACTAGATAAAGCATCGTCCTTGAGGAGGAAGTCTTACTGAAACCACTGAGCAACTCATTAGCTGTGAAATTTGTAGGTGAGTGTGCTCCAGGGCACCAACAGATGGTTTAATTGGGTACGAAATTCCAGAAGGCTGTGTGCAGATTTACAACATTTTAATCCAACAACCAGGCTGACTCTAGCCTTATTGAGAGAAGAAAACTGCTACCTGAATACAATATGTGATTTCAGGGAAAGTGACCAGGCCTTCTATAGCCCCAGTTCTTCTTTAACTTGCTCATTGATGCCTCAACTTGTAACATTATAGATTCGTTTCTGTGACTTAAGTCTTACTCCTTGTTAAGACACAACTTCCTGTGGAGGATTTAACAGGTTAAATTTGAATGGCTGTGTATGTCCTTTCCAATTAGCTAAAGTTATGCCTGGTCCTCCAGTGACCCCACACTCAGATCTTTGACTATAAGCACTCTAATAATAATGGTATGGGAAAATAAGTAGGAGTAAAGACATATTCTAAAATGAAATATTAGCTTTTTCTCCACCACTAGGTTCTGACCCGATGTTTCCTCATTTATGACTGTCAGCAGGAGGTGGGGTGGAGGGAACCCAAACTGGCAGACAGGAGAGTGCTCCTGCTCCATGCTCAGGTGCTTTTACAGACAGGAACACTTGCATGCAAATTGACCAGTATACATTGTTCGTATAGAGAAATTTTCATCTTTTAAAAATGATTTATATATTTTGCTTTGACTTAAGTTATAGAGAATATCTAGATGGTTTCCAATTCTGACACCTTCAATTCAAGGTCTCAGAGCCAAACCATTACTGACATATTATTTATCTCTTTATAATTTATTATTCTTAAGTACTGCCTAATGCGTTTCATTGATTTGTTCATTGTGCTTATCACAAAGCAGGTTGGCCATTTATCTAAGTGTGTTGACATTCTCATTGATTTTGAAGAGGCTTCAATGTCTTTCTTCATTTGGGCAGGGTTGGTGAGCCCAATCTCAAATAAGTAATTGAAAAGAGAACATTTTCTATTTGTATCTAGTGGTTTTAACACATACGCGCACACACACACACACACATTATACAGAGACAGGTGCCTGCAACTGGGGGAGACATCTTAGGAAGCACACTGAGGTGGTCGTAATAACAATTACTTATACTTTCATACTGCTTACTAGATTCTAGAAATTATTTTCAATGTCGTAAGTGTAAACTCACTTATTACTTAAAACAATCCTAAGAAGTAAATGCTATTGTCATTCCCATTTTACAAAAGAGGAAACTGAGGCACAGAGAGCTTAATACTTTTTCAAGGTCATGCAGTATTTGTGCATTTTCAGTCATAAACTGAAGAGTTTAGGAGACACAAAATCAGTGGATAATTGAAGACCAAAGAGTAATTCCTCTATCCCATCCAGTTAACCTTTTGGAGAAAGGGGGTGAGAGAAACCTAGTAGAACTCGATCTGACTTTTTAACTTTCATTCAGACGAACAGTCTGTGGAGCTCTTGACTGGCTGAAGCAGGTGGAGTTGGCATCACAATGGAGAGAAGAACTTTTGGAAGATATCTAAGAAGATAATATATATGCCTAACAGAGCAACTGAAGTGATTTAGCTATCAGTAATGACAGTTAGGCCGTGACTACTGAAAATGCAAAGCACGAGCTGTGTTATGCTGAAGAAAAATCTACAAGCAAAGAATCTTTGCAGAAGATTGAGGCATCTCTGAGGGAGCCCATCGAGAACAAAGGGTGCATAAATAATCAGGACACAGTTCTTGCTCTACTGATCCCTGCACAAATTCAATAACATGGATCTTGAAAATCAACCGTGCGTACTTGAAATAAAAGTATGAAAAATCACCTCAAGTCACAAATATCAGCATATGTGCTCAGATTTTGTCTGTCTTATGTTCTTCCCCATACACTAAAATCTAATGATAATATTTGCCATCTCAGACCCCACTCCTGAATTATTTCCTTTTTGATTCATTCATTAGACTACACGAACATGAATATGGTAGGCACTGAAAAGTGAGAACTGCCATTTATAAATCTTGAAGACCTTATAACTCGCTTTCATGTAGACTGTGTCATCTTTAGCATCACAACAGTTAAAGCAACTATTGTGTTCCTGATTTTGTAGATAGAGATGAAGATTCGGAAGAGAACTGAATCTCATGCTGACTCTGTGCCAGTAACTAAGCAAGTCTTTTATACACTCTTATCCCTCACGGAAAACCTGTTGACAGTGGAGTGTTATCTCCAAGGACACTGAAGCACAGTGGTTTTGTAATTGTCTTAACACATAATAGCTGACCATACAATAGCTAGTGAGATCAGGAAGTTTAAAAGGGGGTGATTCCAGTTTACACTCTTAATTACCTTCTTATTAAAAAATTTAACACTCCAAGAACAAAACTAAAGTTAGACTTCTGTTTAATTTATAAGAGCACTCCCGCTGTATCAAACACATGGAAAACATTACTAGGATAAATTTCTTGGAGGTTCCAAATCACTGAGGCAGACATCAGCCAAAATTAACCTTTCTAGCCACCAAATATTGCTCAGTTATTTTTCCGTTTTTCTACCGGGCCTTCAGTTTGCCATGTAACACGTGAAAATCCACTTGAGATTTACATAGTTTGTTTATAAGTTGGGTAAGATTTTGTCTATCCAATCACAAGTACCAGTTGCATTCTTTCTTTTGTTACTGTGATTTGGGGGTCATATTTAAAATACATTGCCAAATCTAAAACCATGAAGATTTACCTCTATGTTTTCTTCTAGAGCTTTTTGATTTTAGCTCATATATTTAAGTCATTGATCCGTTTTGAGTTAACTTCTGTATATGGTGTAAGGTAAGTGTTAAACTTCATTCTTTTGCATGTAGAAATCGGGTTGCCCCAGCACATTTGTTGAAGAGACTATTCTTTGCCCATTAAATTAACTTAACTCCTTTGTTGAAAATTAATTGGCCAAAATACTATGGGTTTGTTTCTGGATTCTCAATTCCAGTACATTGATCTACATGTTTATCCTTTTGCCAGTACCACACTGTTGTGATCAGTGTAGCATCATAGTAACTTTTCAAATGAGGAAGTATGAGCATGGATTTTTTTATAGATTGTTTTAAATATGTAGGAGTCCCTTGCAACTCCATATGTATTTGAAAATTGGCATTTCTATTTCTGACAAAAGGCTGTTAGACTTTTGTCAGAGATTGCCGTAAATTTTTAGATCCCTTTGGGTAGTATTGGCATTTTAACAATATTAAGTTTTCCAATCCATGAATATGGGATGTCTCGCCACTTACTTAAGTCTTCTTTAATTTCTTCCAGCAATGGTTTATAGTTTTCAGTTTACAAGTATTTCAGTTAAATTTATTCCAATGTATTTTATTCTTTTAGATGCTATTATAAATTGAATTATTTTCTTAATTTCGTTTTCAGATTTTCATTGCAAATGTGTGAAAACACAACTGATTTTCCTTTGTTGATCTCATACCCTGCCTTTGTTTTTTTGTTTATTAGCTCTAGCAGCTTGCTTATGAATTCTTTAGTTTTTTCTATGTGTAGGAACTTGTCATCTATGAATATTTTAACGATTTCTTTCTAATCTGGATGCATTTTATTTATTTTCTTAGCTAATTGCTCTCATTAGCACTTCCAGAATAATATTCAATAACAGTGGTGAAACTGGGCATCTTTGTCTTAATTATAATCTGTGGGGGAGAACTTTTTGTTTCACTCAACGGTGAGCATTGAGTATTATGTTAGCTGCAGATTTTTCATAAATGCCTTTATCATTTTAGGAAATCTCCTTCTATTCTTAGTTTTCTAAGTGTTTTTATGATGAAAGGGTGCTTGATTTTGTCAAATGGTTTTCCTGTATCAATTAAGATAGCAATGTTGTTTCTTTAGGATGTTCTATTAATGTAGTGGATTAAATTGGCAGATTTTCTTATGTTGAACCACCCTTGCATTCCTGTGGTAAATCTCACTTGTTCATGGTGTATACTCCTTTTAATATGCAGTTTGATTTAGTTTGCTAGAATTTGTTGAGTATTTTTGAATCTGTACTCATAAGGGCTATTGATCTGTAATTTTCTTTTCTTGTAATCTTTCTCTGGCTTTGCTATCAGGGTAATGCTGGCCTTACAGAATAAGTTAGAAAGCAGTCGTTCTTCTATTTTTTGCTTTGAGAAGAATTGTTAATTCTTTAAATGTTTAGTTCGAGCCATTCTTTGATAATTTGTCTCTTTCCAGGAATTTGTCCATGTCATCTATAATATGTAATTTGCTGACATGCAATTATTCATAGTATTATTATGTAATGCTTATTTTACTGTAAGATCTATATTATTGTCTACATTTTTGCTTTTGATTTTGGTTATTTGTATCTTCTTTCTTTTTTAGCCTGTTAGTTTAGCTAAAGTTTTTCAATTTGATTGATCCTTCCAAGAAACAACTTTTGTTTTCATTGATTCTGTTGTTTTTCTATTCTCTATTTAGTTCATATCCATTCTAATCTTTATTTCTTGCTATATTTCGATTTAGTTTGCTCTTTATTTTTGCTTCCTCAATGTGTTAATTTTGGTTATTAATGATATTTAAAAGACACACATTTGAGTGTGTTAATTTGCACGTGCTTGTGACTTTCTAATTTTCCTCAGCTACAGATTTCTAGGTTTATTCCATTGTTTTCAGAAAATATGCTTGAATGGTTTTAAACCTTTTAAATATATTAAGACTGATTTGTGTCCTAACATATAATTTATCATCGTAATGGCCTGTGTTCACTTGAGGAGAATGTGTATTTTATTGTTGGGTGGGGTGCTTTACTTATGTCCTATAAGTCTAGCTGGTTTATGGTGTTGTACAAATTCCCCTAGTTCCTTATTGATCTTTCCCTAGATATTCTATTCATTATTGAAAATGGTGTGTGTTGAAGTCTCCAACTATTAGTATAGAACTGTCTATTTCTCCCCTCATTTCTCTCCATTTTTTTCTGTATATTTTGTGGCTCTGTTTTGTGCATGTATATTTATAATTAATATATCTGAGTGATTTATTTACCCATGTTATCTATATTGTCTCTTGTAACAGTTTTGACAGAAAGTCTTTTTTTCTGTTATTAGTATACCCAACCCAGATCTCCTTTGGTCTTTCTTTCACTTCCAAACTACTTATGGCTTTGGATCTAACGTGAGTATCTTTCTGACATTATTGAGTTAGATTATGTTGCTTGGTTGTTTTCAATCCACTCCGTCAATCTCTGACTTTTGATTGGAGGGTTTAAATAATTTACATAAAAAAATTATCACTAATAAAAATAACTTACCTTTGCCATTTTCCTATTTGTTTTCTATGTCTTATACATTTTTTTTTTTTTTTTTTTTTGCCTATCATTTCCTCTATTACTGCTTGTGTGTGTTTAGTTGCTTTCTTTTTTAATGAAACATTTTTTATTTCCTTTTCATTTTCTTTTCTGTGTATTTTTTAGCTATTTTCTTTTTGGTTACCTTGGAGATTATATTTAACTCCTACATTTATAACAATCTAGTTCAATTTGATATTAATTTAACTTCAATAATATACAAACACTCTACTGCTATACACCTACATTCCCCCATATGCTGTTTTTGTCACAAATGACATCTTTAAATATTAGGAAACAAATAACATTGATTCATAAATATGTTTTATTCATTTGACCTTTAAATTCTGTAGGAAATAAAAAATTGAATTATAACCAAAATACAGTAAGACAGACTTTTGTATTTGTCTAAGTAGTTACCTTTATGAGAGATCTATATACTGTCTAGAAGCCTTTCATGTCAAGCTAAAGGATTAATTCTGTTTAGTATATCTTGTAGGACAAAACTCATGGTAATGAACTTTCATCTTTTGTTTCACTGGCAATGTCTTAATTAATCTTTCATTTTTTAAGGAAAATTTTGTTGGATATTGAATTCTTGATAGACCGTTTGTTTTCTTTCAGCATTTTAAATATGTCATCCTACTGCCATTTTAATTTTTTATGAGATATCCACTGATAATTTTATCAAAGATCCTGTGTACATGATAAGTAATTTTTTTCTTGCTGCTTTCAAGGTTTCCTCTTTGTCTTTGACCTTTGACAGTTGGATTATAATGTGTCTCACTGTGGAACTCTTTGAGTTTATCCTACTTGGAGTTTTTCAGATATGTGAATTCTCATCTTTCATCATATTTAGGAATTTTAGACCATCATTTCTTTAAACGTTTTTCTGATACTCTCTTTTTCTCTTCTCTTTCTGGGACTTCTGTAATACCTATGTTGGTTTACTTGATTGTGTCTCACATGTCCTTTAGACTGTATGTTTTTATTCTTTCTTTTTTCTCTCTGTTCCTCAGACACAATAATTTCATTTATCTTCTTAATTTGATGACTCTGTCTTCTGCCTGTTTATATATGCTGTTGAGCCCCTCTAATTAATTTTTCCTTTCAGTTTTTGTTCTTTTCAGTCCAGATTTCTGATTGGTTTCTTTGTATAATTTCTACCTCTTTATTCATAGTCTCCTTTTCTTCATACTTTATTTTCCTGATTTCCTTTGGTTCTTTATTTGCATTTTCCTTTAACTCTTTAAACTTATTTAAGATCTTTGTTTTAAAATCATTGTTTGAAAAGTCCAATGCCTGGACTTTCTAAGAATGGTTTTTGACAATTTATCTTGTTTCTTTGAATGACCAGACTTTTGCACATGTGTGGTGTGTGTGTGTGTGTGTTTTAATGCCTGGCAATTTTTTTGTTGTTGAAAACTGGATATTTGAATCTTATAATGCGATAATTTGGGAAGTTACATTTTCTCTTTTCCCCAGGACTTGCTTGGGTTTTTGGATTGTTGAAGCCTGTATTAATCAATTTGTTTAGTGAATTTCCTAACTATTTTGAAGAAATTGTGTAGAAACCACTTTGTGAAGGATGTATTTCCTCACTGTATATTTAAAGTCAAAACATATTTATTGAAGACAATTACAAATGCTAAAGAGACAAAAAGAAAAGTTAAAAACACTCATAATCTAACGCACTCAGGCATAAGAATACGCAATGGTTTAATGTGGTCCATGTATTATGTTTGTCAGTGTGTATATGTGCAACAAAGTTAGTATCCAACTGTTTATACCAGCCTCACCTGACTTTATCATGTGAGCATAGGCACCATGAAAACAGTTATGATAACTGTGATTTAAATGACTGCATAGTTTTCCATCATATAGATATGCCATGATTTATTTATTATATGGTTGCCCTCTTTCCTCTGGTAAGCATAGTCTTCATAAATCGTTTAACATAGTCATGTGATAGCTATAAAGTAAATTTTTATTGGTGCAATTATGTAGTCCAAGAAGAAAATATCAAATATCCCTTCAGAAAGTTTTTACTAATATACATGTTTCCTTGGCTGTATGAATGTGCCTAAGAGATAATTTTTATATCAGGAGTAATTTGCTTTTGTAGAGCACATTGTAATTTGTAAATTAGCATCATATATTGATCCTCTTAAATATGCTAAGAGGTAGGCATAAAAGTATCATTATCCTAATTTCACAGTGAGGAAACTAAAAACTCAGAGATATTATATGATTTGCACAAATACAGCCTATAAATTAAAAATTTAGTAGTCAAAGCCTTCCAAAGTTTAGTTTAAGTGTTTTGTAACTTATTTCTGTTTTTTATGTCATACAAGTTCTAGATGACTCAAGCATGGAGAGGATGCAAACAGAGAGCTCGCTAAGGAAAGGTGACACAGTTACCAACTCCAATGTCATGGAACTAAAATATGTGAAAGTGGTTGTCATATTTGAGGCAAGTTAATCACTGATTACAAAGTACTGAGGTTTCCGAATATCCTCTTTAAGAAGAATTAGAGTGGATGCAAAGCTTTCCCTATAGTTACATAACACTTATGCATTCAAAATATTTTTTTTGAATTGATGAGAAAGAGAAGTAACCACTGTTGTAAATCACAGAACACTTTATTTGTGTTCCACATGGATTTACTAGACCTCAGGTGTGTCACCATGTGACAGTGGAGAGAGAGTAGTTTTAGTAAATGCTGCTTTAAGATCACAGCCAATTCTACTGATTGTTAGTTGCTCAATCACAATCTGGTATTCTCTTCTTCCTATTTAAGAGAACTCTACTTCTACTAAGATGTACAATGTATATGTCGTAAAATGAATAATGCCCCTATAAAGATGTCCAAGACATAATCTCTGGAACCTGTGAATATGCTGCTGTACATGGTAACAGGAACTTTGCAGATGGAATTAAGTTAACAATATTGAGATGGGGAGATTGTCCTGGATTATCGGGGTCTGCCTAATTTAATCATAAGTGTCCTTATCAGAGGGAGACAAGATGATCTGGTTCAGAGAGAGAGAAAGACTATGTAAAGAAGAAAGCATAGATCACAGGAAGAAAAGATGCTGTGTTGCTAACTTTGAAGATGGAGGAAGGAGTCATGAGCCAAGGAAGGCAAGCAGCTTCCAAAACCTAGAAATGGCAAGGAAATGGATTCTTCAGAAGGAATACAGGCTACTAAGCCCTTGATTTTAGTCCAGTGAAACTGAGTTTGAGCTTCTGACAACTAGAACTATAAGTTAATAAATTCATATTGTTTTAAGTCAACAAGTATACGGTGATTTGTATATCAGTGATAGAAAACTAATACATGTTTTAATACAAATAAATTTCACGTTGCCAAATTCACCAAGATTGTTGAACAAGATGTACTTAGATAAATCATTTTTGTATAATAGCAATTAGATACTATAGAAAAAATGAGATATTATTCAAATAACCACAAATAAGTACAGTATCTAAGAAAAAAATCAACAAAGCATATAAAAGATCTCTGTGAGGGGAAAATGTTAAAATACAATGTAAGACGGAAAAGATCATCTGAATAAATTAAGAGATGTTATTGGACAGCATGATAATATTTTTTATATGTCAAATCTCTACAAATTAATCTGTAAATATTACAGTACACCAATTAAAATTTTTAGTTGGATTGTGTTAGGAGTTAAATTAACTTTCTTTAAAATATATATGGAATAAATATGGTCCAAAAAGAGCTAACTTTGGAGAATAAAATGAAAGAGTGGATATTTGCTATAGAGATAGTACATTTTAATATAAACTAACAGTAGTATTAATGTGAGAACAAGTTATATGGGCTATGAAAGAAACAGGGAGCTCATCTGGGGACACATGTATTTATAAGGATTTAATATACAGTAAATTGGGAGCAAAATTCATAAGAAAATTGATGCCTAATGGAAGATTGATAAAAATATGTTCATTATATAGAGGAAAATAAAATCGAATCTGACTTAAACAAAACACACACCTAAACAAAATATAAAAAGATAGAGCTTAAATAGATCAAATACCTAAATGAGGAAAAGAACACCATAAAGTAAATGGAAAAAAGGAAATGGATGTTATCTTTTAAAAATAAAAATTTTTGAGATAAAATTTACATAAAATAAAATGCACTCATTTTACATTGATGAATTTTAGCAAATGTATCCACCTGCATGACTACTAACATGATTAAACTTGTGTTAAACATTTCCATCAGTCCAGAAGTAGCTCCCTTATGCCCCTTCCAGTCAATGCTCTTCCACTCTTGGACCAAGTCAGCATTTGATATGCTTTCTGTCACTATATACTAGACTTCTCTTTTCTAGAGTTTCATATAAATGGAAATGTACAGTATTTACTCTTTAATGTTTATCTTTTTTCCCTACCAATAATGGTTTTCAGATTCATCCATGTGGTTTTGAGTATCAGGATATTATTTATTTCTATTGTTATTATCCTATTATCCTATAGATATACTAAAATTTGTTTATCCATTCACCTATTTTACATTTGGATTTTTTTTAGTTTATGGTAATTTAAAATAAATATTCCATGAATATTAATGTCCAAGTCTTTGTGTGAACACATTGCTCTTTTATTTATCTTGTTTAAATACATAAGAATGTAATTGCTGGATCATTTAAGGGATGTTTAATTTTACGGCAGACTATGAAAATATTTTCCAAAGTAATTGTACCTTCATTAACAACATTTGGAATTGTCAATCTTTTATTTCAACCGTTCTAGTGGGATTGTAGCAGCTGCACATTGTGGATTAATTTCCATTCCTGGAATAAACTACATTTGGTCATGTGTATTATTATTTCTTATATTACTGGATTCTATTTCCTAACATTTTAAAAATTATTTTTAAATAAATGTTCATGTGGGGTACTGTGGTGAAGTTTGGTTGGTTGGCTTTTTTTTTGTGATGTGTCTGTTTGATTTTTTTCTTGTGTTTTCTTTGGTTTTAGGTTCAGGGAAATGCTGATCTAATAAAATGAGCTTGGAATTTTTCTTCCTTTATTTTCTGAACAATTTATTATAAAATTATACTTAATTTTTTTTAAACATTACTAAAATTTGCCACTGAAACTGCCTCATTCTGGATTTTTCTTTGTGGTTTTCCTTAATTCTAAATATAATTGCTTCAATGTATATAAGGCTATTCAGGTTATCTATTTCTTCTTGAGAAAGCTTTGAAGTTGAATTTTTCAAACAAGTTGTCTATTTGATATATGTTTATTAAATTTTTGAGCATAAAGTTATTAATATTTTTTTATTATCATTTAGTGCTCATAAACTGATAGCGATATCTCCCCTTTCTTTCCTAATATTGGTCATTTTGTCTTCTCTCTTTTTCTTTTGGTCTGACCAGGGTTTATAAACCTTATTTATATTTTTAAAGAAACAGATTTTGAGTTGAGTCCCTTTATTGTTTGTATTCTACTTTAATTGATTGCTTTTTATCTTTATAATCCCCCAATTATATTTATTTTGGTTTTAATTTCACTTTCTTTTTCTAGCTCCTTAAGATAGAAATATAGTTTATTGTTTGCATTCTTTATGTTTTTCCTAATAAAAGCATTTAAAGCTATAAATTCCCCTCTAATTACTGCTTTAGCCTCATTGCATACAAATATTATGTTTTGCTTTGTTTCAGTTATATATTCATTTCAATTTGTTATGTTGGCAAGCATAAAATTTCTTAATGTTCCAACTGATCTTGATTTCTTTTTTTGTGGATGTTCTATCTATAGATAGACATCTATGTCAATTAGGTTGAATTGGTGGATATTGTTGTTCAAGTTTACTGTTCCTAATAAATTTTCATTGTAATTAAAGGTAATACAGAAATTTTAAATAATTGCAAATGTAAGTTAACCATACATTTAATTACCTTATTAATTTTTAATTTGTTTAATTCAAATACCAATTACTGAGAAATATTGAAATCTCCAAATATAGCTGGCAATATGCTTCCTTCTAATTTCTGTTTGGTCCGCACGTGTTTCATGTGTTTGGACTTGGTCTATAATTCATTGCATATACATTTGGACTATATGTTTTCCATAAATTGCTTATTTTATCATTAGAAATATCTTTATTTTTCCAAGTAATATTTCCTCTCCTGAAGTCTACTCTACAGTATTAAAATATTGACTTAAGCTTTCTTACGATGAGGCATTTTATGGTATATCTTTTTCAATATTTTACTTTGTATATGTGGTAGACAGAATAATGGTCCCCAAAAGATGTTCATATCCTAATATCTGAAACCTGTGAATATGAAGCCTTACATTGTGATGGTGCAGATTTGATTAATTAAGGATCTTGAAATTGGTAGGTTATCCTGAATTGTCCAGGTGAGTCCAATGTAATCACAAGACTCCCTATAAAAGAATCGCAGGGGAATCAAATTTAGAAAAAGCGATTTGAAGATGAAGCCAGAGATTGGAGTGATGTGTTTTACATAAGGGAAAAGGGGCAATGCACAAGAAGTGCAGGTAGGCTCTGGAAGCTGGAAAAGACAGGGGTAGAGAAAGACTTCTTAAATGAAAACTCAAAATAAAATTTGTATGGCAAAATAGAAAACAGTGGGTGGTATTACCGTTAAATACTTTCATTCAATGGATTTGTCGTGTTAAAATTAAGTACTTTCATTCAATGACGTTAACGTGTTAAAAACAGTTCCACAGAATATATTTACATTTATAAATTTGATATGGAAATAGCATCTGAAAATATAAAGATCTCCTATAAATCAAAAAGAGAAGGCAAGAATATCGGTAAAAAACAAAGGCAAACAAAAGTTGAAAAGTGCAGATATAGGAAAAATAATGAAAAGGTTAAATAATGTAACGGTTAACTTCATGTATCAACTTGACTAGCCATGGGGTGCCCAGATTAAAGATATTTTTATGGTTGTGTCTGTGAGGATGTTTCTCAATGAGATTAGCATTTGAACTGGTGGACTCAGTAAAGTACATTGCTATCCCCAGTCTGGTTGTGTATCACCCAACCCACTGAGGTTCTAAATAGAGCAAAGGGCAGAGGAAGGAGGAATTCATACCTTTTTGCTTCCTGCCTGCATCCTTGAGTTAGGCATCTCATCTCATCTTCTCTGACCCTCAGAATAGGCTCCCCTGGTTCTCAAGACTTTGGACTTGGACTGAATTACACTATCTTGCAGATGGCTTGGAGATCATGTTGGACTTCTCAGTCTCCATAATCATGTAAGCCAACTTTTCATAATAAATATATTTCCAGTAAATTACTGATTCTGTTTCTCTGGAGAAACCTGACCGATACAAATAGCATGTGAAGAGAAGAGCATAATCAATGTTAGCAGGGACGTTAAACTTAAAATAGTAAAAAGGTATTATGCTTATTAAGCTTGTAAATTTAGAAACTTGATTTAGTCAATGGGTAGCAGTGATGTGGACTATAGGAGAACTTGTGCACTTTGGGAGTTTATGTTGGTGTCACCATTCTGGAGAGCAAACTAGTACTAATTAGTCAAATTAAGTATTCTATGCCTGCATGTATATTCCAATTTCTCACAAGGGCACATAAGTGTACACGTACAAGGATATGTATACAGTTTGGTTCGCCTGTGAGGATGGGAGATTTTGAATGCAACATATGTTGGATGCACATCATGAAGTGCTAGGCAATGATCAGAATACCAGACAAGATGCACATGTTAGGAAATAGATCTCATAGGCAAAAGCCGGGATGTTAAAGTAAGAAACAGAAAAAGGCACAAAACTTATTTAAACAAAAATACATACATACCTGATAATAATAATATACATTTTAGAGTGAGATATACAAAAATGAATATATACTAAATACATTAGAATAATTGTCTTTGAGATGTGGTATGGAAGTTGGGAATGTGAATCAAATGGTATTAAAAAACATTTTCCCGTCTCCCTTGTATCCTTGGATGACCATGTGACATAGTTTTAACTGATGGTGAAAGGCCTTGGGAAGACTTCTTAAAAGGAAACATAGCAAGTTGTTACATATATTCTGTTGTTTGGCATTTTCCTTTTCACTGTTCGGAGTGTAAATCAGATTTCTGGAGTTTTAGAGTTATTTTATTTATTTTTTGCTCATAAGAGAATGATAAGAATTACAGAGGCATTTGATATATTTGTGAAGCTGAATTAAAATAAACAACTGTCAACCTCCAGCAATCTTATTGCTTGCTAATTGTAACAAACACAGTCCTTTCTGAACAAACAAGGGCAGATGGGGATACTTCTTATAAAGTATAGTCCAGGATCAGATCATAGGAAGAATTGGAATTACTGAGCTCTAATATTTCATTACATTAAAATGAAAGCGTAGCAGTGGAAAAATCTTGAGTTTTGGAGACATAACTATGAATTCAAGTCTCATTCTTCTCAACTGCTCTCTGTGAAACCCCAAGAAAATTACATAAGCTACTTCTGCTTCAGTGTCTCCATAAGAATTTAATCATCTTTACTTTGTTTGCCATTTAATAGAGATGATGCACTTAAAATGCTTGGTGATTTTTATTCATTGAAGCTTACTCTCCTTTTGAACAAATGGCTTTAGTTGTGTCAAAGGAACAATTCAAAAAAGCCAGAAAATTTGCGTCTTCTCCTGGAAAGGGGCTTCAGGTTAGTTATTTTAGGTAGGATTCAGTCTGACAGTGATGCAGTGAACCTTTTCAAATCACACTGTAGAAGTTAAACCACCATATGTCCTCACAGATGGCCTACTGGCAGGTGGGAGCTGTGATATTTCAGATGACAAAATAGAGTCAAAAGCACTTTAAAAGGTTAACAAGAGGGTCTAAAATTTCTTGAAATGAAATCTAACAGGATTATCTATAAAACATTTTGATTTGGGCTTTCAAAAGCAACCACACAGAACTGCACTATGAGGGATTCATTTGAAAAGTTTTAATTAAAGGTCAACTTTTTCAATGACCATGATTTCAGTTTAAACCAATAAAATGATGCATGTGAAGGTAATGAGTTCAAGGTGTCCTATCAAAGCTACATGTCTATTTCTCTTTGCTCTGAGGATCTCATAAAATGATAATGAAAATAAACACATAAAAACAAATGAGACTGGAGAAAGATTATCTGTGAGTGAGAAAATTCTACCTATTCATGGATAAAGTAGATCCAGGAAGCCAGAGATCAGTACCCATAAGTGCCAACTCTAGTGCATCAGAGAGCTTCTCTGGATGACCAACACAATCACAAAAATGCTAGGACAAAGGGAGGAATGAGAATGATAGCTGTATCAAGGGTTTGGTTAAAATGCTGAATACTGCATTAATCAGCCAGTCCAATCCCTACAATCTTATCTCATCACCACCATTTTCTTATCTATTCTTCAAGTAGAATTGAAGAGAACCACAACATTTTAACATCATACATTATCAAATAAGGGCTAGTATTTAAAGAAAACAACATCCCAAAATGAATTAGGACTGCTAAAGTGGACTTTGGACTTCTAGAGAAAGGTAAACCTAAGCTAGAATTCGGTTGTCCCAGTCTAAAGATAAGTTCTCTGCTTTTGACTTTGAAGTAAATATTTCTAGCTTTAAACCTGACACAAATTCCAAGAAAATTCACTAAAATTTCCCATTCATGGGAGTGTCTTTAGAGAAAAAACCTAATTCTATAAACAGAATAATATGTGTACAAATAAGCAGTTATCAAAATAATTTTTAAAAAATAAGTAAAATCAATGCCATTTCAAAAGTCTCTTTCCTTATAGTTAAAAATATCTCATTATGCTTTATTGTGAAATATGGAAAATTCTCATAAATACTATAAATTATAATAATAAAAGGAAAACATGAATCCAATACTCATATATAGAGAAAAATTACCAATTGTAGAGTTCTACTTCAAGTAATGGCTAGCTCATATCAGATTTATTCTTCTACAAATAAAAGTCATAAATCTGAACAAAAGAAATCAACCATATGAAGGTACTGGAAAGTAACCAAAAGGAGGCAGAAACTGGAAGGCAGTTGATACATGAATGAGGGGCAATGTAATGACTAGAAATTGTTTTTTGTGACTCTTCTCCAGAAGGCACACCTCAGTTTTTGTGGTTCAAGATGGCATGAAGTCATGTAGAATTTGCTGCCTACCTGTCTATGAACTGGAGAACCGAGTTGGAGTTTCCATAAGACTTGGAAAGTAAAAAAGCAGATAGAAGAAGAACAGTGAACACCAAAATCTTTGTATAAATTTCACTGAAAAACCTTGGCTGAGTTCTGAACTACAGATGCATAGGGAAATTTCCAGAACTTCATAAGAAATGAAAAATCTGAAAGACTAGAAATACTGAACTACTACACAGTATAAGGGATAAATATTACTAGGTTAATTCCAGCCAAGTTCACTGACTTAGGATAAAAATCAAGACTCTTCACAGGAAGATGGCAGAATCCAAAAGTACAATTTATACAATCCAAATCTACAATTTATCATTCACAATGTCCTGTATGCAATAAAAAAATAATTATTAGACATAAATAGAAACAAAAAATGTGACCTATATTCAATATAGACAAGTCAGTCAATTGAAACACACAAAAATGTCCTAGATGTTAGAATATAGTAGACAAAGACATTAATGTTATCGCAAATATGTTCAAGAACTTACCAAAAATTTGTGTAATAATGAATAGACAAATAGGATATTTATTCAAATGACAAAAAATGCATTTTAAAATAAAAGAAATTCTAGAATTAAAATTTATAAAAATATGAAATTAAAGCTTTACTGGATGATTTTAACCTCAGTTTAAACTCAGAACATAGGGTCAATTAAATTCAACATATATCATTAGAAATGATCTAATTGAAATAACTGAGAAATAGATATGTTTTTTAATTAAAAGATTCTCAGTGGATATGTAAACTCACCTCATATTGTGCAATTCAGAGAAGGAAGAAGAGAAAAAATTAGATAGAAAAAATATTTGAAGAAATAATGTATCAAAACTTCCCTTGGGGGCCGGCCCCATGGCCTAGAAGTTAAGTTCATACGCTCCACTTTGGCGGCCCAGGGTTTCGCAGGTTCAGATTCTTGGCATGGACATGGTACTGCTCATCAGGCCACACTGAGGCAGCATCTCACATGCCACGACTAGAAGGACCCACAACTAAAATATACATCTATGTACTGGGGGGATTTGGGGAAACAGAGCAGAAAAAAAAAGATTGGCAACAGTTGTTAGCTCAGGTGCCAATCTTAAAAGAAAAACTTCCCAAATTTGTTGAATGACATGGACGTTTACATCCAAGAAGCTTAACAAACCACAATCAGTACAAATACAAAGAAAATGGCACCTAAGCACATTAAAATCAAATTTTCAAAATCCAAAGATAAAGAAAATATTGTGAAAGCATCCAAAATAAAGCAATACATTACATATAAGATGGCAATAATAAGAAATGCAGCTGTATTCTTTTCAAAAACAATGGAAAACAGAAGAAAATAGAACAAATTTCTATAAGTGGGGTAAACAAGAAAAAACATCTGTTAACTCAAAATTCTAAATCCAGCAAAACTATCTTTCACATGAAGACAAAATAATGGCTTCTATAGATAAACAAAATATGAGTGTGCAACTAGTGAACTGCAGTGCAAATAACAGGAAATAGGTTATTTAAGATAAAGAGAAATGAGACAGACCAGATGGAAACATGGATATAGGAAGAAATGAGGGGCATGCAAAATGGTAAATATAACACTGTCTGTAGTTTGTAATATATGTAAATGTATCATATATGACAACAATAGCACAAAATATGAGGGTAGTTGGATCTATCTGCGGTAAGGGTCTTACATTTTATGTAATAGGTTAAGGATGTATTTTTTAATCCTTACAGAAATAAATAAAAACTGTAAGAAGGCATAGCCACAAAGTCAATAAAACAAATACACTAGTAAAAACAAAGCAAAACACCAGATTAACTCTAATAAAGGCAAGAAAGAAGGATTAAGTAGGGGGAGATTGAACAAATGAAAAACAAATAGTAAAACAGCAGACCACAATCCAACAATTTATATTAATTTTTAAAAAATATTAATGGTATAGTCATGTGCCAGATAACAATGTTTTGGTCAATGATAAACCACATATTCAATGGTGTTCCCACAAGATTCATACCATACAGTCTAGGCTATACCATCTAAGTTTGTGTAAGTGCTGTAGGGGAGGAAGAAATTTTCCTCTACCCCTCCTGGGTTCTTCTGGCTGGTCTAGGAATGAAATTGACATGAGAAAGATTAACAGGAGTAAAACAAACAAAAGCTAACAAGATGTACACATGGGAGAAACCCAGGACAACTGAGTAACTTGCCAAAGTGGTACAAGACCTCACTTTAAGTACTATCCTCAGCTGAAAACAAAAGAAGATGTTGGGGATGGATAGAGTCAGGATCTTCAAAGGGAAGGAAGGCAATTCACAGATAGGTGAAAAGCTGCAAATATTTGGAAAACAAGTGTTTTTTTGACACACAAAAGTAGAAGAACACAGCAGGGAGCCCAACAAACAGGCTTTCCTACGTTCCTCTCTGTTTACCACCTAGTTCATGTGATGCTAAGGTGATAGAAAAACTTGTGTCAGGAAACAAGCTATCCGAATCCTTTTAGGTGGTTAAGGCAGAAGTGACAAGAAAAACTTTCTGAGTTTTTTGTTTCTTAAAAATAATCAGCCTATGGGCTGGCCCACTGGTGTAGTTGTCAAGTTCGTGCACTTCACTTTGGTGGCTCAGGGTTACCCAGTTCAGATCCCTGGAGTAGACACAGCTTGTCAAGCCATGCTGTGGCAGGTGTTCTACATATAAAGTAGGGGAAGATGGGCACAGACGTTAGTTCAGGGCCAATCTTCCTCAGCAAAAAGAGGAGGATTGGCAGCGGATGTTAGCTCAGGGCTAATCTTCCTCAAACAAAAAGTCAGCCTAAGATAAGCCTCATGTTAAAGGGACACATTTTTGGGCAGCAAATTTTGTTCCCCTTCAGTACACTCTATGATATTCACACAATGGCAAAATCACCTAATGATGCATTTCTCAGAACATATCCCCGTCATTAAGTGATGCATAACTACATAAGAACTCAAATTAAAAGGCAGAAGTAGAATGGATAAAAATGCCAGAGAAGTGTATGCTGTCTGCGGGGTCATACTTTGGATTTACAACACTGAGAGAATTAAAGCAAAATGATGGAAAATGAGAAGTGCTATGCAACATTAGAAAACTGTGTGATTATAAAAATAGCAAGAAATATTACATATCAAAACCAAAGATAATACAAGTTTCAAATATCAGAAAGTTCTAAGTCCCTGGTAAATTCTTCTAATACCATAACTTTAACAAGCATGAAAGAAAACTTATAAAACTAAAGGGAATTAGAGATAAATCCAAAAGAATAATTGGAAATTTTAACACTTTGCTAGAATCAATAGACAAAAATTCAGTAAAGATATAAAATTAAACAACACTATCAATCACCCTGACTCAATTGACTTTTATAAAATACTACAACCAATAATTTCAGAATATACATTATTTTCAAGTGCACACGGAGTATTAACCAAAACAGACCACATGCATGGAAACAAAACAAATCTCAATAATATCAAAGATAGAAATATGACAAAACATATTCTCTGAAAATAGTGGTTTTAAGTTAATAATTATAATAAAGTATTTTTAAAAAGCCCCATATATTTGGAACGTTTAAAACTCAATAGAGAATAATTTGTGTCAAAAAATAACCACATGGGTCATTATGAAATATTTTGAATCAAATGATAAAATTACAACATATGTACATTTGTGGAATTCAGCTAAGGCTGTAGGGGGAAATTTATACATATAAATGCTTATATTAGGAAAAAAATGTAAAAAATATTCTACCATGAGAAACAAAGGAACATGAAACGTGAAACAGAGCTTATAGTTTTGTTTAAATGCAACAATTAGAAAGAAGCAAATAATAAACATAAGAGCAGAAAAAGTAAAAGAGAAAATGGAACACTAAAAAATATCAAAAAGTTTATTCTTTGAAAAGATGTGCTAGCAAGACATATTGAGAGGGACAGAGAGACAGAGACAGAGAGAGACAGAGCAAAATTACCAATTCCGGAAATCAATAAATATCAATATGGATCATCCTAGAGACAATAAAAAGATATAGAGAAGAATATTATAAATGACTCCATACCAAACGGTGACAATTTTCTTGAAAAAATACAAGTTAATGCACCTGACATAAGAATAGCCTTATATCAATTTAAAAAACTACATTTTTATTAGAAACATTACTACAAATAAATCTTGAGGCCCATATGGCTTTACTGTTGAGTTCTCTCATTCATGGAAGATATCACTTGTATCACATTTTTCAGAAAATAGAGAAAAGAAACTTCTCAACTCATGTTATGAAGCCAGCAAACCTCTATATGAAAGACAAACTGACATATTAAAAGTAAATAAAATAATATATCATGTCCATAGTTTAACAATTCCTGAAAAAAAGCAAAAATAAACCCAGCAATATATGCAATGTAAAATAACTTCCTACTAAGTGGCATTTGTTTCAAGTATGCAAGAATAGTTTAACATCTAAAAACCACTCAGAGGGGCTGGCCCTGTGGCCAAGTGGTTAAGTCCATGTACTTTGCTTCGGTGGCCCAGGGTTTCGCTGGTTCAGATTCTGGGAGCGGACATGGCACCACTCATCAGGCCATGCTGAGGCAGCATCTCACATAGCAAAACCAGAGGCACTCACAACTAGAGTATACAACTATGTACCTGAGGGCTTTGGGGAGAAGAAGAAGAAGAAAAAAAAAGAAGATTGGCAACAGATGTTAACTCAGGTGCCAATCTTAAAAAAAAAATCACTTAGAATAATTTATCAATTGAATGCAAAAGAGAAAAGTTATAGGATCATCTCAATTTACGCAGAAAAATCATTTGGCAAAGTACAACATCCATCCGTGATTTAAAACTCTCCGTAAACTATGAATAGAAGAAAACATCTCAATACATGAAAAGACATCTATAAAACACCTCTGGCTAATGCCATATTTAAAGGTAAAATATTAAATGCTTCCCTTAAGTTCAGGAACATGGCTCAGATGTCCAGTCTTGCTATTTCTACATAGGCTTACATTGAATATTCAAGCAGTAAGGCAAGAAAAATAAATAAAATGTGTGAAGTTTGGAAAGAAAGAAGTGAGACTATTTCCATTCACAAAAGATATGGTTACTTATAAAGAAATTCTTTCAATCAAGAAATTAATAATTGTTAATTATAAAGAAATTAACAATCAAACAACAGGACTCAGAAATTAATTTACCAAGATTGTAGGATACATGGTCAAAAAAAATCAAATTCTGTTTCTATATAGTAGCAACAAATATTGGCAAATAACATAAAAGCTAAATCTACTTTTTTAAAGTAAAAAACATTCAATGCATATGAGCAAAATTAAAATGCGTGCAAAATTTCCACACTAAAAACTATAAAACTTGCTGAGCACATCTAAAAGACAAATAAATGGAGAGATATGTTCAAAACTTGAATGTGTCCATATCACTAGAAGTCACTTCTCTGCAACTTGATCTCTATGGATCCAATGGCTTCAAAATCATAATCTCAATAAACTACTTGTAGAATCTGACAAGCTGATTGTGAAATGTATATGGAAATACAAAGTATCTAGAAGAAATAAAAAATAATATGTACATGTGTGTGTACACATAAATAGACCAACAAAGAAAGAACGGCAAAGCAAATTGCATTAAATGTTAACAACTGTTGAATCTAGCTAAAAGTTAAGCTGGAATTTTACTTGTTATTCTTGCCACTTTTCTCTAAGTTTAAACATCAAAATAAAAATTACTAAAAATAAATTCGAGTCAAGCTCTGTTCTCTCATCCATACACACACACTCTACAAATTTTGTTTTTAATATTCTCTTGATTTTCTAAATACAAATTTTATTACATGTGTGTATGCCATAAACAATATAACCAATAAATTATTGTTTCAATTATTTGTAAAATGGGTTGCATATTGTACTTTTGTCACCTAACATTATGTTCCTATTAATGTTGACCTTGTACCTTATTTTCCTCATATTTAAATAGAAAAAAATAAATTTATATTTACTCTTCTCTTGTTAAATGACATTTGTATTTTCCATTCTTTGGTAATTATAAACAACACTGCTATGAACATTTTTTTATATTTCGTACAGCATTTGTACAAGAATTTCTATAGGTAATATACTTTAGAAGAATATTTGTGGATCCTAGAGTATGTATTTTATCAGGATTACAAAGTAACGCAATGTTAATTTCTACAGATGTGATTCCTACTAATAAAGGTAACAAAGACGCAATTTCAAATTAGTGGGAAATAACGGGATATTCAGTAAGTATTTCGAACTAATTGATTATCCATTTGAAAGTAAATGAAGTTGAATCCTTATCTTTGATAGTACATAAAAATAACTGTCGAGTAGACAAACAAAATGTGAGTCTCAACCTGAAATTTTCAGAAGATAATTTAGGTAATGTTTTCATAACTTTGAGAGAGAAATGAGTTTATTAATAAGATGCAAAAACACTAAATTGAAGACAATATTGATACGTACATCTAGTTTCAAATTATAAATATATGTTCATCAACATAAAACATAAAACTTCAAAGGAAAGTTACAAACTTAAAGAAATTAATCATACACCTGAGAAAAGAATTAACCAACATCAAGAATACATAACGATAATCTGCATATCATTGGCTTAAATAAGGCAGAGGTTTTGCTTATCACCTAGCACTTAGGGATAAACAGGCAGTTCAGGGCCAGTAGGGAGTGTTGCTGCATCATCATCCGAGCACCCACATCTTTCTGTGCGTGCTCCTGTTGCCCTCTCATTACCTTGCCCGTCTTCCTACATTGAATGGTCAGTACTGGCTGGCTCACCAGCACACATGGAAAGAAGGAAACGGTAGAAAAGGGAAGTAAGCAGTTCTCTTTTGAGGAAATGATGTAGAAATTGCACACATCAATTCCACGTGCAATTCCCTGACAAGAACTTGAGCACATGACCACATTTTATTCTTTGACAGGGCATCTATCTCACTTTCTAAATTTATGCGATAATTCATTATTTAAAATGGAAGGGGAGAATGGATACTGGTTGAAAATGATCAGTGTTTGTCTTGGTGGGCTTTCGGGTTTCGTTATGTTATTCCTGTATAATGTAATACATGGCCTTGTCATCAGAAACATAGGTTACATAATAAAAATAAATTTCATTAAATGTTGTACTTGCTTTATAATAATGTACAGGATCAATGATTATAAATCAATTCTGCAAGCCTGGGAAAACTGCATTTTTCTATTGTTCAGTTCATTACTTTCTCTATGTCCATTATATCAAGTTTATTACTTTTATTTTTTATATATGTATTTTAATAATGTTTACTATCTTTGCTTTATGAATACTTGAGACTCGTCCTCTCATGATGATAATATCATTGTTATTTTCTCCATTATTTTTTGTATCTATTTGTATCTATTTCTGATTTATTAATATGAAGATTTTTATCAGGAACTTACAAGTTTAAAATTCTAACATCTTACTGATGACTAGAATTTGAATGACTTGATTTGTCAGTATGGAATGACAATCTTTAATCCTAATAATTCTTCTCATATTAAAGTCCAATTTGACTAATAAGACCATAGCTACATCAGTTTCATCCTGATTATATTTTCCTGGAAAATCTTTTTTTCTATTATTTATTTTTATCATTTCCTTTTATTAATTTTGTATATGTTCTTCTTGTAAAAGCTGAGCTGAATTTTTGATATGAAATCTGAAAAATTCTTTCTCTCAACTGACAGATTAAGTGCATTTTAATTTCCTGTAAGTAATTGTTTGACGTCATGAATTTTATGTTTCCCGATTATTTTTTCTTCTTTTAATGTCTTTTTTCCCCTCATAGCAATTTCATCTATATTTCAGTTATTGTAATGGCTACTCTAAATTTTTACCATATATTTGCAACAAGGTCTAACATGAATCAGTATTTAACTCTTCTTCCAACTAATATATAGATCTCTGAAGAATTTCTTTGATTAACTTCCTCATGAGTTGCTCTTGCTCTTGTCAAACAAATTTTCTTATTTTTGGTGTCATAACTTAAACTTTGTTGTCATTATTTTCCTCAAAAATTGGGTTAGATTTCTGTCAACATTCATTGTTTAATTTATTAATAGTTTCCTTTGAACCTTATATATTTATTGGGAATAATTTTCCGTTTTCTTGAAATGTGCATTTTAGAAATCCCTTTAGTAAATAACAGGAATATGTCACTGTTTGTCATGAAATATAGTTTTACTGAACATAGAATCTTAAGTTGAAATGTTACCCATGTCTTTGAAGATATTATTTTACTTTATTCTAACTTCCACTGTTGCTGATGTGAAATCTGCTGCAAGCATAAATATTAATCCTTAGTTGGTTATCTGTTTTAAGCTTTTTAAAAAATCCTCTCTTTGTCTTTGGTGTTTTATAATTTTATTATGTTGTGTCTTGGGGTTTTCAGTTCATTTATCTTATTTGTTTTATATTGTTTCCCCTTCTTTTGTGTGTGAGGAAGATTGGCCCTGAGCTAACATCTCTTGCCAATCCTCCTCTTTTTGCTTGAGGAAGATTGTTGCTGAGCTAACATCTGTGCCAATCTTTCTCTATTTTATGTGACATGCCACCACAGCGGTGCTGGGTCCATGCTCAGGATATGAACCTGTGAACCCCAGGCCCCCGCATGGGAGCATGCAAACTTAACCACTACCCCACCAGGCCAGCCCTTTATGTTGTTTTCCTGACTAGGCAGATTTATGTAATTCATTTATTCTTAAAAATATTTATTCATAAACTCTTAGAGTATTAACACTCCTCTTTCTCATCCTCAATATACTCTCTTTCTGAATCTCTGACTATCTGTATATGCATATAGGATAAGCAGACTTCTATGATAGCACCCATCACCTAGTATTTAAGCTTTGTGTAACACCTTTTAATTAAGTATGGGCTCATCCCAATAACTTGCTTTTCACCAACAGAATACCGTAAAGGTGATGGGATGTCACTTCTGTGATGAGGAAAGATTGTGATTTTCACCTCGTTAGTAGACTGTCTCTATTACTTTCTCACCTGAACACTTTGATGAAGCAAGATGCGTTATTGGAGAGGCTCAAGGGCAGGGAACTAAGAGAAGCCTCTGACCAATGGCCAGTGAGGAACTGAGGCCCTCAGTCTAACAACCTAGAGTCGTGCCAACAAAGAAGTGAGCTTGAAAGTGGGTCCATGCTAGTTCAATCTTGAGACAGCCTTGCTGACACATTATTGACAACCTGCGAAAGAAAAATAAGACCCAGTTAAGTCTTGCTCACACTCCTGACCCACAGAAACTGTGAACTAATAAATGTTGTTTGTAGCCTTAAAGTCAATTTGCTATTTAGCAACAGATGGCTGATATGGTAGAGATATTCTTATTTTATCTTCTGCATATCTAGTGTTCTTTTTTTGAAATCATTTTCCCTATCTCTGCCCACCTGTGCAAAATTTTGTAAAATTTTAAGAGCTATGTTCCTGTTTAACAATTTTCTCTCCAACAAGAGCTCATCAGATGTTTAAACCATTCCTACAATTTAAAAATTTCAACAGGTAAAATTTTCAATTCCAACCTTTCCATTAGTTTCTTTTTCTTTGCTGGCTAATTTTGATAATATTCTTTTCCTTACTAATGTATATTTTTAATATACTGTTTTTTTCTTTTAGAACAGTTATAGATTTACAGAAAAATTGAAAAGAAAGCACAGAGAGTTCTCATATACCTATATCCAGATTCCTCTATTATTAACACTTTGCATTGGTATGGTACATTTGTTACAATTGCTGAACCAATACCCAGATTCATTTAGTAGTCATGGATTCTTAGGCCCCCTCATGGCTGTGACAGTTTCTCAGTCATTCTTAATCCTTTTGATGACTTTGAAAGTTTGAAGCATTTGGTCAAGCATTTGGTAAGATGCTCCTCAATTGGAATTTGTCTGCTGTTTTTCTCAAATTGGACCAAGGTAATGTGCTTTTAAGAGGAAGATTACAGAAGTAAAAGACCATTTCATCACTTCGCATCAAGAATACATACTGTCAGCATGACTAATCACTGTCGATGTTAACCTTGATCACCTGGCTGAGAAAGCGTTTGTCTGGTATCTTCACTATGAAATTATTCTTTTTCCTCCTTTCCATTCTGTATTCCTGGGAAGAAGTCACTATGCACAGCCCGCACTTAAGGAGAGTGATGTTATGCTACACTTCTTTAAGGGCAGAATATATAAAATATTTGGAATTATTCTGTATGGGAGATTTTTCTAATTTCCTCCATTTGTTTATGTATTCAATCATTTATATCAGTATTGACTCACATGTATTTATTTTACTTTAGATTTTAATCCAATACCACTTTATTCATTGTGTAGGTCAAACTGTTCCACCTTTGGCCATTGGAATCTCTTTTCATTTGACTACTGTGTTCTCTTGACATATCCCCATTATTGAGGGTGTTTAGTTGTTTATTTGTTTGTTTCTTTTTTGAGCATGTCCTTACTTCTAGAACTATAGATGCTCCAGGCTCATCTTATATACTTCCTGTCCCAGCTCTAGAACCAGTCATTTCTCCAAGGATTGCTAATTTGTTTTATTGGAAAATGGAGTTAGAAACCAAGATCTGGGTTCTCATTGTGCTCATTGCCACAAGAGTGTCATTTCTTTTAGGGCTTTTCATCTGACTAAGTGAAGAAAATGTGGGTATACTAACTCTGTATATGGACATAACTATAAATATCTCTACGTGTAACCAACTGCATATGCAGCAAACTGAACATGAGTTCACACTGATGGCTTTATCTCTAATCCTTTACTATACGCATCGCTCTAGTCTCCTTTTCTTGCTTATCTGTACCCTCCCATTACAACAGTGAGAAAATCAGCTCCCATGATACACCATGGATTTACTTAATAGTTCAGTTCCAGTATACACATATAGCAGTATCAGAATTGTTAATCCACACCCCTGTGAAAAACAATTTTGTAAACTATCGTATGCTGCTTATATGCAGTTCCTTCAGTTTAACAAAGTCTAGTCATTTCCAACGTTACTTACGTCAGCCCTTTCCCCTTTACTCCCATCAGTGAGGTTTTTTTATATGTTGGTAATAGAGTTAGATTATTTAATTACATTTCATATTTTATCCTGAAATTCTCCAATCTCTTAAATAATTTTTATTTGCATATATTATGGTTTACTCTCTGTCTGTAAAGTTCCATGGGTTTTGAAACATAAATAGTATCATATATTCACCATTACAGTAGCATACAGAATGCTTTTATCACCTTAAAATATCCTCTGTGCTTCATTTATTCAAGCTTTCTGTCCTTCCTCCGAACACCTGACAGTGTTGACCTTTTTTATTGGCTCTATAGTTTTCACGTTTCTAGAATGTCTATAATTGGAATCATATAGTTAAACAGACTTTTCAGACTGGCTTCTTTTAATTAGCAAAGACATTTACAGTTCCTCCATGTCTTTTCATGGCTTGGTAACTTACTTCATTTTACCACTGAATAATATTCTGTTTTATGTACATACTATAATTTTTTTATCCATTCACCCATTAAAGGACATTTTAGTTGCTTCCAGCTTTTGGAGATTATGAACAAAGCTTTATAAACATTTTGTGCAAGGTTTTTTTTTTTTGATATAAGTTTCTAAGTCAGTTCAGTAAATATCTAAGAGGAAGACTGATGAATTTTATGGAAAGGTTATGTTTAGTTTTTAAGAAACTTCCAAATTGCATTCTCACAATTTAGAATTCCCTCTAGCAATTAATCAGACTTCATGTAGTTTCACAACTTCACCAACAAGAGAGGGCCAGGTTTTTGGATTTTAGTCATTCTAATAGGTTTGTAGTGTAATCTCATTGTTCTTTGAATTTGCATTTTCCTAAAGAGAAATGATATTGAGCGCCTTTTCATATGCTTATTTTTTCTGCATATCTTTTGCTAATTTTTTAGTGGATTGTTTATTTTCTAATCATTGAATTTAGAGAGTTCTTCTATTTTATATATAATCCCTTTATCAGCTGTATTTTTGCCTTTATTTTACCCCAGTCTGTGGCTAGTCCTTTTATTCTCTTAACAATGTCTTTCACAGAGCAGAAGATTTTAATTTAATAATGAAGTTTAATTTATCCATTTTTCATAGATTGTGTTTTTTGTGTTGTTTCTAGAACTCTTCCCAAATTGATCATAACATGGAATCTCCGATATTTTCTGTTAGAAGTTTTGTATTTTGCATTTTACATTTACCTGTATGACTCACTTTTAGTTAGTTTTTGTGAATGCTATAAGGTTTATACATGGGTGTTTTATTTTTGTCTACAGATATATAATTGTTCCAGCATCAATTGTTGGAGAGTCTGTCCTTTCTACATTGAACTGCATCAGCTATTTGTCAAAGAATACTTAACTGTATTAGTCTGAATCTATTTCTGGACTCTCTATTCTGTCCCACTTATGTCTGTTCTTTCACCAAAATCAAATTGTCTTAATTGCTGTAGCTTTAAGGTAAGTCTTGAAATTGTGTAGTGTCAGTCCTCTGACTTTGTTCTCTTCCTGCAGTAGTGTGCTGGCTAGTCTGGGTCTTTTGTCTTTCCATGTAAATTTTAGAATCAGTTTGTTGATATCTACAAAATAACACTCTGTGATTTTTTTCTGAGATTGCATTGAATCTATAGGTCAATTTGGGAAGAACTGATAATCTTAACAATATTGAATCTTCCTATCAATGAACATGAAATATCTCTCCATTTGGACTTTGATTTATTTCATAAGAGTTTGACGTTTTCTTCATAGATCTTGCGTACATTTTGTTAGATTATACTTAACTATTTCATTTTTTTTGGTCGTAATGCAAATGGTATTGTGTTTTTAATTTTAAATGTCAATTGTTTGTTATTGGTATACAGGAAAGCAAACGATTTTGTATGTTAACCTTGTATTCTGCAATCTTACTATAATCACTTATTAGCTTCAGGAGGGCGTTTTTGGTTGTTGATTCTTTGGATTTTTCTACATAGAGAATCCAGTCATCTGTAAACATAGTTTTCTTTCTTTCTTCCAAGCCTGTATACTTTTCATTTCCTTTCTTGTCTTATGGCACTAGCTATTACTTCCAGTATGATGTTGAATGGGAGGTGAGAGGGGACATCAATATCTTGTTCCTGATCATAATGTTCAGGCATATAGTTTCTCATCATTGTGTGATGTAAACTAAAGGCTTTTTGTAGATCTTCTTTATTAAGGTGAGGAAGATCACCACTATTACTAATTTGCCAAGAGTTTCCATAATAAATTGTTCTTGAATTTTGTTAAATGTTTTTTCTACATCAATGGATATGATCCTATAATTTTTCATCTTTAGCTGTTAATATGCTAAATTAAATTGATCCTGGAATGTGTAGCCAGTCTTACATACCTGGAAAAAATTCCACTTGGTCGTGGTATAGAATTCATTTTATACCTCGTTATTCAACTTACAATATTTTGTCAAAGGTATTTGCATCAGTGTTCACTAGAAAGATACCAGACTGTGGTTTTCCCTTCCTATTGTGTCTTTATCTTTTTGGGGGATTAGAATATTGCTGGCTTCACAGAAAGTATTATGAAGTTTTTCTTCTGTTTCTTTTTCCTGAAAGACATTTTGAAGAATTGGTGTCACTTCTTCCTTAATTGTTAATATATTTTAATTTATTTAAACATCTTATAAATAGTTATTTGGCATTCTTTATTTTATAATTCTAACATTTGGAGACATAAAATGATAACTTATTTACTCCTAACTCACCAATAGCATCTTTTAGGGGGCTTATTTTTTATTGTGAGTTGTTATTTATTGGAATAAAGTATGTGGGAAAACTGAGAGTCCAAATTGGGATTGAGTACTAATGCTTTCTCCTGTTAGGAACAGGGTATGTTTCCAACAAGGAATCTCTTTAGCCACTTTGGTTGCGGCCAATGCTGTTGATTTAGTATAAATTTTAATCTCATAACCGAGTAAGAGCAGTTTTAAGACTGCATTCTCAGAGGTATGTGCTAGTATTAATAATTATAATAATGGTGTTACTCTTACTACTTTTGCCATGCAGACTAGAGTCTGAGACAGACAAGTTTTCTTGTAAGTGGATTCTAAAGTACCCATTCAAAAATGGTAAAAAAGTTAAACATTTTGTTTTAGCTTCCTTGGTTATATGACTAAATTCAATTGGGGAAGGAAATGTACTAGATCAAAGATCAATGGTTTGTCATATCAAACATCAAGGTAACTATTAAACACCATCAACCTGGAGCCTCTTTAAGTAACAGTACTTAGTGCAAGACACTTTAAGTATCAGTAAGCATAGTACTTGAAATTGGCTAAATACTTTCAAAAATTTAAAATCTAAATACACATAAACATACATAAACACATACACAGAAGCATTGATCATTTCTGAAGCATTATACAGAAATAATTCATAATTTTGAAAACTAGAAAATAAAGGAAAAATATCAAACATTTATCTTTTATTACCAATTGTACTTCATGGTAACCAAATAATAGATTAAGAGACTTTCATAATTATAAGGTATGTCATCCTGTATATAAATAAGGTATATAAATATTTTAATAATACCCTTTTTAACTTCTGACAATGCAATGGAGTTAAGCCATTTAAGTTAATAATCATAAATGGCTGATGTTATTACTGCAGTAATTATGCATCATCCCAAATAATTGGGAAGACTCATAACAGCCTACCATGGTATACCTAATTAAGGCTTTAATAAAGATGAATTCAATACAGCAGGAGAAAGCAAGCCCAGGTACACTTCCAGGTAAAGGTTTCAACGTCCTTTCTCAGTTGCACCAAATTTACTTCTTTAGATTATGAACCACCACAATATATATGAGATATCTTGGTCTCAGGGAAGCTGAGTTACGTGTATAGTGAAGAATATTTTATACCTCATTGATCACAGAGCCAAAACCAAGCTGTGTGACCAGGTAAACCAGATACAGATCATCAATCCACTTTTAATTATCACTGTAGATAAACTCGCACACTGGCGCAGAGACCCTCCAGGTGAGTTTTGGGACGTTAAAGAGTTCATTATGAATAACTAGCTAGCACATACCTTCTTATCTTGACCAGTAGTCATTATCATGGTCTCAGACATCCCTGGAGATAAATATAGACTAGAGCTACTGCAGAGCGGTAGTAACCCCATAGTTATACGATCACAAAAAGCACAACTAGATATTATGTGCCTTCCATTGCACAATTTATGCAATATTCATACAAATGGAAAGAAAGAAAGAAAGAGATAAAGAAAGAAGCAATCTAACAAAAACTCTAGATCTAAATACCAGTTTAGATGAAATACAGAAGGTACATAGATGTAATCAACAAAATCCAGAATGTGGGAAACTCCAGAAAACAAATGATTCAATTTTTCCCAACATTATTGCAAGAAAAAAAAAGGATAGAAAAATCACAGATTAAAATGATTTAAGGAACACACAAACCAAGTACAATGTATAGAATCTATTTGGATCCTGAATCAAACAAACAAGCTGTAAAAATATTAAAACCTTTGGGACAATTTGAATACTGATTGTATATGTATTGGTATTAAGGAATTGTTATTTTCTGGTGTTACTGCTGTAGTTGACATTTTTAAGTGTTCTTATGAAATAGTTACAGATATAATTATACAGTATTTGTAATCTAAAAAATAGTAATCCAGTAACATTCTCAGAGCATATGGAAGGTTTGAAGTGCAAGGGAGACCATATAATTTATCATCCAACCCAGAATTTTTTAGAAAGTGAAAGGATGAGCTTTCAGGAGTTCTTCTGAGACAACATGTATAAACGTAGTATGTCTCTGGAAAAACAGGAGGTATAGTGGCCCCAATCAGTATATATCCATGTGGGTGAACCTAAATATAATACCTTGCATATAAAAGAATTAATTCATATTGATTGGTATGGATTTAATTAGAATATTTACGATAGAGACAAGAATAAAGTCACATTAAGAGAAAGCGAAAAAGATTCTAGTGACTGCTATACAGAAGCCAAAAAAACTGAATTATTATTTTATACTGATTATTTGATCCTCATCCGATATACTCTGCTGCGCTTAGAAATAAAAATGTGCTGCATGACTACCAAATTAAGTATCATGCCATTCTCTTGGAAAGCCATTTCTGCTACGAAATCTCATTTATTAGTTCATTTAACATGGTGGCTGACGGTCATAGCCTCCTTATATTTTTAACATTGTTATTGTTTAGTCATCCTGGAATAAGAAATCTTGCAGGATTTCTTCTGAGGATTCCAGTATAAAACAAATGATATTGTTCAGGAGATACACTCCAGCAGATATTACACTGGAGTTTCCTGGTTCAATTATTTAGAGAGAGGTATGCTTAGTTACAACAAAAAGTTCAAGATGGGTGGGGGTGCTCCTTGTGGAAATCCATCCATTGCTGTAACCCATGTCACTACATTGAACGACATCTAAATTCACATTGAAACTCTATATCACTATCCTTATGTTAAATACAAATTCTTAAATTTACCAATTTAATTATAATCTAATAAAAATAAACATATTTAGTCTACTTTATACTTTACAAAGTACTTTCATGTGCTGCTGAGTGTTTCTGATTATTAAGTCAGACAAATATTTAAACCTAACTTGTTTTATAAGCAAAAATACTCAGTTAAAATACGTACAAATATTACAATGACTTTTTATCATAATTTAACATCTATTACATTTTGGGGGGATGGTGGTTATTTTTTCTTTTTTTTTACCAGTGAAGTTAACACATTTTATCTCAGTTTTAACTTGCTAATCAGATGACCCCTCATCTTGCCACAAAGAGAGCACACGGTGCAGGCTAGCCAGTCATAGTTCTCCATCCCACAAGATAAGGTCATTGGTATAAAGAAGTTTATTTAACCTACAAAGGAGAAATCACAGCAATTTTTCAGGCATGGCTTTGGGCTCTGGGACAGTGAGATTCTTCTCTTGATTCTGGTGTGATGAGAGCTTAAATCTAAAAACAAAGCAAATTATTAAATGGTAAACAAGATATTGTTTTATAATAGCAATTTTACCAATGAAACATGGTGGACTCCTTAAACTACCTATCAATTTCATTATTTACGTTAATAAACTTTTGTTTTAAGCTGGTTTGGGTTTAATTCCTACAATCTCTGAGACTTGCATGATTTATTGGATTAAAAAAAGGAAGTTTGGATCATTTGTGGGACAGACTTCTAGTGCACCTGCCCATGCACATAACTACTCTCATCTTGATTTTTATAGAGTTTCCCTATCATCACAGTACTCTATCATTCATTTGATGTAATTGCTATAGTACCATTTTCTACAGCAAAGACCAATGCCTGGTAGAGCAAGTCTTAAAATAATACTCATCCTCCTAAATCTATCTTCCCAATACTTACCTATAATTCAAGGCCCATAATTAGTCTTTCCTTCCAAGAAAAGTTCATCTCATGGTAATGTCTCCAGCCTTTGTCCTCCAGTAACGGACAAACTCTGCAATGCCCGCCGTCCATGATTTCCACTTCCTTGTGTTACTTTCTTTATAGCATCTAAAGCCCTTAACTCTCTGCAGGACTTGGGACTTGCTTCTAACAATATACTAAACGTGATGGGGTGTCACTTTTGTGATTACATTACTTCACTTAAGACTTTGTCTTCTAGCAGACTCATGTTGCAGACTCCTTGCTGGCCGGTTGAAGGAAATGTTCATGTTGGGAAAGTCCACATAGTATGGAACCTGAGCAGCCTCTAGGAGCTGTTGACAGCCTCTAGCTAACAGTCAGCAAGAAGCCGTGGCCCTCAGTGCTGGAACTGCAAGGAAATACACCCTGCCAATAACCAGGTGAGCTTGGAAGTGGATTTTTCCCAAAATTGAGCCTCCAGTTGAGAATGTGGCCCTGCAACACTTTGACTACAGCACTCTGTCCTGCAGACCTAGTTAAGCCTTGACCCAATTCCTGACCTGCAGAAAACTGTGAGATAATAAACATGTGTTTTAAGCTTCTAATTTGTTGTAACATTGTTACTTAACAATATGTAGCTAATATATTTCCCACAGAAAATACTGTTAGTTCAGCCAAGTTTTCAGTTAATAATATACCTAATGACATTTATTGATGCACTCACCTTCCTTATGCCAATATTTAATTCTGATCTATTAATTTCTCTTCTCCTAGAAAATAACAAATTTTCAAGAACAAGGATATCTTCTACATATTAATTGGCAACAAACTCTAGATATACTAGGTAGTTTCATACTATTATGAGGACTTACACGATTCTTCCATAAATCATCGCTTCACGTGTAATAGCAGATCCTTTTGGCTACTGAAGAAGTGACCACAGCTTGATAATAAGAGAAAACCCTACCTTCTTTTTGATTCTTAGTTTAAAAATAAAATTCCAGATGTTTCATCAGAAACTGATTTCGACACAAAGTTGATGTCTTCCTTATACAATAGATGTGGTAGCAGAATTCTAAAATGAACCTCAATGGCTTACACGTTTGCATAATCCTTCCCAGTGAGTGTGGGAGGGATATGTGACTACGATGGGATATCACATCTCCAATTAGGTTATTTTATTTGGTACAGTTGGGTCCTAAAAAGGGAGATTATACTGGGTATCCTAACCAAATGATCCCTGTGATAGGCGGAATTCTAAAGTGACCCCAATTTGGCTGGAGGCGCAGCAAGAGGATGTAGAGAGAGTCGCTGAGGGACAAAGGCATTTCAGAGGACAGTGGAATTGGGCAGAGACTGAGCCGCGGTGACCACACCTCGCAGCGCAAGCCCAATCGTCCGGAAACTCAGAACACCTGCGGGAACTGGTCAACTAATCCTCCGATGAGCTACAGCTAGGCGCTCTGCCTACTGGAAGGTCCACATTCTCGATTCCGAATCGGGCAGTAGAGCTTCTGCCTCAACTTGCCTTTCCCTCAGCTCCAGCCAAGGCTTAGGTGGAATGCCGTGGGTGCGCGGGGCGAGCGTTAGCAGCAGGCTGAAGGCCAGGTACGCTGACCTGGGTTCTGGCCCAATAGGCTAGGGCCTTACTGTACTGGCCCAAGCCAGTTTGGGGAGCAGACAGCGCATGCGCCGCCCGTGTGCCTCTCGGGAGCTGTGAGTGGCCCTCAACCGAGAGCAGGAAAGGAAATGGCGTCTTCAGCTTTACAAACCACAAAGAGCTGAATTCTGCCGAGCACCTGAATGATCTTGGAAGCAGATTCTTCCCCAGAGAATCTGGATGAGAACTTAAGCCAGCCAATACCCTGGTTTCAGCATTCGAAGACTGAGCCGACAACCAGCCACCTAGCTATGCTGTATCCAGACTTCTGACCTATAGCACTGTGAAGTAATAAGTGAGGGTTGTTTTTAGCCACTAATTTTGCGGTAATTTGTTACACAATAATACAGCAGCGAAACGGAAGAGATGCATATTTCCATACGCATTAGCAGGAATTTTTGTCTTAGATCAATGGGGGATAAAACATAGGAATAGGGAAAACGAAATAGAATTTGAATATGCATACTAAGGAAAAATAGCAATATTGATTTAATAATAGAAAGACATTGAGAACAAAATTTGTCTGACAATCAGGGAAAAGGTCAATCAGAAAGACAAAAAAATAGATGCACATTCACTGGGAAGAGAGAAAAAGGTTATTACTCTCATGCACAGTATCTTGTACAAGTAGAAATTACACAAATTGAAGTGAAAATGATAAGAGTGTCGCTAAAATTGTCTGGAACCCGTCTTTAATTTTGACTCTTAATCATCCTTTTCCTCCCATTCCCACATATTGTTTATCTTATCTTTCCAGGGAGGTCTTACCCATTTAGTAGGGATTTTGACTCTGGATATAAATTCTCCACATTAAAGCCATCCCTTACTGTCTTTTAACTTTGAATTATATCCAATAAATGTTTGCACATCAAAGTGTTAATGATCAATAACTGGTAGATGCACTAAATTCACTGGGGAAACTTTACATTCAATGCCTTAATTATCAAGTTATTAGGCATGTCTTTTTAATCCTCATGATAGTCTGGGTAGAAGATATAGATACACATCATCTGGAGTTGAGAGAAAATATTCCCTGACTATCTCATTTCTATGCGTATTGTGAGCAGAGACATTGACAACTTTTGCTCCAGGCTATCTTTTCAAGAATGTTGATATAGTGAACAGCTTTGGAAGATAGAGATTGTATTTTCTTCCAGAGTACAGGGTGAGGATTTTTGCTCTCTCATATAATAAGTATAATGCTCCCTCTGTGGAAAAGTTTGGGAAAGTTTGCTTAAAGCTAATTATAAAATATCAGGACAGCTTAACTTCTGTATTCTCTAGTTGTGAGGCAAAGGCCCTCCATTTGAAGCTTCTGCCTGCACTGTTCTGTGTTACCTTCATGGAACTTGGGAGCAGAAGGTACCACTGTAAATATGAAACCCATGATGCCTGGTGTGCTGTGAATAATAAAGCCTCCATCTTTCTGACCCACAAGTCTCATGTCTTCCGGCAGCATCCATGAAGTTGTGGAAGGCTAATTAGGTAGCTAGCCAATAGGAGAAATTTTGAACCATTTTTAATCATTGAGAGAATTATTGACCTGTTTAATGCTAAAATTAGACAAAGTAAGAAACTTTGAGACAGAACATAACAAAAACTTAAAAAATAAAAGGAAATAATTTACTCCAAGAAAGGAGGCTAAGTTATTTACCAGCCACATGGTAATTATGACTGAGATGCCATATTAAGTAACAGTGAGACAATCTGTTTAAGGAATTAAAACAAAAGAAGCTCAACGTGATAAAAAATGTAATTACAATTATAAATTTGCATAAGTGTGTCAGTTATTCTCAAGGCCTTTGCTGAATCCAACCTTATTTTCTGACAAGCTTAATTTTTTTTTTTAGATAGAGTCTCATTAATCCTAGAAGGTAGGGAAAAATGTTAAGAGTTTCACTGAGTGAGAAAATTACCTTAAGTTTGTGGATTGCTTTAAGCACTTTCAACCAAAACCTGCCACTCAAATAGATGGAGGTTAGTGTGTAATTTGTTTTTAATAGGCTGGAGAGAATTAAGAAACACAAAACAGATAACCCTATAGCCACACTTACGTATCTGAAAACAATTAGGTCAGTTTTATAAATGGGAAAGCAAAGGGGAAAATGCACCTTAGATAATAGTATATTGAAATAGCAAGTTGAAAAAAAATGATAGAAGTGATTAACAATTCAGGAAGGCAAAGTATGCTTCAAACTGGAAGGCCTGTAGACCTAATACCTGTAAAATTTCTCTTCTAAACTTTCTTCCTCAGACTGTATGTCTACACCATGAGCATATCTTGCAAATTTCCACAGCAAGGTCTTAGCTATTATTCGGCCCATTGCTGACAATGTAATTTCTTTTGCCCTATTACACTTTGTTCAAGTCTGTATGATCTTTAAGGTCCATGTAAACCATGGAAATCTGGAATAGTTTGGCAATTCTAGCCAGTGATATACTGAAGCCAGCTGGCATCAGCTCATGAGAGCTGACTGCGCAGCTCTTCCCAACATTGTTTTGTGGTGTCATGTTGGTAGCTTAAAATTGGCCATGGTGGGAGTGTTTACACTATGGACATTAGCAGACGTTACAAATACCATATGAGCTGTATTTTCCACAGAGAACTGGTTGTTAAACGTTTGCCATCATATTACTGATTCTAGCCTACAATGATTTTTTCTATTAGACCAAGTGTTGAAAACTCTTCTGCCTTTGGGTGTGAGGCAGCTGAATTAAATGAGTGAAATGTCAGGTGTAGTTAAGACTAGCACTAAGTTTATGGTTCAGGAAACATGATAGATGATGGTGTTAGAATTTCTCTTCGTATGAAGAAACTCACTACTACTGGGAGCCAGATCATTCTTGCCACGATATACATATTGTTTTGAAAGACTTAGTCAATGAAATAAGGCAAGAAAATCGTCAATAAATGATAAATTTAGTGGTGTGATGAGCATAATATCACTCAGTTATGTTCTTGCCATAAACAAACACAAACAAGTTGATATTCATTCTTGACAACAAAAAGCGTGCATTCTTAAAGACTGTCAAGGTCCAGAAAAAGACAAGAAATGGCAATGAATATATCTAGATTAATAAATCTTAAATTAATTAAATCTTATACCTGATAGTGAATTGGATTCTAGACTAAAGAAAAAAGTTAACAAAAAAACTATAAAGGACATAATTGTCATGATTGATAAAACTGGAAAAGGAATATTGAATTTGGTAACACTAATTAATGTTAAATGTCCTCATTTTGATAACTGTTCTGTGTGTAATATAATAATATTATAGTTCTTAGGAAATAACATAATGAAAAATTTAGGGATAAAGGGAATTGGTATCTTCAACTACTCTTAAATGGTTCAGAAAAAAATATCACCCATCATTCTACCAATATATTACAAAATGATGTATTTAATAAATATTCACATATATACAAATTTGATACTATATAGTGAAATTACACATGGAATAAATACATACACATACATATATGACAGATTCATAAAGAAAATAAGGTATATAAACAATTGATAAATTTGGTTAAAAAGTAATGGGATTTCTTGAACTGCATTTGCATTTTTCTCTATGTTTGGTATTATATCAAAATAGAATGTTATAGATTTAAAAATAAACAAAAATATAACCACAAATGTGGCTATATACGGCCAGCATGTCCACGTGGCAATAATGATCTGGCTCCAATAGTAGTGAGTTTCTTCATATGAAGAGAAATTCTAACACCGTCATCTATCATGTTTCCTGAACCATAAACTTAGTGCTAGTCTTAACTGCACCTGACATTTCACTCATTTAGTTCAGCTGCCTCACACCCAAAGGCAGAAGAGGTTGCAACACTTGGTCTAATAGAAAAAATCGCTGTAGGCTAGAATCAGTAATATGATGGCAAACGTTTAACAACCAGTTCTCTGTGGAAAATAAAGCTTATATGGTATTTGTAACATCTGCTAATGTCCATAGTGTAAAAAAGTATTCAATATTTTACTATTAGAAATGTTAGTTATAAAATTTTGCTCTCTTTTGTTAAATCGCATTGGTAGCTTTACATTGGTTATGATGGGAATATTTACACCATGAGCATTGGTGAATGCTATAACATAAGCTTTTTCCCTCAAAGAACTCAGGGTTAAATGTTCACCAGTATGCCACTGATTCCAGCCATCATTTATTTTTGATGCTTTTTTTCCTTAAAATATGGGAATTTTTCAACATTTTATTAAGCTTCACCCCAACCCCTCACATACAATTCTTTCTCTTCTTTCTTGATTGGAGCAATAATATGTATGATAAAGACATTATTTCCCTTGGTTCACTGAGATTCTGTTCATTTTTCCCAAGCTTGTTTTTTTTATTTTTCTTCAGATTGTAGTTTCTATACTTCTGTTAAACTCATCCAGTAAATTTTTAATTTTAGATATTTGTGTTTTATTCTAGAATATGTGTTTGAATTTCCTTTATAGTTTCTATTTCTCTGCATAAATTCTTAATCTGTTTATTTGTTAAAATTATATTTCTTTTCAGGCCTTGACAGTGTGTATAATTGCTGTATTAAAGTTATTCTATGCTAATTCCAGCATCCTGTCATCTCAGGGTTAGTTTCTATGGAGTCCTTATTTTCTTACTAATGAGTTTTATTTTCTAGCTTCATTGTCTATATAGTAAATTTTAATTCATGATGGACATTGTCCTTTACAGCCTATTATAATTATTTATGGTAAAAGGACAAGTCTAGTACGTTATATCTTCATGGTTAGATAAGGCGGTCCTAGAATCTAGGTACTTAGATTTTTAAGTAAATTCTTTTGGTGGTTAAATGCTGACAACCAATTTTGAAATATTAAAAAACCACACTCAATAACCCTGTACTGTTAAATAAAATGTGCCTCTGAGCCAGATCTTGTGAACTCTAATATGTAACCTCTATTCTGAATGGTTTATGTCTCACTCTATCCTCATTTGACACAGAGCACATATCTGTTACGTAATATACTATACATATGTCACAAAGCATAGGTAAAATTATGTATATTACGTAAATATATGTATCTTGCATTTCAAGTATGTGTTTTGTGTTTCCCTACCCGCAATATACTTCATCACAGATGTGTAAATCTTTTTATATAACTCAAAGAACAAAATGCAGTACTAGTTCCTTTTAGATGATTCTTGAATTTCTTTATGATTCTCAAGCATATCAAATACTATGCCAGTAAGGCAGGAAGTATTTAATAAATTTTTGCTGATAAGAATGATGATAGATGACTTTTTGTTCAATTATTCTGAATTGGCAGTTCTTGAAGTATATTTTGTTTAGAACATTCTTTAAATATTGGATTTTTTCTTACAGTGTCTTTGCAACTCATTCTACGCTTATGAAATCAGACAACAGATCAAACATACTCCCCCCATGCCTATCAAAAAACACTCAAATGTGGGGCTGGCCCCGTGGCCGAGTGGTTAAGTTCGCGCGCTCCGCTGCAGGCGGCCCAGTGTTTCGTTGGTTCGAATCCTGGGCGCGGACATGGCACTGCTCATCCAACCACGCTGAGGCAGCGTCCCACATGCCACAACTAGAAGGACCCACAACGAAGAATATACAACTATGTACCAGGGGGGCTTTGGGGAGAAAAAGCAAAAAATAAAATCTTAAAAAAAAAAAAACCACTCAAATGCTCTTACATTATTCTGATAATTCAGCTCTAAGGATGAGGACATGTTTCCACTTGAATTATCTGAGGGATTTCCTCAATTATTTGCTTGTGCCAAGGCTCACAAAGGTCCGTTTTGGGATTTTAGCTGTCTTCTCTAGTCTCCATCCAGGTAGCACATTGTTAATTAGCAGGAAGTATGCCATCATGGAAGTATAGAGAGAGTAAAGTTTCAGGAAAACTCTGGAATCTGTTTTTAGATAGGGCTTGGTTTAGAAATGGCCATATTATAAATTAAAAAAAAAACAACTTAAGTTTTAATGAATTATATGCCATTTGTTGGCTGAATTAATCTGAGCATATCACCTATCTTCTCTGAGTATTTTCCTGTTTATAAAGTTATATAATGATCCATTCTCTGTTACCCTAACAGGTTTAAAATGAGAATGACACATAAAAGATATTTCAATGTTATGAAAACTAAAACATGAATACAAATAAAAGAGTCTGTACTTATTGCCCAGAGGATAAGAAAGCATATGCCTGAGAACTATGCTTTCAAGACTGCCAGCAGTGTGCTCCTTTATGTAAATATCAAATCTGTTAAATATACTAGTAAGCACTTTTCCAGAAAATAATGTCATGCTATTTCATAAAGACATTACATGTATGTGTATATATATATATACATATATATAGAAACTCACCTGGGAAATGAGATTTAGTGACTGATGTTGACACTTAGGTGTAAACGACCTGGTAAATGAGATTTAGTAGCTGATATTGACACGTAGGTGCGTACCAATGAAAGGTGAAACTTTCCTGTGAGTTACTTTTGTTAGTGGGAAGGTAAAAACAAATCAGTTCAGTGGGCTGAATTGCTTGTGGTTTGCCTCTATATTTGGGCTTTTACTGACTCATGAGCCATGGCTGATGGTCTGACCTTATGGTCAGGCAGAAGGGCAATGGAAAACAGGCCATCAAAAGGATGCTCATGTAGAGGCACAGCCCTATGAAAATTTAAGGATTGCACTAAAATAGAACATTAAAATAGAACATGCCAGTGGAGAACCTCTTCCAGAACTGGAAGATGATTGGAATTAGCCAGCGGATACCCTGGTGTGCTTGTTGTCACCTAGGTCCATGAAATGAGGGCACATAGAGAGGACACAATAATGCAGAGATTGGCTGAAATTAGATATATACCTCATTCACCTTCTGATGCATAAAATGCCAATCAATAAGACCTGTTCTGTCATTCAACAAGAGAGACAGAGGTTGCAGATAGCTATGGGACAGATAACCCTGGGGGAAGGGGACAGTCCCACACACATAGCTGGCTAGTTGAACTCATGCTCATAGCCCTGGGAGGCCACAAATGAGTCCTGACAGGAATAGACACCCAGATGAGGCTTTGTTTACACGACGGTAGATGCTCAGAATACTATAAAAGGACCAAAACAGAAGATGGCTTAACAAGTTGGACAGCTGAGTCACATTTCCTCAGAGCAATGAATACCCTTTCATTCTCAGAGTAATGGTTGGAGAGAACAGGAATAATCAATTAGAACATTCGTTGTCTAAAACTGGGGAAAATGAAGGCAAGAAGGGCTAATATACACAATTTTGCAAGTGTATGCTCATAGTCAACCTGAGAGGGGGACTAACAAGGGTCCGCACTAGGTAGATTGTTCCACTTTTCTGAGGGAGCTTGGGAGGAGGTAGGGTAAGATGCTGGTATGACTATACTATTTTTCTTTTTCCCCCGGAGCACCTCAACTTTCTTTTATCCTATCTGATGCAGTGGTTCTAAGACCTAGGCTATAGTTGTGGGTGGCCCAAGCATGGATAATTTCCAAGCAAGAAACATAACTATACCTTTAACTTTTTATGTCATAATTCCTAAGGGCCTGATGGGGTGAGTTTGCCATCATCCCAACCGGGAAAATTGCAGTGTACAGCAAATGCAGCCACACCATCTAATGATCGATATAGCCCACTATGGAAGTCTAAGTAACCCTACCTCATATGTAATCCTACCTTATGTGTAATCCTACCTTATATGAATGGTAATGGACTGAGGGGGAGGCACTTGCTAGTCTAGTATTGCTCCTGGCCATCAGGATCAGCACAGTGACTAAACTTAATGTATCTTCCAAAGGTAGAAAATTTTGGATACAAATGGAGAGAAAGAGGAAAGATAGTTGAGAGTAAAGGAATAAATAAATGGGTTGTGCAATGAAAGCAGTTCAATATTACATTTATGCCTGATAAGAGGTTCAGAGCAAGACATAATATTGAGTATTAGCTCGATTATGCTAGATTCCTGAAAGGGTGAAACCATATGTTGCTGAGACCATTCTTGCTTTAGGGACCCGGCAAGATAAGATGGAAGCCTGCTAACCTGAGTGGCACCACTCTGGGAGATATTTTAGTTGTAAAATATAATAAAGGACTAGACTAATTGTTAATGACTGAGTGTAATTCTAGTCTGTGTGTATCTTATGATTCAATTTTTCAAGTTACATCTACTGCCATACTGGTATTAGCCAAACACTGGTATTGTTGGTAAGATTAGAATACTGATATTGATGGTCAGATGTATTGGGAAATTGAGTAAAGACTCCTGAAGATATAATACTGATAGAAAATGACTGACCTAAAGAACAGGATTTATCTAAGCATCAACTAATTTTTATGCTAAATAGTTCAAACTTATACGCATATATTATAAAGTAGAAATAGTGATAGATCAAAAGACAAAAATATGAAAATGTGTGTAGTGGCCTTATAGTAAAGATTGCCTATTTTTTTAAATCTGTTCCTACCCCACACTGGCTCATCCGAATGTTAGGCATATTCATCGTGCTATAGCTGTGTCTGTCATGTAAATTCTGTACTATATGTAGATGTCCAGACAAATGTCATTGCTTGGTTGTAGGAGAGACTTGGTCAAAGCCCAGAGGGTAGCATGTGTAGTAAAGATTTTAACCTTGCACAAAAAGAAGTCTAGCCTTTATTCTTAGTTTCCAAGAGGTAATCTTGGTTTGCCTTGGGTCCTTGGCCTAGCCGGATAGTAACAATGCAATTTAGGGTGGGGGCTGGCCATGTCAGAAAGACCAAGAATGTGATTTAGGGTCAAGGCTTTGGATCATGTGGTATTAGTCAACTTGAAGACATGTGAGCAATCAATCAATCATGTATACGTAATGGAGCCCCAGTAAAAACTCTGAAACCAAGGCACAGGTAAGCTTCCTGGTTGGTGATACTCCATGCATGTTGTCATACGTTAATGGTGGAAGAGGACAATAAAAACTCTGCATTTGGTAGTTATTTTAATCTGTGTCCTTTCCCTGTGATAAATCATAACTCTGAGTATAACGGTCTTCAGTGAGTTCTGTGAGTCATTCCAGCAAATTATCAAACCTATGGGTGGTTTGATCCACTTCTTCCCCATCCCCTAAAACTTGCAGTTGGTGTCAGATGTGCGTGTGGTTTTAGGCATTGTGCCCTCTAACTTTGTAGTTTACCTAATCTTATCTGAATGTCATTGAGGAATATTTTAGAGTTAGCTGACAAATTTCTAAAAAAAGGAAGAAACGATCTATGACTTCAAGAAAGTGTGAATATATCCCTGTTACCAAGCATGGTAAAGGAGCACAGAAAAAATTGCTAAAATGTGAACACAAAAGCATTGCCACTGTTACGGAAAAGGACGTTAGTGTGGATGAGTATATCCATGGAAATAATACGCAAACGTGATTTGACAGTGAACACAGGAGATGATGGCTATCAAACAATGAGGCTTGATATTCTGTGAAATAGTAGGCACAGTATCAAATTCAGGAGAAGTAGTGGGCCATAGCCAGAGATCTGTTTGAAAAATCACATAGATTTAATAAAAATTAAAATGGACAAAAGTAATCTACTCAAATACAAAATAGTCAGTCTTAACAAACAAAAATTGCAAAGTATGTACGCTAAGGCATGTCTGCTAAACCAAAGATATGATTAGTTTGCTGTCTTGGCTAGGGGTTTTTTGTGTCGTTATACTATATAAAGACCTGAATTTATCTCTGCAAGACTTAAAGTTGACATTATCTGGGATTTCTAAGTGAACTGTAGGTAAATAGTATTGAATCAAGAGAAAAAAATCCTGCAAAGAATTAGTGAGATGTATGAGACGTATTAAAGATTTACAGGATAGGTTCAGCCAAATAAGTGACCCAAATAATTCTGCATATTTAAAAAAAGTTAGAAAAAATATAAGAAAATTGAATATTAATGCTTTTACTAGAGACTGATATATAAAAATATAATTTGAGATTTTAAAGTGAGAGAAACGATGTAAGCAAACTAAAGATATAACAATATTGAATCTTTCTCCGTTACCATAATTCAGATCAGTAGCTCTCCTGATGAAAAAGTGGAACTCATTACCTCAAATTAGAATGTAATTAACTTCCTTTGATGTAACATTTATGTTCATTTTATGGAGGGAAAGGCACATGTTTTAATTCACTTTTGGATTTGAAGGCCCGTTTTCCTAATCTTTTCTTTCTAAAGCAGAGATCTTATTGACTGTCAACTTAATTTTACATATGGGTTAGCTGGGATCTTGTCAGGCAAATTTGTGCCCTTGAATCTTAATTACTAGATGGGTTATTTTATTTATCTTTTCCTAGTCCTACCAAATGCTGTAGCAACCTCTCCAAATCCTTTTTCACTCTTCTCGACAAATAATAATCTTTTCTACTTGATCATTTTAATAAGATGTTCTCCAACTTTTCAGATATAATAGATTATAGCTGGAATTTTATAACACAGTCTGTCAGTTGAAATTTTCCAATTAAAATAATAAAGACAGGTTTGATTAGGTTTGCTAGGTTTGATTCATTTTGACTTCAGGGAAATAGAGTTGAGAGAGGGAAGAGAAATAAAACTTGAAAATGAATTTGGTTCTCGAAAGCACAAATTTCCAGCCAAATTGAGAGAATCTTGCTTGACATAAAGGTCAGATCATATTCTAAACTTGATTTCATACAAATTAATTTGATTTGAACCTAAGAGTTCAGCTGAGTTCCACCTGATAGAGACTTTCAGATTAATGACATTTAGCCCAATATACTGCATGGAATTGCATGTGGAAACTATCATGTATTCATTTAAGAAACACACTAAAATAGGAACGATTCCATTGTACAGAATAAAATGCAATGACCTGAGAATATTTCTGTCATTATTACTGTCAGGTCTGACGCTAACTTATAAAATACAAAATCTACTTTCTCTCTCTGAGCCACATGATCCTAACAGACACACATGTGCGTTCACATGCGCATGCGTGCACACACACACACACACACACACACACACACACACACGCACACGGAGGGGAGAGAGAAAAGAAAATGTTTGAAGGAGATCAATGTTTATCAAGTGGTTTTTAGAAGTGTGTGACACTTCTGCAAAAAGATGACTTCCAAGTTCAAAGACCAAAAACTCAGATGACTTAGAGGCAGCATTCTTTGATCCGTGTTAGTAAGATGGTAGTCCTAACTGGGGATCCAAGTGACAAATAAGTTGTGAGATGTTCTGATGTCCCCAAAGATGGAGAAATGGAAATATTCCCCCTGGTGGTAAAGGACAAGCTCCCAAAGTAGGAGCTGGCTTAGATCTCAGGGAGGCAATTAACTAATGTTAAAAATCCTTATCTTCTCCCAAGGTAAATAGCAATGGTCCAGTATAGCTTGCATGTTGAGACTTTGCTTGTTGGTGAGAAGTTTTAGACACTGAAAAGGAACTAACCCAGAATAATGGAGCCAAGGTAATATTTTCTTAACTTGCCTGGAGATGCAAATCACCAGAAAATATTTGATAAAGCACAATATACATAGTTGTTCTTCTGGAGGTTCTGACTCAGTAACCCTCAGACAAAAGCAAGAGTTGGAATTGGTATTACTTGTTCCGGGTAATGCTTATCATCAGGGAGTTTGGAACTAAGGAGTAAAGGATTCTATAGGTTTGGAAATAGGCTCACAAACTCCAATTGTTTTATAGTGTTGAGAATCAAACTGGTTTTGAATCCCAACATTACTCACTTACCAGTTGTTTGAATTTGAGGATAATTTAAAGATGTATTTTATTTAAATCTTTAAAAATAATTCTTTGGATAGGAAAGCCCTCAATAAATGTTAATACCATATTTTGTGGAACCTAAACTAGAAACACAATTATTTTAACTTACCGCTAAGTACTGCCTATTAAATCATGACCCAGTAGTAAGATTACATCAACTGTAAAACTCATCTCAATTGAGAAAATGTTGCAATGTGAAAAAACAAAAGTGTGTCTTAGAATAAACAAAATATACAACTGGAGAAGGCCAAGAAGTAAGAGAAATGAATAAAATAGCACGAGTAAGAAGCATTAGTGGGTAGAATTCCGAAAGAGGCCCAATCCTTACTGAAAGAAATACTGAAGTAGATACATCAGCAGGAAGAAAAGTAATCAGGATGAACAAATGGTGAGCACAGGAACCGGGAAACCATGTGGTTAGAATCAATTAAGTGCCTTTAAAATATTTTTTGAAATACATACATACATATATACATACATAAATAATCACAAATAAGTAGTGGTTTAGTTGATTTAATATTCCAGAGAGCAATCACAAGAATGAAGGGCTGAGAGTGTTGCGCAATTGATAATTAAAACTTACGAAGAACTTTATACTACATTAGAAAGACATACTTATGAATGTTTTAAAATCAATTCAATGTAATGAAAAGTATATAAAATAACTTATAGCTTTCAAACCAGTAAAGGGTAAAAAAGAAATGTTGACGCAAATGGAAAGATTTCCTTCTTTTTTATGGTAGAATAATATTCCATCACATTGTGCACTTTAAACTTAAACAATGTTATATGTCAATTATATCTCAATAAAGCTGGAAAAGAAATGTTGGAAAATATTTTTCAGCTTTACAATATGTATGAAATAATAGTAAGAAAAAGCACTTGGTTAATGTAAAACACAAAATAAGATCATGGTTATAATTTAAAAATATATTAGTAATAATACATTAAAAAGTTAGGTGTACTAAGCCCACAGCAAAAATTAAAATTGGATTTAAATTCAATACAGTTTTGTGGTCTTAAAAGTGCTATACCAAAAATAAAAATGACAGAAAATTTGAAATAAATGAATGAAAAAAGTTGTAGTAAAAATAGTAGGAAATCAGTATGTGAGGCAGAAAGGACAACCAAGAAAATAAAAGGAATATACCTTCATACGGATATAAATATTATAAACTTTTATGCATCTAACAATATGGTCTCTAAATATATTTATATAAACATATATAAACATAAGATATAAATTGACATCGAATATCATAGTTATATATTTTTCATAAATTTACAGATCAATGAGATTAAAAAATAATTTTGTGTAAAATTTGAAAAATAACATTAATAAACTTGATTTAATATAGACTATACATTTTAGGAACACATGAAGTTTTCAAACATTTTCTAAATACTATGCTGCAAAATAAGACTTCTAGATTTTAGGTAATAACTATTATCTACCTTCTCTGACATTCACAATCAAATTGACTTAGAAACAATGATAAATTTTAGAAACAATTTTCTTTTTTTGGGCAAAGAAGGAATGAACCAAATGCTTAGAAACTCAATCCATAACTAAATAACTCATGAGTATAAGGAAACATATTTGACTTTAAAAATATTTAAAATTTAAATGAAAGTACATCATCTTAAATATTTTATTAAAAAACTATATATACACACATACAAACACATATACATTTATATACATTACATACACACATTATATATATATAATATAAAACACTATTTCTAGATTATTGATATGTTTAATTGTTAGGCTTTTCTATCAATGAATATACTACATTTTTCTGTTGATTTATGTCCTTTCAGTACCTTTTCACAACATTCTGTAAATAATAACAAAGACCAAAACTATGTCTTTAGAATGCTTGCCCTCAATTATTTTATTGATATTAGGTATTATAAATTGCCTGTTTTAAAGTTTATTTTCTTGGTGCCGATCCAGCAGTGTATGGTTAAGTTCACATGCTCTGCTTTGACGGCCCAGGGTTTGTGGGTTCAGATGCCGGGCATGGACCTACACACCACTCATCGAGCCTTGCTATGGTGGCACCCCATATCCAAAGTAGAGGAAGACTGACACAACTGTTGGCTCAGTGACAGTCTTCCTCAAGCAAAAAGAGGAAGATTGGCAACAGATATTAGCTCACGGCTGATCTTCCTCAGAAAAAAAAATATATATATATTTTCTTTTTGTTTGTGATGTTTGGAAGTGCAATAGATTTTTATATATTGATTTTTGTGTTTATAAAATGCTAAAATGTTTCTTTAATTTGTACATTTATTCTTATCTAGTATGTTACTTTTACTTTTTAACTTTCCAAAATATAAATTAATTATTGGCATTTTATAATTGGTATTTGTTTAGATATACCTATAAGTTTACCAGTTGCTTGGGTCACATTTCTTCATGCATCCCAGAAATCCTTCATAATCGTTTGATAGGATAATAGGATATAATAATAGGATATCTTCTGAAGTTTCCTCAGAGAGGATGTGTTTGTTGGTGGTAAGCTCATTCATTGTACTTTATTCTGAAAATTAAAAACAATTCACCTTTGTGTTTGAATGAAAGTTTAGCTAAATATACAACTCTAGATTGACTCCTATTAATTTGAAACTATCAATCCACAATCTTCCTGCTTCCTTTGTTGTTGTTGTTGAGAAGGCTTCTCTGCTCTTCTCTTAGTTGTCCTTAGCTGATAAGTAGTCTGTTTTCCTAGCCACTGTTAGGATATTCTTTTCGCTCTGATGATCTCTATCCCTTTGTACAGTGGGAATTCTCTGTGCTTATTAATAGTGAAGATTCATATCCTCCTTATTATGTACTCTACATATTTTACTCTTTCTTTTTGTGCTCTTCTCCATCTCTTTGTTCCATCTGATGCCTTTGGATCAATTTTTTTAGATTTATTTTCCATTACACTAGTTTTTTCTTCTGCTGTGTATTAAGCCTTTTAAAAATGTCTACTGATCTGGTCTTTTCAGTGGTTATGAATTCCATTTCCTAAAGGTCTGTTTCCTATCTCCCTTATCTTTTTATATTTTCTTATTGTTCACGTTACTCATTAATTTGTTTGTCTTAATACAGTTTTAACAAACCATTTTATATTTTTTGCATTCTCAAGACCACCATCAAGTTTGATAATTGTCAAAGACTATGCAGAGGACTCAGCATATAGTCATATTTAAGCCTATGAATTATTACAGTGAGAGGATGTAAATCAACATCAACAAAAGGGAGACATTTTATGGGGTGAGGCCTGGAGGAAACCAGGAGCAAGCTTCCAAGAGTCCTCTCACAGTTTAGCCACGCAGGATGTACTTAATTCCTCTAGCCACAAGTTGTGACACAATGAGTAAAATGTATAAAATTGAAATAAAAAATCTAGAGGCCTAAATGTCCATCTATAAAAACTAAAAAACATTACACAATCAAATACCATGAAACAATTAAGGTGAAGAAGTTAGACCTACATTTACAACATGTTTGAACTGTGAAACATCAAGCTTAGTAAATTAGAAAACACACAAGAAGTGTTATAATTTTAATGATATGTGTATCTACTAGAGAAGCTCGTTGGAGATTCACTGCCCAAGATTTTGATTGAGAGCTGGTCATATAGGCACTCTTTGAATGGCACATACGAAGATTCCACACTGTAGGAGGAAAGCAGGTATTCGGCATAAACCATATTGTTTGCACAAACAATTTAAGCACAATGAGCCATTCTTATTAGGGAGTGATGAGAATCCTTCTGAAATCACTTTCCAGTCAGCCAGGGATCTGTCTTACATGCATGCCTTTCTAAAGATGGCATTCTCAAGCTTGCTTTGTAAACTCTTTTCTGCATAACCTCCTATTAGATAATTTCAATATCTGACTCCTTGGTATTTATTTCTGTTATTTCCTGTTTCTGCTGGTACTTTTTCATGGTTGCTTATTTGATCATATGTCTTAGGGCTTTTGATTTATCTGGTCTTAATCACAGAAGTCTTGGGACTCCTGAGTTCAAAGTACTTCCCTCCAAAAACATTTGGATGTATTTCTTCTAGGAATTTGGGAGTGCCACTGAATTTGGCATTCTTAGAATATGCAGTTGGTGTAAAACAGAGCCACAAATTCAAATTAGAGTCAAAATATTGCTAAAACTTCAAGATATGGTTAAAACTTCTAAAGATGTACAGTTTTTCATCAGAACGGTCATCAAGGAGACATACATGTTTAAACAATTTATTAGCACATGTATACTTTGTGCCCATCCCTTACTTAACATGTCTTCGAACTTCCAGCTTTATGGAGTGGAGACCAGCACTATCCCCACTTTGCAAGACTCAAGGCCTTTGGTTTCACTTTCCCTGCAGGAACTCTAAGACCCAGTGTTCTAGGTTCCCGATAATTAGCAGATGCTCCAGGGTAGCCTAGTTTAATGATTGCGGTTACTACTCTTATTTCAACTCATCCTTGGTGTTTGGACTCTCAGAGATTGCACATATTTTCTTATGATTTATTCAAGTAGGGATTTTTTTAATAAAAGGTTTTTTGAAAATCTAATTCCCATACCTTGTGGGAAGCATAAATGTTGGATTTGTTTCTCAATTCAATTGCTTTCTCTCTCTTTTTGTTATTTCGTAAGATTCTGTCTGGTTTTTCATAATATTCCACTTCAAATTCCTTTTGATTTGAAATTTCTTCCTTTAATAAAATTTATCTTGGGCTGGCCCCAAGGCATAGTGATTAAGTTCGATGCACTCCACTTTGGCGGCCCATGTTTGTGGATTTGGATCCCAGGTGCAGACCTACACCACTCTTCAGCCATGCTGTGGCAGTGACCCACATACAAAATAGAGGAAGATTAGCCCAGATGTGAGCTCAGAGTGAATATTCCTCAGAAAAAGAAATAAAATAAATTATCTTTTCCTAACATCATATAAGTGCATTTGGTTTTAGTTTTCTTGATTTTTGGAGGGCTTTTTTAGTGAGGAAGATTTGCCCTGAGTTAACATCCATTGGCAACTTCCTCTTTTTTTTGCTTGAGGAAGACCAGCCTGAGCTAACGTCTGTGCCAGCCTTCCTCCACTTTGTATGTGGGATGCCTCCACAGCATGGCTGACGAGCAGAGCTGGTCTGTGCCTGGGATCCAAAGTGGTGACCCCGGGCCACTGAAGTGGAGGGTGTGGAACTTTAACCACTCAGCCATGAGGCATTTGTTTTTATTGTTTCTTTTTTGATAATAAATGTATTTATGGTTATATATTTAATTTGAGAGTTGGTTAGGCAACATGTCAAATTCTGTGTGCAGTGTGCTAGATGTGCCTTTTTTTGCACTCTGTCCTATTTCTTCTTCTTCTGACGGAGAGACATGGAAGGAGGGAGCGAGGGAGAAAGGAGCAAGGAAGGAAGGAAGAAAGTGAGGGGAGAAAGAAAGGAACAAAAAAGAAAAAAAGAAGAAAGAAAACCTTCTCACCCCTTTTCAAAATCTGCTCATACAATCCATATTCTGTGGATAGTAGGGAAAGCTGGGGATGAATTCTTGACTATGTTAAATTTGCTATTACGTGTCCTATTTGAACCATATACTACTCCCTCAGAACACTTGCTCCTTTAGGGCATTGTAATTTTACACATTTTGTGTTTATTTAAGTAATATCTGCCCCATATGGTATGGCAACTCATGAATTCTCAAAACTGAACTTATATATTAAGCATTCAATAAATATTTTTGAGTGGCTGACTGAATAAAGAAATGAATGAATAAATGAACAAATAGGTTACTTTTCCCAAGTATCAATCCATTAGAAAAAGGTGGAAGGGATATTTGGTTTCAGAAATGTCAATGAAGAGTTATTTTTCCTCTCTGTATAACTTTTGGAATGATCTCCTGATTTAAACCTGTAGATTCAATCATAATACACGTTTGCTCAGACCCAAATCTAGTTGACCAGCCACACATAACTGTCGCTTATTAAAATTTAGAGCTTAAGTGATGTGCCAGTATAGACTGGTTTTTGTCTCAAAGTCAAAAGATAATGAAAAGAAAACAAACAAAAACACAAAAATCAAAGAACCAGAAATTTATGTCTATCTATTAATTGTGTGTCTTGTAGTGAAGAGTAAGAGAAAGATCCTGAAAGCTCATATAATATACAGTGTGAGCCTCAGGTAATAGAACCCACCGATTTTGATGCAGGTAACATGAGTGATGTTTGAAGGGATTGATGATAGCTGAAAGGAGAGCCTAATAGTAAGAAAGAAAGGAAAAGGAGTTTGATGGGCATGACCTTATATAGAACATAGCAGTTGTAATTAATGCCACTACTTTTAGAGGTTGATGTGTACCAAAGACAAAGTATTTAAAGTACGTAAATATTCTTAAAAACACTATGATCAGTTGTCAGTTTTAAAAAACTTAAAAATAGAGTTTTTAAAAAACTCTATACATCATGTATAGAGTTTCAGTCGCTATTGTCACATTAAACAGCATGAAATCAAGGTATAGGTCATGAACAGACATAAAAGCGTGAATCTTCCATTTTCCCAGTGTTTAAGAAGATTTCTGTGGACAAAGAGTTAGTATTTTATCTAGGTAGAAATAGGGTGTGAAGACTCTCAGAGTGGTTTTAAGGCTCATTAATATTCTGTTTGTTGACCCACAGTAGTGAATGCAAATTATATCAAGTTGGGGGGAAAATCTATTTCTTGTATATTCTTGAACAAAATACTAAATTATAAAGTACAACAAATTAAACTCTGGGCTAGGGAAATACAGAAACCTAGGTTCAAATTCTCTCTTACTATTTATTAGTTTTTTGATCTTGACAATTCATTAAACTTTTCTAAGCTTTAGCTTTCCTGTATGGGAAACTCATTGTGGAGCAATAAAAATTAAATTAGATTAAATCTAAAACACTACCTAGCCTACCGTATTTCAGACCTTTTTTTCCCAATGATGTAGAAATATCCATTTCCTGTTTAACATTTTACACGACACTTTCATATGAGTTTATTCTTGTGCCCATCTTACAGATAAAGCTCAAGAGACTAATTGTTCAACATTATTTGTTTAATTATAAACAAACAAACAGCAGAGGCAACATTTTCTTCTGGATATCCTGACCCTAAATCCCGTAATTTATAAAAATGATCACTGGAGGTTTAGGCATCACTCCACGGTAGCATGGCAATAACTGAGTAAAAAAATAAGGAAGGATGTAGCTCCTTTGATGTTTTCTGCACATTTTATTTTCTCTTTTCCTTTCTCCTTCTGCTAACAAATATTCAATTCTTTTTTTTCTTCATACAGTTGCTATCTCTAGAACTTTCTCTTGAAGAGTCAAGCAGGTAGTCATTTATGCTTATGTTTTAGTGTGTTTTAGTATCTTGTAGTATTGAAAATGGAGGGTTTTCTCAGTCCTTTTTTTGTGATTTTTAACTTTTTTGATATGTTTAAAAACATTCCTGTTCTAGTTCCTTCAACCAGACTCACCACGTCAAAACTTTGAGAGTCTTGTTTGTGTAATCTCTTTATTTAAAAAGCTCCCAAATGAATATGATGATCAGTTTAACAACCACTGATAATTCCAATCTTTATTTTTAGAATACATGTCTTAAAATGGATCTAGATGATCTCTAAGATTCTTTCACATCAAAAATTCTGAAATTGTCAAATGTTAGAACTAAAGAGAATCTCAGACTCTTTACCCAGTGGTTCGCGAATACGTTTCTCAAGGATAGTATTCTGTGGCACTGACCCAGGGCTCACCACTATGTGTAGCCTTAAGGCTAAGTAGCCAAGGCCCTAAGTTTCTTGCTTGGAACTATTCCTCTTTTATCTGTTTATATAGAAAGGTTCTATAAAATATATTGGTCAGGTTGTGACAGAACCAAAGTCTTTGTGTCCTATCTTTTCTGACCTCAGCCTTTACTTTTCTAAAACACAGGGCCAGGAATAATTGAAAAGATTGTGGTCTACATGAAATCTTTGAAAATGTGCCATATGGAAGTTTATCTCATTATTTGAGCATAAGGGGCTGTCTCAGGTCTTTAAGACGAGGATTCTTTCTTCTTTTGAAGCAATTTTATGATTCTTCTAAGTGAAAATGTAAAGGCAGATTTCTTTTCCCTAGAGAATTGAACAAAACATTGAAATATTAGCTAGAGGTCAAAGGACAATTATCTTATATGAATTGGTTATGGGCCTGAATTGAATAAATCTGAGGTCCTTCATAGCAAATAGTACCTGTAAGTCGACCTCAAATACTTGGAGGTGTGGGTATAACACTCAAATATCCCTCCTGAATTTTGCATTGCTATAGAGGGACTCATACAAATGTCCTTGTCACCCTATACCTCTTATCATTTGCAACCAGTTTTTCAGTTATCACTGCCTAGGGCAAATTGAATGGCCTCCTATGATGCCATCACAAATCATTTCAGATTTTACACATAAAGTTTGCAAGTTGTTTATAGACTTATTTTCAAACATCTCCACAACCTGGTAAAGGAATTGCTAGTGTGTTTCATTCTGTGGACTAATTCTTGTTAACTAATGCAGCCTGCAATGGATGTCTTATTAAATTATTAATATTTACTATGAGTCTTGTGGAGGGGCTAAATTTATCCTGTTCATTTTGTTACTGTGATAAGCAGCTTGCAAGTATTATTAATCTTCGTAACAAGCTTAATAAGAGTTATTGTGATAGTTGTGTGCATCATCATTATCACCACCATCCCCATCGTCCAGGGGAGGACAGTGGAGCATAGGGAAGTTGACTAGACCATAGTACTATAGCTGCTGATTTGCAAAGACAATACTTAAACACAAAGCTTATACCCATAACCACTACCCAGTGTTAACTCATGACAGTTATTCATCCAAGCTTTCACTACTGCATTTACTTTTCTTTTGGCTGAGGATGATTTGCCTTGAGCTAACATCTGTTGCCAGTCTTCCTCTAATTTTTGTATGTGGGTTGCCAGCACAGTATGGCCACTGATGAGTGTTGTAGGCCCGCACCCGGGGACTGAACCCATGCCACTGAATCAGTGTGCCAAACTTAACCAATAGGCCACCATGGCGGGCCCCCTGCATTTGCTCTTTTAATAAATAAAAAATAGGGGCTGGCCTGGTGGTACAGCAGTTAGGTGCGTGTGTTCCACTTCTCGGCAGCACGGGGTTCGCCAGTTCAGATTCCGGGTGCAGACATGGCACCACTTGGCAAAAGCCATGCTGTGGTAGGCGTCCCATGTGTAAAGTGGAGGAAGATGGGCATGGATGTTAGCTCAGGGCCAGTCTTCCTCAGAAAAAAATAGGAGGATTGGCAGTAGTTAGCTCAGGGCTAGTCTTCCTCAAAATGAATAAATAAAAAAAAAATAAGTAATTATCAGAGACTTCTAGTTAACCTCATAATTTTATCTGGCTACAAAAGCTATTTACCAGCTTAGTTACAGATGGATGCAGTGAAAAACAATTACTATGACTGAAATAAAAACTTAAAATTAGGTCCTTACCCATGGTGTAGGATACGATTCACCCAGAGGCTAATCAGTTGCTGTGACTTCTTATGTTCATAAGTCTGATATGCCCTGGATCTTAGTTTGTAGATTCAGAAATCTCGAACTCTATTTTTTAAAACTATCTCCTCAAATTGAACCATTCAGTTATCTTTTTCTTTTAATTAAAATAATTCTGCTTATACTGACACAAGGCTAAAAGGCAATTGGGTTCTACTAGTCTGAATAGCGAATAAGAGCCAAGTCTCCACTGGACTAACAATGAACCGTCAGGCCTGCTGCAGTTGTTTCCAGATGGAAATAGCTTAGGTACACATTTTTTTTTGTCCTGGTGGCCTGATTTACATGTATACATTTTGAATAGTCATTGACATAGCAAGATTTTTATCCATTAACCTACTTCCTAAATTAGTTGGGAAGATTCCAAAACTAAGAGTACCATATTCTAGTAATTCATTGGTAATTAAACTCTTGAAATTTATAGGGGTTTTATTTGAAAACTTTTGTCCTGATACCTTAATGTTTTACTGGCCGGTTCCAAGAGAATACTTCCATTCCAAAAGAGCAATATTGATTTTACTACATCTTCTTTTAGGACTTCACTTTTTGTTGTTTTATGGTGGATTTAAATTTTAACCTGGTTTATACAGTGTAATCTATTTTAATGGTTTAAAGGCATTATGTTAAGATAATTTGCTTCCTCCATCCTAAATATATTTTCACTCATGTTAAATTGCTGAATCACTTAACTGAATGTATTCTATTCAGTTCCTAGTAAAATCTCTGTACATTTCAGTAGTTTATTTATTTTCTGAATTATTAGAAAGGCATTTTCTTATTTTATACACTCATACACATATGTAGTGTTGTAGTATCTCTATAGATTGATCTACCAGTATGTATTAAAATTTTAAGGATAAATTACCAAAATATTGGTGATTATTATTAATTTTGCAAGAGATGAACAATAAAATATTTTTAAAATGATAAATCCAGAACATAGAATGATTTGCATTTATGGAAAGGACAGGAGGCAAAATCAGGAGAGTTGGCTATCACGGTCAAGGAGAAATTGTCAATTACGCGTAAGGTATGTGGTCAGGAATGGATGGACTGAGTTGTTAGTTTCACAATCTTGGACAAGTTATTTTACTTCTTCAGGCCTCAGTTTTCTTATCAATAAAATATAGCATATAATTACATTACTTCACACACACATTTCACAAAAAATAAAATGCACTATTTCAGTACACATGAATAACAGTGTCAGAATTGTTAACCCGTACCCCCGGGGAAACAACCATATCAACTAGAGTACAGTTCCTTCTGTGCACTTCTTTTTGCCTTTCATCTTATAGAGTCCACTCATTTCCAGTATTACTTAGGTCAGCACCTTTTCTCCTATCACCTTTAGGTTGTTTAAATACATTTGTAATACAGTTAGGTGCTCTTGTCACAGTCTGCATTTCTTCCTGGGATTTCCAAACTCCTAAATATATGTTTTTTGGTTGGCATACATTAAGGTTCATTCATTGTGCTCAAAAATTCTGTGGGTTTTGACAAGTGCATAGGATCGTATATTCTTCCTTAAATTCTTGATAGAATTCACCAGTGAAATCACTTCAGTTTAATAGTATCTTTTTTGGAAGATTATTAATTACTGATTCAATATATTTAATAGATTTAGGTCTATTTAGATGACATCTTTCTCCTTATGAGAGTTGTAGGAATTTGCGTCTTTTAACGAATTGGTCCATTTCAACTCAGTTTTCAAATTTGTTGACATAGAGTTGTTCATACTGTAGCTTTATTATCCTTTTGAGGACTACAGGATCAGTAGTGATGATCTCTCATTTCCCTCAAGCAAAAAGAGGAAGATTGGCAACAGATGTTAGCTCAGAGCCAGTCTTCCTCACCAGAAAAAAAAAAAACTAATTTGACAGTCTCTGTATTTTGATTGGTATATTTAGACCATTCACATTCAAGTGATTTTGATATAGTTGTTTCAATATCTACTATTTTTGTAACTATTTTCTATAGATTGTACTAGTTGTTTCTATTTTTTCCTCTCTTTTCATGCCTTCTCCAGTTTTAACTGTGCATTCTATATGATTCCATTTCCTCCCCTCTCTTAGCATATCAATTGAACTTCTTTTAAAACTTTTTTAGTGGTTGCCCTAGTTTGTGATATACATTTACAGCTATGCAGTATGCATTTACAACATCTACAAATTGAATGCATGTTTCAATTAATGTATATTAATGTATCTGTGTACAATACTATACAATTATATAATATATTCTTTCAATATACATTTGCCTAATATATATATTATAGATATAATGTATATTTATACCATATACATTTACAACATATCCAAATTAAATATATATTTCCCATATAAGTTACAGTTATTCTGAGTGCACTCTCAAGCAATAGTATACTGCTTCATAGGTAGTGCAGGTACGTTACAACAATGTATTTGTAATTCATCCTTCCTTTCTCTCATAACATTGATGTCATCCATTTTACTTATTTATAAGCTATAATCATTCAATACATTGTTAGTAATATTACTTTGAACAAAGTTATCTGTTAGATCAATTAAAAATTAGAAAGATGAGATACTTTATTTACCTTTATTTCCTCATTTCCTAACAATTTTCTTGACGTAGATTTGAATTTGTGACCTCTATTATTTTCCTTCTCCCTGAAGAGCTTCTAACATTTCTTGTATGCCTCTGTTGTTTATGAATCTGGTTCTAATCCTTGCTTTGTCTCTTCAGACTAAAATTTTTTTTGCCTTTTAGTAAACTTTGTAAATTTTTATTGACAGCCGGCATCATGTCTCAAGCTGGATAATCTCCTTTGATCTAACTTCAAGTTCACAGATTGTTTCTTTTTCCCAGTTCAAATTTGCTTTTGAGCCTTGCTAGTGATTCTTTTTTCATTTTGGTTATTATATCTTTCACTTCAGAATGTTTGTCTTTTTTTATAATTTCTCTCTATTGATATTTTCTTTTTTGCTGAGAGATTGTTCTCATACTTCTTTAGGCAAATCTTACTTTAGCACTTATGATATATTTATATAATAGCTTATTTAAAGTCTTTGTTTAGTAAGTCTAATAGTGGATTTCCTCAGGAACAGTTTCTGTTGACTGCTTTGTTTTAGTTCTGTGTGTGGGTCATACTTTCTTGTTTCTTTGCATGTCTCGTACATTTTTTGTTGAAAGCCAGTTGTAATATGATTATTTTTGGAAATCAGATCCTGCCCCAGGAATTGTTGTTATTGTTGTTTGCCATTGCTGTTGTTACTGTTGTTTTGTTTAGTGCCTTTCTTGGACTAATTCTGTAAAGTCTGTATTCTTTGTCATGTGTGACCACTGAAGTCTGCTTGGTTATCTTAGTGATCAGCTAATGATCAAACTAAACCTTGAACTAAAGTTTTTAAAAATGCCTTGGAGTAGTAAGTCTCTCAGCCATTTTTGAGGAGCTCTGTGTATGAGTTGGGGACATATTCAATACTCCAGCAAGGAGTTTTCAACTCTACTGTAGGCTTTACTCTGCTTGTGCCTTCTGTCTTTCTTGGGTTGGCACACAACCCTGAGTATGAACATAACCTTGCACATATGTGCCACTTTATAGATTCCTAGGAATATGTCAGAGATTTTTAAAGTCCTTTATGGGCAACTCATTTCCTGTTTATATTATTTTATTTTTTGGTCAGACTTTTGGTAGCTATATTTGTTAATGCTGCCTCACGCAGCTGAGATGTTTGACAGTTGCCACTGATTGTTTTCAACAAGTGCCCTGTGGAAAATGCTGTTTGTACATAGTGAGCTCTGAGACAGATCAAATAAAGGCAAATTTTGGGAATGGAGCCTTCAAATGAATTGCCAGACTGGTCAGATAATGACACTTTTCTTGGGATTAGCGTTTTGCAGAGTTACAAACCCGTTCTGCCCCTCAACATCTATGCTGATGGTTTTCATCCTACCTTAGTTACCTCTCCTCTCCTCTCTTCTCTCCTTTCTCCTTCTATTTCCCCCATCTGCCTTTCTCTGCTTCCCTAGTATAGGTCATCATATATATATAGATAGATATATAGACAGATAGATAGATAGATATTGGAATAATTTTAACCTTTTGACTGCTTCGTTCAGTGCAGTCTATTGAGGACCTACCATGTGCTCAAGCAGAAATTCAAGAACCACTTGTAGCTCTGTGAGAGCTACTCTGCCTGTTTAACCTAGTTTTCCATCTCTCCCCAATATAGATCTGACCAATCTGAGGCTGGGGCAAGGCACATTTACTCTTTCTTTGCCTATCTGGAACCTAGTCATTTTCAAACCCCAGCTGCAATTCTTCCATGATCCTGTTCCTATCTGCTCCCCAAACTTTTAAATCATCGATCTTAAGTCAAATTAAGATGTAAAAAACATTACATGGAAGAGCCAATGATGTATGATGTAGTTTCACAAATAGGAAATATGGTATATTGGATAAGATAATAGTGTCATGAATCTTACTGGACTCAACTATCTATATTAGCCTATGATATAATCAAGTTAATTAAATGCTCTGATTTTTAGTTTTCTCATATGTAAAAAGGCATGATAAGAATATTTGTCATAGAGTAATTTTTAGAATTAAATTAATATAAGAAAGGATACTTCTTGACACTGTGAAAATGTTTGGAATTGTTATATAATCCTCAGAGAAAGGTATCATTATATTCTTGTAATAGTGAAGAAACTTAATTTCAGTTCCTATAGCATTGAGTCCACTGCTCCACATTATTGTGTTTCTGCCACATCTTCAAAGCAATTGTATTTGGGGCTATAGTTAAATAAATGAACACATCTAATACAATCATGTTTTGCATTATTTTTCCCACGTCAAAGTAGAAAAGATTTCTTCTCATGGAAACTGATAGAAAAAACCTTAGAGAGGGAAGAAAGGAATAGAGCCAAACAGTAACATAAAACATTTCCACTTCTCAATTTTGACAAGTGAAAGCTGTCAAAACAAACCTTTGATATGGTTCCCACCTCCCAATTTGTTTTCTGAAACTAAAGCCCCTTTATCCCTTCCCAGTCAGTTTCAGCCAGTTCTTCCCCTGGATTTGCCCATGAGCTCAGATCTAGCAAAAGTCTATGTTAATCGTCTCCCCTATATCAAGTAATAAATAAGTGATTAAGACACAGCCAATCTCCGTTCTTAGGATAAGGTCTCTGCCCTGGTTTTTCATGTTTTGGGCCCTTGTTACTGGGATATTGACATTACAGATCCATTCCTCTTCAAAGTGTGTCTGTCTTGAAAAAATTGCTGGTAAACTGATCTGTATGACATATGTCTTATTTCCACTTTCTGTCCTTTTCAGAGCTTTTCTGCTGACATTCTAGTTTTCTGACTCCTGAATTTCTTTGTATCTCCCACAATCAGTCTCTTCATCTCTCCATTTATGGGCCTCAAGTCTCAGTCATGCTTTTTTGCCATGTTCCACTTTATGACACAATGCTGCTGCCACCCATGAAGGCCCAGAGAATAATCAAGATATTATGTTAAATATCATACCTAATGGAAATAATTGCACTCAGAGGTTAAAAAATACTGTTAATGTCATGTTTAATCATAAACTTAAAAAGTGCTTCAGTTCTTTGTATATTTCTCTTTGAACCCAGTGGGAAATGAATGAATGCATACAATGCTGAGTCAAATAGAAGAAAATCAATATGCCCAGATACTCTAGACTCTAGTTTATCCTAATCTACTCTTTATTAATGCTTAGTAACTCAATGCTGCATTCTCCCAGCTCAAATCAAGAATATCTATGTAAACCCCTTTATATTTGTTCTTCAGCTGGCTACAGTCTATGACTACACAAGCTAAGAACAATACAAACAAATATTATTGAACTTACTGGTTTTCAGCACGCTCAATTCCATTTCTTTTTTTTTTGTTTGGAAGAAGATTAGCCCTGAGCTAATATCCTCTACCAATGCTTCTCTTTTTTTGCTGAGGAAGATTGGCCCTGGGCTAACGCCTGTGCACATCTTCCTCTGTTTGATACGTGGGATGCCTGCCACAGCATGGCTTGATAAGTGGTGCATAGGTCCACCCCTGGGATCCGAACCGGCAAACCCTGGGCTGCCGAAGGAGAGCGTGCAAACTTAAGTGCCGTGCCACCAGGCTGGTCCCTCAATTTCATTGCTAAAGCATAGCCTTTCATATCTTTTAAAATTTGATGGAGTATTAAGAGATAAGCTGTAAAAAAAGGTTCATCTAGTATTATTTGCCTCAATAAGCTTTTTTTTTTTTTCTCTCAATCTCCCTTTCGTATGTATTTAGGTATTGGCTTAGGTCTATGACCATATAAACATTCACTTTCATATTTATGCAACATTCGATTGTAATAACACTTCTCAGCTTTTTCCATCTCTACGCTCATCTATAGGAAGGAGGGCTGTGAGGACCATGGCCTATGGATAGTTTTTGCTGTCTGGTTGCTTTGAATAGCACCATCTGGAGAGGAATTTTTGCCAACACAAAACATTAAACTTTATGTGTAAAAAGGTCACCTACAGAATTATTACTAAAAAATAGGAGGGACTGACATATTATTTAAATAAAATGTTGAAAACACTAAATGTGGTAGACAATTTTGAGAATGATGCATTTTCTCCAAGTTGAAACTGGGTAATACACACAAGAGGTCGTGGGCAACTGTGTTCATAAATCTGCCCACTTTGCTGGTTCTAACCAAAAGGACCAGAATCTCACTAGGATTCCTAATACTAAAAACAGCAAAAACAGCAAATTGCAGTGATGGTATCAGTTTAGTAATTGTGATTTTTTTATACGTTGAGGAACCACAGAAGCCCCTTGAAAAGATAATTAATGTTTGTTTTTGTTCAAATCCTGGTTAGAGTAATTTGTCAAATAGGACAAATTTGCATTAGACTCTTTCGTTGATAACTTTGCAAAGTGTCTTTCCTTGGCTGTTTCTGTTTCATCTCCTGGTGCCCAGAATCTGTTGTCCACAGACATGTATTGTATAGAAATTCACAATCTGAGGATCTCTTAATGGGAACAATTTGGGTGAAGATCAAAGGAGAAAGATACACAACTGGTTTTGTATGTTTACAAAAGAAATGCCGGATGAAAACTTAGGGAATGGTTAACCAATGTAGATTTAAAATAATAACAATTTACAGAGGAATAAGTATACATTTTGTTTGTTTATAAGGAGACTCCATCTATCTGCGTATCTGGTGGAGTCTCGCACAGAAATGAATCTCTGACTATTCATTGATGTATACTTAATACTACCTCTTACTGTATCACGGAATTATGAATAAAAGAGGAACTAAAAGTTACTCAGAAATCATTTCAATGGCAAGCTGTGAGATTAGATAAAATGACTTTAAGACCTTTTATACAGGCTAGCTTCCAATTTACTTACTAGAGGAATGTTGTAGCTTTCTTTCTACGACGGTGTTTCCCAAGTGCTGTGCTCCCTGGCTGCTGTCTCTGTTAATGAAGGAAAGGCCATGGTGGAATTTATCCTGAATGGGGCAGGTAAAATGAGGTTACATGCCTTCTTGCTGCTTAATTCTTTTAACTTGTCTGCTTAGGTCCTTGGCATCATTTTTGAATAGAAGAACTTTTTACTTTGGTATTATTATTGTTATAATCAAGTGTTAGTTTAAGTTTCTACTGTTCTTATAGAATGAATTTGGAAGCTTTCATTTTTTGCTATGATATGAAATATTAAAAATTGCTTTCTACTTCCTTTTCTTTTTAAAAGTTAAATAGAATTTGGCTGTGATTTCACAGGATTCCGGTACCTTTGAATTGGTGTTTTTTAACCTCTTTTTCAATATATTCTACAGTAAGAGAATACTAAGTAAACTAATGACAACAGATATGAGAACGTAGAGAAATGAATCTTCTGATGAAAATGTAAGCTCTGTTTTCGGTGTCCATCAGTGCCTACTGAGGACCTTCAGAAAAACACTGGACTCCATTCCCAGATACTCTGATTTAATTGACCTGAGGTAGGGCCTAAACATTGGTCGTTTTTTGTTCTAAATTCTATCCAGTGATTGTAATGAGTGTTTGGGGTTGAGAACTTCAGGTTTGTATTTTTAAAGGTATTCAGACATTTCTTCTAGTATTTTTTTAATTTATTGAAATCACGTTGTACTTAGCATACTTTTATAATTCTTAAACTCTTCTGTATCTATAGTTATGTGTTCAATTTCATTTCGATTCTTATACATTTCTACTCTTTAGTCACACTTATAAAAGACTGATGTTATCAATGTTTTTCAAAACAGCAACTTAGAAGTATATATCTTTTCTACTTAAAAAAATTTTCATTAATTTTATCTTCTATCTTAATCATCTTCCTATTTCTTTTAGTTTATTATATTATTCTCATTTTACTTACATAAAATAAGTTTCAAGTTCCTTTAGTTTTTCCTTGATTTTGTGTTAATGTGTCGATGCTTCTTTCTAGTTAATTTGTAGTTTCAATTTTTGTTTATTTTACATTTCACTGATTTTTGAAAATATTTATTTCCAAATAAAATTTTCACAATTTTTTTCACTTTTGCTGCATTATCAACAGACTATTAGTCTGTAAAACCACTACTCTTTATGTAAATTGCATTGACTTTTGTTGATGTTTCGTAGATGTGAAAAAATATACTAATTCTCTACTTGAAGCATTAGAAGTTCTGTGTATTGACTTGAGGTTTTTCAATTAATTATATTATTTTAATCCTTGGAGCACAATTTCTTGAGCTGATTTTAATGGCAAAATATTGTATTAAAAGCTCCTACAAGAAACCTATTTTAATCAAGTCAACATTACATTCTAAGAGATTTTGCTTGAAATGTTATATGCTCTCAGAGTGAACATAGATCTTTTCCATTTTGCTTTCTCTTTGATTATAGCCAATACAGAATAGTACATATTTTGTGTATTGATTTTAAGCCCAAGACTGTGCTGAATCAATATGGTTTATCTGTAGATTCAGTTGGATTTTCTGCTTAATTGAATGTATCATCTGCAAATAATAACAGCGTTTTTCTTTAAAAGCTCTTCTCTTTTATTCTTATTTATTTTTCTTCTCGAAATTTATTTGCCAGATTCTCCAATTCTGTGCTGTGTATTCTTATTACCCATTTCTCTATCTTGAAGAGAATATATTTATAATTTTTTTAAACTTATGATTTTGCTTGAGACTTATTAGTCACCATTCAGCTATGTCTAATCTGCTGTTAAACTAGCCCATTGAGTTCCTAATTCAGGTCGTTTTATTCTTTTCTCTGTAGGGGAGAAAAACTTTTCCTCTCTTCCCTTCTAGGTTTTTTTGCTGCTCTAAAAATTAAATTCGCGTAAAACAGATTAACAGGAGGAAAACAAATTTAATTTCATATGTATGGGAACCTCAAAGATATGAGGCTCCAAGAAGTAACCAAAGCAGGCAGCTTTTATACCTTTTAGACAAAGAAACATTTATTTGTGAAGAATTGACAAAACAAAGGGGTTTGTAGTTGATGTAGCAAATGAAAGTAGCAAAGTTTGCTTATATAGCTTTCTTGGCTTTGAATTCCCTATCTCTGATGAGGATGCCTTTACCCTCCAGGTGCAAGGAGGGTGCCTTTCACATGGGGAATTTATTTCCGGTTTCAGGGAGACAAAGGAGGGTCAGTGTGTCCTTCTTGCACCAGCTGTTTCTCAAGTAACATTAATTCAGAATAATCAGTATGCCAAAGTAGCATCTTTTGGGATGGCATATTCTGCTCCTCCTCATGTCCTTATTTATGTTTCTCTTTTCCAAATCATTTAAGTGATTTTTCAGAAGTAACTTTTGGTTTCTTGCTGAATGTTTAAGCTTGGCGTGTATCTCCACGCATGTTTGTAGTCAATATAGTTTGTTTATTTTCGAAGTGTATCTGACAATTCTAGTATCTTTAGTAGCTGTGAGCCTGTTTTCCTTTCACTTATTTCTGCTGGTACTCATATTTTTATTTCTCTTCATGTATCTGATTACCTTTGCTTTTGTTTTAGCCACTACATATAAAAAATAATTTGAACAAATATTTTGAGTCTTAGATGAGCTTATCTTCCTTTGCTCTTCAGGTGCCAGAGGACTTACATAATGAGAGATCATTTTAGCCCTATTTGAAGTCTTGAAGTTTTTCCTGGTTATGCAAATAACATGAATTACTTCCAATTCCTTTCAATTTTTGAACAGCCCTTTGGGGTCTGAACCCAAGGTATGATCTATCTAGATTCTTCTTCTTGTCAGGACCTGTGCTCTGGCTTTTGCCCCTCAAGTCCCAGTTGGCTATCAAAACCACAAATCATCCTCTCAGCTTTGTTTTCTACCTGCTGGAATCTAGATATTTTCTGGATATTAGCTCAGTAATTTATCACTATTTTGTTAAATAGATCAGAAGATTTTAAAAACAATATTTTATCCAGTGTTTAAAAATTTTCTTCCACTGGAAAGAGGGCATCTTATTGTTGTTATTATTATATTGATTATTACTACATCAGTATTACCACCATCACCATCATCAGAACTATTTTTTTCATATTGTCATCTGTCTCCTCCAAAAGTTTTAATTTTCTGGGAGCGACATGATCTGAGTGTTCATCTTTTTCTTTTTTTCCTTGCTTAAAGTCCCCTTAGGTACATTGTCATTGTCCTTTGTGCAGTTATTGGTGGCATAGGTCTAATGGCTGCAGTTCTTGTACCAGAGACAATCTTGAGAGATGTGGAAGTGCTTTGATCTCTGCCATTGTCAGCAGCTACATTATCATCTGGCAAGTGGTCCATCCATTGTCAAAGCAGAAGAAGGAACTCTCTTAAGACACTGAATAACAAAGAGTTGAGAGATTTTGAACTTTGGCCCATCATCCTAAAGGCAAAACTGACATATTCTTGGAAGACTATAGAACCTGAAAAAATACCATTCTCAACAGTTAAGGAGAAACTCTTTTAAAAATAGTTTTACACTTTATGTGCATATATAATATTGTTTTATTTGAAAGACTTCAATATGGAGACAACCTCGTCCTTCAGTTTTATCTCTTCTGCTACTGAATGGCTCTTCTTACTGATAATGTCGGGATAACTTGTGCCCATTGGTCATTCCCTATTGAAGACAGATTTCATATGCCCCTTGCTTTTACTCCGAGATCATTGCCTAAATATTTCCCTAGTGAGATTTCCTTGAAATCTTTCTTTGGATTAATCATCAGTATTCCAAACTTATGTGTACAAGACCTGCTGTGGAGTGCTTGTAAGATTAACTACCACAAGAAATTGGTGCAACTTTTCCTTAAAAACACATTATGTTCCATGCAATAAGAAGCATCTTGGAAGGGCGCAATCCACTAATGATGAGCAATGTATTATTCTTACTATTAATTATTAATGCAATTTTGCCTATGAGATACTTTTAGATGTGTTTCATAATGACTAAAATTCCTGGTACTTACCAGCTCTGTAACTTAGCCAAGTTACTTAACCACTTTGGGCTTCAATTTCCTGATCTATAAACTAGGGATAATGACTATACCTATTGCGTAAGATATCTATGAGAATTAAATGAAATACATCCAAACGTTTAGAAGAGCACCTGGCAATCCTTAATTCCTATTAACTATGTTTTGATATGAGAGATTAGGTAACAAATAACTGAGCAAGAATTAATTCCATTCTTTTTCATTTTTGTTTTTGACAATAGAGCATGCCTGTCTTAAAAATACGACAAGAACTTGGAAACCTGGAAATCTCCCAGCTCCCACCCACCATAAGGTAGGTACTTGCTAGGCCAAAGAAAAGTGGTCTCTTCTAAATCTCAGCTGGGAATGTCCTCATCCACATCCAGTCTCTCTCTCTTTTTTTACCTTTTTGGCATCATGACATAGTGAACATAAGCCTCATCTACAGTAAGTGGTCATTTTGTGGCACCAGCAAGCTGCAACTGACCAGCAAAACCAGGAACTCACTATCTTGATCGGCTTTACTTCAGTATTTTTCAGAGTAAATGCTGCCACCCATTAGTGTGTCATAAAATCAACTTAGTGGATCGTAATCATCATTTAAATAATTAAATCCATTTATAAGTAAATATAATAGAGGTGTTATAAAATTAAATATAATTTCATTAAATTCTAATTTCTTTGTGTGTGAGTAATTTTTTCTGTATTACAGAGTGAAAGATATTTTTTTACTGTGGCTTATGATCAAGAAATTGAGAAACACTGTTTTATTTAATTTCTGGCTTAACATAAAGAGTAAATAATAAATTCATTTCTTCATGAGTAAAGGAAGAAATGAGAGAGAAGAATTATCCAGCCTTAATTCTGGCTTTAGGGAAACTCCTCTCCAGGGCTTTGAAAGGTGGGAGACAGAGGAGGTACTCAGGTGGTGACTGTGATTTTGACCTCACTGATAACGCTTAAGGAACCAGAGGATCCTGATGCTTATAAATATTTACATGAACGGAAGACTAAAACCTAGTTTATAAAGTCTTTATAAAGAGTGGTGTGATACTCCAGTCTTGCTGCACAGGAGCAATTTTTTTGTCTCAGATCTAGCAAAAATCTTTCAGGTTTCCCACACACACACACCAGTGCTTCAGTTAGGAATGTCTTAAGCTAAGGGAACCTATCTTGTGATGAACTGTGTATTCCTCTGCTCTATGACGTCATATTATTTACATCAACATCAGTAGGATAATATATGCTAACTTTGGCAAAATACATTTAGAATCTAATACAATTATGCAGTACATATACAGATGGAGAAGGAATCTTTCAACCAATCTGTAGCCCACCCAAAAACTTTTGCTTATTCATTAGAAAGAATTGCTGAATAAAAAAAAATGATGGTAACTTAGAAAAGTATCATGTCAACTTTGAGTTTATAAAAGAAGGAAAGAGATGATCTGATATAGGCATATTTGTAATGTAGATGTAAGTAAAGCCAAGTGTAAAAATATAAGAATGATTACACAGCTAGAATAAATTTAATCTTCAATATATAGAAGTAGAGGGGTGATATCAGGTACTTAATTGGAAAAGATACTGACAGAGATGCTTTTTGTGCACTTATGCACTTCAGTTTATTTGCAGTAATAGTTTTATTTTTTAAATTTGAAAAACTGATATAAAAGTGGTAACATGCCCAAGTCAACGCAAACTATAAATTGCAGATATTATATCCAAATTCATATTTGTTAACTCCAACTCCAATTCTTTTGATTTTCCACCCCACCATAAAAAAAGATTTTTAAAAAGTTACTGACCAGGGAAAAGAAATTGAGAACAAACCCACCACTCAGAATAAATCTGTAAATGTGTAAAGGAGGCAAATAACAGTAACAGAGAGAAAAATTCCTCCTTTATCCCTTGAAGATATTGTAAGCCAAAGAGTGTGGCGCCAAACAGTGTGGCACCAACCACTGGCTTTGAATGGCCCCAGATTTCTAGGCCAAAAGTTTTGAACACCAACTTCAGGATTTTGATCTCTGATTCATTATTGGAAACTAATGGGTAAAAGGTGAACAATGAAATAAGTGGCTAAAGGAAAATACTGCCAATGATGGTCAGATTTGAAAAAGGTACACCATAAACCTTAAGCCTGACGATGGTATGTGGGACTGAAAGTAAATGGTAGGATCACAACATGAAAGGCTCAATTACTATTGTAGAGAATGTGAGCTGATCCTCTATGCAATAGAGAGAACCTAGCTCATCTTTGGCCAGAAGTATTAATTGATTAAAAATGCATTTTAGGATAAACATTGACAAGTGTGGAAATGCTAGTAAGGAACTTGGAATATATGTAAAAGAGAGAAAGTTTAAACGTCTACTTTGCTCCCAAAAGGTACATAGATTTGGACAAGGAATAAAAATAATCTTTGTTCAGCATTTATAATGTATCAGACATACTATATGCATCTCAAAATTTCATCACAACCATGTCACATGGGAATTATTTATTCCATTTCATATAAGCGAAAACCAAGCCTATAAGAGTCTAGATAAACTGGGTAGGCTCTTAAAGCCACTAAGTTGCAGAATCATGATTTGAAGCTAGGTTAGCTCTTTACTATCCTACTTGCCTCTCATTTCCATCAACAGTTTACAGTCATGAGTCACTTAACTACAGGGATACATTCTGAGAAATGGGTCTTTAGGCAATTTCGTTGTGCAAAAACCATAGAGTACGTACACAAACCTAGATGGTATAGCCCACTATGCACCTAGGCTGTATGATACTAATCTTATGGGATCACTATAGTATACACAGTGTGTTGTTGAACACAAAGTTGTTATGTGACACATGACTGTCCTTGACATTTTCAATAGCTAGAATAATTAAGTGACAGTAGGATTTTTACAGTAGTTAATGGAAATTGTTTTTATGTTGATCAAATGCAGTTTGCTCAGTGTCATTGGCAAGATGCCTATAAAGTGAGCCATAAAGTCAACTCTTTATTGTAAACAAAGAAAGAATGGTCTCCTGTACTCAATTTAAATTACAATGATGGTAACAAGATTCCTGCTGTCTGAAACTTATTCATTTCTGGTTATTTATCAACATAGTAATGAGATTATTAGCAAATTGCTTTTCTTTCTTTCCTTTTTTTTTTTTTTTACCAACTTGATCCATTTGACTTCTTCCATTTGCTTCAATTGTAGGGAAAATAGTTTAATACATGCTAATGAACTCTAAATTTACATAAATCATTCCTCTGTGCCATTTATAATCCTGAAATAAATATATTTCAAAATACCCACATGCAAAGGAAGTCTGTTATATGTGTAGACATAATTCTAATAATCATGCAATTTATAAGCTAAAAGAAAGAAAAAGATTGGATGACCTCAAGTAACTCAGAAATGAGCCTTTTCTCTTACTTTTCACCTTCACCAGTCTGTCAATTAGAGAATTAAGTATATTCATATCTTGTATTACATTTAGCAATGCATTAATGTTGGATGAGTAATTAAATTCCTTTGCAAAATTGGTTTGATTTTTATACTAAGAAAAGCATAAATAAATATGAATTCACTAATTTATTTATGTATACATTCTACAATATATTTTATGATGGCTTAATAAATTCCAAACACCATTTTAAGGGCTGGAAATAAGACAGTGAACAAGAAAGAAAGTATATGCATTTATTTACTCTTACAGAACCTACAGTCTCTAAAGAGAGAAGAGATAGGATAAACAAGCAAATAATTCAACAAAGGAGATAAGTTTGGCTGTATTAGAAAGAAATCATGGCAGGTAGAAAGACTTGGGAGTGAGTGGTGTTTTTTTTTTTTTCTTTTAATGCTGTGATTAGCAGAGTTGTCTTTGAAGCAGTGACATTTAAGCTGAGACCTGTAAAACCAGGAGGAGTTAGCCCGTCAAGAATGTGAGCAATGAGTGTTCCTGGCACAGGAAAGTTAAGTACACAGGAAATGAGGAAGGCTCAGCTCATCTCAGGAACACCAAGGGCAGTGCTACTGAGTATGGTGAGTAAACAGTCAATGTTGGCAAGGATCAGATCCTTATAGACCAGGGTAAGGAGTTTGGACATTATTCTAGGTGTGATGGGAAGCCAAGCCAGATATTAGGCAAAGCGATGTCATAAACTGCTTAGTTTATGCTCCATGAGAGCAAGAATCTCTGCCTGTTTTGTTTTCTGATGTTTCCCAAGCCTCTCAAACATTGTCTGATATTGAGTATGTGCTCAATTAATGTGTATTGATCTGAAAAAACATACTTAAGGATCTTTCTGCCAGTTTTGGGTAGGGGGAAAGTGGAATGTTAATGTTTTCTGAGTGAATGAATAAACGCATCATCTGAGTCTTCCTGACAGTGGTTCTTATTATGAATAGTAATTGTGATCATGGTAAGAATCTTGTAATTTCATTTGCTAATGAAGTCTTATGGATTCTTGGGTTTTTTTGTACTCTCTCAGTCATATCTGAATTCCAAAAATCTACCAAAGAAGACAAACTCTCATGACAGGAAGGTGGATATAATTCTCTAGATTTTATATGTATTCATCTAATGACAAAAACAATACTAATTAATTTGATCACTGCAGTAAATACTTGGTCAATTCAGAGGAGAAATACATTATGTAACAGTCACTTCATTTAAGGTCATTAAACTGAGGAAATATATGAGTGCATCCAGTTGAGTAGCCTGGGGTAGGTACTCCTTTGCATGAAGTAGTACTCATTGCATTTTCTATGGCACTGGGTCTGCTAAGGTCAGTGATTCTTTGTCTGCATCCTGTCATGGAAAACAAATGGGCTACAGCTAATAGACTGTATTTTCTTGCCAGTTGTTGGAACCCATTGCGCCATCCATTGTCAAGATTGGTGAAATGAGTGGATTCATTGTGGTATATTGACATAACCATAGATTGACTATAACAGTTATTGTTCATTGACTAGGAACATATTCTTTCATAGTTCCTGTATTATAAACAGTGCTTTCTGAGTTTTTGTTATTCTGTCTCTTGCTTTCTTCACATATTTGCTATGAGAAATGTATTCCTCAGGTAGCCTCTGCTGATTGCGTGAGTAGTTTATTCAATATTACTTAGAAAAGGAACACAGCATCTTTGCCAGTGATAGAATAAGAGAGCAACAACTTGGCTCAATCTTTAATAACCAAAATAAAGAAGCAAATCAGAGAGCGGAGATAAAATATTTTGGGAGTAGCGGTCCTGGAAGTCAGTGATGGCTAAATTGTTTTGTTATTCTGGAAGATTTCCTTTATCCTCTTAGGTCTCAGTTTCACCATCTATCAAGAGGCCTGGACTTAATTAACATTAAGATCTTATTACAATTGGGGTCATTTAGTTTAAAAGGTTAGAAACCCACTCAAACTTTGTTTTACTAAAGGGGAATTTTCTTGAAGGATACAAGTTTCTCCTGATGGATTGAAAGTGGGAAGTGCATTATACTTCAATAAAGCTGGGGAAAAAATGTAGAAAGTGAAAATCACCTATAGCTCCTCTTATCTTCATCTTCCTCGCATAGGCGTTTTCTCTGTATGGACTTCTCTACGTTTTGGCTGTGCTTCTATCAAATATCTCTGGTTCCAGTTCTGTACGATCTTCCAGTTAAAAATTGTGTATAGAGTCCACCTAGAATGTCTGCATTTTAATTACAAATTTCTAGGAGAGAAAATGCCTTTGACTCAGCTGGAGTTAGATGTCTAGCCTTGGTCCAATCAACTGTCAAGTGGTTAGTCATTCAATGTCCACGGACTATGTGAGCTGATACTCACAGAACAGAATAAGCCAACCAAATAAGAGGTTCACCACAGATCTCTTATATAGCCCTGTGACACCACATATAAATGGCTGTTTTTCTTCTGAAATTGTATAAATTTGTATTTTGTATGAGGGAAAAGTCCTGAAATAACCATCGTTTCTTAAGCAACAAAGTAACAGAGATTTGAACTGAAAACACACATGGAGACAGGCTTGTGAGTAGAAATTTCCAGTGGAAGTTATTTTTCCCTTCCAGTGAGGGCAAGGGAAAGAGAAGCATGCTTTCTTGGAAAAAGGATGTATTCTTTGGGCTCTTAGGGTTTTTTTTTTCTGGATTCTTCCTTAGTGTTTCCACTTTGACAAATTCTGGGATGTGTCTCCTTTTCTCATGTAGTTGAGAAAGCCTCAACTCAAGGTCTTCAAAAAACTCTTAGGCTGCGAGCTGACTGTTCTTCACTTACCTTTAAGAGTTACTAGTTTCATTAAGTTTGGGAGCTCTGCAGTTTCCTTACTTGTATAGTTGTTTCAGCTTGAAAGTTTGTTCAGGGTCTTCAATCTGTCATCTAGTAGAAAAAGAAATATGAGGGCGTGGATTTAACTCTAAACTAGAAACCATCTTATGTAATTTTTAAAATTCATTTTTTATTTTATTGCAGTAAGATTGGATTATCACATTATATAGCTTTCGGATGTACATCGTAATATATTTCGAATTCTGTGTAGATTACATCGTGTTCACCACCCAAAGACTAATTGCAATCAGTCACCTCACATATAAGCCTAATCACCCCTTTCGCCCTCCTCCCTCTCTCTCCCTTTCCCCTCTGGTTACTACCAATCCAATCTCTGTTGCTATGTGTTTGTGTGATGCTGTTTTTAGTATCTACTTATGAGTGAGATCATATGGTATTAGGACTTTCTTCCTCTGACTTATTTCACTTAGCATAATACCGTCAAGGTCCATCCATGTTGTCACAAATGGCCGGATTTCATCATTTCTTATGGCTGAGTAGTATTCCATTGTGTATATATACCACATCTTCCATTCATACCCTGATGGGCACCTAGGTTGCTGCCAAGTCTTGGCTATTGTGAATAAGGCTGTGGTGAACATAGAGGTGCATCTATCTTATCCATTAGTGTTTTCAAGTTCTTTGGATAAATACCTGGGAGTGGAATAGCTGGATCATATGGTAGATCTACTCTTAATTTTCTGAGAAAACTCCACACTGCTTTCCATAGTGGCTGCACCAGTTTGCACTCCCACCAGCAGTGTACCAGGGTTCCCTTCTCTCCACATCCTCTCCAACACTTATTGTTTCCTGTCTTGTTAATTATAGCCATTCTGACCGGAGTGAGGTGATACCTCATTGTAGTTTTGATTTGCATTTCCCTGGTAGTTAATGATGTTGAACATCTTTTCACATGCCTGCTGTCCATCCGTATATTTTCTTTGGTGAAATCTCTGTTCAGATCTTTTGCCCATTTTTGAATTGGGTTGTTGGTTTTTTTGTTGTTGAGCTGTATTAGTTCTTTGTGTATTTTGGATATTAACCCCTTATCTGATATATGGTTTGCAAATATCTTCTCCCAGTTGTTAGGTTGTCCTTTTGTTTTTTGGATGGTTTCCTTTGCTGTGCAGACGATTTTTAGTTTGATGTAGTACCATTTGTTCATTTTTTCTTTTGTTTCCCTTGCCAGGTCAGACATGGTATTTGAAAATATGTTGCTAAGATGGATGACAGAGAGAGTGCTGCCTATGTTTTCTCCTAGAAGTTTCGTGGTTTCAGGTCTTACATTCAAGCCTTTAATCCATTTTGGGTTGATTTTTTTACATGGTATAAGATAATGGGCTACTTTCATTCTTTTGCATGTGGCTGTCCAGTTTTCCCAGCACCATTTTTTGAAGAGACTCTCCTTTCTCCATCGTATGCTCTTGGCTCCCTTGTCGAATATTAGCTGTCCATAGATGTGTGGGTTTATTTCTGGGCTCTCACTTCTGTTCCATTGATCTATGTGTCTGTTTTTGTGCTAGTACTGTGCTGTTTTGGTTACTATGGCTTTGTAGTATATTTTGAAATCAGAGAATGTGATACCTCCAGCTTTGTTCTTTTTCCTCAGGATTCATTTGGCTATTCAGGGTCTTTTGTTGTGCCGTATAAATTTTAGAATTCTTCGTTCTATTTCAGTAAAAAGTGCTGTTGGAACTTTGTTCAGGATTGCATTGAATCTGTAGATTGCTTTAGGAAGTATGGACATTTTAATGATGTTAGTTCTTCCAATCCAAGAGCACCGAATATCTTTCCATTTCTTTGTGTCTTCTTCAATTTCTTTCAACACTGTTTTATAGTTTTCGGTGTACAAATCTTTCACCTCTTTGGTTAAGTTTGTTCCTAGGTATTTTATTCTTTTTGTTGTAATTGTAAATGGGGTTGTATTCGTCATTCTTCTTTCTGCTACTTCGTTGTTAGTGTATAGAAACACAACTGATTTTTATATGTTGATGTTGTGTGCTGCAACTTGACTGTATTCATTTATTATTTCTAAAAGTTTTTTGGTGGATTCCTTAGGGTTTTCTAGATATAAAATCATGTCATCTGCAAAGAGTGACAGTTTCATTTCTACTTTTCCAATTTGGATCCCTTCTATTTCTTTTTCTTGCCTGATTGCGCTAGCTAGGACTTTCAATGCAATGTTAAATAAGAGTGGTGAGAGTGGGAATCTTTGTCTGGTTCCTGTTCTTAGAGGGATAGCTTTCAATTTTTCTCCATGGAGAATGATATTTGCTGTGGGTTTGTCATATATGGCCTTTATTATGTTGAGGTATTTTCCCTCTATATCCATTTTGTTTAGAGTTTTTATGATAAATGGATGCTGTATCTTGTGAAATTCTTTCTCTGCCTCTATTGAGAAGACGTGAGTTTTATTCTTCATTTTGTTAATGTGATGCATCACGTTGATTGATTTGTGGATGTTGAATCATCCCTACAACCCTGGAATATAACCCACTTGATCATGATGTATGATCTTTTTAATGTATTGTTGTATTCAATTTGCTAGTATTTTGTTGAGGATTTTTGCATTGATATTCATCAGTGATATTGGCCTCTAATTTTCTTTTTTTGTGTTGCTCTTGTCTGGTTTTGGTATCAGGATAATGTTGCCTTTGTAGAATGAGTTAGGAAGCCTCCCCTCCTCTTCAATTTTTTAGAACATATTAAGAAGGATAGGTATTAACTCTTCTTTGAGTGTTTGGTAGAATTCACCAGGGAAGCCATCTGGTCCTGGACTTTTTTTGGGGGGAGATTTTTGACTACTGTTTTGATCTTCTTACTGGTGATAGGTCTACTCTAATTCTCTACTTCTTCTAGATTCAGATTTGGAAGGTTGTATGATTCTAAGAATTTATCCATTTCTTCTAGATTATGCAGTTTGTTGGTGTACAGTGTTTCATAGTATTCTCTTGTAATTTTTTGTATTTCTGAGTTTTCCATTGTAACACCTCCTCTTTCATTTCTGATTTTATTTATTTGAGCCTTCTCCATTTTTTTCTTGGTGAGTCTAGGTAAAGGTTTGTCAATTTTGTTTGTCTTTTCAAAGAACCAGCTCTTAATTTCAGTAATCCTTTCTACTGTTTTTTTTAGTCTCTATTTCATTTATTTGTGCTCTGATTTTTATTATTTCCTTCCTTCTGCTGATTTTGGTTTTATTTGGTCTTCTTTTCCATTTCCTTTAGGTACGTTGTTAGATTGATTATTTGGGATTTTGCTTCTTTGTTGAGGTAGCCCTGAATTGCTATAAACGTCCTTCTTAGAACTGCTTTTGCTGTATCCCATAGATTTTGGTGTGTCGTATTTTCATTTTCATTTGTCTACAGGTACTTTTTGATTTCTCCTTTGATTTCTTTATTGACTCAATCATTGTTCAGTAACATTTTGTTTAATCTCCACATTTTTGTGACTTTTCTGATTTTCTTCCTGTAGTTGATTTCTAGTTTCATACCTTGTTGGTCAGAAATGATGCTTGGTATTATTTTGGTCTTCTAAAATTTATTGAGACTTGTTTTGTGGCCTAATATGTGGCCAATTGTGGAGAATATTCGATGTGCATTTGAAAAGAATGTGTATTCTTCAGTTTTTGGATGGAGTGTTCTATATATATCTACTAAGTGCATCTGGTCTAATGTGTCATTTGAGGCCAATGTTTCCTTCTTGATATTCTGTTTGGATGATCTATCCACTGGTGTCAGTGGAGTGTTAAAGTCCCCTACTATTATTGTGTTGCTGTCTATTTCTCCTTTTACATCTGTTAATAGTTTCTTTATATATTTAGGTGATCCTCTGCTGGTACATAGATATTTACAAGTGTTATATCTTCTTGTTGGATTGTTCCCTTTATCAGTATGTAGTGCCCTTCTTTGTCTCCTTACAGTTTTTGTTTTGAAGTTTATTTTTTCTGATATAAGTTTTGCCTTATTTTCTTTGCCATTTGCATGGAGTATCTTTTTCCATCCTTCCACTTTCAGTTTGTGAGTGTCTTTAGCTTTGAATTGTGTCTCTTGTATGCAGCATATATATGGGTCTTGTTTTTTTATCTGTTCAGCCACCGCATGTCTTTTAATTGGAGCACTAAGTTCGTTGACATTTAAAGTAGCTATTGATAAAAATGTATTTATTGCCATTTTGTTACTTTTTTTCTAGGTGTTTTAGTAGTTCTTCTCTGTTCCTTTCTTCTTCTCTTGCTCTCTTCCCTTGTTGTTTGATGGCTTTCTTTAGTAATATGTTTGATTTCTTTCCTCTTACTTGTTTGTTTACTTATTATAGGTTTCTGGTTTGTGATTACCATGAGGTTCCTATATAATATACTACATATATAGCAATCTATATTGAGTTGATAGTCTCTTTAGCTTGACATCTTTCTAAAACCTCTACTCTTTTACTACTCTCCTTCCACATTTTATGTTTTTGAAATCATAACTAATCTCTTGTTTTGTGTGTGTCTATCCATTACCCTCTTATCATTGAAATAGGTGGTTTTAGTACTTTTGTCTTTTAACCTTCATGTTATCTTCATAGGTAGTTGATCTGCTACCTTTACCGTATTTTTGCCTTTACCAGTGATTTTATCGCCTCTTTTTTTTTTTGAGAATTTTCTTGTCCCTATTTGTGGTCTTCTCTTTCCCACTTAAATAAGTCCCTTCAGCATTTCTTGTAGAACTTGTTCCTTGGTGATAAACTCCTTTAATTTTTGCTTGTCTGGAAAGCTCTTTATCTCTCCTTCCATTCTGAATGATAACCTTGCTGGATAGAGTATACTTGGCTGTAGGTTTTTTCCTTTCAGCACTTTAAATAAGTCATGCCACTCTCTTCTAGCCTGTAGGGTCTTGGCTGAGAAGGCTGCTGATAGTGTTATGGGCTTTCCTTTGTATGTCTCTTGTTCCCCTTCTCTTGCCACTTTTAGGATTCTCTTTATCTTTAATTTTGGACATTTTAATTATAATGTGTCTTAGTATGGGCTTGTTTGGTTCTCATCTTGTTTGGTTCTCTCTGTGATTCCTGTACTTGGATGTACGTTTCCTTCCTTAGGTTAGGAAATTTTCAGCTATTATTTCTTAAAATAGATTTTCTACCCCTTTATCTCTCTGTTCTCCTTCTGGGACACCTATAATGCAAATGTTAGTGTACCTAATATTGTCCCAGAGTTACTGGGACAGTTACAGTTTACTGTTACTTAGACATTTCTTGTCCTTTTTAATTATTTTTCTTTTATCTGTTTAGCTTGAGAGATTTCCTCTAGTCTTTATTCCAGCTCACTGATCCGTTCCTCCATATCATCTTCTCTGCTGTTGACTCCTTCTAGTGAATTTTTCCTCTCCAGTACTGTATTCTTCATTTCTGATTGGTAATTTTTTTTTATTTTCCAATTCTTTGTTGATATTCTCACTGTGTTCATCCAGTATTCTCCCAATATCAGTGAGCATCCTTGTGAGTTTTTGTCTGAATTTTTTGTCAGGTAGATTGCTTATTTCTGTTTCATTTAGTTGTTTTTCTGGGGTTTTATCCTGTTCCCTTCCTTAGAATGTATTCCTTTGCCTCCTCACTATGCCTCTTTCTCTGTGCTTATATCTATGTATTAGGTGAGTCAGCTATGTCTCCTGAACTTGGAGAAGTGGCTTTATATAAGAGATGCCTTTTGAGGCCCAGCAGTGTGCTTCTCTCTCATTACCAGTCCAAATGATCCAGGATTGACCCCTATGTGGGTTACTTGTGTCCTTCTGCTGTGGCAGGGTTGCTCTCACTGCAGGTATCCTGGGAGTCTAGTCTTTTCCTCCCTGGCCAGCTCTTTGTAAATCAGGCTTGGGGAGCCCAAGCACCATTGGCTACAAGGTCTAATAGCACACTCCTGTTGCAGTTTTCCTGCTAATTGAGTAGGTGCCCAGTGTAGCTCATTGCTAGGCTCAGGGGCTTACAGTTGCTGTAGGCCTGAGGACTGCAAGGCTGTTTTCAGCTCTCTTAGGATTGCAGCTGAGTGGGGCTGGCCCTAGGCATGGGAGCACCCAATTGTTTCAGGCTTTGGCAGGTGGAGCTGATCCTCTTTGTGGCTGTTTGTGAAGCACAGGTCTTGTGCCACTGATAAGCCCTGCCCCCCACAGGACCACACACACCATCAAAACAGCCCTAGTCCATGCAAACTTCCTGACTCCTTGGAGTATACCCAGTCCCCTCCTGCAGAGGCCTCCAGCTCTCCATCAACACTTCCCACAGTTCACACAGGTCCTGCTCAACAGAGGTGGACACACTCACCTGCTTATAGAGGACCAAGGCACCCAGTCTATGACAAGTTGCTTGAGAGCTTGCTGTTGGATAGGGCCAGTCCCTAGGACAGGCTGCCTGCTCTCGATGAACTGGATTAAATCTGTGCTCTAGTGGGTGTGGCAGACCCCTAGGCTATTAGGCCAGGGGAAGTACTTCAATGTCATTTTCCAGGTCAATCAGTGTCAACATGCCTGTACTAGGTCACGATGATGGTGGCACCAATGTCTTAGTCTCTGGAGAGGTCTCACCTCTCACTGAGATGCACCTAGAGTCTGCCGGTGAGTCTCTTTTCACCAAGGGACTGTGCAGCTGTGTTTTTGGTGATTCTAGGTTGCTCTCTGAGGTTGGTGAATTTGTGCACGGGCCCTTTAAGAGCTGAGTTTTTCAGCTTTTGTCCTATAGCTTTTCTGGGGGTATGCCCTGTTGCAGTTAACAGCCAATGAAGACAGATACTAGGCCACTCGTCTCAGTTGTGCTGAGTCTGAAGGATGCTTATAGTGGTAATGTGCCCCTGCTAAGGTCCACGATTCTCCAGGGAGGACTGTGTACATTAGGGTGGCTCCCGCCCAGCTAGCTGTGAAGTTCTGCCTCTTATGAAGGTGGCTTTTTTCTCTCCAGGAGGAATTTCTACCTCTTCTGCCTCAATCATGTCTGTCACTTGTTGTAGGTTTCTTTTTATCCAGTTTTCAGTTTAGTCTCTAGGGCACTTTTTCCAAGAATACTTGTAACCTAGTTGTGTTTGTGGGAGGAGGTAGTTCAGAGTCGGCCTATGCCACCATCCTGACAAGATCTCCATTTTATGTAATTTTTAAAAAGAATCTTGTGCTCCCATAGTAGCTTCATAGGAAGTAGGTCATAGGAAGTACAGTGTCATTTATTCTTTCATTTGTTCTTGTAGATAACATAAGCTTAGCACTTGTCTGGAAGTGTGAGAAAAAAGATCATTCAGGCTTTTAAGTGCTTTCAAAAAATAAAGTCAGTTTCCTCGGACATGGAAAGGTCCCTTTCTGTTCTCTCCAGGGAGAAATAATTATACTGTAGTGTTGGTTGTTTATTTGCTTATTATCATAAAATAAATAAAGAAACATCCAGATGTGGAAAACATGCTATTTCTACAGAGTTTACGTCCATCAGGTTTGTCCCCTGTGTTTGCTTCTATGGTTCCTCCTGCTTGGCTGTTTTAAGGTTGTTGTTTGGCTTCTGAAAACGTAATGAATGATAGCTGTAGATGCAATTTTCAGATTCTAAACTGGCTAATGTTCAAATAGTTTGTCAAACCTCTTTGTAATATCTGGATTAAAGTCATGAAAATGAAAGAGAAGGCAATGGTGAAAGAAATTTGCAGGCTATAAAATCAGAACTAGCAAATGCTAATCAGCTGTATAAGTTAATTGGATTTTGAAAAGAACCAAAATGAGAATGTTGAAAGTAGATTAAGTTCAGGCTTAATCAGGCTAATATTAATTCTGATCAATTTACCTAATAATTTAGGCCCTCTCTTCCTTGAGAAATAGCACCCCTGCTTATAGCTGGAAGATCTTCAGAATGGTAGCATATGGTGCAAGCATCTGTAAGTTGCAGCTGTGCATCAGAGCTGCTACTTTGTGGTTTGGGCAAGACCACAGCTTAAATAAATATTTCCAGAGCCCTGATATAATGGTAAACATAGTGCAGAGGCTGAACTTGAATACACAAGGCCCTAAACACAGAGCCAATTTTCTGCATAACTGGAAACTAAGAATGTTTGAATATTATAACTCCCTACATCTTCTATCAGGTTCCCCAACTGCTATGCTCACAGTGACCTCCAGGAGCCTTTTGGTTCTATAGGCCCATCTCTCAGCTCCAGTTCATAGACATCCAAACCTAAACACAGCCATTCTTTATACCTTCTCCTCCCACCCTAACATCAAATCTTTCTGTCCTATATTCCATGATCTTGGAATTTCACCCTGTAAACTAAGTAAGTCGAAAGCTTGAAAAGTTTGAAAGCATTTTTAAGATAATAAGGCTCCTATCTATTAAAACTCTTGCATTAATTTTTTTTCTATTCTGAGCATCAAACCCAAGAACATCATGAAAGGATTCCATAGTGCAAAGAAGCTACCAGATTTACTCACCATGAATACTATGGCTGAATAATTGTTGATTCATAGTGACCAGCTGCAAACTGTACATAAAGTTGTAGCATTTCCCTTGGTTTGAAGATGAAAGATCTACTTAATTATGTTTATTTTATTTTATATACAAATAAATATAGGATGCATTCCATAAAAATTATTAAAATGTTAGAATTTTGGCACTTGAGAAAACATTTCAATGAAATAGAAAATTCACTTAGGTGTGAAATGTAGCCCTAAATGATGCTGCATATTTAGAAACCACCATTTATCCATAGGAGAGGATATGAGTAAGAGATAGAAGCTGAGATCCTAGAGTTATATTTTAAAAACAAGTTTTATTTTCCTATTCTCATATTTGGGCCCAACTCCTCAAGTATGAGTCTGGCAGTGGAATAGTGCATTCAGGGTTAATACTCAGTTTCATTTCTAATTAATCATTCTGGGTTTTCTTCCTGGCAAAGATTGCACATTCTGTCTGTTTAATTTGGAAAGATTAAAATTACAGTAAATAATTTCACCTGAAAAACTAAATTCAAGTGGATATTGAAATCGGTTAAGATTTCTGGTGTCAAATCATTTCTGGGTTTAAGATAATGTTAACTCCAATTAGAAAAAGACCCATCAAAGAACCTCAGAAACATGGTAGAGAGAGCTGTTCCCTTGGTGTCTCCCCCTTTTGAACTGCAGCTAAATGGACACTCACTGACCAATAGAGGAAGCCCACACAGCACGATAGGATGTCTGAGAGGCACATGCAGCTATACTTCTGAGGGTGGACAGACTGGCCCCACAGGAAGTGGCAGAGATAGGTGAGCATGCCCTGTTCTCCCCCAGTAGCCCTGTGCATGCACAAGAATGCTTTCCAACCTGGTGCAAACACCCAGAAAGTGGGAACACACACCAGGGTGACTGTAGGAGGAGACAGTGGTAACCCTTAGCCTGTGCTTGTGGTCATGCTCCTGGTGGGGAGGGGGAGCCCACCGTGCCCCTGTGCCACCAAGGAGCAGCCATAGCTCAATTCCCAGCAAAGAAGCACTTCCCACTAAGTACAGAGGCCCGATGGAATGTGGACCTGGCTGTAAACAGAGTCTGCAGAAGATCTAAGTGCTGGAACAAAGGCTACCCAGGCTCGCACCAGTGCTCACAGTGCTGCCGAACCCCCAAAGAGGAAATGTGTCCTGGGCAGCTCTGGGAACAGGCGCAGCAGCTTTGAGCCTCTTCAGGCTCACTTTTCTGTGGGGGGGCCCACCATGCTTTTGTGCCACCAAGGAGCAGCCCTAGCTTGCGTCCCAACGAGGAAGTTCTGCCCATGAAACACAGAGGCCCCATGGACCGTGGAATGGACTGTAAACAGAGTCTGCAGCAGATCTAAGTGTTGGAACAAATGGTACCCGGCCGCACACGAGTGCTTACAGTGCTGCTGAGCCCCCAAAGAGGGACGTATCCTGGGTGCATGGGGGAAGAGGCAGTGGCAGCTTTTAGCCCACTGATAATCACTTTCTGGAAGGGAGTGGGAGCTTAGAGTGCCCCTGAGGTGCCAAAGAGTGGACGTAGCCCAGCGAGGAAGACCTGCCCACCAGGGAAAGTCGACACAACTGCCTAAACACTCCCCAGGCTGGGGCAAGCACCCATAATACCCCACAGCTTCAATCAGACAGGATGGGGTCAGAAATACTCCTCCTACTTCCCCATAGTGGTAACAGGGGGAATATGCATCCTAAGAATAACACAAATGTCCCGACAAAAGATTAGCTTATCAAGCACCATGAGAAACTGCAACAGCAATTCAGACAAGAAGGAAAATGACAATTCTTCAGAAACAAATACTGAAGACATAGGAATATACAACCTAAAGGACAGAATTCAAAATAGCCATCGTAAGGGAATCTCAACAACTTACAAGAAAAGACAGAAAGACAATTCAAGGACCTCAACAATAAAATGAATCTCTTCACCAGAGACACTGAAATTATAAAAAAACAAAAACAAAAAATCAAACAGAAATACTATATATGAAAAACTCAATTAATGAAATAAAAAAAAATCTGAAATCATTAAGAAGTAGAACTGATCTTGTGGATGAAAGAGTTAGTGTTCCTCAGGATAAAAATGTAGAAATTCGACAGGTGGAGGAGGAGACAAAATTAAGATTTAAAAAAAAACGAAGAACTTTGGGAAATATCTGACTCAATTAGGAAAAATAAGATAAGGATGATAGGTATTCCAGAGGGAGAAGAGTGGGAGAAAGGAGTGGAGAGCTTGTTTAAGAAATAATTGCTGCGAACTTCCCAAACCTGGGGATGGTTTTAGATTTACAGATAAATGAAGCTAATCATATGCCCAACTTCATCAATGCTAGAAGACCTTCTCCAAGGTATATGATAGTAAAAATGGGAAAAGTTTGTGATAAAGAATAAATATTAGGAGCAGCAAAGCAGAAGAAAATAACCTACAAAGGAAACCCAATCAGGCTTTCAGCAGATTTCTTGGCAGAAACCCTACAGGCTAAGAGAGAATGGAATGATATATTCAAATTACTGAAAGACAAACTTTCAGCCAAGAATACGCTACACAGTGAAACTTTTCTTCAGATAAAATGGAGAAATAAAAGCTCTCCCAGATAAACCAAAGCTGAGGGAGTTCATTGCCACTAGACCTCCTCTACAAGAGATAATGAAAGATGCCCTCACACTGGCAACAAAAAGGCAAAGGTTTACAAAGCTATGAACAAGGAGATAAATAGAAAGGCATGATCAGACACCTGCAGCTCTCTACCAGAACAAGGATACAAAGGCTCAATTACAACTTAAAAGAGAAAGGGAAAGAAAGCATCAAAAGTAATGATAAACACTTCAACTTAGCCACAAACTCACAAAATTAAAAACAGAACAATTTGCAATGACAGTTACTCTGAAGGGGCGAGGAAATGGAGGGAACCTGTTTACGTCAATGGAGATAAGAGGCTATAAGAAATGAACTATCTCAGCTCCAAAATCTCTCATACAATCCCCACAGTAACCTCTAAACAAAAAATCAGAGCAGAGCCACAATTCACATAAACAGAGAAAACTGAGAAATTCCCCTCAGGAAACCAACAAAATGAAATGGCAGTCAGAGATACAAAGGAAGAGAAACAGTGAAACATAGAACAACCAGAAAACAAGAGATAAAGTGGTAGCATTAAGCCCTCGTATAATAATAATCACTCTAAATGTAAATGGCTTGAATTCTCCAATCAAAAGACACAGAGTAGCTGGATGGATTAAAGAATAAGACCCAACAATATGCTGCCTCCTGGAAAGGCACCTCAGCTCCAAAGAAAAACATAGGCTTAGAGTGAAGGCATAGAAGACAATACTCCAAGCTAATGGCCAACAAAAGACAGCAGGTCTTGCCATACTTTTATCAGACAGAGCAGACTTCAAGTTAAAAAAGACACTAAGAGACAAAGAGGGGCAGTATATAATGATAAAAGGGACATTCCACCAAGAGGACAAAACCCTTATTAATATATAGACACCTAACACAGGGGCACCAAAGTACATAAAGCAGTTATTAACAGAGCTAAAGGAAGAAATTAACAGCAACACAATAATAGTAGGGCAGCTCAACATCCCGCTTACATTAAGGGAGAGATCATCCAGACAAAAAGTCAACAAGGAAATAGTAGATTTAAATGAACCATTTGACCAGATGGACTTATTAGATATATATATAGGGTATTCCATCCAAAAACAGAAGAATATACTTTCTTCTCACATGCCCATAGAACATTCTCAAAGAGAGATGATATGTTGGGTGACAAGGCAAGCCTCAATAAATTTAAGAAGATTATAGAGCCAGCCCCATGGCCGAGTGGTTAAGTTTATGCACTCTGCTTTGGCAGCCCATGGTTTCACTGGCTCGGGTCCCAGGCATGGACATGGCACCACTTGTTAGGCCATGCTGAGTTGGCATCCCACAGAGCACGACCCGAAGGACCTAAAACTAGAATATAAAACTATGTACTGGGAGAATTTGGGGAGAAAAAGCAGAAGAAAAAGAAGATTGGCAACAGTTGTTAGCTCAGGTGCCAATCTTTAAAAGAAAAAGAAAATTAAGAAGATTGAAATCATCCCAACCTTTTTTTCTGACCACAATGCTGTGAAGCTAGAAATAAACCACAAGAACAAAACTAGGAAACTCAGAAATATCTGGAGAGTACACAACGTGCTATTCAACAAACATTCAAGAAATCAAAGAAATCAAAGGGGAAGTTAAAAAATAACTGGAGACAAATGAAAATGAAAATACTGCATACCAACTATTAGGGGATGCAGCAAAAGTGGTCATAAGGGAGAAATTCATAACAATACAGGCAGACCTCAGCAAGTAATAAAAATGTCAAATAAGTAATCTTAAAATGCACCTAACAAAGCTAGAAAAAGAAGAACAAAGCCCAAAGTCAGCAGGAGGAAAGAAATAATAAAAATCAGAGCAGAAATAAATGAAATAGAGACTAAAAAACAGTAGAAAGGATTAATGAAACTACGAGCTGATTCTTTGAGAAGATAAACAACATTGACAAACCCTTATCCAGACTCACCAAGAAAAAAGAGAGAAGGCTCAAATAAATAAAATTAAAAATGAAAGAAGAGAAATTACAACAGATACTGCAGAAATACAAAGGATTATAAGAGAATACTATGAAAACCTATATGCCCACAAATTTGATAAACTGGAAGAAGTGGATGAATTGCTAGACTCATACAACCTCCTGAAACTGAATCAAGAAGGAACAGAGAATCTGAATAGACAAATCACAAGTACGGAGATTGAAACAGTAATCAAAAACCTCCCCCAAAACAGAAGTCCAGGACCAGATGGCTTCTCTGGAGAATTCTACGGAACATTCAAAGAAGACTTAGTGCCTATCCTTCTCAAACTATTCCAAAAAATTGAAGAGGATGGAACACTTGCTAACACATTTTATGAGGCCAATATTACCCTGATACCAAAACCAGAGAAGGACGACATGAAGAAGGAAAACTATAGGCCAGTTGGAAAAAAGGGGAGACTGAGAAGTTCCCCTCAGAAAACCAGCAAAATGAAATGGCAGTCAGAAATACAAAGGAAGAGAAACCGTGGAAAAATAGAACAACCAAAAACAAGAGATAAAATGGCAGCATTAAGCCCTTATATAACAATAATCACTCTAAATGTAAATGGATTGAATTCTCTAATCAAAAGAAACAGAGTAGCTGGATGGATTAAAAAACAAAACCCAACAGTATGCTTCCTCCAATATCAGGCCAATGTCACTGATGAACTTAGATGCAAAAATCCTCAACAAAATATTGGCATACCAAATACAGCAATACATTAAAAGAATTGTACACCGTGATCAAGTGGGATTCATTCCAGGAATGCAGGGATGGTTCAACATCTGCAAATCAATCAATGTGATACACAACATTAACAAAATGAGGAATAAGAAACACATGATCATCTCAATAGATGCAGAGAAAGCATTTGACAAGATCCAATATCCATTTATGACAATAACTCTCAATAAAATGGGTATTGAAGGAAAGTACCTCAACATAATAAAGTCCATATATAACAAACCCACAGCCAACATCATACTTAATGGTGAAAAACTGAAAGCCATTCCTCTGAGGACAGGAACAAGACAAAAGTGCCTACTCTCACCCTTCTTATTCAACATAGTACTGGGGTATTGGCCAGAGCATTTAGGCAAGGAAAAGAAATAAAAGGAATCCAAATTGGAAAGGTAGAAGTGAAACTTTCGCTATTTGCAGATGACATGATTTTATATAGAGAAAATCCTAAAGAATCCACCAGAAAACTATTAGAAATAATCAGCAACTACAGCAAAGATGCAGGTATACAAGGTCAATTTTAAAAAATCAGTTGCATTCCTATACACTAGCAATGAACTAGCAGAAAAAGAAATCAAGAATACAATTCCATTTACAGTTGCAGCAAAAAGAATAAAATACCTAGGAATACACTTAACCAAAGAAATGGAAGTCCTGTACACTGAAAACTATAAGACATTATTGAAAACATTTGAGAAGACATAAAGAAATGGAAAGATATTCCATGTTCATAGGTCGGAAGAATAAACATAATTAAAATGTCCATACTACTGAAAGCAATCTACAGATTCAATGCAATCCCAAGCAAAATCCCAATGACATTCTTCTCAGAAATAGAAAAAGAATACAAAAATTTATATGGAACAACAAAAGATCACACATAGCCAAAGCAGTCCTGAGGAAAAACAACAAAACTGGAGGGATCACAATCCCTGGCTCCAAAGCATACTACAAAGCTATAGTAATCAAAACAACATGGTACTGGCACAAAAACAGACAAACAGATCAATGGATCAGAATTGAAAGCCCAAAAATAAAACCACACATCTGTGGACAGTTATTCTTTGCCAAAGGAGCCCAGAGCATACAAGAGAGACAGCAAAGTCTCTTCAATAAATGGTACTGGGAAAACTGGACGGCACATGCAAAAGAATGAAAGTAGACCATTATCTTTCACCATACACAAAAATTGACTCTAAATGGATTAAAGATTTGAACGTAAGAACTGAAACTATAAAAATCTTAGAAGAAAATATAGATAGCGCATTCTTCGACATTGGTCTTCGCCACATCTTTTAGAATACCATGTCTACTAGGGTAATGGAAACAAAAGAAAAAGTTAACAAATGGGACTACATCAGACTAAAAAGCTTCTGCAAAGCAAAGGAAACTGTGAACAAAATGGAAAGACAACCCATCAACTGTTAGAAAATATTTGCAAATCATTTATCAGACAAGGGGTTGATCTCCAAAATATATAAAGAACTCACACAACTCAACAAAAAAACAACCAAAAACCTGATCAAAAGATGGTCAGAAGATAAGAACAGACATTTTTCCAAGGAAGATATACACATGGCCAACAGGCACACAAAAAGATGCTCAATACCACTAATTATTAGGGAAATACAAATAAAAATTACAAGATATCACCTTATACTAGTCAGAATGGCTATAATTACCAAGACAAAAAACAAGAAATGTTGGAGAGGATGTGGAGAAAAGGGAATGTTCATACACTGCTGGTGGGAATGCAAACTGGTGCAGCCACTATGGAAAGCAGTATGGAGATTCCTCAAAAAGCTAAAAATAGAAATACCATATGTCCCACTATTGGGTATCTACCCAAACTACTTGAAATTAGCAGTCCGAAGTAAAATATGTACCCGTATGTTCATTGCAGCATTATTCACAATAGCCAAGACATGGAAGCAATCCAAGCGCCCATTGACTGATGGTTAAAGAAGATGTGGTATATATCTATACAATGGGATACTACTCAGCCAGAAAAACACGAAGTCATCCCATTTGCAACAACATGAATGAATCTGTAGGGTATTGTGCTAAGCGAAATAAGCCAGACTGAGAAAGACAAACACCATATGATTTCACTAAAATGTGGAATATAAACAAAGACATGGACAAAGAAAACAGTCCAGTGGTTACCAGGGGAACTGGGGTGGGAGGTGAGCACAGGAGGTAAAGGGGAGCACTTGTGTGATGACAGACAAGAAATAATGTACAACTGAAATTTCACAATGATATATAACTGTTATGAACTCAATAAAAAAAAGAAAAGAAAAAGACCCATAAAGTAGCATGTAATTGCTTCATACCATGAAAGTCCAGGCCCCCCATCATTATAATTCTTTTTGATTTAAATTACGAGATGGCTTACCTTTGGACTAAGTGGTATTAGAGGAGAGTCTTGCATTGAGAAAATTCTGTAGTTAACATTTTAAATAATTATTTTTCTTAATTTTATTGTTACAGAATGTTCAATATCTGATCCCCATGGCAATCTAAATAATGAGAACAAAGTCTTGGGAAAAAAAAGTTGCTTGCTCCCCATTAAGGAACGGATAGGGGTTTTTATTTGGGGTTTTAAGTCAGGGAGTGGGGCCGTGGCCTTCTTGGTCAGCATTTTCCCATTGGCCTGTGTCTAGGGCTGCTTCCAGCGAAGGAGACAAAGGATTTCTCAGATGAATGTCCTTGGCTGTTTATCTCCATGGTGGAGGGAGACTGATGTCAGGAAGCCAAGGAGTTGGGCCTGGGAAGCTTCGGTTTCTTGATATTCTCTGGATGTTAGTTTCTCTGTAAAAGAACGTCAAGGTCCTGTGATTAGCCACAACTTTAGTGGGAGCCCAGTGTGAGGTCATCTGGACTTTAACAATTTGTAACTTCTGCTTGACTCTATAGCTCAGGGAGTCGGAGGTTAAAGAAACAAGTATTTACATATGAGTGTAACTAAAGAACCAGGGACCTGGGAATATGTACTTTTAGTTTTGACCCATACATGCTGGGTTTACTGTAGGGGAACCAATATCAGGGCTGATATTAACTAAGAGCCAGTAACATTATCTTACTCCAGAGTTATTCAATCAATAGTCAATTTGTTAAATTCTGAGTTAGTGCCAGTGTGTGAAATAATCTAAAACTAGTAACATGCGCTATAGAATAGTTAGTAATTTAGCGGTAAATGGATTACTTTTCAGACTAAGTGTTAGAGGAGGTCAGAGAGGAAAAATACTGAGAGTTAGAAACGATGGGAAAGCTTTATTCAGGAAGCGGGATTGTAACTGGCCATAATTTTGGTGTTCTGAGAGGGAGAGAAGATAAACTCAGAGAGTGGCTTCTCAACAAATGTGAATGGGGTCTGATTACAACTGAACAGTTTATTGAAATCTGAAGTTGCAAAGCTCCGATGATGTTTTGGAGGTCTCTAGTCAAAGGTATTCTTTCCTAGTGGCCAAGGACAGAGGTTCACATTTACATATAGATGATAGCTCTACAATTTGTAGTTGTGTGAACTGGGGATTTGCTTAATTGCCATGTCCCACAGCTTCCCAATCTTGAAATTGAAGAAAATAATAGTATTTACCACATGGGAGGCTAAAAAGAGATAAAGAGATAATCTGAAAACAAATCCCAAAACAAAAAAGCAACGACAACAACAACAAAAATTTCCACTGTGCCTATGTAGTAAACCTCTTATTCACTACTCTTATTTCAGAATTTTGCTGATGATCTTTTTTTTTTTTTTAAAGATTTTATTTTTTTTTCCTTTTTCTCCCCAAAGCCCCCCGGTACATATATATTCTTCGTTGTGGGTCCATCTAGTTGTGGCATGTGGTACGCTGCCTCAGCGTGGTTTGATGAGTAGTGCCATGTCCGCGCCCAGGATTCGAACCAACGAAACACTGGGCCGCCTGCAGCGGAGCGCGCGAACTTAACCACTCGGCCACGGGGCCAGCCCCCTGATGATCTTAATTATAGATGAAGAAGATATATGCCTTTTAGTGTATCTATTTTGACATAAATCCTGCCATTAAAAATGGGTCCCCATGGATTATGCCTAGACAATTCTTTATAATGTGTGTAATGGCAAATACACATAATGGAATGTATCATTCTCTTCCTTATATGCTTTATCAATTGATTTATTGGTCAAACATTTTCAATTTCTGCCATTTTTCACGGCCCCTTTTATGTGGTTAGTGAATATAAAATGGTTGAAACATGAAATAGCTGTGCTGCTGTCATTGGGGAACATGTTTAGTAGCATTATGCAAGAAGTATAATGGTATCTATATTTTAGTCATGTATACCGCATTTGTGTGTTTTTTGAAAACCATACAGCCATTTCCCACTATAGATGTCACTTAGCACTATGTTTTTCAGTGAACTCCTGAACTTATTCCTGCCTTGCAGCCATAGTCTTCCCCAATTTGGTTAGGAACTCCATCCAGTTGTTCAGGTCAGTTAAAACCTGGAGCCATTCTTAACTATTCTCCTTTATTTACATGCCCTATCTGAACTGTCAAAAAAAAAAAAATCTGGTTGACTGTACCTTCAATATAGCTACAGTATTCGTTCATCTCCCTCCATTTCCACTCCACCCACCATGATCCTGGCCATCATCTCTCATCTGGATTACTGCAATAGTCTCATAACATGTCACCCTGTTCCTACCCCTGACTCCCTATAGTCTGCTTCAATAGCCACAAAAGGGATCTGTTTAAACCCAAGATTATACAGATATTCCTTTTAAACTCCACAAATGGCCCTTCTTTCTGCTCAATAAAAAAGAAGTGCTTTGAGGCCCTACTTGCTTTCGTCCTCCATTACAACTTTGGTTCCTGTTGTAAATCAAAGTTGTACATCCCATGGATGGTTCAGTCCATTCCAGCCCTACAGGCTTCCTTACTGTCCTTCAAACATAGTACAGTCATGCGCTGAATAATGAAGTTTCGATCAACAACAGACTGTATGTATCATGGTGGTCCCATAAGATTAGTAGCATATAGCTTAGGTGTAGTAGGCTATACCATCTAGGTTTGTGTGGGTGCCCTCTATGATGTTCACACAAGGACAAAATTGCCTAGCAACACATATCTCCGAACGTATCCCTATCCTTAAGGGATACGCCATCATGTTCACACTTAATAGCAAGTTTTCAAGTTTTCTCCTTTACCTGGACTGCTCTTCCCATAGCTGTACACATCTGATGTCTTCACCTCTTCAAGCTAAATTCTCACTTTTTAAATGGGGCCTACCTTTGTCACCCCTTGCCACTTTATTTAATTCCTCAACCTATTTCCAAGTCACTTCCCCAACTCATCATTATTGATTTCAAACCTGCTCCACTTCTGCTTTTTCTTCTCATTACATTTATTTGATCTATCTATAAAATTTTGTTGTCTTTTTTTAATAGATTAAGCAGAACTCTAAAATAGTTCCTGGCACATAATAAGCATTAAAAAATATTTTGTGAGTGAATGAATTACAATTATGATTCTGCGATGATTGTTGGCAAGCAGACGTATAAAATGCTCTGGGAGTATCTAAAAGAAAAACCTCACTAAGTCTGTCAAGTCAGGAAAGGCTGACTAAAGAAAATAGTGTTTAAGCAGAAGTCTGAAGGAAAAGTAGGAATTAGTTACACTTGGGGGCCAAGTATAGAAAACAGAAAGGCACGTTTCTTGGTTCTAAGGCAGGAAGAAGGACGAGCTGTTTGAGGAATTTAAGGAAAGGCATAATGGCTGGTGCTAAGAGAGTGGCGAGTGACTGGTGATGTGGCTGAAAATTTAACTGAAAACTTCCCCTCGGGTTCTCCTATTTTGAGAAGATGCACCTTTTATTTAGCGTGCTCAATTAAAAGAGACTAGGAATCAGTCAACTATAATGTTGCAGAGACTTCTAATTAGTTTTTGTTTCTGAACAACTCAGTGCATATATCAGGATCTCAACCTGGATTGTCTGCAAGAGGGGGAGGCGCTTCTATGAGATTGTTCAGTGGTTCATATGAAAGCAAGAGAATGATGTGGACAAATGTAGGGTTTCTAGAGATAGAGAGAAATGAGTAGATGATAGGTGTTTAGAAATAGAAACTGCAGGGCTTAGAGACTGACTGGATTGTACCGGTTGGTCTCACTTACGGAATGTTGAGCATTAGAGATTCTACTTCCAGAATGTTTTCCTCAGCTTCACTGATGGATAAATTCTTTTGTTCCATCCTCCTAGGAAAGGTGTAGCTTGAAATATGAGAGGTTAGATAAAGTGGAGTTTAAGAGTACAGGCTTTCAGAAGACTGGACCCTGATACTGTATTTGCCGCGCACAGATGACCTTGATGAGGTTATTTCTCCTCTATAAGCTTCCATTTCATTATCACTGAAATGAATATGCTAAGTCCCTCATGAGATTGTTGTGATTATTAATTTAGCTGTTGTATATGAATTATGTAAATTCATGCTAGCCACTTAGTTAATGTAGAAGAGATAGAAACTATTACTGTTAATAAGAATTTACATAGCTTCCTTGACATTAAGTCATAAATTTCTAGGATGCGTGAAGGCCATCTTATTTATTTAAACCCAGCATGATGTCAGAATGTTCCCTTGCCTATAAGGGGCTTAAATTTGTGTGAAGTTGAATGAAGTATAAATGAATGAGGACTAGTGATGTTGAGCAGACTTAGGCAGTAAGTCTCAACTTTCTCAACACTGCCTTCCACGGTCTTCTTAGTTCACTATTCTCTCTGACCTCAGGGAGCTTTCCATCAGTGACCAGTAATTCCCTTTATGACCATTTCCTGTACATGGCCTTTCAAGTATATTTAATACAGATCTGTCTTCAGAATATTCATGCAAAGTTATTAATAGCTAGCAATGTTCATTTGCAGTTTATTGGGGAGATAATTTAAATAAATATGTTTTAAGTCAGATGCCTGCCTCATATTGGATATTCTGGGGCATGATCTTTTTTTAATGTGTCTCAAATATGAGATGGAGGTAGCAATCTCTCTCCTACTCCCAGGTATCCCATGTATTAGCTGCCTCCTCATTTTAACTTACACTCGTATATGAATTTGGAAAAGATTTCAAAAGGTCCAATCCCCTGCTTTCAGGAAGATAGGATAAATTTTACCCCATTTTTTATTTTAAATAACTTGAGTCCCAACAATATTAAGTAACTTGCCCATAGTCAGACAGGTAGTAAGGGACTGGGTGACTTGTACCATGTCTTCTGCCTTTTGTTTACAGTACCACATAGAGCTTTCCATCTGATACTGAGGCTGAACAAACCCAACAATGGACCCCTCTATAGCATTAGGAAAATGTTTCTGTGGTACCCATAGCCAATCTAATAGTGAAAGTTATTAAGCAGAGGGACTTGCCCATCAATATGGGTCTCTTTGAATAAGAAGCCCAACATGGATTTCTCACAGGCGCTAGTGCAGTCTCAAAAGCCATTGGCTTTTATTTTTTCTTTTTAATATCTGATTACAAAACTTTGAAATATAAAGTTTCAGCAAGAAAACCCTGACATAGCCTTAACTACTGTAAAACTAGCAGGCAAAGCTATAAGAAATTCAGTTTATAATATAATCTGAAATTGAATTACTCTGATTTCACGGCAAAGTCAATATTGCTAATGGATTAGAAACGTGGCTGATAAAAGTATTGTTGAGTTCATATTTGGGGAATCACATGAAAAAATTGATTTCTCTTGTGGTCTGTGGCATTTGAGACTTGGCACTGATCTGAAAAGAAACTTCATGGTATGGACCACTTAAACAAGTAAATACTTGAAGGTCAAGATAAATAAGGCAAAAAGTGGTTCTGATAAAGCGTTTATGATTTTTTTCTGGCACACTCCATTCTATTACTAACTACTATTGGGAGACTGGGGCCAACTGTGAAAGGCCTGATCTAACAATGTGACATCATGGCAAGAGGCTGTCCATGAAGCAGCAGTTCTGTGATTTCTGCAAGCATATTCTAGGGGTCTGTCAGTTGAGCAATGGATTGAGAATCCTAGATAAGAGATTAATCTACATCTCTTTCCAGTTCTGTAAATTTGGGCAAATTATCTTCTCTCTAGGTTTTCTTTATCTAACAAATAAGGGGATGGTCTACAAAAATGTGACTATTTTATGCTTCTGTGATTCTGTAATATCCAGTAAAGATACCACGTTCTTCTCAATTAAAATGTTCCGAAATTGCAGATGTTTATAATTAGTTTGTTGAGGCCTGCTTTATTACTGGATATAGCTTCTTTGCTCCAAAGACAAAATTACTCCGTTTTCCCCTATCAAAAAGCATAAATACCTTAAAGGTTAAAACTGAATTTCTGAGAGACTAGAGGTGCCCTATAGCTTCAATTAACTAGGGACTAGTGTTAAATGTTTTCTTTAGGGAACCAGCTCTATCTACATCATACCTAAATCTATCTTCTGAAAGCATGGAATTCAAACCTTCTATTTGACACATCTAATTTTTAATAATTTCACATTAATCAAAAGAAAAAATCTCAGGCCATAAGTAAGCCATGCACAGCATCTATACTTAGTGGTAAGAGCCTTAAATGAGGGTTAAAACTCTTCAGTTTATTTCCTAGTTCTAAGTATCTTCTGTGCCACGCTTCTCTCTATATAAATGTTTTCCATCTTTCAAAACTTGTATAAAATCCCACCTGCCAGAATGTGATAATCTTACTCAAAATTTATAGCTTGAATGCAGTCATGATGAAACAATCAGAGTTACACATACACACAAGCCTGTACTCTTTAAAACTGACAATCTATGAAAGAGAAAAGAATTACTGAAAACTGTTCCAAATTGAAAGAGACTATAAAGATGTGAAAACTAAATGAAATGTATGGTCCTTGATTGGATCCTGGCTGAAAAAAATCCAATTAAAGACAGAACTGGAACAATTTGTGAAGGTTCAAAATGGACTATGTATTAGGTAATAGTATTATAGTAATGCTGAATTTTCTGGATTTCCTAACTGTGCTGTGTTCCTGTGGGAGTATATCCTGTTTGAGGTAGATATGTGCTCAAGCATTTAGGTTGAAGGGTTATGACATCTGCAACTTACTCTCAGAAGTCCAGCAAAGTATTAAGACTTCTAAGATGAAAAAGAAGAAGGATATGCCAAAAGGTTAAGTTGGTGAACCTAGGTCCTAGGTAAGAGGTATTCAGGATATCATTACACTGATTTCAACAAATGTTTGCAGATTTGAGATATTTTTCCAAGTATTTTAAAGACAACTGTTTCACAACAGTTTTTTATTTCTTTAAATCTCTCTCATTAGAATATGAATGTTTCTTCCTTTAAAAGCTATGGCCTTTTTAATGTATTTCACCTTCACAATTGAACTTGAATATTTGTATACATAAAATATATTTGTGTTCATGTTATGAGCGCACTAGTGAAACATGAGGGCCTTTAGGACTGTGCTCATTTTTATGTCCGTTGCAATATTTGATAGAATATTTGCATATAACCTGTATTCAACTCAATAATAAATTAGTCAAATGATTCATTCAATTCAAGAATATTGAAGTGTACTATATGCCAGCTGCAACCTAGTTTTGGAGATTGTGTTAATGCCCTGCATAAACCTTCCAGAGATTTCCATGGCACTTTAAAAGTGCTTTAAGCATCTTCCACCCATATTTTTAATTTTTGTCCATCTCTGAGCTTACTATACCTCTCTCTCCCCCACTTACTATATCTCAGCTATATGTATCATATATCTATTTATAAACAAATACTTTCTTTCATATTCTTTTCTTCCTGATCTTTAAGTAGTTTGAGGAAGAGCTGGGACAGGACACCCAGGTATACCTGGGAGGCAGAAGGAGAGTGGGTATTGATCAGAGAAGTCATTCTTGAGGACCAAATACCAAAATCTGTCCTTTAAAAACACTGGGGGAGAATGTACACAAAGTCAGGGGTATGGTGTTTTCAGGAACTTAGACTAATTGAGTGTGGCAGAAACATACACAGTACGCATGGAAGCATGAGAGCTGACATAGCTGAGATGAACACATATCAGTTCATGAAGAATATCATGTATCATGTTAAAGGATTTTTAATTTATCTTGAATGTTATGAGGATAGTTTGAAAGAATTTAAGCAGGGGATTACACAATAAGAACTGAAGTTTAAGACAAACATTCTGAGTGGCAGGGTAAAAATAAAACAAAAATCAAGATAGGGAGATGACTTAGAAGGGTGCATTCTTAATCCCGTTGAGAAATTAAGGGTGCTATCCAATGGTCATGAGGATGCTGAGGAGGGAGGGGAGGGGGTAGAATTGAAAGGTATCAAAGAAATGGACTTGATAGAATTTATTGATTTAGTGGAGAAATAAAGGGCAGGGCAAAGCAAATACAAACATGATTCCTAATTTTTCTGGTTTCGGAAAAAATTCAGTGTAGTACCATTTATTGAGAGAAAAAAATTACTGAAATAATACAGAGGAAGGAAGTTCTGATACTGCAAAATGACTAGCTATTTTAAGCCAACTCACCTGCTAAGAACAACTAGAAAATCTAATATTTTAAGGCATCACAGATTCATCAAGGAAGCTAGGATTTGTAGTGTCAAGACCTGAAAAAGTAGAAAATTCTGAGGATTGAGACTATGCATTGATGTGGATGTGCCCTTGATCTGTGAGAAAGCAGTGGTTGAAATATAAAGAAGCTGAGGGAAGAAAAGCTAGAGCTGAGAATTACAGAAATGAAGCCGAACTCTTAGAGGAATTATGGATCTTGGGGAATAAAAAATGAATTCAGGGGGCTGGCCTGGCGGCACAGCAGTTAAGTTTACATGTTCTGCCTTGGGAGCCCAGGATTTGCTGGTTCCGATCCCGGGCACAGACCTACACACTGCTTATCAAGCCATGCTGTGGCAGGCATTCCACATATAAAGTAGAGGAAGATGGGCATGGATGTTAGCTCAGGGCTAATCTTCCTCAAAAAAAAAAAAAAATGAATTCAAGACCTGCCAGAGAAGAAGTTCCCTGGTGAAAATGTCAGGCATTCACCAAGCACCCAAAAGGGCTGCAGCCTAGGAGTAAATTTGGACTGAAAATAGACCACACAAAGACTGAATCCCAGTTTTGAATCATTTCAGCCTTAATTATACAAAGGAGCTGCATCCTTAATCTGAAAGACAAAAACCAAGAGTATATCCTTCTCTAGATCATCCAGAGCTTTAAATCCCTATGCATTTTCTATAGCATTCAGCAATCATTTATAACAACTAAGATTAAGAATGGATAAGAACTGACCAAAATAAAAAGGAAAGGAGACTCACAGGTATCTGAAATGAAATTTTTAAAAAGCTGAATGATGGGCCGGCCTGGTGGCCTCGTGGTTAAGTTCAGTATGCTGTGCTTCAGTAGCCTGGGTTCAGTTCCTCAGCATGGACCTACACCACTCGTCAGTGGCCATGTTTGTGGTGACCCATATACAAAACAGAGGAAGATTGGCAACAGATGTTAGTTTGTGAGAATCTTCCTCAAGCAAATGAAAAGAAGAAAACTGGGGACAGATGTTAGCTGAGAGAAAATCTTCCTCAGCAAAAAAAAAAAAAAAAAAAAGCTGAGTGAAATATTAAAGAAAAGAAAGAAATAATGCAAAATTATTCTAAAGAACTGGACACAAGAAAAATTCTAGTACTAAAAAAATGAAATGACAAATTAACTCAACAGATGGGTTTCACAGCAGAGTAAAAACAGTTGAAGAGAATTAGTAGATTGAATGATATGATAGAAGAAAATATGCTTACTGAAGAATGCCAATAAAAAATAATGGAAAATGCAGAAAAGAACGTAAAAATATAGGGAGAAAGTAAAATGTCTAATATATATGTATCATTGGAATCCTAGAAGAATAGGAGAGTGAGAACAAGGTAGATAATAGAATAAATAATGAAAGAGAATTTTCCAAAACAGAAAATACATCAAGCCACAGATTCAAGAAGTGCAACATAATCAAACTGTTCAAGATAGATGTAAAGAACACCATAAAATCCTAAAAGCAGCCAAAGGAAGAGAAAGTATAATCTTCAAAAGAACAAGAAAAAGATTCACTGCTTTTTCAACACAAATATGGAAACCAAAGGAATTGTTTATTCTGAAAAAAAATTTTGAAATGAAGTTTGCATAAAGAGCTTTTTAGAGAAACAATAACTATGAAATTTTAATGATGAGTTGCGTGCGCACACAAACACACACACTTACCTAAAATGTATTTCAAGCAGAAGGAAGATGACTTCCAGTAATAAACTTAGAGATGTAGGATGGAATCAAGAATGGACAGAGGTATCCATGTGGGAACATCTCATAAAATATTGATAGTATAAAACAATAATAATAATTTGTTGTGTCATCCAAAACATATAGAGAATTAAGATACATGGAAATAATGGAATTATTATATAAAATAGTCCATAATACTAGTGTAATGACTAAAAGAAAAAAATGAGGATGTATAAATAATAAAATAATTGAGAGAAAATAGAACAATACATTAATAATTAATTTACCCAAGACAAGTTAAGAAAGGAGAGATTTGTGCATATAGAACATGAGACAAATACAGAAACAGTCATAAGATAGTATATTTAAACCTGAATATATCTGTAATTATATTAAACGCGAATTAACTGATTTATGAAGATGGACTGCTTAAAACAGCACTGCCTTAAGTAGACAGATAGGGAGATAGATACATAGGTAAATTATAGAGAAATGTATCAAACAGCTAAAGTGACTGGTATCTATTACCCCTTTTTAATCCTAATGTAAAGCTCTATTATGATTAGATTAAGATGTTATCATTTCAGAGATACAACAAATTCAATGCAACAAATATGTAGATATTTAGTGGCTCTTAGTATCACTATAACCCTGCTACTACAAGGACCTTAACTTATGCCAACACTGAATAAATAACATACCAGGGTTCTATTCAGAATTTGTGAAGCCAGTTAACCCAACTGTATATCACAGATCTGTCATCCTTGTTATCGCTCCAATTCAAGTTATTATAGTCAGATCCTCTCTGGACTCTCATTCCCAGACTGTTCAGAGCTTCCTTTCCCCATGTCCCAACTGTCTGCTCCTCTCCTTACTCTCTGGATCTCTATTCCTCAACACACAAATTTCCATATATCTTCGTACTGTTTATTGATTGTCCTTTTCTCATTTTCTTCAGACTGCAGTCATTTTAATAGAATACTGTCCGTTCTTCCAGTACCACTGGATCAGAACACGAGTCAGCATGTTTCTAGAGCCAAAATGCTAGAAATGCATATCTCCTGGAATCCTGGAAGTTAATGTTTCCCTCCAGCTATATCACTGACTATGACAGCTCATCATTTCATCGTTCCCATCTATCAACCTTCTGGTCTTAACCATATATTCATTGAATGTATTGACAATAAACTCACAGTTTTGTTTTGTTTACTTTTTATTACTGATTTTTTAAAATGTGGTAAAAGATACATGATACCATTTTAGCCATTTTTTTAAGTATAAAGTTCAGTGGTATTAAGTACATTCACATCGTTTTGCAACCGACATAACCATCCATCTCTAGAATTTTTTAATCATACCAACTGACATTCCATACCTATTAAATAAAAAGTCCCCATTTCTTTCCTTTTATCCCCTGGCACTCTTTGTCCTCTTATGACTGACTTATTTCACTTGGCATAATATTCTGAACGTCATCTATGTTGTAGCATATGTCAGAATGTCCTTTCTTTTTAAGGCTGAATAATATTCCACTGCATGTATGGAGCACATTTTGCTCACCCACTCATCCGTTTATGGACACTTGGGTTGCTTCCTTCTTTGGCTCTTGTGAATAATGCTGCTATGAACATAGGCATACAACTATCTCTTTGAGACCCTGCTTTCAATTCTTTGGGGTATATACCCAGAAGCAGAACTGCTGGATCACATGGTAATTCTAGTTTTAAGTTTGAAATTCACAGTTTGGTAAAATATTTCGTCCTATCCTGATCCTGCAATGGTTTCAACAATTTGAAGGTGACCTATCCAAGATTCTCTCTCTCTGTTCTTTAACATGCTCAATTCTTGTGACCTTCATTCTATAAATGCACAATGCCCTGGATCTTGTTTCACCTGGAATCACTGTGCTTCTGTAGTATCTAATTACCATATCACATTCTGACTGCAGTCTTTCAAACTCAAGCTCTCTTGTTTTTTGCTTCCCACAATAACTCCATTTCTGACTGTATCTTTCTAATTTCAAGCACTCTTGTTCCCATTATCCTACCTCAGAAATTGCTTTACTAATAGTGCTTAACTCCCTCCCTTTCTTTGCTTTCGGTCTAGCGACCCCTCCTTCCTTGATATTTTTGTTTATTCAGTATGGAATTCTTAGTCCATAATTTTAAATTCACAGTTATAAGCAACCTCCATCCCCTTGCCCACTTGCAACTTTATTGCTCTCCCTGCACTAAACTGCACACTTAGACTGATGTAAGTATTTGCCTTATTCCATTCTTGACTTGGGTAGCTAAAAAAATTAAAAATCACCCAACCATACCCTTCTCCCCAACTCCCAACACCCCTCAGGGAGCTTTTGCCTCTTTTTTTCACCACAGGGAAAATAAACCAATTAGATAAGAAATTTCTAAACTACCTATCTCTTCTATATACTTAACTGTAGCTATATCTGTCTTTATCTCCATTTCTTCCTTCTGTGATATAACAGTTCCTTCATTCTATCTAAGTTTTATCCCCTTACACTATTCTCTGGATTCCACAACATTGTGCCTCTTTAGGGGTAAAACTCCATTCACATCCTGCTGTGTATCCTGATACTTGACTTTTTCCATTTACATTTTCTCTGCCTCTCTCACCTCAGGACATAAATATATTCAAACTACCCCAAAGAAAAAAAAATACACATTGAGAGCCGGCCTGGTGGCGCAGCGGTTGGGTGTGCACGTTCTGCTTCACCGACCGGGGGTTCGCCAGTTCAGGTCTCGGGTGTGGACATGACACCACTTGGCAAGCCATGCTGTGGTAGGTGCCCCACATATAAAGTAGAGGAAGATGGGCATGAATGTTAGCGCAGGGCCAGCCTTCCTCAGCAAAAAGGGGAGGATTGGCGGCAGTTAGCTCAGGGTTAATCTTCCTCAAAGGAAAAAATACACATTGATCTTACATCTTTCTAATGAAACATTGTTATTACTTCATTGTCTTTACAGAATCATATGCTTGTAGAAACCGCCTGTATTTGACGAATGGGGTTCTTCAAATCTCACTCACTCTCCGGTACAGTTTGACAAGGCTTCTTTACATACCATTACACCGCTGAAACCGTGCTCTAAAACCTCGTTAAAGACTACTTTGTGGCTAAATTTAAAAATATATTTTTATTCCATATTTCTGCAGCTTTAGGCAATTGTCACAATTTAGGCTCCTTGGAAAGCAGAATCTGAGATGCAGATGAGCATGCAGAGGGTTCTTGGGGATCAACACCTGTTGAGAGAAGGAAGATGATTGGGCAGAAGGCACAGCTGAGCTGTGGTGCAATCTCATTGGAGGCCTAAGCCAGCCCTATGTGGCGTTCTGAAGCTGAGATGATTCTTCAGAGTTGTTCTGAGTTAGGGCGTGAAGACTGGAGCTTTACACTGATCAGTCATTGTACACAGATGTTGGGAAGGAGGTGTGAACCTGAGTGAGAGCTCTCTCCCACTAGGAAAATCCTTGAAGAGGGTTAAAAGCTCAGGGCTGTCCACCCACAGCACTGCCAGATGCTGGCGAAATATGTCCTTCAATTCTGAAGGGGATCTAGGTAGTGCATCACGGCATCTAACACAGCAGTGTTTACCAATCCCAGCTTCTTCAGAAATTTCTCTTTCCATGTGTTCTACAACTACACTTACAAGATTTGTCCACAAGAGTTAAACATTGAAAACTACGTTGGGTCATTCCCCTCAACTGGGTGAATTTTTGTGCCTGACTACTCATCTTGCCTTCTGATGATTCTAGGAGATGCACAGAGGATAGCACCAAACAAAAGGTCCTTTTTAGCTAATTGCTTGTCTTGACTGCATTCCAAGGCTTTGTTCTGGTCGTGCTTTGTAATCACAAATTCTTAACCATTTTATGAGTTCTAATGGAACTATTTCGTGAACTCTAAAAATCTTAATCTCTAACCTAGTGTATTTCCCTGAACTCAAAGAGTGTGTATCTAATTATTTACTGGGCACCTCTGTGACTGGCACTTCACTTTCAACGTATCTAAAACTGAACTTATCATCTTTCATCTTTAAAATGTTTATTTTTCTATATCCTCTTTTAAGATAAAATTTAGAAACTAAAATTGTTCATTCACAAAGTATAGAATAATGATTGTGCAGTTAATTACCATAAAGTAAATACACCCAATGAAGTGCCACCTATGTCAAGAAATAAAACATTGTCGAGACAATAGAAACCTTTTTCATGCCCCCTCCTTTTTCTCCAAAGGTAACCATTATCATGATTTCAGGACTTATTTTTTTGGCTTTATGTGGTGAGAACATTTAAGATCTGCTCTCTTAGCAAGTTTCAAGTATATGATACAATCTTGTTATACAGTATTGTTAACTGAAATCACCCTGCTGTACACCAGAGTTTATTCATCTTATAATTGGAAGTTTGTATCCTTTGACCAATGTCTCCCCTTTCCCCCACCCCTCAGCCCCTGGCAACCACCATTCTACTCTCTGTTTCTCTGAGTTCAGCATTTTTTAGATTCCACATATAGATGAGATCGTAAAGGATTTGTCTATCTTATTTGTATTTGTCTGACTTATTTCACTTAGCATAATGCCCTCAAGTTTTATCCATGTTGTCACAAAGGGCAAGATTTCCTTCTGTTTTTTTAACAGCTGAATAATATTCCATTGTGTATATATATCACATTTTCTTTATCTATTCATCCATCAATGAACATTTGGGCTTTTTAAAAATTTTCTTCAATTTATTAACTCATGTTTTAGAGTTGTTGTTGGAGGATAATATCATTAAACAATTCCTGGCTGGAGAGTTTGCTCAACACATAAGGCAACCGTGGGTATTAATGCTAAGCTCAGAGTGTTCTTGAAGAATCACGTTAAAAATATTTCCTTACTTGTATCTTTTGATACTTACTCCCTCAATCTAAAGAGCTAGCCCTAGAAATTGGAATCATTAGCCACCATGTTGTTTCTCTTTTAAAATTTCCTCCTTATCATTTAGATATTAACATAAAATGACATCAATTCATTTTTATTTCTACAAGTGCTTTTGAGATACCTACTACGTAAAAGGAACGGGCTAAGACATCTGTCTATAAAGCAAACATTACTATTCCTGGAAAGTCCACAGATTAGCAGTAGTGAAGAAGTAGAATATATTCTCATAAAAGTGATTTGGTTGATTTAATTAAATGGAAGAATTCAATGGATCTGGATAGGTGATGCCAATATCAAGATTACCTGGGGAGCATTAAAGATCCTGGTGCTGGTTACTAATCAGTTCTCAATATATATTTGTTGAATTGAATGGTATGTTTTGGATTTTATGCAGTGCTTTTTTACTATAAAAGATCATAAGAGAAAGAAAGATGTACACTCTTGCATCTCAGTAATGAAAACATTGAAATATTACACGGATATACACATGATTGAATAGGATACTTCAAAGTACTTCTTTTTTGCAGAAATAAAAATAAAATAATAGAATTTCCCATTGCAATGGAAAAGTTCATTATTAGAATTACTGTTAAATGATTATTCATGCCTGTCCTCTCCATTTTAGGATTTAGTAGAATTTTAATAATATAGACACTAATATGCATTATGTTGATAAGATTCTATCAGTAGGTTGTATAGGTGGTAAGTTTATGCCCATTGATTTGAAATGTGAGTTTGGGAAAAGAAAATATAACTAATTGGATAGATTGTACAACTTGTAAGATTTATTATTTCATTTTGAATTGATTACTTCTAACCAAGAGTCATAGATTTACTTGATGTAATTAAACAACCAGGCTATTTGCTGTTATTTGGTAATCCCAGCATATTTTCAGGGCATGGTGCAATGGATGGATTGATCTACCAAACACAATTACACCTGTTCATTGGGCTTATAAAAGAATGTTGAGAAATTCCAATAAATAATTTCAATCTGTTCTAATAAATGGAAACTAAATCTTGAAAGCTGTTGGCATTGAGACAGGAAAAGAAAGGAACAAATAGTTTATTTCATTTGATAAGTCTGTCCTTTGATAGTTCTTACATTTATCTAGTGAAAATAATAAAGCACACATCAATCTGGCATAAAACAGAGTAGAATGTGGATTTCTTTTCCACATTGCAGAAGAATATTATTCAAATAGGTGCAGAGTTTTCAGATGTTGAGCAATTGTTATTCTCTGTGCCTTCAGCCTAGTGAAAAAAATTAAGCAAGGCTATTTTAAAACAGGAAAGATCACACTGTGAAGTAAGGAGAGACTTCTTGAATTTCAGTGATGCAGTCAGGGTCATCTAGCCTGATGTATTCTCTAATGGCAATACAGACCCGCGTTATTTGTCTGGGTCATCATTGGGATGAAGATAGCTGTCAGGAGTCCTGGAGCAAGTGAATAATAAGATAAATATTCATGTGTTATATTGTGTTATTAAGTAACATGAAGAGGTAGAATATATATACATATATAGTTTGTATATATATAAATATATACGTAGTTTATATATATAGTAAATATATGTACATATATACATGCAATACTTTCAGTTACAAAATACAAAACAAAACAATAGGGAATAAAAATGACTAAGTCACTTTAATAGGTTTTTTTCCACTCAATAAGAAGTCTGGGAGCAGGCAGTCGACATCCAGGGCTGCTACTGAAGCTCGATAATGCTTTTGAGAGCAGGACCATTTTAATATTTTTGCTGCACTATCTTTAGTACATAAGCTTTCATCTTTATGCTCACCATTTCTATTACTTAAGGTAGGCCTGAAAATGCTGTGATATTTAAGAACACCTATACCTCAGGGGCTCAACACAATCAAAGTGTATTTTGCTCATGCAAAGTCCACTGTGCATCCAAATGAATGTCCAAGGTAGCTCTCCTCCATGCAATGACAAAATAATCCAAGCCACTTGCATCTGTTGGGTCGGCCATCTCTGCACAATGCTTCCATGGTCCCCAGTGCAAAGGTAGAGATAGGAAAGTGCAATGGGGGTTTTTCAGCTGAGAGGGACATATGTCATTTCTGTTCGTATTTCATTGACCAAATTCAGTCATATGGGGCAATGAGTATAGTTTTGCACATCCATATCTGTGAACAAGGGGTGTTGGATATTGGGAGTGACGGTAATGTATAACTGGTCGCTATGTTTATGACAGTTGTGTTTTCAGGCTCCATGAATGCTTTCCAAAGACGAGAGAGAAAGAGAGAGATGAAATGAGAAAGGAAGAGACCAAAAATGCTTTTACCTGGTTATACTTACTTTTTATTTGGAGAAGGACATTACTACTAAGACAAGCTTTTCATAACAGAAAAGCTGGGTTGTGCTATTTTGCACAAATAATTTTGAAAGAATATTTTGCCTTAGAGAACATTATAGAGCGTTGTCCAGATGGTGGTGAATGGGCTATTTGAATTGCAAACACTAAGGATGAATTTTCATTTATTATCTAGCTTTGGGAAGAACTGTTCCCTGGTGCCCCATCACACTGAGGTACTATGGATTAACGTTGGCAGCATCCGGCTCTTACATAATGTGATTCTCAAAGCTTGGGAGTAGGTCTTCTTCCCATGTTTCACCACGAGGCACAAAGTTACAGAATCCACGTAGATGTCAGTAATGAGATGTTAGAGCCCAAGGAATCATATAGTTGCAGAGGATTTTACAGTTTGGAAAAGAGCCAGGGAAATTGCCAAGATTGAAGCTTGAAAGGTAAATGCTGCAGCATACTGTAGAGCCTAGGCTAACAGTAGCCTAAAGAAGACCATGGGAATGATTGATCTGAAAGGTGCCTTATAGCTTCTACTGACTTTTAAGCTGGAACACTTTGGCTTTACTTCTAGAACCTGCAGAATGGCCAACCTCTTAGTTGAAAGATGTGTTTCTGGCTAACCCACAAGTGCGCCAGCAAATGGCCCCACAATATCAGATGGTGTCTTTTGGGGGAAAGAAAGCACTGAGGGAAAGACAAAAACTCTGGGGACTTACTGGGACAAGAACCTCCCATTCGTCTCCATCAATGTTTTAAAATGCCAATGCTGAGAAAAGGGCTTTAGTCGCAAGTTACTATTGTGGTTCTCAGTAACTATTTTAACTCCAAGGCCTCAGAATAATAATGATATAAAATAGAATTTAATTTACATCATGGAGATCAACCATGCCTGTTGAGGAGATATTAAAAAGTAGGGATTTTCAAAGAAAGAATATGCCACACCATATCATACTATACCATACCACACTATATTATACTATTTCATGTTTAATATAAATGTCTCCCCAGTTCTGCTTTGATTTTTCTCTATTTAACCTTTATTCAAACTTGATACAGTCCTTAACTTGATACAGTCCTTGTCTATCAGCTAGCAGAGTGGGTGAACATAAATGTTCTGTTATCATACCTCCTGGGTTTGATTACTGCATCTGTTTCTTTGTCTCTCAACCTCACTGCCTGTACTCCTAGCAGTTGTGCTATTTGAAACCATCTGTCTTTCTAACCTGGTGCCTGCTAGGAATATAATGATGTTTTTCATTACTTGGTCGAATAAAAGAATTAGCAAAAGGAGCTAACAAACAGACTGATTATGGTTTTATTATAAAGTTTTATCAAACCAAAATAAATGTAATATTTATACATTAATAGTACATTAGATCTCGGTAATTTTAGAAAAGTCAATTTTTAGACAAGACTACAGGCTGAGAAAGAAGGAATATTTAAAATAAATAAGACAGTGGCCACTTTTTTCATTTAGTAGTGAATGTTAGTAAGTAGTGACATGGCACTAAAAATTTCTTCCATGAACTAGACTAGTGTATTTCAATACTCTCTACCCCATTCTCATTTTGATAAACAAAAACAAAATCAATGTCCTCCTTAATGGTACTTAAAATTTCAAAATAAATTATCAACAAATGGAGCTGAAAAAATTGGATATATGTGTAACAAAAAAGAAGACTGACTCCTACTTCGCCCCATATACAAAAGTAAACTCAAAATGGATCATAGACCTAAATGTACTACTTAAAAGTATACATTTGTAGAAGAAAATGTAGAGAAAAATTTCATAAACTTAAGTTAGGCAACGATTTCTTAAATAGGCACAAAACACGTGAACCCTAAAAGAACACATTGATAAACTGGACTTTATCAAAATTTGAACCATTTGCTCTTTAAGAGACACTGCTAAGAGAATGAAAATACAGTCTGTAGACTGGGAGAAATCATTTGAAAATCACAAAGAAGGTACAGAACTCATAGCTAAAATAAAGAAGTCTCAAAATGCAATAATAAGAAATAATGACAATAAAAAGTAAGCAAAAGATTTGAACAGCAACTTCACAAGAGAAGATATTTAGATGATAAATAAGCACGTGAAAAGGTTGTCAATATCATTAATCACAAGGGGAAGAAAATTCAGAAACTAAAACCGCAATGAGGTATAATTACCTACCTATTAGGATGACTAAAATTTAAAAATTGACCATACTAAGTGCTGGTGAGGAGGCAGAACTCTTATATAGTTTTTGAGAGGAATGTAAAATGGTACAACCCCTTTGGCAAACAATTTGTCAGTGTCTTAAAAAATTAAACATACATCTGCCATATGATTTGGTCTTTCCACTCCTAGGTAGTTACCTAAGAGAAAGGAAAGCATATGTTTCTACGAAAACTTATTCACATAGACCAGCTTTATTTATAATAGCTAAACTGTAGAACAACTCGAATTCTCCATCAACAAGTAAATGGATAAACAAATTGCGATATATGTATACAATGGAATACTACTCAGCAATATAAAAGAAATGAACTATTAATATATAAAACAACATAGATAAATCCTAAAATAGTTATGCTAAGAGAAATAAGCCAGACAAGATAAGAGGTCATACTGTATGATTTCATCTATATAAAATCTGAAAAATACAAACTAAGATGTATTGACAGAAAGCACATTAGTTTTTGTCTGGGGGTGAGGGGAGGGAAAAAGAGCAAGAGAGTACAGGAAGCACCAGTAAACTTTTGGAAGTGGGTGGCTGAGCAGGTGGCATAGTGGTTAAGTTTGCGTGCTCTGCTTCAGTGGCCTGGGGTTCCCCAGTTGGGATCCTGGGTGCAGACCTACACACCACTCATCAGGCCATGCTGTGGCAGCGTCCCACATAGAAGAACTAGAATAAGGACTTTCAACTAGGATATACAACTATGTACTGGGGCCTTGGGGAGGAAGAAAAGAAAACTTTTGGAAGTAATGAAAGTGCTTCATGATCTAGCCTGTGGTGATGGTGTTATGGGTGCATATATATTTCAAAACATAAAATTGTACACTTTATGTGCAGTTTGTTGTATATCAATTTTACCTCAATAATGCTGTTTTTAATGGCTCAGCAAACTCTAAAAATAGATTATAACTATATTTACTGAAATTAGAATTATTCTAAAATAGTAGTTAATAAAATAACCACTATAAATAATATAAATAAATAATAAAATAGAATTTACTTTTCCAAACTGTGCCTTTCTACTTCGCTGGAGATTCTGATATGCCTGTGGCCCTTGAGAATTTCTGTCTAGAGGACTAAGCCTACTTAGAGCTACTTAGCTTGCTGACTTCAAAGCACTATCACGAACTCTTTTTGTTCTGTAAAAATAACTTCTCGGATTTATAAAGCTCTTTATAGTCGAAAATCTCTAAGATAAGCTCATGTATATATATATATGCACTACAAGAGGGTCAGCTTTGTGAATAATGGCACACTCATACAGGCCATTATGTTTTCAAAGGACTTCTACATACTCCATCCATTTGATGCTCATAAATCTCCTCATTCAGTCTCCTAGCATCCTCCTTACAGACCACTGATTGCCCAGCATTCTGCCATATGTTCCAGTGTCACCACCACTACCGGCTAGCAACAGAATCCATATCTGATCCACCCCCATTTCCGCCTCGGCCTCTAGTCAAAATCTTTCTTGAATGATTATTTGTGATAAGATCATAGGATGCCAGACCTGGAAGCACTTTTGAAAATCACCTTAAATCTCTTATTTTACAGATGACGTTGAAGCCCATAAAACTTGTTGTCCTACTTAGGAATCTAAGTGTCCTAAGTGTCCTTACCTGTCCATCAAATCGAAAGTCCTTTATCTGGCATGCAAAACACTCTGTAGTTACACCATATCCTCCTGCCAATATTATCTTTATTCCCACTAAAGTTCTTTTATCTTCTTGGCATTTATCACATTCATAATTTTTGACAACATATTCATTTATCTTACATGTTATTATGGTTATTATTTTCTCTCACTGGCCTATAAGCTCAGTGAGGGCAGTGATTGTGTCTGTTTTGTATAACACGAGCATCTAGCACATTGTCTGGTACTAGGTGCAGCTCAGTAATTATTTGTTGATTGATTGAAAGGATGAAGAATGATGCTTGGTACATCCACTGAACGTCAGATATACTAAGTTTCACACTCTCACAACATTCCATGTGCAGCCCTCTTTCTTCTTTCCATGTGGAATGCTGTTTGAAGGTGAAAATAAGAGATTTATCTCCATTTGATAGATGAAGAAAATAAGGATTAGAGTATTTACTCAATTACTTATTAGCCAGTACTAGACATGATATTTCCTGATTAAATTATCCCACTTGAATTTCTCCCTTATCCCATGGAGAATTACTATATGGATTTCTCTCCGGACAAAATGGAAGAGCCCCCTAATCGTCACATACTATTTTAAACTAGGTTATTGTGGCATATTGTAAAATCAGGAAAACACACTTGAAATGGGTCAGAGAGTCACACACATACACAGTATAGAATTGTGCCTTTTAAATAGACCTCAAATTTTTTTTTAGCGTTCTTAAAACTAAGATCTTGTATCTGGCAGCCTCAACTATTTCATATAGACCCAATAAATAATATGTAAATATATGCTTGAAGAGTTGTCCAAAAAAAAAATGCTTATAAAATGCTTTGGAACCATAATATGTCTGTTTGCTTTCATTTTACTCACAGTTCTAGCAGGTATGGATATATGCTTTTGTGGTACAGAAATGTCGAAGCATTAAATTGGAAACACTGAGGGGAGATATTGACCAGAGTCTGAAATGAAGATGTGCAATCAGCAAAGGGCTTTAGGAATAGACCTCACCCCAAAACACTAGCAGAAGCAGAATCAAGAGTAGAGGAAACTCAGTCTCATAATTACCACTAAATCTGAATAATATTTTTCATTTAAAAAATATTTTGATATAATGTCAGACTTCCAGAAAAAAATCACAAGAACTCTACAAAAATCTGTGGAATTCTTTCATCCAGTTTTCTCCAAATGTTTACATTTCACTATATTTGCCTCCTCTCTCTCTCTTTCTTTCGTTATTGTGTCTTCTCTAAGCCATTTAAGATTAAGTTGCAGACATGATGCAAGATGCCAATTTACTCCTGAATAATTCAGTATGTATTCCCTTAAAACAAAAAATTAAATGAATTAATCACAGAACAATCATCCAAATCAAGAAATTAACATCAATATCCTCTCAGACCATATTCTGATTTCATCATTTATCCTAATAACGTCTTTTATAGTCACATCTGCTTTAATCTGGAGCTGTTCCTGAGTTCACTTTTGTATTTCATAACTAATATGTTTGACAGAGCAGGGCAGTTGTTTTACAGAATCTCTCTTAACTTTGGCTTGTCTGATACTTTAACATGGATAGATTCAGGTTATACGCATTTGGCTGTAAAAACACAGCATGAGGCTGAGTTTTTCTCAGTGCTTCCTATGAGGAGGTACATGCTGCTGAGTGTTACAGCTGGCACGGTTAACTTTGATCTCTTGGTCCAAGTGGTATCTGTCAGTTTTCTCCACTGTAAAGTTGGTATTTGGGGCTTTGTAATTAATAGATAACTTGTGATGAGATATTTTGAGACTATGTAAATATCTTGTTAGTCCCTAAACTTTCACTCACTAGTTTCAATATCCATTGATGATTTTGCTTGAATTAATTATGATGATGATGACTATCAAGTGTTGATTTTCTAATTTCATCCTTTCTTCTACATTTGTTCTTGAGCTTTGTGGTAAAGAGCATCTTCTTCTTTTCTCTCTCTCTGTGTATGTGTATATACATATGCATACACATGAACACACATATATATATTCTTAGAGTTACATAGATATCTTAGAATATATATACACATATGCATATACATATATATATAAACACATGTATAAACACACACACATATATGTATAAACACATACATACACTTACATGGGAGTCCCTTTAAACTGGCTCCTTATATCTTTTAATATGTCCCCATAATTCTTTGAGCACTTTTTTACTTTCTAGGTCATTGCCCCAACCTTGCAATCACCCATTTCTCTGAAGAGCTCTGGTGCCTTTTACATGACATTGGTTTGGAAACCAAGATCAGGATGTTAAGAGTGCTCATTGCATGGGGATTTCATTCCTTCTAAGTGCCTTAGTATCAAGAGCTTGGAAATAGGTGTGATGGAAATCACAGAGACTTTTGTGCATTTCTATATCTAAGTTCATGAGTTCACGTTGATATCTCTAATTCCATTCCGACACCTCTAAAATTAGGAACCAGACAAGATATTTCTACTACTATCAACATTTGTATTATTCAATGCAATTAGACCATAGCTAGAAATCAAAGGTGTACAAATTGGGGGAAAATAACTTAAACTTGTTTCTACTGACAGAGTATATGATCATGTGCTTGAAAAACACTAGGGAATCAATGATAAACCTAACTCAGATATTATAAGAATTCAATAAAGTAGCAAATTATAAAGTTAACATATGCAAATCAATAACCTTTATATACACAAATAATAATCAGTTAGAGGATATCACAGAGTTTTCTCTACTCCATTTAAAATAGCAACAAAAAAAGTTACAAAGAAACTTTGAGACTATCATTTAAAGATCAGTTTTCTCTTTCAACAATAATTATTTAATAGAAAGTTATTAAATTTCTAGTTTGAATCTATTTTTAAATTTTGTTAATAATGTCTAGTTTTATTGCATTGTGATCTAAGAATGTTGTAATATTTTTACTTTATAAATATTTCTGTTGTTTTCTTTGCGACATGAGGTATGGTCAATTTTTGTGGCTGTTCCATGCACACCTGAGAGAATATGTATTCTCTATTAATTAGCGTGGAAAGTATAACATTTAATGCCTTGTGGTTTAAATTCTACTTTATTTAATATCATGATCACTCTCCACGGTTCCTTATTATTTCAGTTTGGCGCACCTTTGCTCATCCCTTTATGTTTAGCTTTTTAAACGATTGGCATAAATTTCTCTTGTATACACCATAGAGTTGTGGGGATTTTTTGAGTCCAAATTAAAAATCTTTTTTTCTTCCTAACAGATGAGTTAAGCCCATTCACATTTATTGATAAGTAATATTATTTACTTACATTGTGCCTAGCTTATTTTAGAATTATCTGATAATGTGATGTGTTTCTGTGGTCTGTTATTTTTTGAAGCTTCTTTTGGTAGTTAAGATTTGTATTTTTGTTCTTCTACCTTTTTAAGGTCTTCATTTAACCTTTTCATCTCTGGTTTATAACTTTAATAGAACACTTTGTGTTGTTTAGTGTAATGAAACCAATTTCTCCAGAAAATTAAGCTAATCTTGCTGCCTTCATTTATTTATTTATTTAGTTAGTTTTATTTTTTTGAGGAAGATTAGCCCTGAGCTAACATCTGCCATCAATCCTCCTCTTTTTGCTGAGGAAGACTGGCCCTGAGCTAACATCTGCGACTGTCTTCCTTTACTTTATACGTGGGACGCCTGCCACAGCGTGGCTTGGTAAGCAGTGCGTAGGTCCACACCCGGGATCCGAACCAGCAAACCCTGGGCCACTGAAGCAGAATGTGCAAACTTAACCACTGCGCTACTGAGCGGCCCCACTGCCTTAATTTATTGATACTCTCAAGGGGTAGAACTGGTCCTCTGACGTTGCTTATAAAGAAGAAATACCTCAAAAACAAAGACTGGCAACCAGTGTTTCCTGAAAGTGGAAGCCTCAGCCATAAACTAGAGACCAGAGTAAGGACTTGAGTTATTATCACTTAGTAAGTGGCTTGTTCCATGTTTCTCTGACAGGGACTCTAGCCCACATCTGTCCTTGGGGCCTCATAGTGCATAAACTGGGCATACTCAAGGCAGTATGTAGTTGTTCTTTCTTTCTGGAGTTAAGGGTAATCTTCATCCTTTTGTTTAGTAGACACTTAAATTTCTAAATATAAATATAATAAAAAACATTAGCACAAAAGTTGATCAGATGTAGTAGGGGTGCCTGGCCATGTCCGTCTGACAGCAGACTCGTGATAGATGTAGTAACGCCTCATTAACGCAATGGTAAGTGCAGTATTAAAATGATCCTGTACCAAAATTTGCAGGCAGAGTCTAAGATAACTGAAAAGTCTAGAATAGGTGAAATAGCATAGGCTCCACACAATGGGACCGATTTTCTTCATAGACAGGAAAAGAAATACAAATGCTGTCAGCTGATAAGCTGGCCTCCCACTCCCCTCTTATTATTATAAGTCTGTCTTCTACGGTGTAGAACACCTGCCAACATGATGTTTGGAGATCCTACCTATTTTATTTAATCCCGGTTGCCACCAGAGCAGGAAAATCTCCTCTCCCAAAATGTGCAGTCCTTCCTTGAACCAGAAAAGAAGAAATCAATTCTCTCTCTCTCTCCCTTTCACAATATAGATTATTAAAATTCTCAGGCTACCCTTTGTTGCCCTCTCTCCAGATGGTAAATGTTCTTTCTAGAGTCAAACCTAGAAGCCTAGTGCTCTTCCTTTTTCAAGGGCTCTGGGATCTTCAATTGCTTCAGATGATGAAATAAGTTGTATTCTTTACGTGGCTGATATTGGTAAATATTATGCAGAACAGATCCTCTCCAGAGAAGGGTCCCAATATTTAGACTGTGGAGGGAGCAGGAGGCTCCCTTTTGGTCTCCTCACCATGCCACATTATCACATTATCCAAGCCTCTCCCTGTCTATCATCTATCTATCTATTTAACATCTATCTGTAAGATATTTAAATTTGCCTCAATTAATCTTTTTCAATTTGTCATAATCATACGCAGAATTCAGATGGAAAGGGAGGTGGTACTTGACAACCCACCAAAACATGGTCCTGTAATTGTAACAGCAATGATATTGAAAATCATTGTGTATAGACTGAGTTCATAAAATAAAAGTATTTTTTCTTTAGATAACTTCATACAATGACTCAAATTTTTGAGAAACTGTTTCTAAAACTGCTTGTTTTTCATCCCCTGCTAGCTCACCTCTTCTCCCAGAGCAGAAATATCATGACTCCCATCTGTAGATCCAGCCCCAATCCAGGGAGTAACATCTACCCACAATTAAGAGAAATTGAGAGTTCATTTTACCCATCAAGCTAAGATGTCTCTCCCTAATACCCCAATGTTAAGATCTGCATAGTTCCCATGAATTTAATCCCCTACTCGGTGCTAGACACCGTGCCATCCCATTGAAACTATAATTTATGAGCATTTAGGATTGAGCTCTTTTTTTCTGAGAAATTAGGGCAATGTGATCGTCATTGTCTTCTAGTAAAATATCTGAATCCTGAAGTTATTAAACAGAATGGGATTTCATTGGAAGAGGATTGTGATTGAAAAAACAAAGTCAGTCTTGACTACATGAAATTTGGGGTATTGCTCAGACAGCCGAAGGCTCAGAGACAAACTGGCAAGAATTCTATACCCTAGTTATAGTCCATTAGAAAATATCCATTGCAATATTATTTCTTTTTTGAAAAACAGATTGGCACCTGAGCTAACAACTGTGGCCAATCTTTTTTCTTTTTTTCTGCTTTTATCTCCCCAAATCCCCCCAGCACATACTTGTGTATTTTCAGTTGTGGGTCCTTCTAGTTGTGGCATGTGGGACGCCGCCTCAACATGGCCTGATGAGCGGTGCCATGTCCACACCCAGGATCTGAACGAGCAAAACCCTGGGCCACTGCATCGGAGCACGTAAACTTAACTACTCGGCCACGGGGCCAGCCCCTATTGCAATATTATTAAAAGTATGAACCAAAGAGAGAAAGAGGAAAAAACAAGAGAGAGAGAAACTTGGTCAAATTCCCTATGGTACAAGATTACTTAAAATCCCAGGGCCAGAAAAAGACACACACATTAAACATATAACACAATACAATTTTTGCAAATTAAACTGAAAAAAAAGATTTTAAATAAACATAATCTTCTATTGCAGTTTCCAAACTACACAGTGTTTTAGCTATGCCATCTGTAGTTAGCTTGCAGATAAGGTGAGCTTTCCTATTAATGCAGTTTATTGGTTCCATTTGAAAAAATGTCTTGGAAAAACAGAACTGGTGATCTTTTCTGTCTGTCTGGCAGAATATGGCTTTTCCTTCCTTGATATCTAAAAAAAAAATTTACTGTACTCTACCTGGTATTGGGTGCCTATAATTTCAGAGTAAAGCTGAGTTTGGCCAGACAGTTGTATATACAGAGTTCTTTGTGGCTATGAGATGAACCATTCTTCAGAAAACAAAGAAGTGGCTGATATGTTAATTTCCATTATCTTTCAGACACAATGATCTTCCTTAAATGTATTAATTACTTAATTGGTTAGATGTTCATTTATTAATTCTTGTATCACCAAGCACTAAATTCATATATTCACAGAACACTATATGCAATGAAAGGGGTCATAACACATTGATGGATAATGCATTATACTAGCCTTGGAAAAGCGGCAGTTATTAAATTTCAAGATGAAAAGAATGACCATATAGACCATCTTGTCCTTATAGCTGATCTAGGATGTGACTCTTTGAATGACTTCCATATTTGCAGTTGTTTTGGTGGGAAACAAAAGATGACTCTGTTTTCCTAAGTAGAGTAGGGACAGGGCTTGCCTTGAAAGAGGCTCCCCAGAAATCTAAAATGTGACTTTTTCGGGGACAATCCATATTGGATGGTGGCTGCCCAACCAATCAGAAATTCTTTCTGGGGATGTCTAACGGGGAGGGCGTGCAGAGGCAAGTATGTGGTTGTGTAAGGGTAAGTAAAGGCAGAGATCAGCTGGGGCCCACAGTGGAGGAAACCCAGAGTAAGAGCAGTCAATCCTGGGTGCTGCAAGGATACTGAATTCACCGGGTCCCCAGACCTGTACAACTTCCTGAATCATATTCCATTTCTCCAAGATTTTGGAGGCTGTTAATTCACTTTCTGGTAACTCACATGTATTCTTAAAATAAGTTCTCATTAACTGAAGTGAAATAATCCTAACAAAATTCTTTCCCCAAAGGAGGGTTTAATTGTTGTTCATGTAATAAGTTTTCTAGCTGTCCTAAGATTTTTAGCAATTATTTTTAATGATTGCCTTTATCAAATATTAAAAGTGGCAAAAATATATTTATTAAACATTTGTAAGAAGTAAAATGTAACATTTCAATGAAATACATTTACCAAACACACAGTTCTAAAAATACATTTTACGTTTAGTATGTGCTTCCTTCTCTACTACAATTCACTCCATCCTCACTCAGAAGCATCTATAGTCTTTTAGTCTGTGATTATCATTCTTTTGTGTTTTTTTTAGTATAAATACTTGCACTTTTATCTTTAAACAATATATTACAGTTTTACATTTTGAAAACTTGTCTAAATAGAGTAATATTCTATTTTTCTATCATTTGAATTTTTTCACTAAATATTGTATTCCTGAGATTCATTAATACTGTTGCATGTAGCTTTATTTAATGGATTTTCAGTGTTATATGGGATTTCATTTTATAAATACCATTTATCTAATATGTAAATATCATTTTACAACTTTTATTGCAAAACTCCATTTACCTATTTGTCCTTTGCTGCATCCTTAAAAATTGATCCAAGTTGAACATGAACACCAAAAATGATTTTGTGGTAGCCATGTCACTGTGCTAATTCACCTTGAGTTTAATGTTCCTAAAAATCTGTAGTGATTTTTGTATGTGTCTCTGCTATGATACTTCTGCTCTAGTCTTTATAATAACTGGCTTCAACAGATCAAATGAATTTATTTTTGCTAAATTACATAATAGTGGATTTATCTCCTGTCCTAGCCTGTCGGGGACTTTTGGGATCCTCATTCCGTCATCTAACATATTTGTCTGTCCTTTTGATACAATTTATTTATGGTCATCTAAATCATTGATATGGACAGGCTGGGGTAGAGGTCGCAGCCCTGAGACAAATGTTCAGAAACATCACTCAGGCTGACAGTGCTGCGTTGAACAGTACCATTTGAGAGTTTATTGGACTGGATTCTATTCTACTAGCCACCCTTCCATTGAGTCTCTGTTATAGGCTAGACAATCACAAGGGACTCTGACAACTGCCTCCCTGGAATTCAGCTCTGTCTATTAAATCCTTGTCACAGAAGTATGTTAAGTCTGTCAGACAAGAAACTGACATTGGTTAAAAATTACTTGTTCTTTGTGATGCCTGCTGGGTTTAATATCAATTGTGCCGTTTCTAATGTGCAGTATTCACCACTGACAAATATCGTGGGGCAGATGGGCATGTATTTTGGAAGTTAGAAGTCTTCTCTTTTGGCTTCCTTAAAGCATATCAAGCATATTGATGACTATTCTGCCCAGTTGCAAGACTTTACCCAAGTTCACCGGAGCTTCACCCCATTCCCTTGTGTATTAGTAATTGCCCATTAGTCATAAACTGATTATTGGAGCAGGACAGGGCTGTGTAGATTGTTTAACTCAGTGGTTTTGGTTTTCAAACTGTGTTCCTCATAGATTTGTGATTCTCTGGGGCCACCAGGATGTGTCAAGGGGAGCTAACCCACAGGAGTTCAAACATAGCCATCTACACTTAGATCAAGATGTCTTAGACTTGGGACCGGCCCCGTAGCTGAGTGTTTAAATCCACTTGCTCTGCTTCAGCGGCCCAGGGTTTCGCTGGTTTGGATCCTGGGTGCGGACATGGCACCGCTCATCAAGCCATGCTGAGGCAGCATCCCACATGCCACAACTAGAAGGACCTACAGCTAAAAATATATATGTATATACCACTATGTACTGGGGGGATTTGGGGAGAAAAAGCAGAAAAAGAAAAAGGAAGATTGTCAACAGTTGTTAGCTCAGGTGCCAATCTTAAAAAAAAAAAAAGATGTCAGACTTTTTGTTTTATAGTCTGTATTTTATGGAGACTTCTTTAAAGCTTCTGTGACAAAAATATGTCTAAATTCTGCCAATCCAGCCTCCTGCCCTTTTCTTCCCACCCCATTTTTAATATGAAGTTATCTTTCCATCCATGGTGTCACTATACTTTTTTCTCAACCACGTTGCTAACATTTTGGGGAATCGCTCATTTCTGAAGTTCTTAGCTTGTCTTTGGCTTTTGGCGTGGAACATAGTGTATGTGGTAGAGGCAGTGGTCAGAATGATGGAGTGAAAAAGCAGAGAGAATGTGTGTGTGCATATAGATGTGAAATACAAAGTTAGCTGGACAGAAATTGTACAGTGACATAAATAGATACAGTTAAACAATGGATTGTTATTTATATCATTCCAAGGAAGACTGAAGAGTTGAAAATGTTTTAAAGATTGCTGAAGAAGCTAGAATCCCCTAGAAGTTCAATCCCCAGCTTCCTTCTTTATTCCCAGATGATTTCTTGTTATCCCGTGGTTCCTTCTCTTACCCTTCCCTCCTTGTCTTTTAAAATTGTTACCATTGATTTTCACTCTTACGTTGTTGGCTGCAAAGGGACTATCTCTGTTGTAAACATAGAATCTCTTTTCATTTGGAAGGATGTGCATTGATAATTACTGCAAAGAAAGAAATAAGGCGGTGCTCAAGATACTATTGCTGTATAACAATCAACAGGAAACTTAGAAGAGTAAAACAATCATTTTGTTACAGTCCCCAAATGTGTGGGTCAGAAATGCAGAGAGAAAGGACAGTGTAGAGGGCTTGCTTCTGCTCCGCAATGTGTGGGAGCTCATCTGAGAAAACTCAAAGGCTGGTGGTGACTCAGCTTTTGTTGGGATCATCTGGAGATAGCTCCACTCACATGCCTGGCAGTTAATGCTGGATTTCAGGTGAGGTCTCAGCTGAGTTGTTCTCCAGAACATCCGTATGTGACCTCTCAGTGTTGCCACATTGGAATGAAGATCTTGTGGGCTATTTGGGCTTCTTCATGGGATGATGACTGAGGTTTTTTGTTTGTTTGTTTGTTTGTTTGTTTTTGAGGAAGATTAGCCCTGAGCTAACATCCACTGCCAATCCTCCTCTTTTTGCTGAGGAAGGTTGGCCCTGAGCTAACATCCGTGCCCATCTTCCTCTACTTTATATGTGGGACACCTGCCACAGCATGGCTTGATAAATGTTGCTTGGGTCCACACTCGGCATCTGAACCGGTGAACCCCAGGCCGTCAAAGAGTGTGAACTTAACCGCTGTGCTACTGGGCCAGCCCGATGTCTGGGTTTTAAAAGCAAGCATCCTCAAAGCAAAAGGCAAAATTGCATGGCATATTTGTAAACCAGCCTCAGAATTCATGTAGCCTCGCTTCTATATTGTACAGGTTGTGAGAATCAAAACTATCCATCAAGGACATGAATCACTGTCTTGGGAAAATTCAATCTGCCACAGTCCACCCTCTGATTACAACAGTTTACATCTGCTCCGTAAAAAAAACTACGTTCTTCTCTGCATCAGGGCTCTCAAGTCTCATGCCATGATGGCATCAGCTCCAAGTCTAGGATCTGGTTATCTACATCAGGTTTGGGTGCAGACAAGGCTCTTCATTCTATTCCTCTCAATCTGAAGGTCTAATGAGACAGGTTATCTTCTCCAGAAATGCAGCATAAACAGTGGTGAGAAAGGACTAGGGAATGGCTATGGACAATGTCATCCACTCATGTGGAAAACAGGAGAAACAGAGCAATTACTGTTTGATAACAATACTGAAATCCAGATGGTCCCTGCTGCCAGTGACGTGACTAGAGCCAACTGTACTCCCAAGAGGTTGTTCCTCATGGCTATAGGCTCCACACTCTGGGATTTTAGTTCCATACTTTATGACAATCTTCCTTTTCCGCAAAAAGTAACCCATGCTTATAACTGAATAGCTTTCCACCCTGATTCCTACCTGCAGAAATTTGGGATCTAAAGGTATTTTTGCATTTTGTACAATTTCTATCCTTTAAGCCCATTTGGTGTATTTTTTTGTAAAATATGCTATGATCTTCTAATATAATACTTGATAATCCACTCCATTACATAAAAGCCACACCCACAAATCTCTTCAAGATAAGCTCTTCTCTCCCTGGGGTTCTGTGTAAGACTGCCTTGGAACAATATCATTAAAAGTCTTAGAAATCCTATTGTTTCATAAAGAAGTTCTATAAGGCATGCCCTTCATCTCCTTACAGGGCGTTTTGTCTGTTTGGGCAATCCTATGAGGCACACCATAGATCATTCTGAGGCTGTAAAACCTAGAACTGTTCATCCTCACCATGGATGTGCCTTTGGCCTGAGGCCCTTCCTTAACCTCAGAATAATTTTCTATCAGGAGAGGCTAGGAATGAGAAATAATTTATTTTCAAACCCAGGAGGTCTTAACTTAGATATTTAACAGTGTCCTTTAGATTGTTCTGTCCTCTTCTTTTATTATACTCAGCAAAAAGAAGCTAGATGATACTTTCAATATTCTGTCTTAAAATCTTTTTAGCTTAATCATCCAGTCTGAAGGATACATTTTGCATTTCCACATTATTGCAGGAAACAGTATTGACACACATTTTGTGACTACATAACAAGGGTCTCTTTTTCTCCAGCTTCATAAAACCTTTTCTTTACTTTTTCTTAAGCCCTCACTGATACTCTCCTCGAGGACTAAAAGTGTCCTCCAAGCCCATCCAGCTTCCCCCTGCCTTTTCCCAAAGATAATGCCACATGTCTTGGCATGGTTTTCCCTCACCGCAATCCCTTTCTTCCTGATACCAAAATCTCTCGGCTATCTGTTGCTGAATAACAAACAATCCCAACACTGGGTGTCTTAAAATAACAACAATAATTCTTTTACTCACAAGTCATCAATTTGACCAGGGCTCTGCAAAAATGGAGTTTTCCTATTCATCTGGGGCCCAGAGGATCCACTTTTGAGATGACTGCCTCATCTGATGTGCGTGTTAGTGCTGGCTGTGGCCTAGGAGCTCCGCCAGGGCTCTGGGCGAAGGTGTTGTTTCTTCTTTATGTGGGCCTCTCCACGAGGTTCTTGAGCTTTTTTATGCATAGTGGCTGAATTCCAAGAGTGAACAGTCCAAGCAAAGCAGAAATGCATAATACTTATACGCCCTAGTTTCAGAAATCACATATCATCACTTCCACAATTCAAAAGTAAGAGTATATAACTGGAATAAACATTCATCACAAACAGTAGGGTGAATATGTTTATAGATGTATATATGTTCGATTTTAAGACTTTACCTGAAAGAGTAACATAAACTTGTTGAAAGAAAAGGAAATACAAAAATAACACATAAAATAAAATAAAACATGCAATACCTCCCACCCCCATCACTCACTTCACCTATACCAAAACCATCACAAAATATACAGCTATCACATCTATGATGATTTTCTTTAGGATTTAAGATGACTCTGCATCTCACATCAACCTTAATATTCTTACGATATTGTGTTATATGAAGATGCTATATGTAACAGAATTTGGGGGTTGCTCAAGGACCTGGAGCTTCATTTGGAAGAATTGCAGCTCAGCCTTCCACTGCTATATATTTAAGGCTTTTAGTTCAATGTGTATTTCTGGGAAGAACAGCTTAATTTGCCTCCCTAATTTAGTAATTTAATACAAAAGCATATTGAGATGTAGGAGTAGTCTTTTGAGTAAAGGCTAGATTGAGAAACCTGAGGTCTTCTTTGTGAGGTTCAACTCTGTTAATTGTGTTTAAAGGACTAGAGGGATCCTGACAGGGCCATTTAACAGAGAGAACAATAGAGATTTCTTCCTTGAAAAATAACCTGGTATTCTATCGCTCATCTGAGCTCTTTGGAAGAAAGACTGTAAGTGTGAAAGCAGAAAGAACTGAACTACTAACATTTGTAACAATTTGAGCCAAGGAAATTTTCCAATTGTATGGAAAAAAGCAGTCAATAGAAAATGTCCCTTAGGAAGTCAGGATGCTGGACTTACTGGACAAAAATAAAAACTAAAATGGCTACTTTAATATGTTAAAAGAGATAAAGGAAACCATGTCTAAGGAATTGAAGGAGGGAGCCAGCCCGGTGGTGTGGTGGTGAAGTTCAGTTCACTCCACTTCAGCAGCCTGGGTTCGTGGGTTCAGATCCTGGGCACATACCTACACTATTCATCAGGCCATGCTGTGATAGCATCCCACATACAAAATAGAGGAAATATTGGCACAGATGTTAGCTCAGGGCCAATCTTCCTCAAACAAAAAGAGGAAGATTGGCAACAAATTTTAGCTCAGGGCCAATCTCCCTCACCAAAAAACAAAGAAAAAAAAGCATTGAACAAAAGTGTGAGAATGATGTCTCATAAACTAGAGAATATAAAAAATGAGATAGAAATTATACAAAAAAAAACCCCCCACAAATAGACGTTCTGGACTTGAGAAGTATAATAACTGAAATTGAAAATGTGCTATAAGGGGCCAGCCCCGTGGCCAAGTGGTTAAGGTCACATACTCCACTTTGGCAGCCTGGGGTTTTGCCAGTTTGCATCCTGGGCAGGGACCTAGCACCACTCATCAGGCCACGTTGAGGTGGCATCCTCCGTAGCAGAGAAGGACCTAGAACTAGAATATACAACCATGTACTGGGGGGCTTTGGGGAGAAGAAGAAGAAGAAGACAAAAAAGAAGATTGGCAACAGATGTTAGCTCAGGTGCCAATCTTTAAAAAAATAAAATAAAATTACTTAAAAAAAAAGTGTATTAGAAGACTGGACCACACATTTGACCTGGCAAAAGAAAGAATCGGCAAAATTAAAGAAAAGTCAATTGAGATTATCCAATCTGAGGAAGCAAAAACAAAAAGGATGAGGGGGGAAAAAGCAGAGCTTCAGAGACCTGTAGGATAACATCAAGCATACCAACATACACATAATGGGAGTCTCCAGAGAGAAAGGAAAGAGATAAAGAGACAGAAAGAATGTTTGAAGAAATACTGCTTGAAAACTTCCCAAATTTGATGAAAAACCTTGACCTACACATTCAAGAAGCTCAGCAATTAACAACTACAGGCAAACGTTGGAGATATTGTGGGTTTCGTTCCAGACCACTACAATCAAGCAAATAGCACAATAAAATTAGTCACATGAATTTTTTGATTTCCCAGTGCATGTAAGAGTTATGTTTACACTATAGTGTAGTTTATTAAGTGTGCAACAGCATTATGTCTTAAAAAAAATCAATGTGCATATCTTAGTTAAAAACTATTTTATTGCTAAAAATGCTGCCATCATCTGAGCCTTCAGCAAGTTGTAATCTTTTTGTTGGTGGAGGGTCTTATCTCAATGTTGATGGCTGCTGACTGATCAAGTGGTGGTTGCTGAAGTTTGGGGTGGCTGTGACAATTTCTTAAGACAACAGTGGAGTTTGTCACATCAGTTGACTCTTCCTTTAATAAATGATTTCTCTGTAGCATGCAATGCTCTTTGATAGCATTTACCCACAATAGAACTTCTTTCAAAATTGGAGTCAATCCTCTCAACCCTGCTACTGCTTTATCAACTAGGTTTACATAATATTCTAAATCCTTTGCTGTCATTTCAACAATCTTCACAGCATATTCACCAGGAGTAGATTCCATCTCAAGAAACCACTTTCTTTGCTCATCCATAAAAAGAACCTCCTCATCCATTCAAGCTTTATCATGAGATTGCAGCAATTCAGTCACATCTTCAAACTCCACTTCTAATTCTAGTTCTCTTGCTCTTTCTACCACATCTGCAGTTACTTCCTCCACTGAAGTCTTGAATCCCTCAAAGTCATCCCTGAGGGTTGGAACCAGTTTCTTCACACTCCTGTTAATGATATTTTGACCTTTTCTCATGAATCATGAGTGTTCTTAATATCTAGAGTGGTGAATCCTTTCCAGGGATTTTCATTTGACTTTGCCCAGATCCACCAGAGGAATCAATATCTATGGCAGCTATAGCCTTACAATATGTATTTCTTAAATAATAACTTAAAATTACTCCTCGATCCCTGCACTGTAGAATGGATATTGTGTCAGCAGGCAGGAAAATAACATTAATCTCTTTGTATGTCTCCATCAGAGCTCTTGGGTGACCAGGTGCATTGTCAACGAGCAATAATATTTTAAAAACGAACTTTGTTTCTGAGCATTAGTTCTCAACAGTGGGCTTAAAATGTTCAGTAAACCATGTTGTAAACAGATGTGGTATCATCCAGGCTTTGCTGTTCCATTTATAGAGCACAGGAAAAGTAGATTTCACATAAGTCTTAAAGGTTCTGGGATTTTCAGAAAGGTATATGAACACTGGCTTCAACCTAAAGCACCAGCTGCATCAGGCCCTAACAAGAGAGTCAGCCTGTCCTTTGAAGCTTTGAAGGCAGGCATTGACTTCTCCTCTCTAGCTATGAAAGTCCTAGATGGCATCTTCTTCCAATAGTAGGCTGTTTCATCTACATTGAAAGTCTGTTGTTTAGTGTAGCCACCTTCATTAGTTATCCTAGTTAAATCTTCTGGATAACTTGCTGCAGCTTCTACATCAGCACTTGCTGCTTTGCCTTAATCCTTTAAGTTATGGAGACAGCTTCTTCCCTTAAACCTCATGGGTCAGCTTCTGCTAACTTCACACTTTTTGTCTGTAGCTTCCTCACCTCTCTCAGTTTTCATAGAATTGAAGAGAGTTAGAGCCTTGCCCTGGATTAGGCTTTGGTTTAAGGGGATGTTGTAGTTGGTTTGATTTTCTTCCCAGACAACTAAAACTTTCTCCGTACCAGCAATAAGGCTGTTTTGCTGTCTTATCATTTGTGTGTTCACTGCAATGGCACTTTTAATTTCCTTCAAGAATTTTTCCTTTGCATTCACAACTTGGCTAATTGTTTGGCTCAAGACACCTAGCTTTCAGCCTATATCAGCTTTTGACATGCCTTCCTCGTTAAGCTAAGCATTTCTAGCTTTTGATTTAAAGTGGAAAACTTGTAGGGGCTGGTCCAGTGGTGTAGTAGTTAAGTTTGCTGGTTCCACTTTGGTGGCCTGGGATTTATGGGTTCAGATCCCCAGCGCAGACCCACACCACTCATCAAGCCAAGCTGTGGAGGCGTCCCACATACAAAATAGAGGGAGATTGGCACAGGTGTTAGCTCAGGGCCAATCTTCCTCACCAAAAAAAAATATATATATATAAATAAAGTAAGAGACTTGCAAATCGTTCTTTCACTTGGACACTTAAAGGTATAGTCATTAATTGGCCTAATTTCAATATTGTTGTGTATCAGGGAGTAAGCAGGTCTGAGGAGCAGAATAGAGAGACTGGGGAACGGCCACTTGGTGGAGCAATCAGAACACACATGACATTTATCTATTAGGTTCATTATCTTATGGGGCGTGGTTCACGGCACCTCAAAACAATTACAATAATAACAAAGATAACTGACTACAGATCACCATAACAAATATAATAATAGTAAAGTTTGAAATATTGCAAGAATTATGTAAATGTGTCATGGAAACATGAAACAAGTAAATGCTGTTGGAAAAATGACACCAGTAGACTTGCTCAACACCAGGTTGCCACAAAGTTTCAATTTGTAAAAAACACAATACTGGTGAAGCTCGATAAAGCAAAGGGCAATAAAATGAGGTACATCTGTAGATAGGAAATCAGTAAGTATCTAGAAGACTTCAACAACATTATTGAACAATTTTACTTAATTGCCATTAAAAATAATAACAGTATGAGGGCACATGGAAAACTCATCAAGAAAGACATAGTCTAGGCTGTTAAAAAGTCCCAGTAAGTATTAAATTATTTAAATAAAAAGAGCATATTCTTTTACTACAATGGAATTAAACTAAAAATAAATAATAGAAAGATATCTATAAAATTTTCAATATTTAGAAATTAAACAGCACACTTCTACATAATCTATGGATCAAAGACAAATTCGTAAGAAAAATGGAGCCAAGAGCATACAATGGAGAAAGGAGAACTTCTTCAATAAATGGTGTTGGGAGAACTGGACAGCCACATGCAAAAGAAGGAAAGTAGTCCATTCCCTTACACCATGCACAAAAATCAACTCAAAATGGATTAAAGACTTGAATGTAAGACCCGAAACCATGAAACTTCTAGAAGAAAACATAGGCAGTATGCTCTTTGACATCAGTCTTAGCAGCATATTTTCAAGTCCCATGTCTGGCCGGGCAAGGGAAACAAAAGGAAAAATGAACAAATGGGACTACATCAAACTAAAAAGCTTCTGCACAGTGAAGGAAACCATCAACAAAACGAAGACAACCTAACAATTGGGAGAAGATATTTGAAAACCATATATTGGATAAAGGGTTAATATCCAAAATATACAAAGAACTCCTACGGCTCAACAACAAAAAAACCAACAACCCAATTAAAAAATGGGCAAAATATCTGAACAGAGATTTTTCCAAAGAAGATATACAGATGGCCAACAGGCATATGAAAAGATTTTCAACATCATTACCTATCAGGGAAATACAAATCAAAACTACAATGAGGTATCACCTCACTCCGGTCAGAATGGCTATAATTAACAAGACAGGAAACAACAAATGTTGGAGAGGATGTAGAGAGAAGGGAACCCTGGTACACTGCTGGTGGGATTGCAAACTGGTTCAGCCACTATGGAAAGCACTATGGAGTATCCTCTGAAAATTAAGGATAGATCTCCCATATGATCCAGCTATCCCACTGCTGGGTATTTTTCCAAAGAACTTGAAAGCGCAACGGCATAAAAATACATGCACCCCTATGTTCATTGCGGCTTTATACACAATAGCCAAGACTTGGAAGCAACCTAGGTGTCTATCAAGGGACAAATGGATAAAGAAGATGTGGTATATATACACAATGGAATACTACTCAGCCATAAGAAATCATGAAATCCAGCCATTTGTGACAACATGGATAGACCTTGAGGGTATTATGCTGAGTGAAATAAGTCAGAGGGAGAAAGTCAAAAACCATATGCTTTCACTCATAAGTAGAAGATAAAAACAACGACAAACAAACACATAGCAATGGTGATTGGATTGGTGGTTACCATAGGGGAAGGGGAGGAAGGGCAAAAGGGGTGATTAGGCTCACATGTGAGGGGATGGACTATAATTAGTTTTTGGGTGGTGAACATCTGTAATCTACACAGAATTTGACATATATTATAATGTACTTCTGAAAGCTATATATTATTATAATCCAATGTTACTGCAACTTAAGCAATGCTTAGAGGAAAACTTATACCCAAAATGTTTGCATTAGAAAAGAATAAAAGTCTAAAATTAATTTTATAAGATTTTAAGTATGTAGGAAAAAAAAAAAAGAATAAACTCAACCCAAATGAAGCAGAAAGGAAATATTGAAGATTAAAAGTAGAAATCAATTAAATAGAGAACAGAATAATAATGTAGAATGTCTATGAAATTAATGGCCAGTTGTTTGAAAAGATCAATAAAAGTCGAAAGATGTTTAGGTAGATTGATATTAAAAGAAGAAGAAACATCAGTTGTTGACATTGGGAATGAAATAGAGGACACTACCACTGAGCTTACCGGAACAAAGCAAGAAATTTCCTTCTCACCATTTCTACTCAAGATTGTATAGGACTTTTAATCAATGCAGAAGGGGAAAAAAAGAAGAAATGAAAATAGTACACAATGAACAGAAAGTAAAACCTTCTTTATTTGCAAAAATAAATAAAAATTCCTAAAGCATTTATAACAAAGCTACCAGAACTAAGAGGTTAGCGTGCTTGCAAGAATCAAGATCAATATGTAATAACAGTGTTTCTATATACTAGCAAGGAAATTGTAAATTACAATTTCAAAATATCTTTTCCATTTGCACCAAAACATGAAATACGTAGAAATAAATATAATAAATACAAAAAACAAAACTGTGCTGAGAAAACTTAAAGAAGATCAACCTTTATGTGAACAGGGCAATTCTCTTCAAATTGATGTGGGGTATGATGTAATCCAAAACACCATCAGCATTTTGAAGAAACTGAGAAGCCGAATATTAAGTGTATATGAAAATACAAATACTGAAAATATCCACATCGATTGTAAAAAAGAACAGCAAAATTTATCTCCTTGATTTCAAGATTTATGATAAAACTACCACAATCAAGACAGTGTGGCATTGGCGTTGGGTAAACCAATGAAATAGAAATGCACTCACACTTGTGTGAACAGTTGATTTAACCAAAGTGCCAGGGTAACTCAAGAGAAGAAAGATACTCTTTTCAACAGATGTTGCTGGAACAATTGAATATGTATACTGGGGAGCAAATGAACCTTGTTACCTTACATGATATACAAAAATTAAGTTGAGCCTCGGGGCTGGCCCCGTGGCCGAGTGGTTAAGTTCGCGCGCTCCGCTGCAGGCAGCCCAGTGTTTCGTTGGTTCGAATCCTGGGCACGGACATGGCACTGCTCATCAGACCACGCTGAGGCAGCGTCCCACATGCCACAACTAGAAGAACCCACAACGAAGAATACACAACTATGTACCGGGGGGGCTTTGGGGAAAAAAAAAAAAAATTAAGTTGAGCCACAGACTTAAACATAACAGGGATAACAATAAAACTGTTAGGAAAAAATATAGGGAAAAAATCATGACATCACATTTGGCAAGGATTCCATAGAAAGCACACAAAAAATATGCAAGAAAAAGTCTTAAGTGAGACTTCTTTGAAGTTAAAATATTTCACTCTTTGAAAGACTATTACAAAAATGTAAAGTCAAGCCATAGGTGAAAACATTTGCAAATAATTTATATCCAACATATATTTTTTATAAAAATTTCCTATGGCAATAATAATTATACAAACAACTCAACTTTCTTTTAAATGGGCAAACAATTTGAAAAGATATTTACCAAAGAAAATCTATCAATTGCAAAAGCACACGCAAAAAGAAGCTCAGCATGAGGTTGGCTCTGTGGCATAGTGAATAACTTCGGCATGTTCTCCTTCGGTGGCCCACGTTTGCAGGTTTGGATCCCAGGTGCGGTCCTATACCTCCTGACAGCCACACTGGGGTGACGACCCACATAAAAAGTAGAGGAAGACTGGCACAGATGTTAGCTCTGGGACGAGCTTCCTCTAATGAAAAGAGGAAGATTGGCAACAGATGTTAGCTCAGGGTTAATCTTCCTCAGCAAAAATCAAACAAACAAGCAAACAAAAAAAGATCAACATAATTCATCATCAGATAAATGCCAAAAACCACAATAAAAGAAAGCAGATCAATTGTTGCTTGGAATCAGAGTGGTGGGGAGAGGACTGACCACAAAAGTTCAAAGGGATATTTGGGGAGTGATACAAATACTCTATATCTTGATAATGGTTACCTAACTGTACACATTTTTTTCAAAACTTATCTAACTGTACACTTAAAATGGGTGAACTTTGTTATCTGTAAATCATCCCTCTTTGAAATTAATTTTTACAATTCTGTAGATGTTTATTCGGCCTTTGTCACTTAGGGCTTTGAGAAGCGTCAAGTTAAATCTCTCTCCTTTGTTGACAAAATGCCCTTTACTCTTGAACGACTGCCCAAGTTAGTGAAAGTTATCTCACTGTACTTAGCAGGCCATCCATACTTAGTAAAGCAGCAAAGCCATGGTGGCACAATTGCTTAGTATGCTTTAGAATTCGCTGGTCCTCTTGAAGGGTTTAGGAGGTTCTAAAGTAGCTCAGCGGCACCCCACTATTGCACCTTACTCCAAACCCCCACGTAAAATGTCCATCTGTTGGATTTGCTTGCATTTGTTTCTTGATTGATTGATTTTTCCCTCACACATGGTGAATCTCCAGTCATTTCTCTTCTCAGACTAGCTTTACCTACAATATATTTAGTGCCAAGGTTTCTAGTTGTGGAACTAGAAAGTAAGTGGAAGCCACTTACTTTGGTTTCAAAGTTGTTATAGGATTTACCTCTTTACCTGTGGAAATCAGGAAACTTTAAAGGGTAAATGTGTGGGTGCAGAGCACCATATTAAAGAAGAGGTTTGAGAATTTTAAAGGGAAATTGAGATAATGAAAGTAACACTGTTTCTGTTACTGCACAACGTATGAGATCCCAGGAGTATACATGTAAAACAAATCTCTCTCATTCAACTATTTTGTAATCAGGAAATGAACCTTTGGCAATTATGTATCAGATGTATTTCAATTGTTGCGATAGTAGTGAAATCAGTCAAACTCTGCATTGACTTAAATATACAGTTCTGTCAAAAATGAAAACCAGATGTACATAAGGACAAAACTTCCATTCTGTGGATCCAAAACATGGAAACATGTAGACACTTCAAACTGTATACTAACATGAGGACTGATGGAAATTATTGAAATAACTAACTTCTGGATCTTAATACTCATTATTTTTTCCCTGATTGTTGCCATTAAGATGGATCATAAAGAGGATTGTTAATATCTTCAGTTCTACAGATATTTAAGTCAAAGACTCACAATTATACTGCTACAGTTGGGTAAGGGAAGCTCCACTCAAAAGAGGAGTTGGACTAGAAATTCTTTTTAATTTCTCCAAAAAGAACATGAACATTCTCTTTTATTCCATACTTCCTAAATTGCCAAAATGTAAGTCTTTTATTTATTTATTTATTTGTATGGGGAAGATTCGCCTTAAACTAACATCTGTTGCCAATCCTCCTCTTTTTTTGCCTAAGGAAGATTAGCCCTGAGCTAACAATTGTGCCAGTCTGCCCCTACTTTGTATGTGGGATGCCTCCACAGCGTGGCTGATGAGTGGAGTGGGTCCGCACTCAGGATCTGAACCCGAGAACCCTGGGACACTGAAGTAGAGCGTGCAGAACTTTAACCACTCGGCCATAGGGTTGGCCCCAAGAGTCTTTTATTTTTGTTTTTGTTTTCCTTCATTTCCAAAGCACTGACTTTGGAGTTATGTTCATTTTGAGGGATGGGTGGAAAAATTAATTAAATTGTTTCTAGTCAAGGTTTTGCTGTGAACAAATTTGCATGTCACAAAATATAATTATACAAGATAAGTGCTTGCATGTAACCATTTCTTAAATAAGAGGACATGGACATACGTATTTCTTAACTTGGTATAATTTTATAACATAAGAAGACTTAAGAATACAAGAGAAAAGAGAAAGGAGAACACATTTGGCAAGAAAATAATTTTACATTAACAAAGGAACACATTTGGAAGGAGTCTGCAATGGTGACATGAAAGGCACTTGACAAGTACAGCCCAACTGAGAAGCACATGTGATATCAGGAACAAAAAAAAGGAAGAAAATAATGTTTACTTCACCAATAGTGAATAAATACACGATTTAAAACAATATGAAGAAACTTGCAAACCCTAAGGAACCAGACAAAAATTTTCTCTATGCTAAGAAATAATTGCAAATAGTTAGGAAATCCTCATTTATTATTTACTGACACATCATAGTTTGAACCTAGGGTGCTTTTCAGACCCATAAACATTCATGGGTCTCCTTTCAAGGTAAGTAAAGTGCAAATCAGGACTGTTCACCCCTTTAACGTGGGGTCAAATATACCAAAACCACGGAGTTCATATTAGCAGACACAAGTGCAAGATTCAGAAATTGAAAGCAAAGTTAGGTCAGTATGTGGGCATCAGATCAAATGCAAAAGGCTAAAACTGATGAACTTTCTGTCTTTTTGCCTTAGGATTTAACCAAACAATTGTCCATATTTCTGGAACAGAGATAGCCTTGGAAAATAGTGATGGATAGCAAATTTTGTCTCTGATGCTTATGCATTAATTTTATAGATGCCCCTATAGGAATCTGCCCCTTCCAGGAAGCTATTTTCTAAACTCCAATTTTATGAGGACTTGCTCCAAGATATCTGTAAACGAAAAAATAAGTTTTCAGCCTCAGAACATTACTTACTTATTTTAATAAAAGACTTAGAAAAACCAAAACTCTCAGACAACACCTTGTGGTCAGATTCCTGGTTCTCTGCCAATGAGACCAGCTCAGACTATTGACCCCAGAGTGTAATTTCAGTAACTACAGTTGTGTGGTCATGGTGGTGGGAGAATGAAAAACATAATATTGGGACCTGTCTGGTCAGAGAAAACCTGATCCAAGGAAATAGCCAAAGTCTAGCTTTTCACTGTCGCTCTTCACCAGCTGACTTGGCTCCAAACTCTGTGGCCAATTGGCCCAGGAGCTCTAAAATCATTAACAACTTTTTTCTTAGTCTAGATCTGATACATTAAAAGCTTATCATTTCATTAAGCTTCTTGAGGACAGAAATATGCCTTAACAGTATCTACCGTGAGCCTGAAAAATACTATGTGGTATGTATGTATTTGAAATATAATACCTTGGATCTTTACTAGGTGACCAGTTCACAAGGATATTAATAGTCACTATATGTCTAGAATCCCGCTAATAACTACTTACATTAAAATTAAGGACCCTGATGAAATTATGATTTACCTGCTTGGGTAATTATAATCACTATTGCTATTCATCAGATGAGTCAACTAGAGCTCAGAGAGATTAGGTATCTTGTACAAAGTCACACTACTAAGATATGGTGAAATATTATGGAAAAGCTATTTCTAGGAGCAAGATATGTTCCGATGACCCTCTCAAGGAGTTTTGAAAAGTGAAATTCTGAAAATCCATGAAAAAGGTGGTCAGATAAAATATAGTATGCTCAATTAAATTTAAACCTCAGTAAACAAAATAATCTTTTATTATAAGTATGTACTAAATATTGCATGGGACATCTTATAATAAAAATATTCTATGTTTATGTAAATTTCAAATTTAGTATTTTTATTCACTAAATCTGGCAGTCCTATCCATGATCTATTCATATTGCCGTACATTTTGCCTATGCGTTCATAGATATCATGAAAAGCTCTATCAGAAGAATTTTGATAACCAATAAGCGTATATTGGAAAGCAAAATCTACTTGCTAAGGACCATGCTGCAACAGGGATATATAAGACAAGGTCCTCTGTTCTTGAAAAGTTTATAGTCAGGTCCTATAGACAAAAATAACCCAGAGGAAGTAACAGAGAATAGTAAAAGACAAGGAGCTGGTAAGTACTAGATTGTGGGTTACAAAGGGCAGAAAACAGCATTGACTAGCCAGAGCAGAAGTAATCAAGGGGGTGGAGAGGATGAATAGTTGGAAAGTGAGCCTGTCTGGGAAAAGTATTATTCGAAATTGCTTCTGATTCTTCCATGTCTGAAGCACAGGAGATTTCAATAAATTTTAATACCTGCTATTGAATGTGTACCCATGGACGACCGAATTCCCTCCCAAGCAGAGGGCACAAGAAAAATGCAGCCACAAAGGAAAGGATAATGAACAAGTGTAAAAGGAGACAGTGATGTGAAGGCAAGAAGACAACTTTGAATAGAGTAGAGCAGTTGTTCTCAAAGTGTGGTTCCCAGAGGGCAGTATGAGCAACGCCTAGGAATTTGTTAGAAATGCAGTTCTCCAGCTTCACTCAAAAAATGCTCACCCAGAATCATCCAGTATTTTAATAAGCCTTCCAGTGACTCTTATGTATAGTAACATTTAATAACTACTGAAATAGAGTCTGTAAAGGCATCTCAATTTTTCTATCAACTGGGACAGCTTGAGTAGAATGTGTCTACACTACAGAGGGTTAATCTCCAATATCAAGTACAAAACTGACAGATACAAAGACAATATCCAGACAACTAATTATCAGAAGCCTCTGATTTCTCCTTGAAACCATTAAGAGTCCCTTCTACATAGCAGAACAATCTTGATGATTAGGAGGTCAAAATTCTTGAACTGACTCTAATATTAAGAAATTTTCTCCTAGAGGCATTAACTCCCACTTTCAAGAATCTAAAGTAATAATTTTATTCTTAAAACTGTTACTTACTTGACCTACTATTGTTAAAATAGTATGATATTATTTTTTTCTAGTAAATCCCAGTCTATTTAACTAAGAACATAATGAAGAAGGTCTTTAGAAAGTTGCTGGTAAATGCTATGATTTTCAAATAGAACTTGAGGATCTAACAGATCAAGGGGATAGTTGACTATTAATGTAAAGTTTTAGGGCAGGTAGTTGTGAACAATATTAACGGCTAGTACGTATCGAGTGGTGGCTGTCAGATTCTCTTTGGAGGCCCATGTATGTATTCTCTCAGTTAATCTTTACCAAAACCTCATGGAGTACTATTTTCCCCATTTTTGTATAGGAAAACTGAGGTATCCAGAAGTTACAAAGCTTGCTTAAAGTCATTCAACTACTAAGCGGGAGAGCAATGTTTACAACTCAGGCAATTTGCCTGCAGAGCACAAGCTCTTAATCATGACAATGGACTACTTGCCATAATTGAGAAAGAGCTCACCACCAAGAGGCAACAACTCCGTGGGATTGTCTGATAAATATTAACTAATGTATGGAAACAAATCTGCTTCTCAAAGGAAAACATCATTGTGAAATAATGTAGACAATGGACTATCAATAGAAATTTGATAAAACTTTGTAATTATCTATCAAAATTAGTATTAAAAGGAGATATTTTTAATGTAAAAAAAGAAAAAAGCAACATTTGGGATGGTGCAATTACAATAATTACCCTTTTTAAAATTTTCAAGCATTCTCTACAAATTAATATTTAAGTATCAAAATATTACAGGTTCGAACCATTTATGGTGGCAGTCTTTTAAAATCATGTTACACACACACACACATATATAAACATATGTAAATAAGATATTTCTTGCATATAAAAACATAGCTTTTTTTCTATCCCAGAGGATATGAAATATAAATTAGGCTATTTTTTTTCAGAGTCGGCATTATAATTATTTGTTCTAGTGCTGTAAGGTATTATGGAAGTTGACAAATGTGAGGCATACTGGTCCAGTAACAAGCAGTGTCTGGCTCATAGTTAGGTATAAGATTGGAGAAGGGGATTGAGATCATATCAAAGAGTACTGTTATGAATATTAAAGACTTTGAATTTTATTTGACATGTAATGATATTTAGAATTTATGTTTTAATCAGGAGTATAATAAGGGATGACTTTCAGGAAGTACAGTGTGTCAGATGGATGACAAAGGAGAAAATAGGCACAGAAATGAATTGTGAGGTTATTAAAATTGTCCAGGTGAGAGGCGATGGAGGTTTAAATGAGTGTTTCAAAGGAGTTTAAAGGAGGAGTCAGAAACAAGGGGTATTTCAGTTCGAGAGTCAATAGCAGGTGAGAATGAGAGAGCAGAAGAAGCCAGGGCTGATGGTGAGCCTTTAAGCCTTTAAGTAGTAGGTGGACAGTGGTACTGTTAATGAGAATCACTGAAATAAGCTCTCCAGCCCCCTCCATCATGGCAGTCACTACTAAGACAACTGTTTCCACTTCTGAAAATGACAAGACAAGAGGAACTTCCTCTGAGGTCCCTTGCAGCTCTAATATTCCATAATATTATAAAAATAGATTTGAAATTAAAAGTAACTAAGGCAACGTAACAGAAGTATAATGAATATATAGACATAGGTGTTGGTAGTAGGTTGGGAAATGTTCCTCTGTCAAATTCTGACATTTTTACATAGCATTTGTAAGCATGCACTTACAGAAAATAATCCTAAATTTGAGATAATTGAATCAACTCTTGTTCTTATGTCCCTGTCAGCAATTTGGTGACCCATAACTTGCTGGCAACAGCTGCATCACTTTCCTGTTACCCAACATGAATAGCATTGTAAGATTTAAGTTTTATATTTGGGTTACAGCCTCCAGAATCCCAGCTGACAGTCATCCTCAAGAAATAAGTAAAACACTAAAGTAGCAACCCATTACTCCTACTGCATGGCAACAAAAAAGGTTTCTTCTAATTTCCTTGAAGAATAGCTTAGGTGATCTCTTTCCTTTGCACATCCATTGGGCAATGTGGTCTTTAAATCAGTGACTCAAATAATGAACGTAGTTCAGAGAAAAGAATCTGGCTGAAAGTCAAAACGTACCAAAGTATTGTTCTTTCCTAATAATTCAGCATCCTGCTGCTTGACTTTCTAGACTCACTTAAAAATTTACATAGTAGAGAAAGTGATAACTTTGGAGAACACACACATTTTCTTCAGTGGTATAAAATGAAATCCCCAAGCCTTACAGAGGGCCACCAGCTATCACCTTGGTTCAATGACTTTCATTTTCTCCCTCTTCAAATAGCTCTAAATACTCCTGCCAGAGCAAGTTTTCTTTTACTTCATCACTCTGTGGTCCAAGGTTTGTCTGTATTTTCCTGTTTTCATGTAGGCCATTTTCACACTCCTAACTGGCTTTCAGTGTCCCCAGTATCTGATCCTACTCAAATTATGCAAATTTATCTTTTTTTAAAATTTAGATCCACTCCTTTACCACCAACACAGCCCAGTCTCTGCTGCCTATACCCCTTCCTTTATGTTCCTCCCTCTGTCTAAAATGACTCCTCTCTCCCCCTACCTAAATCCTACAAGCTTTTAAGAGTGCTGCTCGAGATCCTCTCTTCGATGACTCCTTCTCTGGTCTACACTGATCTCCATCTTCTCTGGAATTCTACTGGCTATCTGATAAACTTAAACATATCCATGCTTAACTCTTCCATTTGTTTCTCCACTTCAGTTCTACCATTCCAACTAGATTTTTTTTCACAAGAATAGGAAATATGTCATCTTTTTTATTTAACAATTTCAATCAGTACTTGGCCAACTGATGGAGACATATTGTGATACATTTATTCATTTATTGGTTTTCTTTAAAACTCTCACCTTTGGTCATGGGAATTGAGTGTGGTAGCATCTATCTGAAGAAGGTGTGTGTGTGCGCACATGTGTGTTTGTTTAGTAGGTTGATTTAAATAATAGTCGTTGTGTTCACAGTCAACAACATTTAAATACTTACTATGTTTTAAAAAAATTGTACTAAATATATAGTTAAATATAATGCTACAAAATAACCTCTAGAAAACCTCAGTGATATACAACAATAAGCATTTATTTCTCTATCATTTTGCCTGCAGAGCATTTCAGGATCAGGTGATCTAGGCTGGGCTTAATTGGGTTTTATTCCAAGCTCTGATTCTATTCTAGGTGTGCTCCAAGTATCGCTCATCATCCTTGGATTAGGGGCAATTCAAGGTAGTTCTTCTGATGGCAAAAGACAAGAGGAGAAGAGCACAAGGTCAACCACACAAGCACATTTCAAGAGTCTATTCATTTCTTGTCCATTAAGATTATGTTGGTCAAAGAAAATTATACAGCTAAGCACCAAGTCATGGGGAGACCATGGCAAAATGTGAGGGTGAGCATGTATATAATTCCTACAGGGGATTGGTAGATTGATAAGCATAATTCACTCTACCACAGGGGAGCAGATATGCAAAGCTGACTTCTGGTCAGTCCTGCTGTCTTGCAGTTTATAGTCACTTTAGGGGGACTGAGAAGTCAAAAGGTGATTAAAATTTGTAATACAAGTGAAACATGTAAGATCCTTTCCACATTGGTCTAAGGTGGTATAGAAAAACCCACTATTTGTCAGGAAGTGATAGAATAGGTACAAGCTGGTCAGGGCTTCATAGTAATTAGGCTCAGGTTAGGCATCCAGGGGAAGTAAGGAGGTGATAGGTAGCCATAATTAGAAAGAAGGGTATTGAAAGAGTCAAAAATAGGTATCTTGGACACTATGTTTATTTTTCCCATTTTTCTATGCATCACAGAAATAGAAAAATGAGAAGCTGCCTGAATCTCAGTCGGGCATGCAGCAGGAATCTCCAGCAAAAGCAGTCCACTAGATACAAAAGTAAAATAAATCTCTGGAAGTAAACTATTTAATACTAGAAAGTCTTTAATTTGTATTTTCTCTTCCTAAGAACTCTGTACATAGCTATCACATCACATTAAATTGCTACCTGGTGATCATACAAACATAGCTAAAGATAGGAGGAGTTCTGATGTGGTCAATGCCAGAACAGAGTCATCAGGAATATAAAATGACAACACCATACTGAGTAAAACTTTTAGAATTAAAAAGGATTTGTAAATGGAAAAATAATCTTTCATTTCTCTTTAAACAATTCTCTTTTTGTGTGTTTTCATACCTTTGACACATGCTCTATTGTTTGGTCTGAGGATTTTCTGGAGGAAAGGTCTAGGAAAAAGCTAAGTTTCATTTGGTTGTGTCAGGAGGAAGGAGTCTTGACAATTACTTTCTCATCTAAAAGTAAGAATTAGAGTGGATCAGAGGGAGAAGATTGAGTAAATCTAAGAAAAATAGGTCCATATGTCACTCTGTTTCCTACTACCTCATGCTTTAATTTACAAATAATGAGTCACCTTGACTCACTAATTACCCACCCCATTCACCAGGATTGGAATGTGAGTTCGAAGTCCCAAACAGTATTGACACACACTCTGTAATTAATGTAATCATGAGCTGCCATACAGGAACTCAGAATCATGTTCTCAGCAATGTATCATGGCTAAATACGGTCAAATATTGAAGTAGAGAGTGGCAGTAATTCTGATATCTGGAGTTAGAAAAGAGTAATCCTACTGTGGATTTCCATAATCCAACACAGAATATAGCTTCCTTTTCTTTAGTCCATCCCAAATCCAACACGTTTCCCTACCCCATCACAGCTACATATCCCAAATTTCTGTTCAAAATAAGTTCAGCAGAAAATATATCTGAAGCACATTTATACCTCAGGGCACAGCTATTTAAGGCAAGGTGTTGTTAAATGCAAGAGAATGGAGTGTATTGGCAGGGGGAGGATGGACTGGATTAGCAGGGGTCGGAAATTCGAATCACACATATACGCGGAGGAGAAACTGGCACTGGGAGGTAGGCAAGGCTGAAGGTGTGGGGTAAATCAGAACAGTGGGCAGGATAAGAATCAAAAGTGTTTGGTCACAAATAATAGATCTACTTACAAGAGGGAATGGCTGTGTCTAGACATCTAATCAGTTCTGAGAATCCTCCACATTCAAGATGGAGACGGAGGTGAACAGTTGGCCTTGTGGAATTTGTAAGCAGGTCATGGGGCACCAGCCATCAGAGACTGGATACTTCAGAGAAATTTGGGTGCTACGTAATTTTAAAGAGAGAACCTCAAGCATTTGAGAAAAATAAAAAGGTATAAGAACTAGAGCATGAGCTGAAGCTCAAGGGCCAGGAACAAGGCAAGACGTGGCAATCAGAACTTAGGTACTCAAATGTCGGAGGCAATCCATGAGTAGAAGGTGACAATGTTGAATTCCTTAGAATTATGTTGGGGAGGGTTTACCAACCTCAGTACTGGCCTGAGAAATTGGGTAGAGGCTAAACTCTTAGTTAAGTGTCAAGAAACATTAGCTGTGGGTAAAGAAAATAAGAAGAAAGTTAGTGAGCATCCAATAAATTTATTCTAAAACAGATTGGATTGAAAGCTTCATTTTTATTGGGTAGCAAACTGGTCTTGATAAAAATTTTCCTATTCCCCTTCCTTGAGGCAATTCTTAATCCTATGCTAGTTCAAATGGGGCTTTTTTTGTAAAGCCTGTAGAATCTTTCTTTGCCTTTCTTTCTATGTTTAAACCTAGAAAGTTAAATTACTTCTCTGAGGTAAAAATGCTAGTCTCATTTATTTCAATCACATGCTCTTAACTTTCACACAAATTCAAATATTTGGTGCCCACGTTGTAAGTCTCACAATGTTATAGACCTGCCCTGTGATTTGTAAGCTTATGAATCCTCCAGAGAGAATGATAATGATGATGATGATGATGATAACAGTGATGGGAAATAATAATACCAGCCACCATTTATTGAACACAGAAATTACACCGAGTAAACTTCATCAATGATTACATTTCATATTGACAATTCTGTAATTTAGGTATTATTACTGCATTTTATGGGTCAGGAAATGAGCTCAAAGCATCTAAGTGAATTCCATGAGATGCTACAATAAGTAAAGGAAAGTTGTTTTGCAAATTTAGGCCCCTCCCTATGATGCAGGGCATCTGTTCTAGGGTCAGACAAGTGAGATCCTAAGAAACAGCATAAGAAAGAGTGCTTTGTCTCTTCCATAAAGGACTTGAAGTTCTGTCATGCTTACCTCTTGCCAGCTTATTTCCCACACACAGATATTTGAGGATTTATCCACATATATCCATAGCTCCAGTGGGGGAGAACCTAGACGTAATCCTAGAGGAACAGTATGGCTTAGGTATATCTTAAATAACATCCCTGGCAGCAATCAGCTAGGAGGCATTTGACTTGTTTCTGTCACTGATGAAACCCCATCAATTCTCTTCGGAGGCCACAAAGGCACAAGCTGCGAGTATCATTGAAGAAATAGAAAATGAATTTGTAGTTTGAGATGGTAATAGATGCCAATAGTCAGATAACAGATTCCAGATATATTCACACCCAGCTTGCCATTAAATTAACCATTATGACAGAAGAAAAAGGAAAAATCTCAAACAGTTCTTAAAATAAGTCAATCACTTTTAAGAGTCTGAGAGGAAATTTGTAATCCCTATAGCTTCTAATTATTGTTTAAGTGCCTACTTTGATTGTCCCCTGGAGTTAAATTGAGGAAGTCAAGCTATTCTGACATTTCGTAGCGTGCAGGAATCCTGCCTTTCCATTGTCATTTCTCTGAGCGGCCAACAGAACTTCAGACTGATAGAGGATCTGTATGAAGAAAGACTCGTCAGTGGCAGCATCACTGAATGCACATCTTTCATTCAGTTCAGAATTACTATGGACTGAATTCTGTACCATCCCCCCTCAAATTGATATTTTAAAGCAATAACCGCAATCAAAGAGTATTTAGAGATGGAATCTTTGGCAGGTACAGTAGTCACCCCTTATCCACGGTTTCAGATACTGTGCTCAACTGCAGTTGGAAAATATTAAATGGAAAACTCCAGAAATAAACAATTCGTAAGTTTTAAATTGTGGGCTGGTCTGAGTAGTGTGACAAAATCTCACACCATCCTGCCTGGGACCTGCATTATGCCTTTGTCCAACTTATCCCAGCTGTTGTATGTGCTACCCGCTGTTCAGTCACTTAGCAGCTGTCTCGGTGATCAGGTTGACTGTCTCGGTATGGCAGTGCTTGTGTTCAAGTAACCCTTATTTTACTTCATAATGGCCTCAAAGTGCAAGAGTAGTGATGCTGGTAATTTGGATATGCCAAAGAGAAGCTGTAAAGTGCTTCCTTTAAGTGAAAAAGTGAAAGTTTTCGACTTAAGGAAAGAAAAAGAATTTGTATGCTTAGGTTTCTAAGATCTATGGTAAGTCTCATTGCAATATATTGTTATAATTGTTCTATTTTATTATTAGTTATTGTTAATCTCTTAGTCTGATTTATAAATCAAACTTTATTGTAGGTTTGTATGTACAGGAAAAAACGTAGTATATATAGGGTTCAGTACTGAGATTTCAGGCATCCACTGGGCAGAGAGGGGTCAAGGTCTTGAAACCTATCCCCCCGAGGATAACGGGGGCCTACTGTAATTAGGTTTAGATGAGGTCACAAGGGCAGGGCCCTCATGATAGGATTAGCACCGTTATCAGAAGAGATACCAGAGAGCTTGCTCTGACTTCTTTCTCTGCCATGTGAGGACACAGCAAGATGATGGCCTTGTGCAAGTTATGAATAGATCCCATGCTAGGAACCAAGTTAGCCTGTATCTTGATCTAGGATTTCCCAGACTCCAGAACTGTGAGAAAATAAATTTCTGTTATTTAAGTCCCCTAGTCTAGGGTATTCTGTTTTGGCAGCCTGGGCTGCCTAAGACAAGGATCCTTTCCCCCTACCCTGGCATGTGAGACCTGAGGGACCCCCAGCTGGGAGGAAGGGCTCTGAAGACAACATTCCTAATCTCCTCCTGCCTTCACATCCCTTTTCTTCCCCTTAGTCTCATCCTCTCTCTTTTCTTTCATCCAATGGGGCCCCTTCGAACAAGCTTTAACTTTTCACTGCAAGTTGTGAGATTCTCCACACTTTCTCAAAACCAGGAGAGGCTTCAATTGTGAAGCTGTGCATTGAGCTTCTCAGAAGGGCCAGTGGTATTCTTACTGCTGTATATCTCTCCTACTCTCTTCTGATAGATGCCACAGCCAAACGTAGCTACAAAAGAAAGCTATTGCCAAATTGCCAAAATGGATGCATGAATAGGCATAAAGAATGAGAAATATTTTTTAAAAAGTAGAGATCAAAGAAGAGAAAAAGATGGGGGTAGGTAATATTTTAAGTACTGAAAATAAGTGTTTAAGTACTGAAAATAAGTGTTAAGTACTGAAAATAAGAGGAGATGGCAAAATATGAAATGGAAGAACACAAAATTAAATAAGAATTGGCAAAGCATTGGTTCCTTGAGTTCGGAGAAGCTGTAGGGTGAGCAGATCCACATCTAACAGTAGCTTTTGTTTTTAAGTAAAAGATGCTACCCTCCGAGGGCCACTACCACTCAGACAATAGGCACTGTCACGTGGCACAGTTCAAATAGTAATCCCCAAACCAGCTGTGCTGTGGATGGAGGCAGGAGACGTTTGTGTTATATAACAAGTTATCTTGCTCTTTCTCCCGTTAAGAAAGATTCCGTGTTGTTCTTTTTGCCTGTGATGTCCTCTTTCTCTGTCCTAGAAATGCTTCCAAACTTGGTTTATGTCTCAGCCTTTCTAGGCTAACTCAGGCCTCAGTGGTCATTTGTATGCTGAACTCCAACAGCACAATGTGTAGGGAACTATATATAAAATTATATTTTTATATATTTTATATAATATATATTACAAAATTATATATATACTAGTGTATAGATAACTATTGTTATCTATAGGCATAATGTTGTACACAGATCTCTAGAATTTACCACTTGGCATAACAGAACCTTTATATCCATTGATTGGCAACTCCCCATTTCCCTCTCCTGCCAGCCCCTGGTTACCCTCATTCCACTCTCAGATTCTGAATTTGACAATTTTAAATACCTTGTATAAGTGAGATCATCCAGTATTTGTCCTTCTGTAACTGGCTTATTTCATTTAGAGTAGTGTCCTCTGGGTTTACCCATGTTGTCATATATGGCAGAATTTCCTTCTTTTTTAAGGCTGAATAATATTCCATTTTATGTATATACAACATTTGTTTATTCCTGCAGCCATAGATGGACATTTAAATTGTTTCTACAGTTTAACTATTGTGAATAGTGCTACAATGAACATGTGAGTGTTAATCTCTTTTCAAGGCCCTGGTTTAAATTCTTTTGCATAAATATCCAGAATTGGAAAGGCTGGATCATATTGTAGTTCTATTTTTAATTTTTGGAGGAACCCCCAGACGCTTTTTCATAGCAGCTGCACCATTTTGCACTTTTATCAGTGATGTACAAGGTTTCCAATTTCTCCATATCCTCACCAACACTTGTCAACTCTTCTTTTGATAATAGCCATCTGAACAGGTGTGAGGTGACATCTCATTGTGGTTTTGATTGGCATTTCCCTGCTACTTAGTGGCATTGAGCATCTTATTTTTATATGTAGCACAATTTTTGAGTTATAAAAGTGTAGTGGAAAGAGCGAGAGAGAAATTAAGTATGAAGAAACGGGGGAAGGCTTCTTGAAGGAGGTGGGCTTTGGTAGGAACCTTGAAGAGGGATAGAACTCTAGATGAAGAGAAAAGATTGAACAAAAGAATACCTCTTGGGTATGTCCCATTTTTATCTACCACATTCTAAATGTACTTTCTCATTCTCTGAGAACGTTCTTTACTCTGATAAATTAGACCCTTATGACCTGTATTATAATTGTGCTATCTGTACCCATAATGTCATTTTCAAAGCATTTTCAAGACATCTTTTATTATTATTATTATTCATAACAACCCTGCAAAAAAGGCACCATTAACCCGATTTATAGATAAGCAACTGGATATACAGGCAGGTTTAACAGAAGAAGAAAATAACAGGCTTTGGAACTAAATCCAAGTTTTAAAATTTTAAGACTAGTACATCTATAACCTGACAGATTTTCTTTTAATTTAGGAAATAACTTGTCTTATTTTGTGTCTGAGGTAAGAAGACAATATAGAGTATATCGTGTTGCCTTTTAATTCTTAGAAAATGAATAGCTTACTCAATTTTGAACGCTAGTGAAAACGTAGATACCTATGCATATTCCTCAAGGTGGCATGTATAGAAAGATATATTAAAATAAACATAGTTTTTAATTAGTGATGAATTTATCACATATATAAAAAGAGTTGCATGAATCTGAGAAAGAGAAATACTTCTTTAAAAAGCTACGGTTGCAATATTTTTCATTAATGACATGATTATTATTATTTAGAACTCTCCTTCAATGGAATTGTCCCATATTTTCAAACACATGCCTTATAATTTCGTATATTTACAACTGTTGAGAGATTCTAAAATATTCTTCTCTCTCTCATCTTCATTTGTTCTTCTTTCTGATGCTTCCCATGGAGAAATGATTTACTCGCCTCTAGGATGCCTTACAAAAGGGTGAAGAATATTTTCAATCAAAAATATTTGAAGCAGGAGCTGGCCCAGTGGTGCAGTGGTTAAGTTCACATGTTCCACTTTGGTAGCCTCAGGGTCCACCGGTTCAGATCCCTGGTGCAAACAAGGCACTGCTTGACAAGCCATGCTGTGGTAGGGCCCACATATAAAGTAGAGGAAGATGGGCATGGATGTTAGCTCAGGGCCATTCTTCCTCAGCAAAAAGAGGAGGATTGGCAGCAGATGTTATCTCAGGGCTAATCTTCCTCAAAAAAATAAAAAATTAAAAATAGAAAAAAATAAAAATAAATGTTAAAAAAATGTTTGAAGCAGAAAACAAATGATAAGCACGTTGCAGAGAATGATGAGCGACCGGAAAGTTGACAGTTTTTTATTATTGTTACTCTTTTTCTCTAATATTCCCCATAAAAGGCTTCATTTCCAACGATACTGACAGTGTATTTCCACCATTAAAAATATTTAAGAGTATACTTAGTAGCTCTTGGCACAGGAAAGGAGTCATTTAAAAATCACTCTTATTTACTTTTCATAGAGTCTGCCCAAAAGAATATCAATATGTACTGAAATATGGCAAAAGAGCTATAAGTTTTTCCCATCCAAAAAATTTATCAGCCTCCAAAATACTTTTCGAAAATCATTGTCTCAAAAAATGCACTTGGTTCCAGATTTTGATCAGATTTACTTATCTTTTCCAATGTCAACCCTTTCTTTTAAGCCTTGGAGATCCAGGCTAAGGCAATGCATTACCCAAAGGTGTTTGCAAAGTCTTCATTATTTTCTGAAGGTGATGATTCAGACCCCGAGAGGGGCAAGATGTCTATCTCATCTCCTTATCTTTTCACTCCATTTTTGTATCTAGGATTTAAAATGTTGTCTTCTACGAGAAAAACACCAGGAATAATCTATATTAATATATCTTCTCAATATTTGTATAGTGAATTAAAAAATCAATACATTTAAAACTAAATCATAGAGTATTAGATTCAGTGATTTTGTAAAAAAAATAGTTGTAATATATGATCCAAATAAAATTTAAGTCCATTTGTTTTATTGACCAAAATAGGGCTTTTAAAGCTGTAGATAGATACATAGATGTCCAGATAAATGCACAGACATACATACACCCATATTTCAGTTAAACAATTTCTTTACCAAATTAAAATTTTTAAAAAACCAAATATTATGAACAACATAATTAATTTGTGCATTATAGATATGGTCCCTGACAATTATCTCATGATTGACTGTAAAATGCAGTAGCCTAATTTCTTGTTCCATCACCAGTAACTTGCTACTCGTGATCACAGTCCTAACCTCTCTTGATTCTTGTTTTGTCATCAGTAAATGGAAATAACTACATCTTATGGATCCAGTGGGTGGCTGGACCAGCTGAAGCTTGAGTTGCCTGTGTGCTATGACTTTATGGTGTCAACTCAGAACTAAGATGTTTTTTCTCCTCTTTTTGGTGAAGATTGGCCCCAAGCTAACATGTATTGCCAGTCCTCCTCCTTTCTCCTGAGGAAGATTGTCTCCAAGTCAACATCTGTGCCAGTCTTCCTCTACTTTGTATGTGAGATGCCACCACAGCATGGCTTGATCAGCAGCATACAGGCCCATACCTGGTATCTGAACCCACCAACCATGGGCCGCTGAAGCAGAGCCCATGAACCCAACCACTACACTACCAGATTGGCCCCCCCAGAATTAAGATTTTGGATCAGCTGTGTACTCATTATTTCTTTTAGTTCTATCCCATTTCTGTCTTTTCTCCATAATTTACCACTTCTCTTTTCTCATGAAAATGTGAGAAAATATTATTTTCTTATCATCATAAAAGAATCTCCTTCATATCCTTGAAGAAGTTTGACAAAAAAAAGCTGTTCCAGACCAAAACTAATCACTGAGATACTTTCCAGCTCCAATGCTAATCTGCATTTACTACCCGTTCCTCAGCCAATGAAACTGACCTACCTTCATGTATTTCCTGCTGCAGAGATATTGTCAGATTGAAATAAACATTTTTAAAGGGCCTTGATCCTCCAAAAAGAAAACGACTTATAAAAGGTTGCTAGATCAAAAGTGCTTTCATGGTTGAGTGGGCTTTTTCAAATGCCATAGACAATATTAGAATTTCAGAAGATTATTAGAGAGATAGGAAGTCTGCCCTGCTTTTGGGACTTTTCTTAGTCTCAGCACTGGAATGCAATAACCATTCAGAAAGGGAGAGGATTTTAAAATGTTCTAATGTCCCCAAACCTACTCTGTTAGTCTCCATGACCAACCCCTATATTTTGGCATACATATGTACGCATCTAGTTAGTGATTTAGAGAGACTTCCTGAGGACAAATCACTAAGACTTTTATTCTTTTGCCATTATGTCTCTCTGTCTTAAATAGCCACTTAGTTCCTCCTTAGTAAGTTAAGCACTAACTAGAAGGCCTTAAATGCAGCCTGTTATTTTGGTAAATTATTAGATTACCACAACATATTGAAACAATTTTCTTGCTAACATTTTTGCATGGTTGTTCAGATAGAGAACAAGTTTCTGGAAAAAGGAGGCACTGACTTCTTAAACTTGGCCTTCCTCCTGAATTGTTTAACTAACTTAATCATTTAATTAATGCTAAATTATGAACATAAGTGTTGTCATGTGAAGACAATAATGAACACATCCAGCTAATTTTTCTTCCTCAAAATGTACTCACTCTTCATTTTCCCAGTATTACTCTTATCCTCCTTCTCCTAATTTGTCTTGCACCTCTTTGAGCTTGGCTTTCTTGACTCTAACCTCTGTTGTGCTGCTTAGAGTGAACAAGACAATTATCTGATAAAAATCCTTCAATTACTCCTAGTGCTTAGAACAGTGATTTCCAAAGTGAGTGTATCATTCTCCTGCCCAGGAGTAAACTTGACAAATTATTCATGTGTAGGAATAAGATATTAGAATTTCCATTTATGATTTATCACATCCTTTTAAAGTATGTTCTGTTTGTGTGAATGTTTTATAGTGTTTTCAATATATTGGTACAATAATACTTGATATCATTCATAAATAAATATATTTATATTAAAAATGTATTCTTAAAATATTATTAGTGATAAAGCTACACAATCAAAATAAGATACCACTACACACATATTAGAATGGCTAAATTTAAAATGACTGACCTTACCAAGTGTTGGTGAAAATGTTGAGGAACTAGATTTTTCATATGTTGCTAGAGGGAATGTAAAATGGTACAACAAAATTTAAAAATAGTTTGGCAGTTTTTTAAAAAGATAAATTTACAACCCACCAGATGATCCAGCCATTCCTGTCCCAGGTATTTACTCGACAGAAAAGGAAATGTATGTCCATACAAAGACCTCTACATGAATGTTCATAGCAGCTTTATTTGTAACAGCCAAAAACTGAGCACAGACCAAGTTTCCATGATCAGGTAAATGGGTAAATGAGTTGTGGTATGTGCACTTAATGAAATACTTCTCAGCAATAAAAAGGAATGAGCTACTGGTACCAAACAATGCAGATGAATCTCAAAATAATCACAACTGCAAAAAGAGGCCAGAGAAAAAATAGTACACATTGTATGATTCCATTTCTGTAAAATTCTAGAAGATGGAAATTTAATGTACAGTGAAAAGAAAGCAGATCAGTGGTTGCTTGGAGATGAGGAAAGGGGACAGGTGGGAAAGGGAAATAATGAAAGGATATAAGGAAATGTTGTCAGTATTGGCTATATTCACTTATCTGCATTGGAATTCCTATTTAATGGGCATATACATTTGTCAAAACTTAGGACAATTTAAATATATGCAGTTTGTTGTATGTTAATTATACCTCATTAAAGCTGTTAAAACAATTTTTCTTTTTAAAGTTAGGATTCCATTTGCCAAAGAAACAGCCTTACTGTGGCCTGTGAGGCTGTTATGTGACCTTTACCACCTTATCCTCTGGCAGCTACACATACTCCAGTTACTCTAATGATAAATAATTGCTTCCATACCTTTAGCTGTTTCCTATCTTGGTTCCTTTGCTCGTCCTCTTCCCTCTGCCAAGAACACACTTCCCTGGTTCTTGGCTGTCAAACTTTTATTAATCCTCAAAGACTCAATTCAATTATCAGCTCCTCTAGAAAGCTTCCCATGGCTACCTAAGGTCAGGCTAGGTGCCACTCCTCCGTGTTTTGCCAACACCGAGGACATACTCCTATCTTTGTGCCAGTAATTATCAGCACATGTGTCTCTTCTCCCCCTTGAGGACAGGTCCCTCATTTATTCACCTGGATACTCCTGGATAATAGTTTTAATTGTTCAGTACAAATCTATTGAAGTAACGTGGGAAAACAAAGTGTAGTAGACAATGTGCGGGCTCTCCTCCTGCAAATCGTGCTGTGGTGTGTGAGATTACACCAGACCAAGTGTTTTCTGAGGTTAGGTTGAAGGCATCGTTTAGATATATCAAATATTCATACTGTTATTTTATTGTATTTGCAGCTAACACATCCATTTTCACAGTCACTGGGAAAATACGCTCTGTTTCTTGTTGTAAGAGTTGATTTATAGCACTCTGTTTCCTGGTTACATGTGCTAATGCTTAATATATCCACCTGGTATACAAGAATCCGTATGTAAGTTTGCAGGAATAAGCAGCAGGATCCAGGGTGGATTTGATTTGATTTAAACCAAATCAGTTTAACTCACACTTTTAAACCACAATTTAGATCACTTGTGACAAAACCTAGGCTCGATCATGATTTCTCCATTATATGCCCAACTATATTTTGATAAAACCATATAATGCATGTGATTCAAGATCCAGAGATGCTGAAATTTTTGTTTAGAAGACTGTAAGTCTTCTTGACAGATTTAAAGAAGCAATTAAAAAAAATTATTTTAGTGTAATTAGAAAACCAAATTGTATCTTGTTATTTTGGTTATTGGATCAAACGCTCTAATGCTAACTGTCTTGTCTCACTCTGAATGCTTGCTTTTTAACATGAATAAGGTTCTTCTGCTCCTTTATCACCCCTTTATTAGATGTTTGTGAGATTTTTGTGCTCCCCTGTAATAATAGCCATTTTCTTCCAGGACTAATTCCACCCCCAATCTCTATTCTTCCCATATGTTATCCAGTCTTTGACTTGACCAGGGCAATAAATTCTGCCAGGACTAAGTTTTTCCATCTTCACTGCCATATGCTTCAAAAGTATTTTATTCCATTTCCTTCTCTCAATAGACAAGGGGGTTCCTGCCTCCTCCAACACTTAACTTTATTTATAATCTCAATTTCAACCATTCCTATCTCCCTACCTTCTCCATAGCATCTGAATTGTCCACCTACTTCCTACCCCACCATACACATACATCCCAAGAGTCCTCTTTCAGAAGCTTTTAGAGATGCATAGTTCTTGATTTGCTTATAGTGAAGTAAACTTGACCCAGGTGCCTCTCTTTCTGTGTTGCTGAAACAAGAACATGCCATTTAGAATGAGACAATCTTTCCTACTTTTTTTACATAAATATAGGTTAGTTGAGTTATTACTGCTAAGTCAGCATGAGTCAAATGCTGACTTGCACTTCCCAAATGTAAGCTTTTTCTGGCTGTTTATTAGTGGATTAGAAATGGAATATGTCTTCCCATTTTATCCTGCTTAATGTTTCTTCACTTTCCAATTTGTCTATTTAGCGTATATTATCTCAAGAGACAGTATGGCATGGGCAAGAAATAGTTCTTAAACCTATAGAAAGAAAATCTATTATAAGAAAGTTCGACAACACATATTAATTTGTAACCCTTATATGCAAGTAATAGTCCTAGCCCTAAGATATGTAATAGATTGCTCCATTGGACTGAATTCCTCCCCTTCTCCTTGTCCACAGCTTTGCCATGTGGCTTTTCAGTGCCTTCCACCTCCATGGGTCAAGTGTGCTTTGACACTATTTGAAGTTGAGTTTGATCATGTGGCTTACTTTAGCCAATGGAATGTTAGCAAATATGATATAAACAGAACCTTAAAATTGCTTACTCTTTTGGGCTTACTTCCTTCATCTCTATCATCTCCATAAGAAATGTGAGTCCTAGGTAGCCCATTGTCCATAGTTCCCCAAGTCCAGATACTCTGCTTACTCAGTGTTTCCAAAATTAATCATCGACTAGGGTACACTTTAACACCATAAAATTCATGAGATTCTTTGGTACACACGCAAATGGCAATTTATTAATTTCACTGTAATTTTCATATACAGTTCACATGTTTTCTCTGTTTTCTGACCTACATGGGAATTTAGCTATAATCAGAAGTTCCTTTTTGGATAGAGAGTGTAAATACAGGTCAATTAGCAGAATTTAGCAGCATTTCTGCAACTAAGATAATTGTAAATATTCTGCCCCAGTATCATTACAAATTATTATGTTTTGGTATCAGATTCTCCATCTCTTGAGCAGAGCTGGGTAAAAATTTAAGTTTTGTTTTCTGGTTACTTTCAAGCTCTTCTCTTTTCTTTCTTTTCCTAACTTTACATATATATATATGAGTGCATGTGTATATATACACACCTACAAATATGTACATGTGTTTGTAGGTGTGTGTTATAATATATGTGCACATGGGCATGTGTATATGTATAAGTGTATATGTGTATGTGTGTGCGTGTGTATATTCTTGAGGTAATATTCTTAAAGTTATGTAGTTTATACAGGGTTATAAATAAAAGCTATTTGTTCTGTTGATTATCTCCATCTGTCTATATATATTTCTATTTTTCGCTTATTAATTTTAGTTGTCCCTATTTACCTCCTGATGTGATATATAAAAATTGACTATTCTAACTATTGCTGAATATCCTTTTCTTCCTCAAAAAAATGAAATCACTATTTTATATTCCTTCAATTTGTTAGTTTTGTAACCTTATCATGTCATTATTCCTTTGGCTCTTGTTTTGTCAAGAAACGAAGCTGTGTCTAGGTTACCCACTTCATAAGATGAGAAAACTATCAATCATTTCCTTCAACTCTGTCCCTCTACCACCTCTGAACTGCCTTTATTTGTATTTTTATTAACAAGGTTTATAGCATTTACATTATAGTCCATAATTAATTGCATGTTCTGTGCTTTGTCTATATGTTGATTCTAAAGATTGAAAATCAATAAAGTGTTTGCTTCGTTATGACTAAGCATATAATATTTACTATGCAGTTAATATATTATTATTGTAATGCTTTTGTTATACATCCATTGCTTTTTCTACGGTTTTAAATTGCTTTTTTACTTGTATTGTTTGAATTTAATTCTGTGTTAATTTGGAGGGTTGAATTGACAAAAAGGACTTGTATGAAGCATAGACGTTACTCAATGCCAAACTTTGGTAATGATAAAAAGGATATAGGTATGATCAAACATTGGCATGATCAAAACATTATTTCCCCATAAGAATCCTAAACTGTCACATGAAAGCCTCAAAAAGTATCCCTTTCTCCTGCATTAGGATCTGTTTTCATAGTAACAGATAAATCCTGAGCAACATAGACAGAAACAATGTTTGCAAAAGAACAATTCCCATTTCAATACTCCTCCCCTTTATGACCCATCAATTACTTAGCTATGTGCCATGAATTTATAATCCAAGATATATGTACAATAAGCACTCTAGTCAAACAAGATATATTCTGTTAGGAAACTTTTACAGGAAAGGGACTTCCAGGTATCTTTCCATTAATAATGCTATTTACAATTGTACAAGTATGCCTGCTCAAGCTCATTAGCAGATTTACAAGAAAATGTTATCTTAGTCATTCATTTTGCCTGGCCAATAGAGAAGAAATGATTAACAGGACAGCTGTTAACATTTTTCTTACAACATCCTTAAGATTTTTCAATTTCTAAAAGACAGTATCGAATCTCTAGACTAGTCTAATTTCCTTCACTTCCCACTCTTTGTCCCCCTATCTCTGATACCTCTAATCAGGAGCCCATCAACTTTTAAAGTAACTTCCCAGGAAAAGTTGTTAAGAAAGATCAATACTGTGGAGTTCTTGTGTCTTAGAAAATATCTATACTATCACATTTGATTGATTCCAAGTTCAAAGTAATCTTTCCTCAGAATTTCAGAGGCTATCTTAAGCATGTAGTACAGCTAATGGGAAATATGAGATATGTTTGATTCTTACACCTTTACGGGACAACTGTATGTTTGTGAATGTGCAGTGCTGGACTTTTAGGTGGAAGAGAGTAAAGATAAGTTCATCACATTTTATTGCTTCATTTGTGTATATCTAATGACTGTCATCAACTATTCTGCTAGTTATTTTAGAAACAATTTATTTCCAGAGTCATATCAATTGACTGTAATTAGTTGGATATTTCATTGGCATTTCCAATGTATGGAGGGTGAAACTTTACAGAGAAGGCTCACTTTGGGAGACTGGGGAAAAGTTATACCATTTACTAACCATTTTGTGTATAATAATGTGCTAAATGTTTTACACCATTGTCGTATGTAATCTTCACAGTAATCCTGAAGTTGGCCTATCTTTCTATATACATTCTAATCTTACATTTCAGATAAATAAAATGAGGTTTTGAGAGTGTAAATTTGCTGTTAGAGCACACAGATAATATGCAGTTGAGGTAGAAATTAAACCCAGAACTCCCTTGCCTACAGCCCACTCACTAGATTAAATTGCCTTCCTTTCACACATGGAATAAAATGACCAGCTTAAGATCCTTCTAGTCCTCTATTTTTTGCCAAGACCAACAAACTCTTCTTCTAACATTAACTGAATTACTTTCAGACGTTCTTTTTTCAGTCTGGAGAAATCATTTCTCTAAGGATAGTTGCTCAGGATCTGTTCCTGGTATAGATCATTGGCCAGTTTTTCATTCTAGCTGAATGGAGATGCTCATTTATTCAAATCCACACAGTAATGTCCATTTCATAGTCAAAAAGACACACTTCAGTTTCTTCTTAAAAATATCAACCATACTAAGATTTTGACAACATAAGGCTTATAGCACTCAACAGAAATGATCTGTGCAAGCATACTAAGCTAAAAATGAAGGAGATAAAAGTAACTTTCACACAGTTCGCTGGGGTCCATTTCCTTGGTGTGATTGGCCTGCATTCCACAATATAGAGCTAATTGGAGAAAGGAAGTCAGGCGGTGTTGGCTACACAACATCTAGATTTCCAGGAGGAAACAGAAAGATAGAGATATAGCTAGAATGAATAAGGGAGGGTTTTCTGCTCCAGCCCTTTATTTGATGCATATTTTGAGCAAGGGCTGGACTTTGTGACATACTCAAGCTGTTACTTACCCCAGGGAAGTGTCATGTACTGCAGAGCTGTGACGCTGTGGATGCAACTGCCTGCAGTGAAGCTCCAGCTGATCCGCTGTGTTGAACTCGGGAGCAAGCACAGTCCAAGGTTTGAGGGGAAGGAATAGATTGTGCAAGGTGCCACTTGTGTGAACAGGTTTTTCAGACTACGGTATCTCAATGATTCTCATTGTCTATAACAAACTACAAAATTAAAATCTGAGCTGTGGCATATGAATTTTACTATTGATTACAGGTTTTACCATAATTTTGCAGTGGAAATGCCTATACTGTGGATATTTCCAGGAATCATGCAAAGCAGGATTGTGTCACCTAGAAATGATCTATGAAATAAATAACCTGAAAACATTCAGGCAACACAGGCATTGATTCAGGAACTCAGTGTGTAAAATATCAACCCTGGTTACCTGGCTTAGACTAAGTGCACAATACATTTTAGTTCGCTTTGACTCTAACTTGACTGTAAATTTTTTTTAATTTTACTTATTTATTTTTTTAATTGCAGTAACATTGGATTATAACAGTATATAGCTTTTGGATGTACATCATAATATATTTTGAATTCTGTGCATATTATGTCATGTTCACCACCCAAAGACTAATTATAATGCATCTCCTCATATGTGAGCCTGATCACCCCTTTTGCCCTCCCCCCTTCCCCTACAGTAACCACCAATCCAGTCTCCAGTGCTATGTGTTTGTTTGTCATGGTTTTTATCTTATACTTATGAGTGAGATCATACAGTATTTGACTTTCTCCCTCTGATTTATTTCACTCAGCATAATACCCTCAAGGTCCATCCATGTTGTCACAAATGGCCGGATTTCATCATTTCTTATGGCTGAGTAGTATTCCATCATGTATAAATACCACATCTTCTTTATCCATTCGTACTTAGATGGGCACCTAGGTTGCTTCCAAGTCTTGGCTATTGTGTATAATGCTGCAATGAACATAAGGGTGCATGTATCTTTATGCCTTTGCATTTTCAAGTTCTTTGGATAAATACCCAGCAGTGGAATAGCTGGATCATAGGGGAGATCTATTCTTAAATTTATGAGGACACTCCATACTGCTTTCCATAGTGGCTGCACCAGTTTGCAATCCCACCAGCAGTGTACCAGGGTTCCCTTCTCTCCACATCCTCTCCAACATTTGTAGTTTCCTGTCTTGTTAATTATAGCCATTCTGACTGGAGTGAGGTGATACCTCATTATAGTTTTGATTTGCATTTCCCTGATAGCTAATGATGTTGAGCATCTTTTCATATGCCTGTTGGCCATCTGTATATCTTCTTTGGAAAAATCTCTGTTCAGATCCTTTGCCCATTTTTCAATTGGGTTGTTGGTTTTTTTGTTGTTGAGCTGTATGAGTTCTTTGTATATTTTGGATATTAACCCCTTATCTGATATACGGTTTGCAGATATCTTCTCCCAATTGTTAGGTTGTCTTCGTTTTGTTGATGGTTTCCTTCACTGTGCAGAAGCTTTTTAGTTTGATGTAGTCCCATTTGTTCATTTTTTCTTTTGTTTCCCTTGCCTGGTCAGACATGGTACTTGAAAATGTGCTGCTAAGACTGGTGTCAAAGAGCGTACTGCCTTTGTTTTCTTCTAGAAGTTTCATGGTTTTGGGTCTTACATTCAAGTCTTTAATCCATTTTGAGTTGATTTTTGTGCATGGTGTAAGGGAATGGTCTACTTTCCTTCTTTTGCATGCAGCTGTCCAGTTTTCCCAACACCATATTTTGAAGAGTCTCTCCTTTCTCCATCATATGCTCTTGGCCCCCTTGTCGAATATTAGCTGTCCATATATGTGTGGGTTTACATCTGGGCTCTCGATTCTGTTCCATTGATCTGTGTGTCCATGTTTGTGCCAGTACCATGCTGTTTTGGTTACTATGGCTTTGTAGTATATTTTGAAAGCAGAGAGTGTGATACCTCCAGCTTTGTTCTTTTTTTCTCAGGAATCCTTTGGCTATTCTTGGCCTTTTGTTGTTCCATGTAAGTTTTAGGATTCTTTGTTCTATTTCTGTGAAAAATGTTGTTGGAAAGTTGAAAGGGATTGCATTGAATCTATAGATCGCTTTAGGAAGTATGGACATTTTAACAATGTTAATTCTTCCAATCCAAGAGCACAGAATATCTTTCCATTTCTTCGTGACTTCTTCAATTTCTTTCAACAATGTTTAATAGTTTTCAGTGTACAGATCTTTCACCTCTTTGGTTAAGTTTGTTCCTAGGTATTTTATTCTTTTTGTTGCAATTGTAAATGGGACTGTATCCTTAATTTCTCTGTCTGCTACTTCATTGTTAGTGTATAGAAACGCAACTGATTTTTGTACGTTGATTTTAGATCCTGCAACTTGACTGTATTCCTTTATTATTTCTAAAAGTTTTTTAGTGGATTGTTTAGGGTTTTCTAGATATAAAATCATGTCGTCTGCAAAGAGTGACAGTTTCACTTCTTCTTTTCCAATGTGGATCCCACTTATTTCTTTTTCTTGCCTGATCGCGCTGGCTAGGACTTCCAATATTATGTTAAATAAGAGTGGTGACAGTGGGCATCCTTGTCTGGTTCCTGTTCTTAGAGGGATAGCTTTCAGATTTTCTCCATTGAGAATGATATTTGCTGTGGGTTTGTCATATATGGCCTTTATTATGTTGAGGTGTTTTCTTTCTATACCCATTTTATTTAGACTTTTTATGATAAATGGATGCTGTATCAGTCAAATGCTTTCTCTACATCTATTGAGATGATCATGTGATTTTTATTTTTCATTTTGTTAATGTGGTGTATCACGTTGATAGATTTGTGGATGTTGAACCATCCCTGCATCCCTGGAATGAAACCCACTTGATCATGATGTATGAACTTTTTAATGTATTGTTGTATTCGATTTGCTAGTATTTTGTTGAGGATTTTTGTATTGATGTTCATCAGTGATATTGGCCTGTAATTTTCTCTTTTTGTGTTGTCTTTGTCTGGTTTCGGTATCAGGATAATGTTGGCTTCGTAGAATGAGTTAGGAAGCCTCCCCTCCTCTTCAAATTTTTGGAAGAGTTTGAGAAGGATAGGTATTAAGTCTTCTTTGAATGTTTGGTAGAATTCACTGGGGAAGCCATCTGGTCCTGGACTTTTATTTTTTGGGAGGTATTTGCTTGCTGTTTCGATCTCCTTACTGGTAATTGGTCTATTCAAATCTTGTACTTTTTCTTGGTCCAGTTTTGGAAGGTTGTATGTTCCTAAGAATTTATCCGTTTCTTCTAGATTATCTAATTTGTTGGTGTATAGCTTTTCATAGTATTCTTTTATTATCTTTTGTATTTCTGAGGTGTCCGTTGTAATCTCTCCTCTTTCATTTCTGATTTTATTTATTTGAGCCTTCTCTCTTTTTTTCTTGGTGAGTCTAGCTAAGGGTTTGTCAATTTTCTTTATCTTTTCAAAGAAGCATCTCTTGGATTCATTAATTTTTTCTATTGTTTTTTTAGTTTCTATATCGTTTATTTCTGCTCTGATTTTTATTATTTCCTTTCTTCTGCTGATTTTGGGCTTTGTTTTTTGTTCTTTTTCCAGTACCTTTAGATGCACTTTTAGATGGTCTATTTGGGACTTTTCTTCTGTGTTGAAGTACGCCTGAATTGCTATAAACTTCCCTCATAGAACTGCTTTTGCTGTATCCCACAGATTTTGGCATTTCGTATTTTCATTTTCATTTGTCTCCAGGAAAATTTTACTTTCTCCTTTGATTTCTTCATTGACCCATCGCTGTTCAGTAGCATTTTGTTTAATCTCCACACTTTTGTGGTTTTTCTGATTTTTTTCCTGTACTTGATTTCTACTTTCATACCTTTGTGGTCAGAAAAGATGCATGGTATTATTTCAATCTTCTTAAATTTATTGAGACTTTTTTTGTGGCCTAATATGTGATCAATCCTGGAGAATGCTCCATGTGCATTTGAAAGGAATGTGTATTCTGCGGTTTTTGGATGGAATGTTCTATATATATCTACTAAGTCCATCTGGCCTAATGTGTCCTTTAAGGCCAGTGTTTCCTTATTGATCTTCTGTTTGGATGATCTGTCCATTGCTGTAAGTGGAGTGTTAAAGTCACCTACTATTAATGTGTTACTGTCTATTTCTCCTTTTATGTCTGTCAATAATTGCTTTATATATTTAGGTGCTCCTATGTTGGGTGCATAGATATTGTTGGATTGTTCCCTTTATCATTATGTAGTGCCCGTCTTTGTCTCTTGTTACAGTTTTAGTTTTAAAGTCTATTTTGTCTAAGTATTGCTACCCCCACTTTCTTTTCTTTGCCATTTGCATGGAATGTCTTTTTCTATCCTTTCACTTTTAGTTTGTGAGTGTCTTTAGGTCTGAAGTGTGTCTCTTGTATGCAGCGTATACCTGGGTCTTGTTTTTTATCCAATTGGCCACCCTATGTTATTTGATTGGAGCATTTAGTCCATTGATGTTTAAAGTAGCTATTGATAAGTATGAATTTATTGCCATTTTGTTTCTTTTTTTTTCCTAGGTGTTTTAGTAGTTCTTCTCTGTTCCTTTCTTTTTCTCTTGCACTCTTCCCTTGTGATTTGATGGCTGTCTTTAATAATATGTTTGATATCCTTTGTCTTACTTTTTTGCTTGCTTATTATAGGTTTCTGATGTGTGATTACCACGAGGATCCTATTTAATATTCTATGTATATAAGAGTCTATATCAAGTTAATGAACTCTTTAGCTTGACCTCTTTCTAAAAGCTGTACTTTTTTGCTCCCCTCCTCCCACATTTTACATTTATCAAATCATATATAGTCTCTGTTTAGTGTGTGTCTATCCATTACCCTCTTATCATTGAAATAGGTGGTTTTAGTACATTTGTCTTTTAACCTTGATATTGTCTTCACAGGTAGTTGATCTGCTACCTTTACTATAGTTTTACCTTTACAAGTGATTTTATCACCAGGTTATTTTTGTTGTTGTTTTGTTTTGTTGATAATTTTTTAAATCTCTATTTGTGGTTATTGCTTTCCCACTTAAGTAAGTCCCTTCAGCATTTCTTGTAGAACTGGTTTCTTGGTGATAAACTCCTTTACTTTTTGATTGTCTGAGAAGCTCTTTATCTCTCCTTCTATTCTGAATGACACCCTTGATGGATAGAGTATTCTTGGCTGTAGGTTTTTTCCTTTTAGCACTTTAAATATGTCGTCCCACTCTCTTCTAGCCTGTAGGGTTTTGGCTGAGAAGTCTGCTGATAACCTGATGGGTTTCCCTTTTTATGTCACTTGTGGCCTTTCTCTTGCTACTTTTAGGATTCACTCCTTATCTTTAATTTTGGACATTTTAATTATAATATGTCTTGGTGTGGGCCTCTTTGGGCTTATCTTGTTTAGAGCTCTCTGTGCTTCCTGAACATGGATATCTGTTTCCTTCCTCAGGTTAGGAAAATTTTCATCTATTTTTTCTTCAAATAAATTCTCTGCCCCTTTGTCTCTCTCTTCTCCTTCTGGGACACCCATAATCCGAATGTTAGCATGCTTGATATTGTCCCAGAATTCCCTTAGACTGTTCTCATTCTGTCTCATTCTTTTTTCTTTTGTCTCTTCTGCTTGGGTGATTTCCTCTAGTCTTTCGTCTAGCTCACTGATCCATTCTTCTGCATCCTCTACTCTGCTATTGAGTCCCTCTAGTGAGTTTTTCATTTCCAGTATTGTATTCTTCATTTCTGATGTTTTTATTTTATATCTTCCAGTCTTTGCTGATGAGCTCACTGTGTTCATCCAGTCTTCTCCCAATATCTGTGAGCATCCTCATGATATTTTGTTTGAACACTTTGTTGAGTAGGTTGCTTGTTTCTGTTTCATTTAGTCCTTTTCCTAAGGTTTGGTCCTGTTCCCTTGCTTAGAAGGTATTCCTTTGTCTCCTCATTATGCCTCTTTCTCTGTGCTTATTTCTATGTATTAGGTGACTTGGCTATGTCTACTGATCTTGGAGAAGTGGCCTTATGTACGAGATGCCTTATGAGGCCTAGCAGTATGCTTCTCTCTCATCACCAGTGCAGAAGATCTAGGAGTGACCCCTTTGTGGGCTACTTGTGTCCTTCTGCTGTGGCAGGGTTTTTCCCGCTGCAGGTACCCAGGAAATGTAGTCTTTCCTTCCCTGGCCAGCTGTTTGTAAATCATGTTTGGGGAGCCTCTGCGCCATTGGCTACAAAGTCTATCAGCACGCTCCTATTGCAGTTTTCCTCTTAATTGGGTTGGTACCCAGTGTAGCTATTTGTTAGGGTCAGGAGCTTAAAGTTGTGATAGGCCTCGGGTCTACAAGGCTATTGTCAGTTCTCTTAGGAGTGTAGCTGAGTGGGGCTGGCCCTAGACATGGGAGCACTCAATTGTTTCAGGCTTTTGAAGGTGGGGCTGATCCTTTTTATGGCTATTGGTGAAGCACAGGTCTTGTGCCATTGATACTCCTCACCCCTCACAGGACCACACACACATTCAACACAGTCCTGGTCTGTGCACACTTCTCAACCCCCTGGAGCGTACCCCAACACCACACTGCAGAGGCTCCCACCTCTCCCCCAGTGTCCCCCACAGTTCTCACACAGTCCTCACACAGGCCCTGCCCCACAGAGGCAGACACCTTGCCTGCCAGTAGAGGATCAAGGCACCCAGTCAATGCAGGCTGAAAAGTAGCCTGAGGGCTTCCTGTTAGGTGGATCCAGTCCCTAGGGCAGGTTGCCTGCCCTGGCTGAACTGGATTAAATCTGTGCTCTAGTGGGTGTGGCAGAGCCCTGGGCTAACAGGCCAAGGGATTTACCTCAGTGGCACCTACTGGGGCTCTGTGTCAGCAAGCCTGGACCAGTTCAGAACAATGGCCCCCACCAATGTCTCAGTCTCCAGAGAGGTCCCTCCTCTCACCAAGCTGCCCCCAGAGCCCACCAGGTGAGTGTCATTTCACCAGAGGACGGTCAGCCTTCTCTCAGGTGAATTTAGGTTGCTGCAATGAGTGAGTTTGTGCGTGGGCCCTTTAAGACCTGAGGTTTTTTGGCTGTTGGCCTATAGCTTTTCTGGGGGTGTCCTCGCTACAGTTAATAGCCAGCAAAGCCAAACAGTAAGACCCCCATCTCAGTTGGACTGAGTTTGAAGGATGCTTATAGCAGTATCGGCCTGCTCCAGACCTCATTCCTCCAGGGAGGGCCACATACCTTAGGATGTTTCCTTCCTGGCCAGCTGAGAAGCTCCGCTGATCTCAAAGGTGTTTTTTTTCCTCTCCAGTGGGAATTTCTGCCTCTTCTGCCTTAGTCAGGACTGTCCCTTGTTGTGGGGGTTCTTTTTATCCAGTTTTCAGTTTTCAATCTGGGGTAATTTTTCCAAAAATTGTTGTAATCTGGTTGAGTTTGTGGGAGGAGATCAGTTCAGAGTCTGCTTACACCGCCATTTTGACGAGAGATCCCCCCCTTGGCTTCTCTGATTGGGAGGCTTGCAATACCAGATGGGCACCCAATGGAAGGTCTGGGAGTTACAGTAACTTGATCTGCACAGTGATAGTGCTGGCATTCTGCCTCACCTTTCAGAGCAAAGGACCTGTACATTTTATATTTTTATTTTTTACTCATTTCTCTAACTCAAATAATTGAGATGTGTGGGGCAGCATTTTTTTCCTCAAAAGTTTTTGCTAAATAACACTATAATGTGACTGCTTCCTCAGTCTCTCCCAATGGCAGAGCAGAAAGGAATAATTTAGATTAATGACATGACTTCTCCAGCACTGAAAATATAGTGATTATTAATTATGAGACCCTAAGTTAGTAATCATCTGTGTCACAGTTTCCTCATTGCAGACATAAGAGTTATCTATTGTTGCATTAAAATTACCCCAAAACTTACTGGTTTAAAACAACACACATTTATTATCTCAGAGTTCCTATACGTCAGGAATCTGAGCATGGCTTAACTGAGTCCTCAGCTTTATGATCTTTCACAAGGCTGGAATAAAGGTTCAACTAGGGCAGGATCTGCTTCCAAATTTATTTATATGGTTGTTGCAGAATTCAATTCCTTGTGGGTTTTTGGACTGAAGTCCTCAGTACCTTTCTGGCTATTACTTGGAGGCTGATGTCCATTCCTTTTCCTGTGAGACTCTTCTACATAGCAACTTGCTTCATCAAAGTCAGAAAGACAGAGAATCTGCAAGCAAGGCTGAAGTCCTTGTCTTTTGTAGCCTATGTCATTACTTTTGCCATATGCTATTCTTTAGAAGTCAAGCCAGTAAGTGTAGCCCACACTCAAGGGGAGGGTATTATACAAAGGCATGAATACCAGTAGTTGAGGCTCATTGGGAGTCATCTTAGAGGATGACTCCCATAATGAGTAAAGCACCCATAAGAGTCTCTGGAATATATTCAGTATTCAATAAATGTTAGCTACGGTTATTCCTGCTAACAATATTAATAACCGTGTGTTCACATAGTGCTTCCTTGTTGAACTAAAAAAATTCAAATATTTTGCCTCATTCAAGCCTCTTTGACAATATTAGAAAGAATAGATATTATTATACCTATTCTATAAATGTGGAAAATGTTAATTATTGGAAATTAATTTTATATTTGGATATCTGGTCCTGAGTTTCAAATGAAAGTTTCTGAGGAAAAGGGAGGAAGAGATGGGGAAAATGTGCTATATAAACATCTTTGGTCCCCATACTACCCAAGGATGGCTTGTGGACTGGTACTCAGTGCACCTTATGTTTGCATTATCTATAGCTGCTCAACAAACCACTCTGTAACAGTGGTGTGAAACAAGGACGTTTATTTTCCTCACAAATCTAAGAGTTAACTAAGTTCAGCAGGAAGTTCTTATTTGAGTCTCTCAAGCATTGGCAGTCCAGTGTTGCCTGAGGCTGAGGTCCTCATTTCCATGTTCTGGAGCCTGGGCTGGGCAGTCTAACACCACTGGGGCTCAAACTGCTGGGCATCTTTCTGTCTCTCCATTGTCTCTCCTTATAGGCTCTCCTCATGGCTTCCTCAGGATAGTCAGGCTTCTTAAGTGTTTGTTGAAGACTCCGAGAGTGAATGTTCCAAGATGAATCAGCAGAAGCTGCATGGCCTTTTCTAACCTAATTTTAGAAGTCACACAGCATCATTTTCACTGAAACTTATACATCGGGACAGTCACAAAGTCATGACCAAGTTCAAGGACAGGGAACATAGAATCCACTTCTTCAACGGAAGAATGTGAAATATTGTTAAGTATGGTTAAAAACCACATGACTATAAAAATTTTAAAAAGTCAGCAAAACTTGTCTTTCTCTTTCTGCATTCTCTTTTCTATGTATTATCTTGGTTCCTTTTCCGTATTTCTCTCATTTACACTAATGTAGTTATACCTTTTTAAGAGTTCTTTATATTCATTTTCATCGGTTTCTCAAATGGTTTCTTGGCTCTAGCTTCAGAATTGTCTAGTCACAGTGAAATGCAGCAAGTTCAAAGCATGAAAGACCATTAACTGAAGCCATCATACCTTTGAGTCTCCATGCTTCTCTTTCATCATTTTCAGGCTTTCATTTACCTTATCTTGCTCATCCTCATTACTCTTCCTTATCTCAAAGATCTAATGCATCAATGAGCTGGTGGGAGGTCTTAAGCACACAGCATGTGTCTATAAACAAGGGCTTACAAATTCATATGCAGGAGATTTTAGAGATAAGAAATGAGGAAAGAAAAAAGGAAAGCTACTTTCTATGTAACTATAAACAGCATTACATTCACTGTGAGCACATCTGACTTCTGTAAATTGCCAGTGTATCCTAAGCAAAAGCAAAAATATATCATTAAGCAATAAATTTTAAATTCATTACCAAGCCTATTAAAATGGAGTCACAGTATCTTCTTGAGATATTAAAACTGTTGTATACCATTGGTATTAAACATAAATATCTGCCTCAGCACAAGGAAGCAAATTATAGAGCATGGAGAAGATTCAAGAAGCCATGATACTTGGCAGTATAGGAAATCTGTCATGCTTACAAGTTTCTTCATCTCTACCTCAAAACCTGTTCTGTTATCCTCTGCTCTCCACCTCTAAACAGAGCACAGAATTCCGTATTAATTGCAACTTATCTTCAAAGCAAGCAGTCACATATGATTCAGTCAATGCCCTTCAGCCAAAGACAACTAGGAGTGCACCTGTGGTTGAACAGGTTGGGTATGCTGCTTGTTGCAATGATGAAAAACACACATCATGGGGCTTCTCAGTCAGAGAGTGTTAAAAAAGAATTAATACAAAACTTGGGGTTGTGTTAGTTTTCAGGAGAGTTGAAAGAGGCAAGGCTTTGCCATGGCTTAGATGCTATTATGAAGTGTGGTTAATTACATGACTCCTTGTTATAATAATTCTTATCTATAAAGAAGAATAAACTAAGGCTAAAATTATAATTGATGAGAAACAGCAGTCATTCGTTAGCCAGGAAAGTGATGTGTTTGGTCATTTCGTGATGTGGCTATTTTTTACGTTTTGTGTGTGTGTTCAGACACAAGTAGTCTGGTTTTGCTGTATCCATCATGATCACAGAGCAGCTTTGTTTAGCCTTGATGTTTGGCGAACTTGTTTATGTTCTACAGGTGAGCACCAAAACACAGCTGATAGTACCAGGCCCCAGCTGTCAGGAACTGCTTTCTTTTTTTCCCTACCTTAGAACAAATTGCTTAATTTCCCTCATCTTCAGTTTTCTTCCTTTTAAAGTGGAGGTATAAGAATATTACTTACAAGGCCGGCCCTGTGGCCAAGTGATTAAGTTCGCGTGCCCTGCTTCAGCAGCCCAGGGTTTCGCCGGTTTGGATCCTCGGTGCAGACATGGCACCGCTCATCAAGCCATGCTGAGGTGGTGTCCCACATAGCAGAACCAGAGGCACTCACCACTAGAATATACAACTATGTACTTGGGGGCTTTGGGGAGAAGAAGAAGAAAAAAGAAGATTGACAACAGATGTTAGCTCAGGTGCCAATCGTTAAAAAAAAATACTTGCTTAATAAAATTATTGATAGAATAATACTAATAGACTCTCTTAAGAGAAAACTCATTTAGTTGGAGCTCAATAAATTTCAGCCTCATTCCATCATTACCTTTTAAAAGATCCTTCCCATTCTACATCTCAGTTTCCTAATCTTTATATTGGACTGATAAATTTTCCCTTATAGTTATTTTACCCTTGAAAATCTATCTTCCTTTTGCTTTTATTTTTGTGCTTTTCATAAATATTTTTTTAGTTTGAAATAAAACACATATATAGAAAAATACACAAAACACAAATCTGAAGGTCGACACTGATGTAAAGACATACTCCCCAGTTTAAAATGAGGAGGAAGAAGTAAAGGAAAAGGAGAAGGAGCAGGGGGAGGAGCTGCTGCTCCCACGGCGTCTCCTGTGTTCTAGCCCGAGCCACATCATCGTCTTCTCCCTAAAGGTCTCCACCACCCAGAATTTGGTGGTAATTATTTAATTAACATAAATTGTTTAACTGTTTTTATAGCTCTATCTTTGTTAGTAGACTAGATATCAATCTTTAATGAGTTTCAAAAATCATACTTATTCCTACAGGAAAAGACAACACGTAAGTAAGTTTCTTTGAGTGTGGATGTCAAAGAACAAGCAAGAACAAGTAAAACAGTTGAAGAAGCACATTGGTAAATGTGATTCAGAAACGTACCAGCCCCAAATGAGGCAAATGGAGTTGACTTTTAGCATCTCCAGCCATTTCACCTGTTCTTCAAGTTCCTAGTACTTAAGGTCCTCATCCTGTCTCCTTATCTGCCACTGGGAGAGGCTCTTTTTTTTTTTTCTTTTCCTTGAGGAAGATTAGCCCTTAGCTAACATCTGCTGCCAATCCTCCTCTTTTTGCTGAGGAAGACTGGCCCTGAGCTAACATCCGTGCCCATCTTCCTCTACTATGTATGTGGGACGCCTACCACAGCATGGCGTGCCAAGCGGTGCCATGTCTGCACTTGGGATCCGAACCAGCAAACCCTGGGCAGCCGAAGCTGAACGTGCGTGCACTTAACCACTGCGCCACCAGGCTGGCCCCAAGGGAGAGGTTCTTATATCATCATTTTTACTTGATTACAAATGTGTATACTATAGGGTGAGTGTAAATTACTATTCCCTCTTTTTAAAGTTTTGCATTTTAAATATTTATTCTTTTTATATTCCTGCTGATGCAATTTTAGGAACCAGTTGATAAAGAAAAATGACATTTTGGACACAGAAAGGTTTCCTTGGCAATTCTAATATCATATGACACAGAAAGATTTCAATATTACCTTTGAAAAATGACGCTTTCTCTGTTTGGTGATGAAAAGAGACCTGCACTGGAAATAAGTAGATTTAAATTCCAGGCCCAATCTAACTCTGTGATCTTGAGGAAACCATTTCAACTGTGCTTGTCTCATCATTTGATTAAAATCTGCTAAGTATTACCTCAATTTTAGGTAAGTAGTGATATAGGGAGTAGTGACATAAGGCTCTCGCCTAACTTCAAAGAGCACTGAGTTAGTGAGGGAGACAAGGAAGCGAGCTCCCAATTTAAACATGGTATGATGTGTGAAATGAAAGAGGTGCCCAGAATATGCTACAGGAAATCAGAACAAAGCCACTGGACCCTAACTGAGATGAGAGAAGACTTCTTGAGGAAGGCTGAGTTTGAAGGGCCTGAAGGAGTCAGCCTGGTGAAGAGGGGAGTGAGGAATTCTAGGCAGTGAAAATACAAGCAGTGAAAGAAGGCACAACGAACTGTATGTAGCTGTAATGTGGCTTCATCTGTAAACTGGAGTTGGAGACTAGTGGTTTCATCTGTAAATTGGAGTTACAGAGCCGTGGGGGTTGAAGAGAAAAATCATGTCTGTTACATTAACCTTGGGGTCCTGAAAGCAATGGGGAGCTATTGTAGGTTATTTAATAGGGGAGATACATCATCAAATTTTCAAATTAAAAAGACTACTCCCACTCCAGTGGGAAGAAAAGATTGGAGAAAATAGATCAGAATTGAGGACAAAGAAAAAAATTAAAGACAGGTTTAGTAATAAACTTGGAAAATAAGTTTGGCAGAGGCAAGTGATTAACCCAGTTTAGACATGTTGATTTTGATGTTTCTGGTAGAGGTGTAATAAATATTTCCTCTTTGGATGAATGAATGAATAAAGCAGCTATTTAAAGCCCAGGATCTTAAATCTGAACTATCAAATTGGATGATGTCAGCATATAGATGGTACTTGAAGTCATGGAAATGAATATTATTTAGGCAGTGAGAAGAGGAGTACCAGACGTCCCCTACCAGATGTGAAAATGTGGCTGGGGTATTGAAAACCCCTGCAGCAGTATCCTTGGTCTTGATCTGAGTATAGGAATACAGGTCCTCAAGTACTGAGTTTGGATACTAAAACCTGACATATATTATCCTACAGAGTTGCTAAGTCCATTGTGTGTCTAATATTTAAAGCTCTTATAGGTGTGCCCAAGAGGTATGAATGGGAATTCCAATTGCAGCAGTGTCTCTAATTTCAAAATATTAGAGGAAAAAACATCTTGATGTCTATTAATAGGACAAAAATAAGCAGATACATTTTAATACAGTTACCTAAGGATATTCAGTAAAATGAACACATTAGGGTTACATGTATCAACATGGAAAAAAAAATCTCAAAAAAACGCAATGACATGCATGATATATCTTGTAAGATGCAAACATAGAGAACTGTGCTATATATTTTATATGAATATATACATATGCAAAAATATCATAAAAACGTGATAGAAATATAAACTCCAAAATCATGATAGAATTATTTTCTCAGGGGAGAGGGAGGAAGCATGAGGGTTTCAGCTGTGCGGTAACCTTTTAATTCTTGTTTTAAATATTGATTTAGTATGTCAAAATGTTAGCATTCAATATTGAGAAATATTACTTCATGTTGTCTTGCAGGTTTTCGAGCTTTATATATCATGCTCAATATATTATTCCCCAACTTCCTCTACTCACTCACTGTTATGTTTTTTGAGATTTGTCTGTGTTGGAGTGTCTTATTATTCCCTGTTCTCTCCAGTATGTTTAAAATACTTGAAAAAATATTTTTAAGAAAGCAGGGAGAGGAGATGAATAAACAAACACACAAGAACTAAAAAGAATGTGAACCCAGAAAAATTATCGGAGACATGGCTCTGAGATTGTTACAGTTTCTTCTATAATGGCCTCACACTCTATGTGTTCCTTCTGGGAACAAATCAACAGGCTGACTGCGCAGCTATAATCCCTCCGATCGCTCCTCCCTAAAGCCAAGTGGGTCTAGGTAGTCTGGCACATTTCTGATGTAAAAAGTGGTTTTTGCAATTTTCCTTCATTTTACCACCTTCATCTTACACCTGGAAAGGAAGTAGTTCCACCAGGAGACTATCACTTTCTCTAACATATTATCTTTTTCTGCCCTCTGATACAACCTCCAGTAGAGGAGGTGTTGAAGAGTTTGACTTTACAGTGCTATAACAGAAGGCAGTGGAAGATAGTAATAGTGCTTATGGATGGGGGAAATTAAGGTCAGGAAGCCATAGGGTTGATAATCAGTGTCACAATAAGGGTCCCAAGAACAGGTCCTCCACACTTAAGCGTAGATGGGTAGTGATATGTCTCCATTTGAACCAGAACACTGCTTTCATTCAGCTGCTCATTCTTGTAGTCTGGTAGACATATTCCATGTACTATGGTACGATGAAAGATATTTTGAGGTATCTCTTAGTTAGCTATACTTCCTCCAGGTACTAGCCTGCTTGGAGGTTATTACTAGTACTGGGAATTGTAAGAAAATATCAAAGTTAAAAACCATAGTTGTTCTGAAACAAGGAAAAGGGGAATAGTGAGTTGTTTTAGGCAATAAACTGTAGGGAAGTAGGTAGACAAATCATGTTGCTAGTGGTTGGGATAAAAGTTTGTGTAAATATCTAAAACTTGAAGGATTTTAAACCTAATTTCTGAATGACATGCGTTTTTGGTCATTTATTTTTGGACCTGAGGCAGTAAATATGTTGATTATTTGCAATGAACCTTGAAGAGCCCCACCTAAAACTGTGATACAAACTTACAGTTACAGAGTCATGCCCTTGGGGGAAGAGAATGCTATTGATATACAACAGTGCAACTCAGATGGGGTGATGCTTCCCCCCAGGGGACATTTGGCAGTTTAACATTGTCTGGAGACATTTTTGGTTGCCACAACTTTGGGGAGGGAGATGTGTTATTGGCATCCTCTGAGTAGAGGTTAGGAATGCTGCTAAATATCCTGAAATGCACAAAACACCCACACCCACACCACCATCCCCACACGCCACGCCCCCAAAAAGATCGTCTGGTCTAAAATATCAATAGAGCTAGAGCTGAGAAACCATGTTGTAGAACATAGTGGTGTCTAGAGCAAGGTAGGGATTGATGCAAAAGAAATGTGCTAATCTTAAGGCTTCCATCCACCACAAGGATAGTGTCTTTATTGTGGTAGGGTGATAAGTCAAAATTGAAACCTAATGTGCTGTGTCCCTTGGATTCACAAAGTGGTCCTTTTCTTTGGACAAAGTTGGCACTGATGCCAACATCTTGAACTATGCCATATCAGTCATGGGACCATCATGAGCCTCTTTTTAAGGCTTTACCTAGACCACTGTAAGAGCCAATTTGGCATCATAGCCTTGGATGAGGACATTCTTGATCCAAGTACAATTCAATTGCCCTTCTTAGAAGCATCCAGATTACATGACTATTAAAAGGATTCAACATTTCTCTCTATGTTTTTAAATTCATTTGTCTCATGGTTTGCTTAAATGTAGTACTAAAGAAAGTAATTTAGAACCTCCAAGACTGGTAAATCTTCTGAGGATAGAGTCCTTTTATATATTAATCCAAGCCCAAGAGATCATTCAACAACATGAGCTTTGGAAAACAGCTTGCTTGATGAATATAGAAAATTTCAGGATGATGTGAAAACAAGACAATCATGTGGGAAAAGCCACACATTTCCAGATATAGACAAGGTTGTAGATGCTGAAATGCCCACCTCTGTAGTATCTTTTCACACAACTGAGCTGATCCAGAAGGTCAAAAGATGAGCATGAAAATGAGGTAACTAATAGTGGTAACTAAATAGAGGCCTCCACAGAGGAGGGAAAGCAAGTAATGAAACCCAGCTATCAGAAGGGACCAAGATTTTGTGGGAAACGTTATCTCTGGGGCTCATAAGGAAGATCATGTGCTGGATTGAATTTGTAACTCACATGCCAGATGAGTCATGTGAGTACTTCCATGAAGTAGGTCAGTTCCTCTACCTCCATACAGTCAAATACCTACTGCGGCATGGTGGTATAATTGCCTAACAATCACTCACTGGGCTTAGCACTATACATACATTTTAATTCTCACAACAATCCCCTCAAATAAGTTCTAATAGTGTTACAAATTCACGGATTAGGAAAATGAAACTCATAGCGTTTACCTAATTCGCTGAAACTCACATGGTTCATAACTGATGGCACAGGGATTCATCCATAAGAAGTCTGACTCCAGAGTCCATCCTCTTAATCTCTATATTGTTCTGTCTATAAACAAAAAGAGACAGAAGGCTTCCCTAAATTGCTACACTTATATACAGGCCTCTTACCCAGTGGTTCTGGGGACTCATGGACCACCGAGACCTTTTGGAGGATCTTTGAGGTCAAAATAATGCATGTAGGCAAACCAATGAATTTTAATATAACTGTATGAAAAGCTCATTAATATTCTTTCACTTTTTATTTTGCAACTAATCTCTAAGAAACTACCATTTGTTGAGTTTTGATGTAGCGTTAAAGAAGAACGTCTATAATTCTCTGAAAGATTGTTAAAATATTCAGTTACAAGTTGAAAATAAAAGCAGATCTAAAAATGTAGCTGCTTTTTATTAAGCTGCATGTATAAGACACACCCTGATGTGTATCCAATGCCCTTGTAAAATCCCCTCCCTTTTGGAATCTGTAGCTTTCTTCCAGCCAACAGAATATGGCAATAGTGATGGGCTATCACTCCCATGATTGTATTTCATTATGTAAGACTTCATCTTGGCATACTAGAGAGAGAGGCTCCCTTGCTGGCTTTGAAGAAGGAAGCTGCCACGTTGTAAGAAAACCATATGGCAAGGAATTGCTATTGAACTCTAGGAGCTAAAAGTGCCCCCTAGCAACAGCCTAGAGGAAAACAGGGACTTCAATCCTACAGCTGCAAGGAAGTAAATTATGCCAGCAATCCACGTGATCATCCCCAGTTGAGCCTTCAGTTAGAAACGTAGCCCAACACCACCTTGACTGCAGTGCTGTGAGACCCTAAGCAGAGGATCCAGTTCAGTGAAGCCTGGACTCCTCAGCTACAGCAATTGAGATGACAAGCGATTGATGTTTTAATCCTTTAAACTTGTGGTAATCTGTTAGGCTGCATAGGAAACTAATGCACCACACAGTAAAGAGATTTGTAAAATATATACTTTTCATATTAACATGGAATGGGTCCATTATTCTTACTCTTCAATGAATAAATGAACTTTTTAAACATTTCTAGGTTTCAATTTCTAACAGTTAATACCGATAAATAACATGAACAAAAGCTCTTTGGGAAGCTTCATTAATTTAAGCATGTTAAAAATGTGGAGAACCACTGCCCTATCCTAACTTTTTCATTTTCCTCTCCAACATTCCCTCACCTTTCCAGCACAAACACACTCTAGCCATAAAGAAGTGTCTCTATTTTCCTAATACGCTGAATATTTTCAAGTTTCTGTGTCTTTTCCAACAGTGAATCAGTAATCCTCTTCCTGTCTTTGCCTAGTGAAATCCTGGTCATCATCCAATGTGAAGCCCACACTTTACCTCCACTCCTGAGCCCAGAAAGCCTGAACAGCATAGTGGTTAAGAGCACAAGGACCTGAACTGCCACCTACTCCCAGCCATGTGACCTTGCACAAAGTACATAATCTCTTGCGGCTTGAGCTCCGTATTGTGGTAAGAAGGTGTAAATCAACGGGGAACTGTAAAAGTTAATTGATACAGAAAACAGTAATTGGGCTATAATAACAAACTAAATAAATGCAAATAATGATGAGATAATTGTTTTTGAGAATGTGCTGTATACCAGAAAGAAAGGGCTTTGCATGGTGTATTTGATCCTCCTAAAAATTCAACTGCAATTACACCTATTTCATAAATGAAGAACCTGAGATTTAGAGAGTTGAAGAATCTTGCCCAGATCTCACAGGTAGTTCTCTGACCTCAGACTTAGGCTCTTGACTGCAGTGCCCCCTAATGTAGACTGCACTTTATGTAGACTTCTGTTATAGCGCTTAGTTGATTACCTTTTGCTTTTTTAACTTCTGCTTGTTTTGCTTCTCCACTTAAATCAATAAATCATGAACCACTCTCTTTGAGTAAGGTATGTCTTCAACCTTTTAACCTCAGTGCCTATCACGTGTCCTGTTTATTTCCTTCCCATCATTTAGTATACACTAATTATTGTATTTGTTTCCATATTTTTTGTCTCAGGGACAGAAAGTTGGGCTGTTTTTCCCTACTATATTTCCTTAGTGTCTAGAGCATTTCCCAATGTAAATTAGGCATTTGTTAAATGTTTGTGGAATGAGTAACTGTGCCTGATGAACAGAAAGTAAGAAATTGATTGCTCTTAAAAATGTCACTCTATTAAATTGTCCTACCACAAATATGAGCAATCCAGGTTTTCACCATCTCCCACATTGTGTCTCATCATCCAAGCATCCAAGAATATTTGCTTAGTCTTTCCCCAAATTTAGATGCCTTTACTTGTCCTTTCTAAGTAAAGTGACACACATTTGTGAGAGACACATTATCATTTTGAAAACGAAGTTCTATTTGAATCTTTTTCTCAAGCATCCCAGCTCACAGTGACTTCTTCCTTTGATAACGATCTCTGCTAGATATTCATTTATTAAAAGTAAGTTTTTCTGAGCATTTACTTAATTCTACACACTGTCCTGGGTCTAAGGATAGAACATGGAATAAGAAAAAAGGCTTCTGGGGCCAGCCCTGGTTGCCTAGTGGTTAACTTCTGCATGCTCTGCTCCAGTGGCCCAGGTTTGGTTCCCGGGTGGGGAACTGCACTGCTGTGTTAGTGGCTATGTTGTGCTGGCCACCAGCAAAGCATGACTGCCTACATACTAAAAAAGGGGAGATTGGCACAGATGTTAGCTCAGGGTGAATCTTCCTCAGGAAAAAGAAAAAAAGGCTTTTTCAGTTTCTGTACAGAAAAGAAACAATCAACAAAAATAAAAAGGCAGTCTATGAAATGGGAGAAAGTATTTGCAAACCATATATCTAATGAAGAGTTAATATCTAAAGTACATAAAGAACTCGTACAACTCAATAGCAAAAAACCCCAAATAATTCCATTAAAAAATGGACAGAGGATCTGAATAGACATTTTTTCGGAGAAGACCTAGACATGCCTATGAAATAGACATTTCATGTCAGGTACACGAAAAGGTGCTCAGCATCACTAATCATCAGGGAAATACAAATCAAAATCACAATGAGGTATCACCTCACACCTGTTAGAAGGGCTATTTTTGTTTTTTTGAGGAAGATTCACCCTGAGCTAACATCTGCTGCCAATCGTCCTCTTTTTGCTGAGGAAGATTGGTCCTGAGCTAACATCTATGCCCATCTTCTTCCACTTTATGTGTGTGACGCCTACCACAGCATGGCTTGACAAGCGGTGCATAGGGCCGCACCCGGGATCCAAACTGGTGAGCCCCTGGCCACCAAAGTGGAACATGCAAACTTAACAGCTGTGCCTCTGGGCTGGTCCCTAGAAAGGCTATTAAAAAGAAAAGAGATGTTGGTGAGGATGTGGAGCAAAGGGAATCCATATACACTGCTGGTGGGAATGCAAACTGGTGCAGCCACTATGGAAAACAGTATGGAGAGTTCTCAAAAAATTGAACGTAGAAATATCATATATTCCAGCTATTTCACTTCTGCATATTTATCCAAAAGACATGAAAACACTAATTTGAAAAGATACATGCACCCCTATGTTCACTGCAGCATTATTCACAATAGCCAAGATATGCAAACAACCTAAAAGTCATCAATGGATGAATGAATAAAGAAAATGTGATATAGACAATGGAATGTAATTCAGCCTTATAAAAGAAGCAAATCTTGCCATCTGCAACAACATGCATGAAGTTTCTGACATTATGCTAGGTGAAATAAGTGAGACAGAGAAAGACAAATACTATATCATATTACTTCGATGTGGAAACTAAAAAAGAAGAAGGTGGTCTCATGTAAACAGAAAGTAGAATGATGGCTGTCAGGGGATGACAGGTGGGGGAAATTGGGAGAGATTGGTAAAATGGTACAAACTTTCAGTTATAAGATGAATAAGCTCTGAGGATCTAATATATAGCATGGTGACTATAGTTGATAATACTGTATTGTATAACTGAAATTTACTAAGATAGTGGATGTGAAGCATTTTCAACAAAAAAAGTAAATATGTGAGGTGATGGGTGTCTTAATTAACTTGATTGTGGGAATCCTTTCACAATTTGTGTGTATGTGTATATATATATATATAGGGGTGTGTGTGTGTATATATATATATAAAATCATCACTTACACTTTTAAAATATTATAATTTTGCTTGTCAATTATACATCAATACAGCTCAAATATAGATGTATATATACTATATATTTACATATGTATATTCTGCTTTATTGGTATATATGTGTATATATCTCAAAGAAGGAATCAGCTTTATTGAAATATATATCCAAAGGAGATGAAATCACTCTCTTGAAGAGATATCTGTATCCACATGTTCATTGCAGCATTATTCACAATATCTAAGATGTAGAAACAACCTAAGTGCCCATCAACAGATGAATAGATAAAGAAAATGTGGTAGAGTGATGTCCTCAAAATGGCAAAGTAGTTCTCTACCATTTCCTCTACAAAGAACACTGATGTTGACAATCACCCATGGACAACAGTGCCTTTGGAAGTCCAGGAATCCAGTGGAGAAGTTCCAGTACACCATTGGAACAAAGAGAAGTCTGGGGGCCGGCTCCATGGCTGAGTGGTTAAGTTGGCACGCTCCGCTGCAGCGGCCCAGGGTTCGGATCCTGGGCACGGACATGGCACCGCTTGTCAGGCCACGTTGAGGCGGCGTCCCACATCCCACAACTAGAAGGACCTGCAACTAAGATATACAACTATGTACCGGGGCAAGGGGCTGGAAAGAAAGCAGAAAAAAAAAATCTGAAATTAGAAGCATTGAAGAAGGTAAGAGGTAGAGTTTACTTTACCCACATCAGCCCTTTTTCGAGGTGGCACAGTTCAGTGCCAAGTGACCTTATTAGCCTGTGATTTCTCCCACGGGGGAGAGTGAAAGCATGTGAGTGAGTGCCAGGCTTCCCCACCTTTGCAGACACTGCCAGAGACCAATGTTTTTCTTGCCCCATCCAGAATACTGAGGTGTGCTGCATGAATTGGGGGAAGGGAATGGCTGGGAGAACAGCAGTCAGGGCTCTCAGAAGGCATCAAAGGGATGCAGATCCTACTAAGCACTTTGCAGACTCCATGTCCTTGGGCTGCTGGAGATACATCACCGGTATATCCCCCAAGTAGCCTGTGGGCACCCCCAACACTCTATGTGTCTCACTAACATGGACCTCATCTCCATGAGCATCATCCTTTGCTTGATTTTGAGGGCAGTGAAAGTGAGACTTTGTCAATAACTGGTGAACACACATAGAAAGTCAGACTGACTCTTCAATTTTGGGAGAAACCACACAAACTTAAGCATTCAGCACCATCCCTAGGGAAAGCAAATGGGAGTCTGTCATCACCCAGCGTAACTTTGTAAGGTCAAAGAAAAGGCATAAAGCTTAAGAATCTCCCTTACCCCAAAGAAGGGACAAGAAATGTGCAACAGGCATATCCATAGAAAAGTTCTTAGAAATCCTTGAAATCAATAACAGGGTGATGTAAGGTATTTCTCTCCAAAGTCAGTCAGTAAAGATTGGAGTTGATGACAGTTTCTTCAAAGGTGATGATAACAATGCAAGACTTTAATCAACACAAAAAATCAAAGAACATGACACACTGAAGTAACACAATAGTTTTCCAATAAACAATCCCAAAGAAATGGAGGTATGCAATTTTCCTGATAAAGAACTCAAAGTAGTTGTTTTTAGGGAGCTTGGTAAGCTACAAGAAAACACAGGAAGATAATTCAATAAAATCAGAAAAACAATACTGGAATAAAAAAAAGTTTAACAGAGAGATAAAAATCATAAAAAGAACCTAACAAAAATTATAAAGCTGAAGAATACAATAAGTGAAATGAAAAATATAATACAGAGCATCAACAACATACTTAATCAAAGAGAAAAAAGAATCTGTAAGTAGAATACAGGTCACTTGAAATTATCCAATTAGAGGAGAACAAAGAAAAAAGAATAAAAAAGAGTGATGAAAGCCTATGTGAACTATGGGATACCGTTAAGAGAAACAATTTATCCATTATTGGAGTCCTAGAAAGAGAATAGAGGGATAAAGGAGCAGAAAGCTTATTTAAAGAAGTAATGACTGAGAACTTCCCAAATCTGGGGAGAGATGTGAACATAGAAGTTCATGAAGCTCATAAACCACCAAAAATGTTTAACTCAAAAACATCTTCTCCAGACACATTAGTAAAAGCTCTCTAAAATTAAAGACAAAGAAAATTTTTAAAGTTTGAAGAGAAAAAAAATTTCTTCACATTCAAGGGAACTCTTAGAAGGCTATAAGCAGATTTCTCAGCAGAAACCTTGCAGGCCAAGAAAGCGTGAAATGATACCTTCAATGTGCTGAAAGAAGAAGACTGCCAACTAAGAGTACTTTACCCAGCAAAATTGTCCTTTAGAAAAGAAGAGAGAAAGATTTGCCCAGTCAAACAGAAGCTGAGGGAAATCATTACCACTATGAGAAATTCTGACAGCAGTTTTTCAAACTGAAATGAACAGATGCTAATTAGTAGCAGAAAAACATGAAAATATGCAACATTAAAAAAGGAAAGTATATAGTGAAACCCGTGTAATACTTTAATATTGTAATGTGGTGGTGTGTTAATCATATAACTCTAGTATAAAGGTTAAAGGACAAAAGTGTTAAAAATAACTGTAGCTACAATAATTGTTAATGGATACAAAACATTAGAAGGTGTAAATTCTGACATCAAAAACAAAACATAGGCAGAGAGAATTAAAGGGTAAGATTTTTCTATGTAATTGAGGTTAAGTTGTTGTCAGAATAAAATGGACTGCTGTGTCTTTAAGATGTTTTATGTAAGCCTCATTGCAACCACAAAGCAATAACCTGTAGTAGCTACCCAAAAATTAAAAAGAATGGAATCAAAGCATACCACTATGGAAAATCATCAATTCACAAAAGTAGGCAAAAAGAGGAAGAAAAGAACAAGGAAAATAGAAAACAGCCAAAAAACAATAAGATGACATTACAATGGCCTTACCCATCAGTGATTACTTTAAATATAAATGTATTAAATTCTCCAATCAAAAGGCATAGAGTGGCTGAATGGAAAGAAATCAAGATGCAACCATATGTTTCTTACAAGAAACTTACTTCAGCTTTAAGGACATACATAGAATGAAAGCCAAGGGATAGAAAAAGATATTCCATGCAAAGGGAAACCCAAAGAAAGCAGAAGTGAATATACTTATATCAGACAAAAAGATTTTAAGATAAAAATTGTAACAAGAGACAAAGGCGGTCATTATATACTGATAAAGGGGTCAAATCATCAAGAGGATATAACAATTGTAAATATATATACACCCAACATCAGAGCACATAAATATATTAAGGAAAAACTAACAAATCTAAAGGGAGAAATAGAAAACAATACAATAATAATAGAGAACTTCAGTGCTCCACAGGCAGCAATGGATAAATCATCCAGCAAAAAAATAAATAAGGAAACATTGGACTTGGACTATACTTTAGATCAAAAGGACCTAATAACCGTATATACAGCATTCTATCCAATGGCAGCAGAGTAAACATTTTCCTTAAGGGCACACAGAAAATTCTCCAGGATATATCATATATTAGGCCACAAAACAAGTCTTAGCTAATTGAAGAAGATTTAAATCATGTCAAGTATCTTTTCTAACCACAATGTTACGAAACTAGAAATCACTAGCAGGAGAAAAACTGAAAAATTTATAAATCTGTAGCTGGGGAATTTATATTTGATCTGGGAAAGGACTTTAAACAAAACAAACAAGCAAACAATAACAACAATACAACCCATAAATCTCTATTCAGAATTGTCCCTGAATAAATTGTTTAAGAAATTGGATCAACTAGAGAGTGGCTGTGGATGTTTAGAGTCGGCTGACTCTCCCTTAACTAAGACCAAATAAACAGCGCATTTGCCTTAGTTGAGAGGAAAAACTATATAGCCCAATCTTTATCTCTGAACATGCTATCCTTTCTCTATCTTTGTTTCTATTCCCAGAACTCTGAGGGTTACCTATATCCCATTACAAATATGGCTGAATATCACATGGTATGAATGAGAGATACAATTTACTTGGCCCAATTCTTTCCAAAATGTGCTTTTTTGTTGCAACTAAGAAAAAGCACTTATTTCAAACAACCCCCTTGAGAACACTTTTCTTCATTTCTTGAAAGAAAGGCATCATTATTTCCATCAATAAACAAAGAGCTAAGTAAAGATGTCAATGTGGAAGTGAGGCAGATAATTCCACTGTAGCTTAAAATAGTTATCACTACCCAGGTGAAGCTTCATCTAAGGGGTGGATAAGAAACAATTAGAATAGTAATTATAGTCTGACTTACAGTGAAAGTGATAGGAGAGAAAACTTCCAAAGTTTGTGTAATTTATGTAGTGGAATATCCAGGAGAGGGAGATATATAATTTTAAGACACTATAATCTAAACATATTGAATATTGTGCTTGGGAACTAATGTCCAATATTAATTATCAGTGGGTATGTGATGTGGGAAAGGGAGTTATATTTGTTGATATTTTCTCCAGTCATTGATTTTTACCATTTTGAAAACCATTGGATTCTCATTAAATGATGCCAAGAAAGTATAAGATATAGCAAACAAACAAAAAATGGCTGAATTATTTTTAGCCTTTACTATTTTGAGTGATTATTCAACTCATTGGTATTTCCTCTGATCAGTTCCCTTTTTCACGACATGAGCATTAACTATCAGTTTACCAACCATGATAGGTAGATGAGCTGGCTTCCTCTTATGATAAAAAGATCTTTGGAGATGAGTAGACCTTAGTTCTAATTCTGGTTACATCTACTATCTAGATGACCTTGGGCAAGACGCAAAATTTCTATGCCTCAATTATCTTCCACGACAATCAAGAAAATATAAGCTCTACAAATGTTCACAGGTTCCCAACATTCACAAAGTTATCTTGTTGGGCACATAAGCAGTGTACATAAGTGAACTATATACAAAAGCCTAAACCATGGTATCACCCAAGTCACACCCAGTAGCCTAAAAAAATATTTATATTCATAATGAGTTGTTTCTCCCAGAAGCCTTTAAAATTCTGAGATTTTATGATATATAGAAATGTCATAAATTCCAGTAGAGATTCATGTTTGTTTTTATAAGAAAATTTTATATTGACTCATATTTGACACATACTTTTGTTCATATTTTTATCTTTTCATTAATTTTTTCATTTATCCAATGTGAGTTTCCTACATGGAAAACTGTATGATTTAATGTTTTTTGGATACACAGAGAAATAAGAGGTATGGGCCTGTCCTCAAACTGGCTTCAGTCTAGTCATGGGTAAATGGGTATACATGAAATGCAAAGGCCCTCCGGGGAGAGAGCAATTGTTACCTTAGGTTTGTAAAGAAGGAAAAGCGAGTGTGGAAAGGACTTAATTTGAACCCTGCTGCTTCATGCTAAAAGATCTCCCACATCAGGGAACAAATGAACCAGGCATTGTGAGTGGCTGGGGAGCCTTTTTCCTGTCTTTGAAGTAAAATTACTTACGGATATTTCATGTAAAGAAGCCTTAAAAGTTAGGTAACAATCCATTTAGAAATTTATATCATCTTCTGATGACATCACACGCCTAGCGTTTAGTCACTTATCGATCTAAAATGGTCACCTTCAAAACCAGAGAGCAATTGTTATCCCCCTCTCCCGCCCCTTGGAACAAAATATTAACACTTCTGGCTGAGAAAAATTCTATCCCAGAAAAGAGGCTTTTCTACTTATATCTTTTCTATCTAACATCCAGTTAACTTACTTTGTTCCTTTTTGTTTTCTAGTTGCTGGGCCCTGAATTTAAAATAAAAGATGGCTTTGGTGACCTCAGTAGATTTGTGTGTCCAAGATCAGGGCTGATAAATAATATATGCTCAGGGTATCCATTATTAATTTTTACTATCAGCAGTAAACAATGGGAGCCTAGCCTCAGCTCTGCTGTCTCTTCCACTGGAGGCAGTTAGCTCATTCCACAAGGTACGTTCAGAACTTCGTCGGCTTGTTTATATGTATGTTCTGAGACACTGTGATTGGGAACCTCATCACAGAATGTTTTGCATTGGGCCCTCATGGAAGTCTCAGCATGCTGTTTATTCCCCACCAAATAGAGTTTGTTAAGATGCCTTGTGCTGCAGCTTGCTGGACACTGTTCAGAGAAATGGAACATCCTTCCATAAAGCCACAAAGCATGTAGTCCAAAGCACAAACAAATCTCACTGCACTAACATCCCACTCTTCAATCCACACCATTCTGACCTGTCATAGCTCTACAACAGCTGCAGAGGGAATAACTCTTGCAGAGAGGTTTAGGGTTTTCCTTTAATGTAAGATATGTGTATAAGTGACTTTCGAAAAAGGAGAGAATCTTTTCCAATTTTCTCTCTCCACATTTAATAGTGCCTGGCATTTCAATAGATGACATTTAATATTTGAAAGGGCATAATTTCTTTTGGTGCACAGAAGAGATTCTGTTATGTTTCTGGCAGATATAGAAAAATTCCCGTCTCTCCATGAGATCTGCGTTGCAATTTCTTTGTGTGATGGAAGTTTCTCAATATTTACGCCCTCCACATTGTCCCTCAACTGGATCTACATAAATCCTCTATTTCTTATTCCTTTATAGGTCTACAATCACTCACACGAAGCAACAAAAATTAGCCAAAAATGCTAGAGCTGAAAGTAGTTAGAGAAAAATCTAGTTTGATGCTTTTCAGATTGTGTTCTCCTGAGACCAGGCGTTCTGGAAGGCACCTCAGGGGCAGAGGAAGCTGTGTAAGGAACTCTCTAGAGACCCTACTCTGCTCAGTCAGAGCAGCTCTGCTTTGGAATGTTTCATACATTAAAACTTTTAGTGAAATTTTATTAAAAATAAGATTTTATTTATTTAAAACAACAACTAAAGACTCCTGAACTCACACTATTTATTTCACAGGTGGGGAACTTCATAGAAAAGATCAAACAGAGGCCCTAGAATGGTGAAAACTGTCTCTGAACTGCTAGTGTTACACCCAGCCCACGGAAACAAGACAGGAAACAACAAACAGCAAATCCCAGAGTGACCAAAAGATAGAAGACTCAGGCTAGAGAACTTGCCAGAAGAGTGAGCTCCACTTCAATAGCTACATTCCTGCAAATTCTTGCTCCATGTTATTTCCTCCTTGCCTAATAGAAAGGTTAGCTTTCAGTCTTTGTTGAGTAATGGCTAAGAGAAAAGAGAAGATCTCAAAAGTGTAATGCTCTGGCAAAGATATTTAAAAAAAAAAAAAATTTACAAAGCTTGATACTTTGTATTAATTTATTGTGAGAACATAATGGAATTATATGAAGAGCTCATTGAAAAAAGATGACTTCCATCTTTTATTTCAATTCTAAACCTGTTTAAAACAAAGAATTCTATTATTTCTGTTATAACTCCTATAATCTATAGCACAGTATGTTGCATGCTTCTGTGTGTATATATATGTATGTATATATAAATGTATATGCACATACATATATATAAATACACAGTGTTTATTAAAGTGTAAAACTGAGGAGATAAATAAATCTACTTTTTATTTCTTGCTCTTGAAAAAATGTATTAGCCTCAATCCTTTATAAATATCCTCAGTTAAATACAGGCAAATATATAATTGTGGAGTATTAAATTGTCTCAACTGCCTGAGTTAATCAATCCATTAAAAAGTATCTGTTGAAAAGGCATAAGACACTGTTAAAAATTACAGAATACATAAAGAAGTTGCAGGCCTGGTTCTTGCTCTCAAAAATTTGTGATCTATAAGAAACTGTTGACAAATGCTAAACAGCTGTTAGGGCCAAAATCCTGTAATAGGATTTCCCAAACTTTGCTGCACGTTGGAATCACTTGGGAACTTTTAGAAAATACTGATGCCCAGTAATCATCCCCAATTGTATGTAATTGTATGGGGTGCAACTTGAACAGTCCTGATTCTTTGGTATATATTGGACACTGTTTTCTAAATAATACCAAATTCTCTGTTATTATCAAGTCTCCAGCCCTCGGTACTTTTTAAAGATCCTCAGATGATTCCAATGTGCAGCAAAATTCAAGTCACTTTTCTAATGCCACAGTCCTATACCCAGAGATTTTGATGTAATTGTTTGAAGGCAGGGCATGGGCATGAAGAGGTCTACACGTTCCCCAGGGAATTTTAATGTTTGCCCAGGGTAGAAAACGACTGTGTTAGAGCAGGTGCTCAAACATGGTTGCCTATTGAAATCAGCCACACATAGAGATTTTTTTAAAGCACAGGAAAGTTTGAGAACCATTACTTCAGAGGCTGTGTTTCTCAAAATATGGCTCATAGGCTACTAACCTGGGGATCCTTATTGAAGATACAGATTACAGGCTCTTCCCATGTACCTACTAAATCAGACTGCAGAGTTTTGCCGGAAGTCTTCATTTTACTAAGTTCCAAATAAAATTGATTGCTATTGATCAAGAGCAGTCGTTCTTCACCCAGGGATATTTCCCCTCAGGAATCATTTTGCAATGTCTGGAGACATTTTCAGCTGTCACAACTGGGATGAGTGTTACTGGTATCTAGTAGGTAGAGTCCAGGGATCTTTCTAAACCTCCTAGTGTGCCAGTGTAGACAACAGCCCCTTACAATAATTATCCAATCCAAAGTGGGTTGGGAAAACTTGTCCTAGAGCAGTGGTTCCCAGCTTAGACTGCAATAGTATCAACTGGATTGCTTCTTAAAACATAGATTGCTGGGCTCTACCTGCCAGAGGTTTCGATCTAGTAGATTCAGGATGAGGGCAAGGAATGTGCCTTTCTAACAAGTTCTGATGATGTTGATACTGCTGGTGTAGGACCTACGTTTTGTGAACCACTGATCTACAGGTTGCCTCTCATTTGTCATCTAATGTTTTTGACTGGATTAGAAATAAAGTTCATCAAGAGATGGAAATTTTAATGTAGCAAGGAATACTACTGAGAACTTGAAAACACTCAAGACCAGTGTGCCTCTAAACCTCTAAAATTAGGCTTTTCAAGATCTGATCATTCCTCCATCTTTATTGTCAGTATCCAACCATAGGGCCACAATTTTGTTTTCATATATTTCACTCACCCCAATATAACATTTGTAATTGTTTTTATTTGGTCTGCAGGTGATTCTTGGCATTCCTCTCGTAAGGAAACCTTTAATAATACAACCATCACAGCTCAAATATCTGTGGTACATTTAGGGAAGAATTACTATCCAGGTCCAATACCTTTTTTAATAAGCAGATCCTGTTTATAAAATAAATACTTTTTAACAATGTACTTAACTAACAGAACAAACACAAGCCATATAAGACCACCTTTGAGCTGCTTCTCATTGATTCTTTTAAGACCATTCCTTCCCCAGATCATTGTAATCAACAGTACCAGACACATAACAAAAAATGTTAATGACATCTCTGATAGAGATTTAAAGTGTTTTCATCAGGCCCTCCGTCTCTGCTCTCTCCATTAGAGCCATCAGTAACAAGAGAGACAAAAATTATAAATCTGTAACTAGGCAACAAGGACAAAGCTAATGAACATTAGGCCAGAGATAGTAGCCTTTATAAATAAAATCCAAATAGCACCTTAGCTGAATATATTTTTCCAGTTTATTGCTGTTTTGACAGAAATGAAACCAAGATATATTCCTCATACTTTGTTTGCTTTTTTCTCTTTTCCTCTAGTTTATGTCCTGCATTATTACTTTGTGGAAAGAGACAGAGTGAAAGTAAAGAAGTCCATAAATTAGAACAAAACTGTGTTACTGTAAATACTTCTGCTTACTTATATTGTCTTGTTTTAATGCGTCTAATCAGTGGGTTTTCCAAAGTAATTCCTGGGGTCTCCCCTGTGTTTGGTCATGCTATCTACAATTAAAAGGTGTGTTTTGTGAGGCTAGCAGAAAAAAAAATCTGAGGGAATGTGAATACATGGAGAAAAATCAAATACAGACTTACAGACAGAATCGCATATGCTTTGGTATTGTTATCTCCTTTCAAAACAGGGAACAAAGTGTTCTGAAAATCTAGTAAATTCATTCTATTTTTATAAATGTATGATTTCACTTTAGTTATAGGCATTGTCCTTCTTTTATTGCTTAGTTTTTATATGGTTGGCTTTCACCAAACTCTTGAACTGCAAGAGAACTGGAATCTTTAACACAATCTTAGGGTAATTGTTTCTATGGGATTCTCTTAAGGGCTTCTGGTCCAATATGCAAATATTAATTCAATGTCAAACAAAATATAATAAAAAATAATTAGTATCATTTTTGTTTTGGACTTGCAGATATAGTCAAACTTACCTGTTTTATTCTTTTTAGTTTAGCCAAAAGACCATGAGACTTTAGTGAGAATCCCATAGTAGTGCTAAGCTGTCATCTCTGTGTGGTCCATTGACCGCTGGCACACCAGAAAAGCCCTCTGGAGATTCAGTTTTCAAGTTGAGTGGTAGGTCTTCTTGAATAAATAATAGGAGGAGTCCAAAGGGGCCTGTAAAAGTAGCTAATGGATGCCAGCAGGTAAACGCCAGCCCCAACTCTGCAGAGAATGCTTCAGGTAAGAGGGGAGAATTCATTCACCCTCTCTCTTAGAAACAAGTTGATTCTTGGTAGAAAAAAATGGGACTAGGGGCATACATATGTGGTGTCACTTGTTCTGTCCCCATCTAGAGATGAGATAACACCAATTTCCTTGAGAAAGAAAACTGTAAAAACTTTTATAAGAGATAGGCCTTCCCTTTAATAGACCACTAAGACTTTGTAATACAGTTAAGGTGAGAATCCGTCTCCCAGCAGCACTGGTGCCCACAGGAATAACCAGGTCCACAGGGCAGGAGGAGGATGACTGACTAATTCAAAACCCCAAGTTACAGGACAGCCGGTCCAGGTTCAAGGAAATGATATGGAACACAAAGCTTAAGGCATCTGATCACCAAGTAGACATTAACATCAGGAGATAAACCGGAAGATTTTCTGCTAACCCAAGGTAATCTCAGCAAAGTGAAAACTATGATTAAGATTTTCTGGTAGGACTTCAAAAATTAAAATAATTTCCTTTTTCTCGCCTATAGATTATGTTTGTACTACAACCACAAACCCAGTTAGTTGAGGCACTTTGAAAATAGTGGGTTACATTTTATTCAATAAAAAACACACATCCTGAGATACAGTGCTATTTCATAAAACGAAAAAAAGAAGCCCTGGGAAAGGAGGACAGGAAAGAAAAGATAAACCAAATGATATTCATAGTAACATAAAGAGCAAAATTGATATAAGAGACCAAAAAAAAAGAAGAAAAACCCCTGAATTAACATTGAGTTAATTATTGTCTCTGGTTAAAGATTTTACTATGTGAAACAAAAGGCAACATGGCCTTTAAGTCTAGAAGAGTTAGAATGTTTCATTACATCAGTCTCACACCAGGACTTTTGGCAAGAACATTCCCTCAGCATTTTACAAATTATTTCAACCACTAATAAAGTGATTATGATGCAGCTTGAAAGTGCAACACTTAAGTTTTATAGCAAAATGGCAGAACCAATAAGTAGGCTTTAAAACCATAGAACACATGCTAATTGAGTGAAAGGAAATATCGATTGAAGTGGAAATGCCCAGACTGCCAATTTTCATCCACCCGTCGTATACCATCACATACACACTTAAGCAAATGTGCAATTCGAATGATTACAGCAAATGAAGATAGGGATGTTCAAAACCAGGCGAAAGGCATAGGACAGACTCACTAAAACATTCTCAGCTTTCCCTTTTCTGCTTTTCATAGGCGTCTTAAGAGTGTGTACCTGTGCATGTGTGCTGCTGTTTTTGGTGAAGGATTATGTTACCTTCTTTTTGGCATGTCCTCTTACAAATTAATTTTCAAATTCCAGAGCAGCAGGAATAGGAACCAAGAGGTACAGTGGGAGCTACTTCTGTGACCTTATGGGTTGAAGAGAGTTTGTCACAACTGGGAGATGGAAAGAGGGTAAGAGTCAAAATAATCTAGCAAGTACACAGGATGCACTTGCTATGTCTCACATATTTTATTGGAAGGCAAGAGGAGGGATATTGAATACATCAAAAAAACACGTATCCTATCCTCAAGAATCTTAGTTTTAATGGGAAGCATATTTTCTCCTTGTATTGTTTAGTCATTTATTAAAGAAATATATTTTGTGTGTCTGCCATGTGTCGGGCACTGAGCAGGGTGCAGAGAGATTTAAGATATTTTTATTCCCATTTAATCAACTCTAATACAAAAAAAGAAAAAACTAATCTTTTAGAAACAAAAATCTGGTCACTCATTCTAAGACCTGCTCTTGCTTCTTTGGCATTCCAGTTCTTTGGGGTCGCCCCCTCCTGCAGTATCTGCTGCTTACTTTATTCCCAGCTCAGTCTGCATGATTCCTCTCCTTGCCTTTTATGCTTTAGCTCCACTACCCTCTTCAGTACTCTGAATACACTATGCATCTCCCTGTTTCAGAGCTTTCTCATCACCTGTTCTAGAAGACGCCCCCCCCTTCCTTAGCTATGTCTTTCTTATCCTCAGGACTGGTATGGGTTTATATGCAATCCTAGGATTCAGAACTTCTTGAAGCACTTATTAAAATTGGAATTGATTAGTAATTTAGGTGATTATTTGTCTGTTTTTTCTTCTGGAATAAGCCCTTCATAAAAACTGGAATTCGTCTGTTTTGCTTAAAAATGTATCCCAAGGACCTAGCACAGAGTTTAAAGTAGATTCAATGAATAGTGTGCATAAATTAATAGAATTTTTAAAAACCCATAATAATGCAATTCAGTAGTTATCGGAGGACAAAGACGATGCTTTTCATCACTGTGTTCCAGGGACGAGGACCGTGATTGTATGGTGGGACTGAGGCAGTAGGTGAATGAACAAGTAGGATTCTGACAACAAATCAATAGAAGAGGAGAGAGGAAGGATATCAGTGAACACGGGATATACATATGTGTGTGTGTGTGTGTGTGTGTATGTAATAAAAAATTCCATAAAGTTGGGGGCTGGCCCCGTGGCCGAGTGGTTAAGTTCGCGCGCTCCGCTACAGGCGGCCCAGCATTTCGTCAGTTTGAATCCTGGGCGCGGACATGGCACTGCTCATCAGACCACGCTGAGGCAGCATCCCACATGCCACAACTAGAAGAACCCACAACGAAGAATACACAACTATGTACCGGGGGGCTTTGGGGAGAAAAAGGAAAAAATAAAATCTTTAAAAAAAAAAAAAATTCCATAAAGTTACTGGAAAGCAATCCAGGTGCTAAATTGGAAAACAAGTGAGAGTTCTTATGGAAGGCTACTTTTATGCAGTAGCATTTCATTTGAATAAAAGGAAGGAACCAGCCGTGCCAAGAGAAGCAAGGAGCATTCCAGGCAGAGGGAGCAGTGATTACAAAAAGCCTGAAGGCAGGCAAATGATTGGTGTGTTAGCATCAACAAGAATGTGTCCTCGTGGGCTGGAACATGTTGACTTAGATGGACAGCAGCACAGATAGAGGCTGAGAATTAAGCCTAAGGATGAGATCACCTAGAGATTTGAAGGCTGTGGTATGATTTTGGATTTTAAAAATGTGAAGCCACTGAAAAAGTTTAAGCAGAGATGGCATGATTCAATTTGTGTTTTATAAAGGTCACTCTGGCTACCGTGTAGAGAGTGCACTGCAGGACGAAAATCCTGGGTACAGGCTGCAGTAGAGTGATTGGAAAATAGAAAGAGGAACTGAAGTTTCTCTCTTTCTAAATTAATGCTATGGTACCCTAAAGTCAAGGAAATTGTTCAGAGTATGTTTTATTCCTTATAAATATCTGGCATGTTTATTTTGCTACAAAAAAAATTACACTGTTAAATCTCTGTTTTTAATTATCTTACAAATATGCCAGAAGCAATAGACTTCAATCTGTAACTTTCTGATATGCTCTTGGTTTTGTATAGGAAATGAAAAAAAAAACAAAAGCCCTGAGCTGTCACCACAATGGGGTGAATACTCACCTGGTTTCAGCAAATCCAATACTTCTGCTCTGTTTCTATGTCTATGTCTATGAAGCATCCAGGGCTAGAAATGTCTTAAGGGGTCCTGCTTTCCTTTCTCACATCACCATAGAAAAATATATGCTCCAAAGAGGGCTGTAGGAAAATTCTTTCACAACTGCGTTTATATTTCTCATGCTGGTGTGTTTTCTATAAATTATTTTTAGAAACAAGAACCACTGATATTGACACAAACAGTGTGTGCTAAACAGCCTTACACGGATATGCAGACCGACAACCATATTCTGCAGCAAACAGTCGTTCCAGTAAACACACGCATTTATACAAATATTCACATGCTTATTTCTTTGCCTAGAGTATAGAATGTTTTACTAATTACATTTTCCCAAACACAGCTACTTATCTACAGATAACAAATGGTTTTGTTTTTCTCAGATACTTTGTAGGGAGAAAGCGAAGACATAATATGAAGCGACTATCAAAATTTCATGGGTGGTTTTCCATTCTGCTTCCAATCATGTCACTTTGTGGTCTCGATGATTTTTCATAGTTGAAATTCAGCTAGGGATAGAGGAAAGAGCAAATGTGAAATGTATGAAATATGTTTCCTTGGTAATGTTTTTATTTCAAAAAGACAATTTGTCAATTAAAGGTGAATATCTGAGAAATACTGATTCACAAAGTGGGGAAATGTCCTGTGTTATTTATGGATACGTAGAGGGCCTCACCATACTTCGTTCAACTTATCATTTGAGAAACTATATTTTCTAACAGAGAAAAAGGAGAGGGCTATATTGCACATAGTAAATACATCAGGGATGTCACTGTAGACTATATTGCTTGGTTTAATTATCAAGTGAATAGTGGTGAGCTGCTAACCAACAGTCAAGTCTTTTGGAGTCAAAATTACAAACGCCTGTATAGTGTCAAATAAACTCCCAAAGGAGAAATATCAGAAAGCTAAGGTGGAGGGCTGGGATTAGTGATGTGTTAATTTCCCAGGGATTTCCTTCCCTGTTTAACAGGAGCCAAATCTTTCCAATGGACAGAAAGAGCTGAACATTGGGGTGTAAAGTACCTGTGAGAGAAGCAAAGACCTAGGCTCACTGTAAGTAGTAAGTGGCAATCTCCAAACCTTTTCTGAAAGTGAGGTTTGATGAGGGAAGAGGAGAGAACATGAAGATGAAGACTTATCATGAGAGAGTGAGTGAGCACTGAAGGTGGAGAAAAGATACAGAGGAGAAGCTGGAGACACAAGAGCCAACATGATTGGTCTCATGATTTTGCTGGTGGTGGCTAGCTTCAAATTAGAGAATGTATAGACATGGGCTCCTTGAGTTATTTTTCCAGAAATACTGCTCACATTGAGAGGAATCAGAAAACCAAATATAACACTTTTTTTTTTTTTTTTTGAGGAAGACTAGCCCTGAGCTAACATCTGCCAATCCTCTTTTTTCTGAGGAAGACTGGCCCTGAGCTGACATCTGTGCCCATCTCCTCTACTTTATATGTGGGACGCCTACCACAGCATGGCTTGCCATGCAGTGTCATGTCTGCACCCAGGATTCGAACCGGTGAACCCTGGAGTGCCGAAGCAGAACGTGCGCAGCTAACCACTGCGCAACCAGCCAGCCCCATATATAACACTTTGACATGTGAGTGAAAAATGGTTAACTCAGCAGGGCTGGATTGCTCAAACCCTGCACATTCCCGAAAAAGGTTTATTTTCATGACTGGTTCTTAGCTGGCTCCTAAGAACTGAGTTCTTGGAATATTCTGTCTGATAGGAGTACTTTTTGCATGCCTGCAGCCTTGAACCACAGTGTACCTGTTTGTCCAGATAGTTTGTGCTGACAATGTGATCTATGCTGAACACCTGCTTGCCCTCTGGGAGCCTGGAGGTTGAGTAACTGAAGTCAGTCACACAGGTGCTGGATGCTTTTGTGACTGATGCCCAACAAAAATCCTGGATACCAGGCTCAGAAAAGTGTCGCTTACTGGCAACCCTTCCCGTGAGTTGTCACACATTTTTGCTGGGGATAATTAAGTACATTCTGTGTGACCCCTCTGGGAGGGGACTATTGGAAGCTTGCTACCGGTTTTGTCTTGATGCTACCCTGTGTGCCTTTTCCCTTTGTTGATTTTACTCTGTATCCTTTTGCTATAATAAGCCATAATTGTGAATATAACAACTTCTGAGTCTTAGGATTTCTTCTAATGAATCCTGAAGCCTGACAGTGGTCTTGGAAACCTCCAATGAAAAATATCCTCTAGAAATCCAACTATTGGCTAATCTGATCAACCAAGGGCTAATCCCCTCAACCATGAGGGACCTTCAGTTTCTATATTCCTCATGCAATATAATTTCAAGGAAGTGACAAGAAGCTTATCTCTGGTGCCAAGGGACACACGTGAACTCTTCTGGTATAACTGAAGTGGCCTATTGAATATCCAAACCTAACTTCTTATCTATCCAAACTAAGAATGGAAGAAACTCTTTTGCTATCAGCATCTCTTTTGTTTGAGTCTAAACAAGAATGTATTGGTACAGAGAAGAATCACACTTTCCCAAGGAGATAATTCTGGCTAGTGGAGTGAACATCATTAAATATTACTATGATTTTGCCTATGAAATCTGTACTTGTATATTTTGAACTTCTTGTGAGCAAGAATCATAATCTTCTTCATCAGGACATACATATTCTACGTTCTACATCATTTGGAGGCCAAGTTATTTTCCATTTGTCACACACCTAGAGCTACTCTTCCTTCCCCAGTTTTGTCCTTCAAGGGCCTGACCCCTATAAACTGACTCACCCAGACTACCTTGCCTATGGCTTAACAATGAGTTTAATCCAAAGGAGGCACTCTGGAAATTTGAGAAAGGAAAGAGGGAAAGGTCAAAGCAGTTTCTCCCATCCTCTCTGTACTTGGGTCCTATCTTCTGGGAGCGGCTATATTCTTTGAGAACTATAGCTCCTTCCTGATAGACTGATTCGACAGCACCTGTGCTATTTGAGCTCTGGTTATAATGTTTCCTCTTCTTGCACCATCAGGCCTAGCAGTAATAATAGCTTCCGTTAAGCTGTCTTCACTGTGCCAGTAGAGCATACCTTTTGTTTCCCGCCAGTCAGGAGACTGGCACAAAGGCACATACCAAAAGCTTACTGAATGAATTTATCAACAATCAAATGGATGAATAAGTGAATGAATGAATGATCTCTGCTCCCTCATAATTTATAGAAACCACTTTGACAAATTTAGCCAAGCCAAAATGCTTCATTTGCTGTACTTTTTTAAGTTGTAGTTTAACAGAGGCCTTGAAAATTAACCCAAAGACAACATATCAGTGTTGAGGACCGCACATAAGTCCAGAAGAAGAAATGCAGGGGGAACACAATGAAGATTGATGTGTACAGAGTCTTTGCAGGGGCTAACATTTTCTTCTGCTGTAGCTTCTCTGAAATCCCCATGTAACCATCAGGTCTTACAATCCCAATGGGAACAAAAAAGTCATCGCAAGTACAAAGTTCACACTCACCAGGTTTGAAACAAAGAAAACTTAATGAAAGGGATGTTAACAGAGGTGTAGGAAACCTTATCACCTATAGACCTGCGGCCTGGAGAGAATTCAGAACCGGAGAAGAAGGGATATCTGACAGGTGTCAAAACCAGCTATTGGAAGAACCATAGCGCCAAGGCAGGAAACAGTGAGGAAAGTGAATACTCCAAACTCTGTTTCACCCTGGCTTATAATCTGCCAGTGCTTCCCATTGATCCAGCCAGATGCTACTTCAAACCAGAGGCTGAGGGCGATGCAACCCAAGCCTCCCAGGGAATATAGCAGGGTGGACCTGGACTCGAGCAGGAAGATAACTGGAGAATAGCCAGCATAGCATGTCTAGAATCTTTTCCAAGTGAAGTGCTCAACCTTTGCTTAAGCCTTAGCTAGTAAGAACATTAATAACCAGAACTTTAATACAAACCTGCTGCCTTTGAAAACAAATTTCTAAGACTAAGAACCAACCCATGAGGGAAGTTTGACAAATAGTATATAATACCTTAGATATCAGATACACAGATATTTATCAGACAGGTAGACACTAGTCTAACTAACGGTGACACCCCCAATGATACAGACAGGAATCAGGACTGCCCCCCAAGTCTCTGAAGTCACCTTCCAGTTCTCCTTTGATTATTGCACGTTGTACACTCTGTGACCACACAACCTCTTTTCCTCTTTCATCCTGGCACACGCTTCTGTTCACCCCATTCAAGCTACTCTGCTGGAAAAATCACTGTGCTTTAGTTTTGCCAGGCAATAGCCATTGGCTTAAAAATGATTAGGGTTTCCCCCAAGAGGAGGCCTTTGATCACTGGAGCCAGATCCAGCCGTGAAAGTGTGTGTTTTTCTGCTCGGTTCTAAGATTTTCTCTTAATTAGGGCAAGAGAGACAGCCTTGAGAAGCCGATTCTTCACCTGCACACATAATACCTGTGCTTATTTCTGCCTTGCTATGTTCTCTGACAAGTCACTTGGGGACCCATTGGTAAGAACTTGTTTTTGAGGTAATTGCAAGAGAAAAGTGAAGCACACCTCAATGAAAACTCATTTTGATTCCTTTCCCTACTTTCTCTCTCTTTTTTAAGTCCAGCAGCCCCAAATCTCAGGTTGCAAACAATATTATTCGATAAATTTCACTGCCGGAGAATAATCCAATAGAACAGCACAAGGCAGAATGAAAACAGCGAGGCCTTCCTGGTCTCACGTGAACAGTTTTGTCCCTCTGGCCGCAGGAGGCTGCTCTCGAGTCACCTCTTCTCATGTCTGGGTCCTGGACGTGCACAAGAGGTCGAAGTAGGTCCACAGATTTCCAAATAAAATGCCCGCATGATTTCTAGGCGGTACTGGGAGACTTTATGTGAAGATAACTGGTAATATTAGTGTTGAGGAGAACTGAATGTGAAGTTATGGTTGAAGTAAAAGAATAGCAAAGATGATGGGACGAGAAACCAAATCCCTGAACACCGGACTGGAAGTTTGCCACCGAAGTTTGAAAATTTAATATTGAGTAACTTTACCCCAACAAGGGAATTGTGCTAACATTTCAAAAACTCATATTATGTTAATAAGGAAAATTACAATGGGGTGGGGAGAAGGTAGCATTTCTAATACTTGAAATTGATATCAAAAAGGGCAACAGCCCATTTGTTTGGTATCTGTGTAAAACTGAAAGTTTAGAAGGCAGAGTTCTGGTTTTGAGCCATGCTTACCACCACCTCTAAGTGTCTGCTCTCAATAAGGCTGGGTTCAAAGTCCTAGGCAGCTCTCTGACCATGACCCTCACCTCCCATCCTATTTTTTGTTTGATCAGGAACATAAAGTGAGCTGCTTAATTTTATCATCAAATAAAACTAATCCATGATCAAATTCCAATTGGAGAGGGCTCTAACATTGTGTTCTTTTACCAAGAGATGAAGTCCTATCTTTTCTAATGACCTGGTGTCTTGAATAATGGAGATGTAAGAAGAGAGGGAAGGAAGTATTTTAGAACAAGAAGACCTCTTGCTAACCGTTGAGGTTATTTTGTTTTATGATTAAATGCTAAGGTCTGTATTTATAGCTAAAAATAGGCTGAAAGAAGAGCTTAGTAAGCGGACTGTACACTTCAATGTTTATAAGTGACTACTGAAATAACGTCAGTGTAATATTTTGATAGAGTAAGTGAAGTATTTGTTTTCAGTTCTATATTTTTTCTTCTTATGTTCTGGACCTTGTAGACTTGAGTTTTTAAGTGACTTTTTGTTGTTTTTTTTTTTTTTTTTTTTACCTTCTACTGCATTATAAGCCCACTGCAATTAAATGTAAGCAACATTAGATAAATCCTAAGCCAATGAGTGAAGTTCTCTACAACTAGAAGGCACAGATAATTGCTTAGGTGAAAGGCATCCAGAGAGACAGGGTGCCGAGAACGTAACCAATAAAAACATCTCGGTACTTTGAGTCCATCTCCTCACAGCCCCGCTCTGTGCCTTCTAGAGAGACAGGCACTAAGGGTGTAAAGGCATTAAATGTCTTAATAAGATTGCCATATGCCCTCTACCACAAATACACATGGTCCCCGCCCCACTCCCCACAACATGCACACACACAGCTCTACATTTCATCACTTCAAAGAGAATTTTCATTTTAAACAGGCACTCTTCATGAACTGATCACTCCAAAGAATGGCTCAAATGGAATTTTAAGTAGGTAAAACTTCGAGAGTTCCTTGGGCTCACTTCTCAGTTCGTAAAATATAGTTGCTGCCTTGCCCTCCTCACCTAATTCCTCAAATGTTTGACACTTGTCTGAAGAAAGCAACCTTGGATTCCACTTTTTTCTGTGTTTTTGCACATCATCTATTTTGTTTTGCCCAAGAGGAAATTAATAAAGATTACTGGATCCTAAACTCACTGGTATTTGGTTTTCAAAAGATACATTTTTCTTTCAACCTTCTTGTCTTCAAAACCTAATGGGAGGTGCTGCTCTGTTGGAAGCCAGAGCGTGGTAGGTGGAGAAATCACAACAATTATCCCTAATTGCCACTGAAACCCTGCTTCTCTAGCAGAAGGGGGACCGCTTTGGTTGACAGAAATGCATATCTGCTAAACAGGAGAAAGGCAATTAGTGGTTCGTTGAGAGGTGGAAAGACAGATTTTAGCTTGTAACAACTGAAAAAAAGGACTTGGAAATTATTTAAATTAGGCAAGATGTGTGAACCAGCACAGAAACTGCACGGCGCGAGGTCTATCAAAATCACCACCTCCACTTCTCTTCCAAAACGTGTTTGGAAAACAAGTGAGTTTGTCTTTATAATCTCATTAAATATAAATATATTCATTAATTAGAAGTAGAAAAGCAAGAGCTTTGTAGTTAGGCAACTCCAAGCGTGAGCCGGGCTCAGCCATTTATAAGCCGTGTGACTTGTTACATGTTGTTAAACCTTCATAAGCCTGTTTCTTCTAAAACTGGATAATAAAATATCTTCAGACAATTGTTATAAAGTTTAACAAAATGACTATTATTTTTGAAATCATTATATTATTTAATTATCCCATTCATATTTAAGTATAGGTTCTTACTAGCCATAGGATATTAAGCAATTTGTTTAAACCCATCATCTGTAAAATGGATATTGTAATATATAGCTTTTGGGGACAACATGTACAATCAGTTGAGTCTATAACTACAGATACTTCATATATCATGAAGTGTCTACTATGTGCTGGTGCTGGGCTTATACTAATTGCTCAAGAGATGTCTGTTTCTCTTCTCTTCTCCCTCCTCTTCCCCATCTCTCCCCACTTTCTCCCCCCTCTCTCCCTCCTCCTTCCCTTCCTCTCTCCCTTCCTTCCTTCATTCCTCTTTATTCCTTCCTTCTTCCCTTTACTGTTGAGGTACAATTAAAAGGTTGGAAAAGATGATACCTGGATTGCATCCACTCAGAATTCCTCTTCTGGCGATTGCCTCCCGTCTCCCCCTGGATGCTCTATATCTGCAATTACAGAGTCTGACGGAGTTAGGATAAATAACTCACCAAGTTCAAATCTGAAACCTTCAGAGGTGAAAGATGGGTCATTTTAGCTGTAAGGCTGCAGCTCATCTCTGCTTTCAATCAGAAATCTAATAAAAGAGTAAATCAGTGGACTTCCCCATTCTCTTCTCCTTTTAACTTTCAATGTAAAGTGTCACTTTGGCTCATTAAAGATAAAAACGATAGTCAGAAGATGAATTTGATCAAAACCCGAAGGTTATCTTGGCCGTAGCCCCTGAGGGAAGCAGGCCCATTAGGGAGGAAGATGAGTGTGCAGTCAGGAGAATGGCCCTGGGACCAGAAGAGAGGACTGTTACTCCTGAGGCCTCAGAGAAAACAAAGGTGAGGCAGTGAGTAATGATGCCTGTGCTTTTCGTAGCCAGTATCTGTAGGGCTAAAATGCTTCAGAATTCAAGCGGCATTGCTGAAATGCACCTACCCTTTGTGTCCCGCTCAACACCAGCATCATATGTGAAACTTTTCCTGCCTGCTCCAGTCCCTCATCTCAGTGTTCTGCACCGTGCCTGGGAAATACGACCCCATGAAGTACTCATAGTGTGTTCCCTGTGAGAGAGCCTAAGTTTATGAAGCTTCATGTCTTTATCCTTTTTTCTCCAAGAGAATCTATCGCAATGCTAGCCACATAGTTACTTTTAACAAATCCTAGTTTATTGACAATATTAACACAGTTCAGAATCCTAGAGAGCTATACTTGAAAATTCTTGAAGTCACATGAAACAATTATGTTTTGGATACAATTTAAAGTATTGGAAATTGGCATGATTTAAAAGAAAGGAAGGAAAAAAGGTAACGTTTTAATCAACTTTTGCTACAATAAAACTGCATAACACCTTCAAAGTCCCAGTGTCTTACAATAAATGTTTCTTTTTTTGCTCACTTTTTTTGAGTCGGCTGTGGCTTCACTGAGCTTGGTTCCAGGTTTCAGACTGGCTTCAGATATGCTCCAAAACCTGCACGTGTAAAGTCTGTCCTTGAGTCACGTTGGCAAAACGTATTTGGCCAAGAAAGTGACGTGGCTAAGATCAACATCAGTAAATTCTATAGAAGGGAGGGAATGAAGAATTGAAAACATTCAACTTGCCACAGTAACTAATATTTGTTTCTTGCCAGTGCCAATCACAGTACTGAATGATTTATAAATCTCCCATTTAATCCTTAACTACTCTTGTGATCCGGGATTCAATATCCCCATTTTATAGGAGGGGAAACTGAGGCTCAGAGAAGCTTAGCAGTAAGTTCAAGGCCAAGAGGAAATAATGTATTGTGGAGAAGGAGTTCAAGTATAGGTCTATTCAGTTCCAAAGTCATCCATCTTTCCACTAAATCATATTGATACTGCGTAGCAGACATTCAAAAATAAGTATAATTAGGGGACTGGCCCAGTAGTGCAGCAGTTAAGTTCACATGTTCTGCTTTGGTGGCCCAGGGTTCTCCAGTTTGGATCCCGGGTGTGGACCCACACACCACTTGTCAAGCTGAGCTGTGGTAGGTGTCCCACATATAAAGTAGAAGAAGATGGGCATGGATGTTAGCTCAGGGCCAGTCTTCCTCAGCAAAAAAAAAGAAAAGAAAAGAAAGAGGAGGATTGGCGGCAAATGTTAGCTCAGGGCTAATCTTCCTTAAAAGAAAACAAAAATAACTATAATTTTTATCATGTTATGTAGTACTAGGCACTATTGCTAGCACTTTGCACATATTAATCCTGCCACTAATTCTTTGTGCTATGTAATATTATTATTCCCCATTTCATAGATGAGAACACTGAAGCACAGAAGGTTTTACAGCTTCTCTAATATCCAGGCCATCTGTGTCTACTGCTTTGCTAAGCTGCTATATGATTACCCATAGTCATTCTGGAGTTTACGCATACAATGATGATAAGAATAATTAGCAAAGCACATGACACACACTGTATATTCAGACCATAATTACTCACATTTAATTCTCTTGCTCACTTTAGAATTACTTTAGAATTAAAATATATTCTGAATCTATTCTCTTCCCTCCATTTCCACTTCCAACTTCCTAGACAATTCCAGATCATCCCTTGACTGAAATTCAGCAAGAGCTTCCTAACTGATTGCCCTGATTCCCCTCGTATCCCCCTGCAATGCATTTTCCACATAGCAGCCTGAGTAATCTTTGCTAAAATGTGAATCTGACCATGTCACCTCCCTATTGGAAACCCCAATGACTTCTATTCAAATTTTAAATAACATTCAAATTAATTTTTTTGGCCTATATGGCCTCACATGATCTGACACCTGCTTACCTCTTTGATGACATCAGGAGCTACTCTCTTCTTCAGTCCCTGAGTGCCAGCCTATGGCTTTCTTCCTCTTCAGATGACAACACAGGCTGTCTTCTGCCTTAGGGCCTTTATACTGACTCATTGCAGTACTCATAGTGAACCAACATCCAACTGAATGTTATTCTTAACGTTAATACTATTTGATATTTGCTTGCTTGTATGTTTATTTTTTGTCTGTCGAGGACATTGAAGCTTCAGGGGAGGTGGGACCTTGTCTGCTTTGATAAGTGCTACCTTCTTGTTTCCATTGTCTAGAGTACCAGCCACACGTAGTAGGCACTGTGTCAATATCTGTTGAACAGGAGAATGAGTCTATAGATGAATACATAAAACCCACTGATGAGAAACAAGCATACTATCTCATTTAATCCCTATGAAGAAAATATCCATTATTATGCTTATTCAGAGTTTGAGGCTTAACACGAACACAGAATTAAGTAAACACTGTAAGTAAGCACAGACTTTTTTTTAAATGGTTTAAAATAGCCAACAATAATCCTAATCCTGTTCTCTCTAAGCAAGCATTATCTTAAATGCAAAATGGTTAAAATACCAAGACACATGTATGACTCGTGTGTGTGTGTGTGTGTGTGGTGTATATATAATGAGAGAGAAAGATAAGAAGAATTTTATCTTTAATGAGATATAATAAAAATTATTTTCTTTTGTACTTATGGAGTGGTTTTAAAGGTTTATGAAGGAAATATTGAGTATGTATGACCTAAAACTTTAAATCAACTTTATAACCAGACTCTTAACTTGTGCCTTCACTTTCACTGTCCACATAACTGTATATACTTTTTAATGTATATTTTTTGTCATCCCACAGAAAAATGGTTGGTCTATGATGACAAATAGATCAATCAAGATATAATCATTTATACATTTTCAGTGTTCTCAGCCTTGAAGGATGTACTTTATTTATTTATTTATTTATTTATTTATTTTTTTGCTGAGGAAGATTCATCCTGAGCTAACATCTGTTGCCAATCTTCCTCTACTTTGTATGTGAGCCACTGTCACAGCATGGCCACTGACACAGGAGTGGTGTAGTTCCATACCCAGGAACTGAACCTAGGCTGCCAAAGTGGAGCATGCCAGATTTAACCACTAGGCCACTGGGGCTGGCCCTCAAGGATGCACTTTAACTCATTCAACACACAGTTATTCTTGAATGCCCACTGTATGTCAAGCAATGTGGAAAATTCTTAGAAATTAAAAATGGGGTTCTTGTTCACAGTGGGCTTATAGTATAATGCAGAGGAGAAGCATAACATTTATAAGCAAAGTAGCAAACTGTATAAGACAAGATGCAATTAAGATTTTAATTATAGATAATGAGAGTAGAAGTAGAAAAAGACAAATACAGTGTTCATAGGAAAAGATGCTGTTACAGAAGGAAAAGGGGAGCTTATTCAGGAAATGGAAGCTACTTTTGTTCATTTCCTGTAGTGGCCAATTTGAGTTAGAAATCTTAACCACTTCCTACTTTGGTTACCTGTTTCACAAGCTCAGCACGTTCCAAGATGCCTATTTTATGAAACCAGCAAGGATATTCAGGGAAATTGTCCATCATGTATTTCGTATCCTAGGATTGCCCAGCTCATCAGAAAGACAGTACTGGATTTATTGCAATTATTAGGCACATATAGTAGTACAAAAAATCAGTAGATACGTTAGGATCACTTGTCAACCTTGAATGCAAATTACTGAAATATTGATGCAAGAAAACTCGAGATATTTAAAATGTGTATCATTGTTAGATATATAAAAGAAACTAGACAAAGTAACAAATAACGGTGAGAACAAAACAAACAGATCAGAATAAATATTTTCACTTTACAATCTATAAACCTACATATTTATTCCAATTGCTCAAAGTTTACTGGAACTACTTTAGAAAACTGTTTTTGGGGTAGCTTAAAAAACAAAGAAGGAAGTCACATTTTTTTAAATCAAAACTTATTTTTGACCCCTAAATCTCCATAAGAAGATCAGTCCATGAGTAAACTACTGTATGTAGAAGTTATTTCTAACGATGGGAATCAATCAATTAAATCATTGTCCCAAGAACTCTTTTTCATCTATTCCTACTAAAAAAAAGAAAAGGAAAGGAAAGTCAAGAGAGAGATTAAATGTGACACAGACAATCTCTAAATAGAAATTCTGGGAGAGATTTGCTTAGTATGATCATCATAATAGACCGTAAATTGTACATGTTAGTTTTGATGAAAAAAAGTCATCTTTTGGATATATAAATTCTGCTTTATCTGTGGAAAATTTTCTTATTAATGTATACAATATTTTACTTATTGGGATTCCTACAATATAGGTCATTCTGGAGAATCTATCACTTTTCTGTGATACTGTTTATTTTTCTGAAGTTTGTATGAAGTGATTAAGAAATAGCACAATTTTATGTTGACAAGATAACTGGGGCAAAAAACCAGATTGCTATGTTACTAATTAGGAGCAAACACCTTTAAAAATAGTTTAAATTATAGAAATTTAAAGACATTAATAAGTAACAATTAACTTTTTTTTTAAAAAAAAGAGCTCTATGGGTGAACTGGAATAAGAAAAATCCTAAATAATCACTCTTTTCAGTATGTTTGCTATGTTGTTCCTCTTACTGACTTGAAAACATGAAACTCCCTGTGACAGAAACTATTGACTTCTTCCTAAAAGAAATTTCATCCTTTGTCACTGGTAAAAGGAACTTGGTTTTATTCCAGTGTCCCTTTGCATTATCCTCAGCTAAGGTGGCCTCAACCTTATGATAAATCATAACTAGGCCTGGCCAGTGAATGATAGGAGTCTGCATGTAGCCACTGGGCGCAGAAAGAAGGTAGCTGGGAGCCTCTGGGCCTGATTCACTCCATGATAAAGCAGACAGCGTGAGGGGAAACCCTGCCCTTTCTTTCTACTTTTGGGCATTGTTGCATGAGGCTATCAACTTGGAGCTTTGACAGCTACGATGTGACTATGAGAAGAGAACCAACAAAATAATGTAAAGGTGCTCCTTACACACCTTAATATTGCTGATCTGGTGAATTACCCAAGCCTGGAAACCTTTGCTTTCAGAAATCTCATTATGCAAGATTATTAATCTTTATTTTTTAAATCACTTTTAGGCAGATATTCTGTTACCCGCAACAAAAATATATCCAGTGAACTCCAAATAAAATCATTCGGTTTATCAAACATCTGCTAGATTAACTGTGCTATTAAATGCACAGGGAGCAAAAAGCAACAGTAGAATGGCCCTAGCCTACAAGAAGTTTCTGTTTGAGAAGCTTATAACTCACCTACTTGTTAATGCATTTTCTGGCATTATCTCTTATTTTAAAGCTTTAATTAAGTACTGACAATGTGTAAACACTTGCTAGATACTCTGATGTCATTGAATCTCAGAAGAACTTAAAACATTTCCTTAATTTTCAAAGGGAATATAGTTATTTTTAGTTGTTTAGTTATAGTTTAGTTGTTTATTTTTCAGCCTTATTCTAAAAATCTATTACAATAGAGTAAAAAAGCCCACAATGATGTGATCAGTTAAAAATTGATGAAGAAATGATGACAGGAAGAAAAGTTGTGTTGGAAGAGAGTTCTCTATCACAAAGAAAGTCTTACCATTCCCACAACTAGAAGGACCTGCAACTAGGATATACAACTGTGTATGGGGGTGTTTGGGGAGATAAAGCAGGGAAAAAAAAAGAAATATTGGCAACAGTTGTAAGCCCAGGTAGCAATCTTTAAAAAAAAAAAAAAAAGAAAGTCTTACCATAAATCAACAAAAATTAACACAGTATAATACTTGAAACAGGGGTAGACAAGTGAACCAAAAGAAATGTCATGTGTGCAATAGTAACAAGTGAGATAAATATAAGGAAAATCCACACAGAATGAAGCAGCTGATGCTCCTGATCCTCTGTCTCTTATGAGCTCCCAGTTAGCTGGGCCAGACAAGAGATTAATGCTGGTGTGGATGTGGAGAAAAGGGCACTCTTGTACACTGTTGGTAAGCATGTAAATTGGTGCAGTTGCAATGTAAAACACTATGCAGATTCCTCACAAAATTAGAAATAGGACTACTATATGATCCAGCAGTCCTGCTTCTGGGTCTATATCTGAAGGAAACAAAATCACTATTTAGAAGAGATATCTGCACCTCCATGTTCACTGCAGCATTATTTACAATAGCCAAAACATAGAAACAACCTAGGTGCCCATCAATGGAGGAATAGATAAAGAAAATGTGGTGTGTATGTATATCTATCTATCTTTCTTATATATATATACAGAGAAATACTGTATGATCTCACTTATATGTGGAATTAAAGAAAATCCAACTAACAGAAACAGAGAACAGATTGATGGTTGCCAGGGTTGGGAGGCTAGGGGAAATGGGTCAAAATGTACAAACTTCCATTTGTAAGATAAGTTCTGGGGGTGTAATTTACAGGATAGTGACTATAGTTAACAATATACTGGAAAGTTCCTAAGAGAATGGATCTTAAAAGTTCTCTTCACAAGAAAAAAATTGTAGCTATTTTAGATGATAGATGTTAACTAAACTTATCCTGATGATAATTTCACAATATGTACATACATCAAATCATTATGTTGTGCACCTCAAACTAATACAATGTTATATGTCAATTGTGTCTCAATAAAACTGGAAAAAAAACAAGGAACCAGGAAAAAGAAGAATGTGGAGCTGTAAGAATTCTAATATATTGCTGAAAAATGTGCATATTTCTACAATCAATATGAAAAACACTTTGTCAATACTCAATAAACTTGAAAAAAAGCCATATTTATATATTAAACACGTTTGAAAAGATAAACACATAAAGCAATTTTTAACATTATTTTGGGGAAATAAAAAAGAACTTGCAAATCAATATCACATATTGTTTGCGGATTTTTTTATCTATCTATCTATCTATGTCATCTGTGTATCTTTTTAATCAAAGCACACATATTTGATAATCCCAATGTAGGCATTCTTCATTGATCAAAAATTTTGGACCATTCATGTTTTCTTTGTTATGTAATAAAGAGGACTGAAATGTAAATTAGTTACATTAACTAAAACTTTGACTCACTGTAATAATATTGAAGTAAGTAACTCATTTTATAAATGTTGTTTGTTGGAAGAAAATGTCTGAGACACATTAAGTGCTGCATGGATTATGATATGCTAGTGTGTTTAAACAATGAGAGTGAGAACTAGTTTCTGGATGAGAGAAACAAGTCAAAATCATCTCAAAAGAACTTAGGGAAAAAACTAAACAAACTGAAACATGCATTATTAGGTTATATAATCCAGAATAAGGGAGGTGATAGGCTACTACTAAGTTCACATCACAATGTAGTTATTTTATATGTATGGAATATATATATTATTATATATAAACATAATTTATATAATATAGATATGTATATTTTATTTATATATATATGTATAATCAATTATGTAATATATTAGCATTGGATGTTGCAAGATAAGTGTATTTGGATAGGAGCAATTGTATTTGTACAAGAAATTAAAATCCTTTAAGTGAGGAGCAGTTAATATAGCTGAGGCCACAGGGGAGATGTCTTAGTAAGAGTGATTATGATTTTGTCTTCAATTACAGGAAGCACGGAGTCCCTGGGGAAGAAGATTTTGCAGTTTTGTATGTAATACTAGAGGAAGAAACTAAGACTGATTTGGTAAAAATTTCAGGGAGCTATCTCAGCGTGGCTTAAAGAAGACATTTCTAACAAAGGAAGCCACACAACAATGGAAATGAGTGCACTGTGCGCCAGTGAATTAAGCTCAAGAAGGTTCAAAGGTTTATGCAGTGGCATTGCTGTGCTTACAGAAAGTTGGACTGTGTCATCTCTCAAGAACCGTTCACCTGTATAATTATTTGTCCATAGAACTATAATTCAGTTGTGTTAAATAGTGCTTCATCTGGCTCTGGTATGTAATACCTATGCAAAAAAACTACTTAGCTCTCTTACCTTCAGAATACTCAGCCATAAGAATGGAAAATGTGAATAAACACACCCAGCTTGAGTAAATAAGTTACAGGATGTGAAATCACCCATCACAGTCCTTAGCATGTAAGTAGTAACCAATAAATATGTATGTCTTTATTTCAATGATTAGAAATTTATAAAAATCAAATTCAAGTCATCTATATATATCATGATTAGTAGGTATCAATATATCACTAGTAAATGCATTAGATATATTGGTTCTGCCCAAACCAGTAGATTCAAATTGAAAAATCATACAGTTTTCAGAAAAATGGAGGAATTAATTCCACCTTTACTTAATTGAGATACATTTTGCCATGGTGCTTATTATTGCCACAATTCCTGAATTCACGGGATTTCCTAAGGAAACAGTTTAGTCTTCAGTTCTGCTGATGTCGCCAGCAGTTTCTACCGTAGGTAATCAAGGCTATTACTGAGATAGAATATTTTACAGAAAAATACTATGGCTATCCATTGGGCGAGCTCAACCACATTATTTATGTGAATGCATTGGAATTCGGATTGTTGTGGGCCTAAGGAAGTGGTATTGTACTAGATTTGCAAATAGGCAAACAGTAGGATAACCAAGGTCAAAGATTTCACGTAGTTTCCAAATACCTGTTCCCAACAGGCCATGATCTAAAGTGTCCTTGCATTGTTTCTGAAGCTTTCTGTTGTTGAATCTGTTCTAAAAGAAGTGATTAATTATAAACGCGAATATCTCTCATTCATTTCCCATCTCCATCTCCCAGGATACGGTGGAAACTTGTCATTACTTTTTTAGAACAGCTCTAAGAAAATGTCTTCATGGCTACATTGACTGTGTATTCTCCATCCGGGGGTCATGGTTATGTCTGGCAAGTGTGGACAGAGCAGTCAGATGATCTGCCTATTCATCTCTCCTTCCCTCTAACAGGTTTGTTTTCAAAACTAAAAGTATAAATTTCTACTGCTATTTATTGAATATGAAATTGCCCATTTCATTGTCACTCTCTGACATTGTCATTACTTTTCAATATTTCCCATTAGAATACTAGTTTTTAAAAAATATGCTTTGTTTTGTTTTTCAAATTAAAACTTTATTTTTTTAGACCAGTTTTGGTTCACCACAAAATTGAGGGGAAGATAAAGAGAATTCTCATATACCTCCTGACCCCACCCATGCATAGCCTTGCCCATTATCAACATCTCCCATCAGAGTGGTACAGTACAATTGATGAACCTACACTGACACATCATAATCATCCAAACTCCATTGTTTATATTAGTTTACTCTTGGTGTTGTACATTCCATGGATTTGAACAAACGTATAATGACATTATTATTATATTATATGTTATTATTATTATACCTATCATTAAGTTATCATACAGACTATTTTCACTGCTCTAAAAAGTCCTCTGTGCTCTGCCTATTCCTCTCTCCTCCATCCCAACCCTTAGAAACTACCAATATTTTTATTGTATCCATAGTTTTATCTTTTCCCGAATGTCCTATAGTTAGAATCATACAGTATGTAGCCTTTTCAGATTGGCTTCTTTCACTTAGTAATATTCATTTAAGGTGACTCTGTATCTTTTCATGGCTTGATAGCTCATTTCTTTGCAGCACTGAATAATATTCTGTTGTCTGGATATACTACACTCTGTTATCCATTAACCTACTGAAAGACATCTTGGTCGCTTCAAGTTTTGGCAAGTATAAATAAAGCTTCTGTAAACATGTGTGGACTCATGTTTTGAACTCCTTTGGATAAATACTAAGGAGTGTGATTGCTGGATGATATGGTAAGAGTATGTTTAGTTTTGTGAGAAACTGTCAAATTATCTTCCAAAGTGGCTGTAGTGTACCATTTTGCATTCCCACAGCAATGAATGAGAGTTCCTGTTGCTCCACATCCTTGTCAGCATTTGGTGTTGTCAGTGTTTGAATTTGAGCCATTCTAATAGGTGTGTGGTGGTATCTCACTGTTGTTTTAATTTGCATTTCCCTGATAAGATATTATTTCAACATCTTTTCACATGATTATTTGCCATTGTATATCATCTTTTGTGAGGTATCTCTTAAGGTCTTTGGCCCATTTTTTAACTGGATTTTTTATTTTCTTGTTGCATTTTAACAGTTGTTTGTAAATTTTGGGTAACAGTCCTTTATGAGATGTGTTTTTTGCAAATATTTTCTACCCACTCTGTGACTTGTCTTCTCATTTTATTGACCTTGTCTTTCACAGAGCAGAGTTTCTAATTTTAATGAATTCCAGTTTGTCAATAATTTTTTTCATGGGTTATTCTTTTGGTGTTGTATATAAAATCTTATCACCATACACAAGTTTATCTAGGTTTTCTCCTACGTTATGCTAGGAATTTTACAGTTTTGTGTTTTATATTTAGGTTTGTGATATATTTTGAATTAACTTCTGTGGAGGGTGTGAGGGCTGTGTCTAGATTGATTTTTTTGAATGTGGATGCTCAATTGCTCCAGCACCATTTGTTGAAAAGACTGTTTGCTCTATTGTATTGCTTTTGCTTCTTCAAAGATCAGTTGACTATACTTAAGAGGATCTATTTCTGGGCTATCTGTTCTGCTCCATTGACCTATTTGTATATTCTTTCATGAATACCACACTATCTGGATGACCATATCTTTATAATTTGCCCATTTTTTAATCAAGTTATTTGTTTTTTTGCTGCTGAGTTATATAACTTCCTTATATATTTTGGACGTTAACCCCTCATCAGATATATCGTTTGAAATATATTCTTACATTGTGTAGATTGACTTTCCCTTTCAGTGATTTTTTTCCTTTGCTGTGCAGAAGCTTTTTATTTTGATGTAGTCCCACTTGTTTATTTCTGCTTCTGTTGTCTTGCTTTTGGGGTTATATAAAAAACACTGCCAAGACCCATGTCAAGGAACTTATTCGCCTACGTTTTGCCCTACGAGTTTTATGGCTTCCAGTCTTACATTGAAGTCTTTAATCCATTTTGAGTTGATTTTTGCGTATGGTGTAAGATAAGGGTCAAATTTCATTCTTTTGCATGTGAATATCCGGTTTCCCAGGCACCATTTATTCAAGGGACTATCCTTTCCCCATTGTATATTCTTGGCACCCATGTCAAAAATTAGCTGATGGTATATGTGTGGGTTTATTTCTGGGTTCTCAATTCTCTTTTGTATTGTATTGTATTGGTGTATGTGTCTGTTTTTATCTCAGTACTATACTGGTTTGATTACTATAGCTATGTAATATGGTTTGAAATCAGGAAGCGTGATGCTTTCAGCTTTGTTCTTCTTTCTCAAGATTGCTTAGGCTATTCAGGTCTTTTGTGATTCCATACAAATTTTAGGATTGTTTTGTTTATCTGTGAAAAATGCCATTGGAATTTTGATAGAAATTTATTGAATTTGTAGATTGCTTTGGGTAGTATGGACATTTTAACAATATTAATTCTTTCAATCCATAAACATGGAATATCTTTCCATTTATTTACGTCCTTTTCAATTTCTTTCATCAATGTCTTTATAGTTTTTATTTTATAGGTATTTGACCTGCTTGGTTAAATTTATCCCTAATTATGTTATTCTTTTTGATGCTATTGTTGAAGTGGGATTTTTTTCTTAATTTCCTTTTCAGAAAATTCATTGTTAGTATATAGAAACACAGTTGATATTTGTAAGTTGATTTTGTTTTGAGGTCCTAATTTCTGACATTTAAAGACTTGCCATTCTAGATTTCATGTTTGCCCATATATATATGTGTGTGTGTGTGTATATATATATATATATATTATATCTCATATTTTATTCAGAATATTTGGGGAAGGGACTTCCTAAATGGTCTCTGTCTTCTTGTGAAAGGAAGCCCTATATGCCACTTAAATCAAAAGTTGAGGTAGGTGTTTTTATCACATTCAATTTACAGAGGATACAACCAAGGATCCAGTAGAATTATTGACTTATCCAGGATTGAATAAATTTTTATGAATGAAATTTGAATTTATTCTTCAGACCTAATGTGATGTATAATCTGAAAGGAGCCTTTGCATACTACTGTGTTTATGTTTCAAAAGGGCACATAAAGAGGTAGAAAGATAGTCAAGGATAAATAAAATCAAGAATTATAAAATAAAAATATTCAAAGCATTAATGGTAATGTCACAAAATGAGTTGAGCTCATAAAATTGCTAAGTTAAACATAAATGCTTCTTTTTGTTATTTTTAGTTCAAAAGATCAAGGAAAATATAGTACTTTATGTTGGGGCCAGTGGCGTTGCTGTGATGATTTTCTTATGTTATTTATATCTGAGCTTTTTCCAAAGAGGTATTAAAGCTGCTAAGTGATGAATTAGAAAGAAAAGCAGAACATTTTAATCCATATTTGGCTTTTATCTTCTCTTTCAAATAAAATGACCACTGGACTAAAATAGCAGCACAAACAAATACTGGGTGAAGTTTCCTAAGATGATGCTTATGATGGATCAAGGTATTTCATGTGAGGAGCTAGCTGTTGGAGTCATTTCAAGTTCCCCAACAAACAAGTTTGATGCTAGAGTAAAAGAACTAGTAAATGTGATTTCTGAATGGCCATTGGTGATCATTGAGTCATTATTGCAAATAGAAGAATAATATCTGTAAAATTGACAAATATGTTGAATTTTACATTGGGGACTCAAATGGAATGAACAAACTGTGGGCTGGCTCACTTAATGTTGATCCTAGGCAAGATTCTGTAATCAACGACCATTACTATAAACTTGGGTTCACAAGTGCTATCACATTAAGCCCATTCATTTCCTTGGGAAATATAAAAGATAAGTAGACGTTAGAAAAACCAGGCAGGCATAAGGATCAGTAAGGCATTTGATAATATTTCTTATGAAATACTTGAATCTGCAAAGGAAAATAAAGATGAGATGTAACAGCAATTTATTGGATCAGAAGTCAGTTGGATTAAATGATTTTGCTTAAGTGCGAACGGGATTTTGGTCAATTGATGGTGATTTTTAGTGGTTATCTCAGGACCTTACATAAAGATTGTTCTGCCCAATCTACTTTTATAGCATGTTGTTAATAGAGATGTCGTGTTTATCAAATTTACAGATGACATACAGCAAGTTTGGCATCTAAATTGGTATATGATTTGAGTGGTATATTTGGAATGGCGATGGACCTCAAAATATGAAATGACCATCCATCCAACTAAACAATGAGATTCCATAACTCTAGTGCTAAAAATAAAGAAAGTGAAGGGTAGAACCCACACAGTAGGAATTCTTTTTGGAACAAAAAGTCATAGATGGATGGAAAATATCTCCCTGGTAAGAGAATAAAGGGATAAGATGTTTGAATAAACATATAAGACATTCATCTTCTCCTTTATGAAATACATAAGAGTTTTGCTTGTGATCTACATAATTCAAAATAATCAAGTGAGGACAACACACAGCTGAGCACTCTGAAGATTTTGGAAAGGGATAAAGTAAACCATAAAATTTCAAGAGAGGAGCAAGAAGTATACAAGTATGAGAAATGCATTTCAAATGGTTTGGGGACCAAAAATATTCCTTTTGCATTCAGTCATCAAAATGACTCAGAAATCAAGGGTAATCAAATGCCTAAAAATACAATTTTGGAAAGATCATCCTATAAATTGCATAAATATTTTCTGTTAATTAAAAGCACACTTGAAGAAACTGAGACAAATAATTTGGAAAAAATTTAAAGTAGGATTATGTGTTTTTAAATATATGAAGGGGTATTACTAGAAGAAGTATTACATAGAAGAAGGAATTGATTTCCTCAATAGATTAGTAACAAGAAAGAATAGAGGAGACCTCTAATAGCTACTATATTTCAGTTAAATTAAGTGTTTTATATACATTCTTTTGTTATTTATTCCTCAAAACTATGCCGTTTTTTAAAATTAGGAAACTGAAAGAAAATTTAAAAGGTTATATTACTTTCTGAAGGGCATATGACTTGTAAATAGCAGAAGTGACCTTTGAATTCAGGTCTATTCTAGGTGCTGTGGACTGATATGAGCTAGAACATAATTCAGGTCACTCTTCAATAAACAAAAACTCCAACATTACCCCCACCCCTCTAACATATACATCGGATCAAGGATATAGTATCAGCCAAAAAGGTTTGGTAAGCTTTGCTTTTTTTCCCCCTTAGCTTGGCATCTAAACCGTATGGGAACCATGCCCAGCCATATGATTGAAATTGAACTTAGGAGAAAAATAAGCTCATACATTTCTCTAAAAGGGAAGAATTTGGGCCAGCCCCATGGCCTAGTGGTTAGGTTCAGCATGCTCTGCGTTGGTGGCCTGGGTTTGGTTCCTGGGTGCAGACCTATACCACTTGTTGGCAGCCATGCTGTGGTGGTAACCCACATACAAAACAGAGGAAGACTGGCAAAGATGTTAGCTCAGGGAAAATCTTCCTCAAACAAAAAGTGGAAGATTGGCAATGAATTTTAGCTCACAGTGAATCTTCCTCTGCAAAAAAATAAGTAAATAAGATAACAGGGAAGAATTAAGTTCAATTATTTACATAGCATTTCCACTTTTATCATTTTAATCTCCCTGCAATCCTGTGAGACAGGTTGTATGTAGTCTTCTATATAAAGAAATTATAACTATGTCATTTCCCAAGAATTCGACTAATTAAATATAGAATCTGAACTAGAACTTAATTCTTCTAAATAATAACCTCTTGCATTTCCACTTATATAAATGTCAATTACATAAATGTATTTATAATCTATTCTTATAGTGTGTAGATGGATTAAATTTTACTATATATTAAAGAAATAGAAAAGCACAGATGAAGCACAGTTTTTAGCACGAAAAGGCTTAGGCTTGTGCTCAGCCTAATTGCCACCTGATATATTTTAAACTTGTTTCTTAGCTTATTTGAAATATGATGTTCTGAGTGGTTTCCAAAATTGCTTTTGTGATCTTGACACCTTTATCTTCCTCTGAATGCTATGCTTTTATGAGCACACAGTAGTGTCCAAATATTTACTTCTTTCAGGTGTATAGCATGTTATTGAAGTGGACGTTTACTGGGTTACTTGGTTCAATACTAGGTCAATTTCTGGAATGTTATGATTTCCACGTCACAGATACTAATTGAAGAACAAATAACAGATACTACAAAGGTGTCACTGATGGATTGAGTGGAAGATTGCTTTGGAATCAATATGATAACTTCCTTAAGATTGACATACTAATTGTTGCATGAATGTCATGTTAAGGAAAAAAGGCATTCTGACAAGATAAAGTATATTAAATGTCAATGTAGTGATACTATCAGCTGAACATAATGAAAAATTAATTTTGCTTAGTCTAAAAATCAGTTAGTTATCTAAAGATGAGATATGAAAGGGTCTTTATTAATAAAAACGAAGCACATTTCTGCCTATGGCGTTTAACTAATTGACCCAGAAGTTAATATATACAAATATTTACTTTGGGATGATTTACAAATATTAATATTATTTAGAAACATATAGAAAGGAGTGTGATGTTGAAATCATAACATCAAATAAATTACCCCGTATTATAATCTAATGATTATTCTAGAACTAGAAATACATCCCTTTCTTGGAATATGCTTTTAATTACTTCTACCTCTCTCTTATCCTTCCTTTCTTGCACTCCTGTCTTGCCTCCAAGAAGGCCAAAGAGATCACATTTTCTACCCAAAAAAAAAAAAATAGCATATTTAGTATTACTCTTGTTTTTCAGATAAAGAAAGTGAATTATAGAAAAATTAAATAATTGACCCATTGTCATATTTTGAGTAAATGTTGGTGCCACATGTTGAAATCTGGCAGTGTAATTGTGAAGGCTGTCCTCTTCTTTGTTTGTAAAGGGAAAGAAATCCATGACAGACTTATCATAAATTCCAGGACCATGACAAAAATAAAGGTGTTCTCTGCCGGAATACCCTAACCCTGAAAATTAGATAGATGCAGAGAAAGAGCAAGAAGGCCTTCAGAACTTAGTATGTGATGAATAACCTATTGTGCATACATTAGAAAAGAAACAGAAGTTCCCCAAAGTGAAAGGGGATCAACTTTCAGATACAGTACACAGTCACACACAGATACCAGGTTTTGACTTTTAAAATAGATAGAAAGCATGGGAAAAGAAGAAAAGGTGGGGAGGGGGGCGGCGGGGGAGTGACGAGGAGACCCATCTGGCAAACCATTCCAGCTATACAAGGAAAGACAAGGAGCAAAATTGAGTTAATAAGTAGGTTAGAGTTTAAAGCCACCTGGCTAAATCTGCACGAAAGTGTAGGATAATCACAGAGAGAAATGAAAGTGCATCATTAGATAAAATATTGCCAGGCTTTACTGCTATAGGAAAATAAATGACATAATAGAACGTTTGAAATGCCACTGAAGTCATGATTGTTCTTCTAGTCCATACTGTCAATTTATACTCGTTGCATATTATTGTCTAGTGAGGGGTGAATTGAAGATAATTTGAGATCATGAATAGAATACTATGTCCATGCATGTATATAATGTAAACACAATGTCAAGTTAATATAAGTTTAGTGTCTGTTAGCCCATATTAAAATCCTCTGGGAACAAGTCAAGGAGACATTTATAATTGTACTGAAGGGTTGAAGTTATCATTGCTTGAGTTCTTGTAAACATAAAAGAGTGATTGATTGGATTGGAAAAGTGAATTCCTAAAGATAGAGACAGGACTTTTGAAACTTAGGTTACCTCTATTCCTCCAAGGGAGAAAAAGACTCATAAAACACCTGATAGTTTATCACATTAAGTATAGAGAAACACCAAAAATGAATGATAAATCGTTAGTTTCAATATCCTATCCACTTGGATACAGCCTATGAATGCATTTTGTTCACCATCATAGGCAGTAAAGGAAACAGAAAGACCAGTTAGAAGGCACCTTCTAGTATTCATGGCAAGACATAAGGTCTATCCCTGAATATAATTGAAGATATCAAAGTTAGGGGTAAATTTAACAAATATAAGGAAAAATAAATGAAAACAGAGTTTGGTGAGTCATTACATATGAAGGAGGTTAAATGGAGGGAATAGATTAGAGTATGGCAATGTCACTGTCTGACAAAGAGAACACAGGCGTATCCCTCAGTTGAAATGGAAAGATGATGAAGTTCAGTTTGAAGATACTCAGTCCGAGAGGCTTGTGGAATATCTAAACGGAAGGGTTCGTTTTTAAGGGCTGGGTATTGAGATTTGGGTATCAATCATTTATGTCTTTAAAACCTTTCAATGACTTCCAGTTAATTCTTTTCCAAAGTCAGTTCTCTTTCCATGAATCAGCCTTTACAGCATTTAAGAGTTTTGGATTTTGTAAATTAGGATAAACTTGTAAAACCTGAGTAACTGATCTGAATTATTCTAAGAAAGAAAATGTGATTACTTAAATATTAGATCATAGATTATTTACAAGTCCAGGAAAGTCAGCAAGGTATGGACCACTAGATGCTCAGAAGAGGACATGGAAGAAGATCTCTGTTTCTAAAGAATGTATATTCTTTTAAAATATACAAAATAGAAAGCACGCAAACAATAGAATAAGTTTAATTGGCAACTGTACACAAAAAGAGCTGAAATATCCATGTTTTATCTGAGAAGAAACAGATTGATCAGAGATAAATAACTCCTGAGTTAAAAACAGAGAGTGTTATATCATCTTTAGCATTATCATAGTGCAATAGAAAATTTAATGAACTAGATTCAGTAAATGAAAACTCTGAGGCAATAAATTAAGAAAGTATCATTAGCCCTGGTATTTATCATAGAATTCAGTTATACACCAGTGAATTAGATTTTTAACTACACTCCTTTTCCATTAAGTTAATTTGCTTTCTGATGAGAGTATTGCTTAGAAGTGCCTATGAATAATCGTTGATATATTTTTTCTCTAAAGGGTGATTCGTATTTTAAGGACTGATCTAGTTTTGGAGACCTTCTTTCCAGGTGTATGTCCATTCTGTGAGAGACCAAATGGAGTGATGTAAGGTGTGTCTATCGAATTTAGTCAGACAGATCTGGGTTAAAATTGTGGTTCAACATTTTACTAGTCATTTGATTAAGAGCAAAATATTTAACATCTTTGAAATGAGTAGGTTGTGATTGTGATCTGTGAAATGACGATAATAAATAACACATACTTTGTATCCTTGTGTTAAAGATAAAATGACAGAGTAACATAAACACCCAAACAAGGGAGTCCTCAAATACTAGCAATGCGTCACCTTATTTCTTTACCAAGGATCACACTTGTAATTGTTGCAGAAAAGAGGATTGCTTTCAGATTTCACTAGGGCATCCTCCTCCCCTCAACTCAGGATAGCACTTCTGCTTTTACTTTTCCTCAGGGAAGAATGTGTCAGTCATGCATATCTTAGAAGGATTCATTTTCAGTGTTTTTATGCCCCTTGTCAGGGGATTTAAGCAGAATGCACTTGACTGTAAACATTAACATTCTTGCTCTGAAGTGAAATTTAATTTTGATTTTTCTCTATATTTTTGTAGGCCAGACTACTGAACTGGGACACCCAGAAACTCAGGCTAACGGAGAAGCTATTACTTAGTGTTGGTAGCTGTGATGACAGAGGGAGAAAGGAAATTCAGGTGACTCTTACACAAGGAAGTAAGTGTTCTGTCTCAGTAGGGACCCATGTCACTTTCAATTATGACTTAGCCTCAGTCAGCCGGCAAGAGATCAGACAGTACAATCCTATCATGTTTCCAAAAGACTGAGAATAACAAATATTTAGCAAGCAGCAGAAGTAACTACCAGAGTTACGGCTTAATACATGCATACATTATGTATATTGAGGACACATGCCAAAAATCCTGGGTATGGAAAAACCTAACTTTTTTTTCCTGTTACTGAAGTACCTATCTGTCTCAAATACCCATTTTGTCTGGCAGCAAAAAAATCTTAACTAATAAATTGCAGGAAAATTCACTCACTTCCAGGTTTTCTTAGTCATTAGAGATTTAAACTGAGCCAAATTAGCATTTTTATGCTCTGGGGAGAAGATAAGCAGGGATATGTGGAGTGAGACCATGGAAGCACATCTAGCTTGGAATTTACTGCTTGGTACCTAAGGTCTGGTTGTTTATCCATCATCTGCAAGATTGTTCTCATAAGATGTATCATAAGATAGTACAGTAGCAGGGAGTCAACTTTCTTCTCCAATGCTATACTCAATGAAAGGAAATAAAACAGAATTAGACATGGCCCAAAGAGCAAAATTTCACTAAGGAGACAAGAAGTCATATAAGAAAAGACAAAACACAGTTCACTTCAACTACCAAAAGAATGATCATCAATAGAGAGTGCTAGAAAACTTGCTGAGCAAGATAGCTAGCCTTCCAAGCTAGGAAGATTTCTGTAGAGAAAAGGAAAAACTCAGATCTTAGGCTGCCCACAAACGATAACCAGTTATAACAACATGTCCATTTATATTAGATTCAAAGTTTTAAAAAAGCTAAAATTTATTGTGTTTACTGATGTTGGCCTCTTATTTTAAGCACTTTATGTGCACTATTTCCTCTAATTCTCATCATAATTTTATGAAGTTGGAATGAACTTTATGCTCATTTTAAAAACGTACTATGTCTAAAGTGGCTTAGCAACTGAGCTGGTGAGTGTCAAAGAAAGGACTCATGTTGGGATCTTTCTTACTCTAACTGCATGCTCCCACCACTACACTGTTCTTTATTTGCTGTGTTCAATGCATTTGTTGTCAATGTGCAGATATGACACACTTACATATATTCAAATCTCATCAAGTCATTTATGAGTGAATTATGAGCGGCAGCACTTATGAGACCCCATTGTGCCCTGAGTTTGTGTTCTGACTTCGTCTTGTAACAGCTGTGTTAACACGAACAGAGCATTAATTTTTATATGTCTCTGTTTCCTTGTCTATGTAGCAGAGATAAAATATTTGTTCTGCCAATCTTACAATGTTGCTTTGACTCCTACACTAGCTACTATGCAGAGGACACAATAAATTTTAAAGCCAGATATATCTATATAATCGTTATTACCAGAAAGAGTTTGAAGAGTTTGTCATTCTATGTGAAAAGAGTGAAATATATAAAAGATAGAGATTAGCCTATAATTGCAGTGTTCTTGAGGTTATTCATGAACCTACCCAGCAAGCATGAAGCAACCAAATAAGAAGTATTTTGAAACTTATCTGGTAATGTTGGACTATCATAAAATATTAGGGCCGGACGAAGAGTATTTCAAAGACAAATTCAACTTCAAATGGCCAGAGGAAAAAAACAAATCTCATCGTCTTCAACTCCCTTGTCTTCAGTTTCCGTCGCTGGGTGCCCAATGCGCCACTGCATCTAACACTTTCCAAAAAATGGCTGAGTATTCTATTTTCTTTTGTGCAATGAATACTCCACTAATTCTGCCTCAGTTTCCTGAACTGAATTGATCATGACAACTTTCCAACTGATGTATGAGTAAATGTTTGGACAGTCTAAGGCAATGATGGACAAGATCCTTCAATTTTAAAGTAATATCTAGAAGATAATGATTAGATGAGAACAAAGAAAAACAGAACAAAACTATGAATCACAGTCAATGTTAGAGTTATGCTAGGAAATGTCTGAAGGCTATACTTTGAGAATAACAGACCCATTCTCATAAATGCAGTACATTTGCTCTTACATTAATGAATAAGTAAATGAATGCAATAAAACACAATTGCAATACTGGAAAACTGCAGAGGTATCAGTTTAGGCGATTTATAACACACAGAAATGGGAAACCACAAAGTACAAATTTTGTCATGTTAATTAGCATGACTTCCCATTTCACACAGTCAATAAAAATTCAAGCAAATTTCCTAAATCTGTGTAGGATGTGAGAGTAATCAATGCTCACAGTCCAGTTGTGAGTGAGGAGGATCCACCATTATAGTTTCTGAGAAGAAGATAAGAGACTGACTAAATCTATATACCTTTCATCACAAATAAAGTGCTACCTGAGCTAATAAGAAGTCAGCGAATCAACAGCTAGGTTTAAAATGTCTGTTGTCAATAGAACTTGCAAGTACTCAAATAAAAACCCAAATAGCTTTCTAAATTATTTTATTAATGCATTAGTAAGTAGGTTTTGAGTATCCACCATCTGTCCAAAATTGTGCTGCTGTTAGCTCCTGTCTTATTTCCTCTTCACCAACCGCTCAGATCTACACACTCACCCTTATCCCCAAGCAACCTACATGTTCCAAATCTATTGTAGTTTGAAAGTCAAACCCAAAGAGAGCAGTGTGGTTGTCAGTAGCCTCAGGTGAGCTCAACTTTAGAATCATCTCCACTGATGGTGAACCTGTTTGTGCACAATGAGTGACCCCAAGGCATCTGTAATGTCCTAGCTAAAGTTTCCTGTATAATCTGCTGTTACCTACTCTATTAACAAACACTCTAGACCAACTGGCTGTGTTTACATTTGGGTTTCACTGCCTCTAACTCACATTTCCCAATCAGCCTGAGCCCCTCAGCCCTCAGCCCATGAGAATTCCCCTGACGTCTTGCTGAGCTCTTGCTAATATAGCTAGCTAAACCTTACTTCTCATAAGCCACATATTCCTCTCTTAGTCATTGCTCAAGATCATGCCCAGATTACACCAATTATCACAACCCAGGAGGAGAAGATTCCTCCTTTCTACTACTCTGACTTGGTGGAAGAAAAGTAAATCCTAAATCACAAGCTGATGGGAACCCCGAAAGTCATCCATCATTATCCGTACATTGAAGACAATAACCTGACACAGCCACTGAGATCTTGGCTGAAGTGGAGGACTGCCATGATTCATTACTAGACTAGTCACACTGCAAAGCTCATGCTAATTTTTCTTTTCCATGAGAGTCTGATAGCAGTGGAGTAATAGATAAGTGAAGTGGAGCCAGATTATGGAGGACCCTGAAAACCATGCAGAAGAGTTTGCAATTTATCTGGTATGTGGTTTCCTGAGGAGGAGAAATCCAAGTCAAAGTAGAATTTTAGTATAGTGACCATACACTTATTTACTCACCGAAGATGTGGTTTTTATTTATGTCTGGTGCAAGTTTTAATAATGCAAACTTTCACTCTCAAGAGATTCCCTGTTTGGACAAAAATTATCTTCACCCCGTATTTTATGAAGTTGATGAAGTGAGTTAGTTTATATTAATGGGCAAAGTATCCACTGTCTGTAATGCCCATGAAACAGCCATTGCCCAAAAGAACAATATTTTGTTGAATATCTTTTACCTACTTTCTCTTGGGCAAGCAAACATGCTCATGGTTCACATGTGTCCTCAATTATCCCACTCCTGCCCAGGAGAGGTCTTGAGTGTGGATAAAAATCAAATGATTTTGTAGTTCTGATTTGCCTGGAGGTCAATATTCTTTAATTGCTTACCATACTCTCTCAAAATATCATTGGTTTTCCCCATAACAACTTTATCTTTTTACTATTGAGACGAAGTTTAATTATACTTCACTTGTTTTGTTTTCTGGATGCCCTTTCCTTTCCTGTCTGAGCTTATAGAATCCTATTTAAAAAAAAAAAAGAGGACAGATCTGTACCTGTTTCCCATGAAGTTTCAGATATAATTAGCTATTTAAATCTTTAAACAGTTGCTAGGAAAGGCTTATCATGGAAGCAGTGGCCAATGGAACTAAGAAGTACACTGGGGTTATTCGTAGCATATTCTTTGCACAACGTTGGTTTAAACACAAAGATAGATACAATTTGCCACAGTGAAGGGGCTTCACCTAACATAGAGAAAAATGTGGTACAGAGAAACACCTGACTGAGTCGGCCTGTACTTCTGACTATCATTCTATGTCCAGGATTATGATTCTAATAGCAATCAGGTATACGTGAGAAAATCAAAAGGAAATAAACTGGCTACATATCTGTACAGATACTGGTCTTTATTAGGCAATCTTTTTTTAAGGGAGAGTACTATCAGGAAAAAAAATGGCTTCTGAAAATACTTACCAATAGGAAAGACAGAACATCAATTCAAAATTCTAAGCAGCAGCATAATTTTAGAGTGATTTACTATACAAATCAAAGGATATTTTAAAAATTATACTTTGTATTTCCACATAATTCAAATAAATTCTATGAAGCAAAATAAATTTTAAAAAATAAGACAAGGAAATAACTAAAATCTAAACAAAATATATGAATTAATGACACTCAGGACATTGGACATCAGGCAATGAAGAAGAGTGATCCCTTAAGAGATAGAGAAAAATAAATTGAACCCTATATTGACCCCAGCTTACTGTCTGGAGAAAGTTTCAGAAGTTCAGGACGGGAAACCCAGGAAGAGCCCGCAGTCTCCCTCATTTGAGGAGATGGAGCTTGGTGTCTGGGGAACTCAAGGAGGCTAGATTTCACCAGGCAGAATAGCAGGAAAAAGACAGCTGCATGAAGAGAGAATTCCATGTATCTGAAGAGCTCTCATAACTTCCAGAACATATGGAATACAGGCATATGTTAAATTAACCTTTAATGTTCTTGTCTATTAACTCTACCATTGTTATCACTAATGAGTCTGTTTTGATTTATTTATTTTTCTCATTATTGTGAGTGGTTTTTCCCTGATTCTTTGCATTTCTGGTAATTGATTTTATGTCAGATATGAATTTTACCTTGTTGGATGCTGATATTTTTATATTCCAGTAAATATTTCTGAACTTTGTTTTTTAACATGGTAATTTATGGAGAAACCATTTGATGCTTTCAGATCTTGCCTTTAGATTTGTTAGATGGGACTAGAACTGCATTTACCTGAGTTTAATTTTTTTCCTGCTGGTGAGGTAAGACCTTTCTACTCAACATGATGCTCCCTGAAATACGGTAGTTTGAATGCGGGTAGTGATTATCACCACTATTCTTGGCATTGTCTGATTTCTGGGTACTGTTCCTGCTACTCCTTCCGAGTGGTTCTTTCCCCTATCCTTGGGTATTTCCTCAGATGCATGCACTGATCAGTACTTAATTGAATTCTCTATGGGATTATCAGATTGTATTAAAAAACCCAAGACCCATATATACTGCCTTAAAAAAAAAGTCATTTAAGTATAAAAACACAGATAAAAGTAAAGTTTGGAAAAAGATATCATGCTACACTAATCAAAGAAAGCTGGAATGGATATATTAGTATCATATTGAGGAGACTAATAGAGTTTTAAAGTACCTAAAGCAAAAACTGATAGAACTCAAAGAGAAATACTGTTGCAGACAAATCCTCAGATATACTTAGAGATTTCACTATTTCTATTTCATACTTCTCATAATGAATGTTATCAGTAGAGGTAGAAAATCAAATAAAGTTATAGAGGACTTCAACAACACTATCAGCCAATTTTACCTAATTCATATTTATAGAATATTCCAAACAAGAACAGTAGCAGAATATACCTTCTTTCCAAGTGCACATGGAGCATTTACAAAGATAAACCACATTCTGGGTTGTAAAAACTTGTCCAATAAATTTTAAAATATTCAAACCACACAAAGTATTTTCTCTTATCACAATGGAATTAAAGTAGAAATCAATAACAGAAAAAAATACTGAGAATCCTCCAATGCTTGCCAACTAAATAACACATTTCTAAACAGTCAATGGGTCAAAGGTGAAGCCACAGTGAAAATTTATGAAGTATTTGAAACTAGATGAAAATGAAATTACAACATATTAAAATGTACAGAATGCAGCTAAATCAGTACATAGTGAGGAATTTACAGAACTAAACCCCTTATTAGAAAAGAAGACCATCTTGATCAAAAATCTTAGCTTTCACTATAAGAAATTAGGAAAATAAACTATGAAACTAGAAAGAGACTAAAAGTAAAAGAAAACCAAAACCAAAGAAATCAAAATACAGGAAATAATTATCACACAGAAAATGAACAAAATAGAAAAGAAGCAGAGAGAGAGAGAGAAGAAAACAAATCAGAATGAAATACCACTGCACAATTATTAGAATATTAAAATATAAAAGACTAATTATACCAAGTATTGTCAAGTATGTGGAAGAACTTGAAATTTCGTACACTTCTGGTAAGAATGTAAAGTGATGCCACCACATTGGAGAGCTGGCAGTTTATCAAAAACTTAAACAAACACCAAACATATGACCCAGCCAGTCCACTCCTAGATATTTACTCAAGAAAAATAAAACATGTGTTCACACAGTCTTCTACATGAATATTTATAGCAGCTTTATTTACAGTAGCCAATTCAAGAACCAACCCAAGTGTCCTTCAAGTAGTGACTGGATAAACAAATCATACGACAGAATACTACTCTGTATGAAAAAGAAGGAGATAGTAATTCATGCAACAACATAAATGAATAAGTCTGTGGGATTAAAACAAAGCCCATGGGGAGAGGAACAACAGGAAGTTGTACACGGTGTATGAGTCATTTATATAAAAATCTTGAAAAAACAAGCTAGTCTATAATGAGAAAAATTAGATCAGTAGTTGCCTAGGAATTAAGGAAGGGAAGGAGTCCAGGGAGCGTATAAGGTTAGAAAGTGTCAGGAAAATTTCGGGGTGATGGATATGTCCATTATCTTATTGTGGTGATTGTTTAGTGAATGCATACATATGCCAAACTTTTCAAATTGTGTACTTTAAATGTATGTAATTTATGGTATATCAATTTTACTTCAAGAAAAACTGTGTGTGTGTGTCTAACAACCTCATTGGTAAGCAAGAAGAAAAAGTAAGTAGGATGAGATAAGAAAGATGCTGAAAAATAATGTTTCAAAAGCAAAATTAACATCAGAAACAAAGCAGACAAAAATGAGTAATATTTAATAATTTATTTGAAGATAAATTTGAGAAAATGTCAAAAAGAAATGCTGATTGAATATCAGCAAGATGGTGGAATGGCAAGCCCCAGACCTTCCTTACCCCCATGGAGACATTGACCAAACAATAATACATGGATCAATTCCATTTCTGAGAAATCCAGAAACCAAAGAAAGAGGCTCTCAAACCCAAGGTGAGTGTAAAACCAGCCACATTATAGTAGTAGGAAAATGTGTAGCACTCACTTGCCATAGTTGCTTTCCTCAGCTCAGTGTGGTGAGATCAGGAGAAAATTTTCAGCTCCCGGCTTCTCCCTGGAGAAGGGAATGAGAAGAGTGAAATATACATCCAATGTTCAGACACTTTGAAGGGATACCCAAGGAACTGGTTTTGGACCTGAATCTCAGAGCCTGTCTTACCTGAATCTCATGCTGACAGGAAGGAGCACTAGGATGGAGGCAACTGAGAACAAAGGCAATGGTTTGGACCAGCACACACTTGCTATAGTTCCTCCCTCCAGCTAAATATGGAATAAGTGGGAGGAAAAATACCAACTCCTGGATTCTCCCTGGGTAGAAAAAGATTTGATGTATGTGTCCAATATACAGACTGTTTGAGTTGTGTGTCTGAGGGACTGGTTTCTGTGTTACCTGACTCAGAGCACTGACAGGACCTAGTCTATTCTAGAAGTGTGGAGACTGCTGAGAACAAAAGGGAGCTGGATGGTTTGCAGTAGTCCAAAGAACCTGCAGTACTACACACAGACACCACAGGAAATAAGAGATTATGAGATCCTAAAAAAAGAAATGAGCAACCTCTCTAACTGTGAACCTACATGCACCAGTCCAGAGAAGATTCACCCACTGAAAATGAGTGAGAGGTCCCCCAAATCTCTGGGTGAGGTGATTGGTGAAGGTCCTTCCTGTATAAGGCCAGTCTGTAAACACTGGGAGAAGCAACTATTTTTTCAAATGTGCAGATCCTAACACAAAGTTACATGGCACATAAAGAAACAGAAACACGATACAATCAAAGGAACAAAACAGTTCTCCAGAAACCAACCCTAAAGAAATGGAGGTATATGAATTACTAAGAAAAAATTCAAAATAATCATCATAAAGATGATCTACATCCTTGGGAAAACAATGAACAAAATGAGAATATTAAGAAAGAAGTAGAAATTTAAAAAATAAAACAAATTTTGGGGCTGGAGAGTACAATAACTGATTTGAAAAGTTCACTAGAAGGGTTCAACATCAGACTTGATCGAGCAGAAGAAAAAAGCAGCAAACTTGAAGACAGATCATTTGAAAGTATGCAGTTATAGCAGCAAAAAGAAATAAAAAGAGTTAAGAAAGCCTAAGGGACTTATGGGACACCATAAGATAGGCCAACATTATGCCAATTGTAGGAATCCCAGAAGAAGAGAAAGAGAAAGGGGCAGAAAGCTTATTTAAAGAACTAATTTCCAAAAACTTTCCAAATCTGGGGGAAGGAAATGTGCATTCAGATTCAAGAAGCCCATTGGACTCTAACTATAATGGAATCAAAGAAGTCCAAACTGAGATGCCTTATAATCAAATTGTCAGAAGTCAAAAACAAAGAGAGAATTTTGAAAGCAGCAAGAGAAAAATCACATACAAGAGAGCTCCCATAAGATCACCAGTGAATTTCTCAGAAGAAAGTTTGCAGGCCAGAAGGGAGTGGGGTGATAAAATCAAAGTGCTAAAAGAAAAAAAATCCTTCCAACCAAGAATACTAAAACCAGCAAAACTGTCCCTCAAAAATAAAAGAAAAATAAAAACTTTCTTAAGTAAACAAAAGCTGAGTGTTCATCACCAATAAACCTGCCTTATGAGAAACAATACAGGGAGTTCTTCAAGTTAAAACCAAAAAACTCTAGACAGCAACATAAAAACATGTGAAAGTATGAAGCTCACTGGTAAAGGAAAATATATAGACAAATACAGAATATTGTAATACTGAAACAGTGGTACACAAATCACTTTTAATCCTGGTACATACCTTAAAAGACAAAATTTTTTTTAAAGTATAACTATAAAATATATTAATGAATAAACAATATAGAAAGATGTAATTTGTGACATCAAAAACATAAAGTGTATGGGAAGAAAAGTAAAAGCATAGAATTTTTGTATGCAATTGAAGTTACATTATTATCAGCTTAAAATAGATTGTTATATAAGATGCTTTGTGTAACCCCCATGGTAATCACAAAAAATACTTACAGAATATACAAAAAAAAAATTAAAAAGGGATCAAAGCATATCATTATGTAAAACAACAAAACACAAAGGAAGACAGCAAGAGAGGAAAAGAGGGTCAAAAAAGCTATAAGACAGACAGAAAAAATTAACAAAGAGGCAATAGTAAATCCTTCCCTACCAGTAGTTACTTTAAATGAAATGTATGAAACTCCCTAATCAAAAGACGTAGAGTGAATGAATGAGTTAAAAAAAAGAAACAAGATCAAACTATGTACTATCTACAAGAGACTCACTTTAGATGAAAGACCACACATAGGCTGAAGTGAAAAGATGGAAAAAGATACTCCACACAAAATGTAACCAAAAGAGAGTGGGTGGTCGTTTACATTAGACAAAATAGACTTAAAGTCAAAGACTGTCAAAAGAGACAACAGAGGATATTATATAATGATAAAAAAGAGTCAATTCACCAGGAAGATGTGATAATAATATCACCCAACATCAGAGCACTCAAATAATGAAGCAAACATTGATAGAACTGAAGGGAGAAATAAATGGCAACACAATAACAGTAAGAAATTTCAATGCCTCACTTCCAATAATGGAGAGATTATCCAGACAGAAGATCAATAAGGGAACAAAGGACTTGAACAACACTATGCACAAAATGGACCTGACAGACATATACTGCACATTCTACCCAAGAGCAGCAGAATACACATCCTTCTCAAGCCTATATGGACCATTCTCTAGGATGATCACATATTAGGTCACAAAGCAAGTCTTAACAAATCTAAGATTGAAACCATATCAAGTATCTTTTCTGAGCACAGTATAATAAAAATAATAAAACTGGAAATCAGAAGCAGAAAGAATATTGAAAATCTCAAAAATATGTAGAAATTAAACAACACACTACTGAACAATGGGTCAAAGAAGAAATCAAAGGAAAATTAGAACATATCTTAAGGCAAATGAAAATGAAAACACAACATACCAAAACTTATAGAATATAATAAAAGCTTATTAAGAAGGAAGTTTACAGCAGTAATTGCCTACATTAAAAAAAGAGGAAACATTTCAAGTAAGCAATCTAACTACTCTCTAAGGAACTTGAAAAAGAAGAACAAACTAAGCTCAATGTTAGCAGAAGGAAGAAAATAATAAAAGTTAGAGCAAAAATAAACAAAATAGAGAATAGAAAAACAATAGGAAAAATCAATGAAAGTAAGAGTTGATTTTTTGAAGGAATAAACAAAATTGACAAACCTGTAGCTAGACTAAGAAAAAAGTAAAAAAAGACCCAAATAAATAAAAGTAGAAATGAAATAGAAGACATCACAATTGATGCCACAGAAATAAAAAGGATTATAAGAGCCTACTCTGCAAAATTGTAGGCCAACAAGTTAGATAACCTAGAAAAAATTGTTTAAGTTCCAGAAACATACAACCTACCAAGACTGAATCATAAAGAAACTGCAAGTATGAATAGATCAATAAGTAATAATGGGATTGACTCAGTAACCAAAAACCTTCTAGCTAAGAAAAGTCCAGAACCAGATGGCTTCCCTGGTGAATTCTTCATATTCAATGGTGAGCAATTAAAGGAGAGCTAATGTCAATCCCTTTCAAACTTTTCCAAATAATTTAAAAGGAAGGAAAATTTCCAAACTCAGTTTATGGGCTAACATTACCTTGATACCAAAGCCAGACAAACATACTACAGGAAAAGAAAATAGCTGGTTAATACCCCTGATGAATATATATGCAAAAATCCTCCACAGAATACTAGCAAACTTACTTCAACAGCACATTAATAGAATCATACACCATGACAAAGTGAGATTTATTCCTAGGATTCAGAGATGTTACGACATATGAAAATTAATGTGATACGCCACATTAAGAGAACAAAATATAAAAATCACATGATTATCTTAATAGATGCAGAAAAGCATTTGACAAAATTCAAGACACTTTCATGATCAAAACACTAGGAATATAAAGAAACTACTTCAACATTATAAAAGCCATATGGAAAGCTCACAGTTAGCAAACTCAATGGTAAAAAATTAAAGGCATTTTCCTCTAATATCAGGAAGAAGGCAAGGATGCCCATTCTGGCCACTTTTATTCAATCTAGTACTGAAAGTCATAGCTAGAGCAATTAGGCAGGCAAGAAAAAGAAGTAGAAGGCATCAAAATTGGAAAGGAAGAAGTAAAATTGTCTATTTTCAGATGACATGAACTTATATGTAGATAACCCTAAAGATTCCACCAAAAGAAATCTGTTAGAACTAATAAATGAATTCAGCATAATTACAGAATACAAACTCAACATTCAAAATAAGTCCTGTTTCGATACACTAACAACAAATTTTCTGAAAAGAAAATTCAGAACAGAATCCCATTCATAATAGCATCAAGAATAACAAAATACTTAGGGATAAACTTAACCAAGAGGGTGAAAGACTTGTTGGCTGAAAACTATAAAATATGGCTGAAAGAAATTAAACAAGACACAAATAAATGGAAAGATATCTTGAGTTCATTGATTGGAAGATTTAATTTTGTTAAAATGTCCATACTACCCAAAGCAATCTGCAGATTGGATCCAATCCCTATCAAAATTCCAATGATATTTTTTGTAGTGATATAAAAAAATCCTAAAATTCTTATGCAACCACAAAGGGTCCTGAATAGCCAAAGCATTCCTGAGACAGAAGAACAAAGTTGGATGCCTCACATTGCTGACTTCAAAACATATTGCAAAGCTGCAGTAATTAGAACAATATGGTGCTGGTATAAAGATAAACATATAGACCAATGGAGCAGAATAGAAAGCCAAGAAATAAATCCATGCATATTACAGTCAACTAACCTTTGGCAAGTGAGCCAAGAATGCTCAATGGGGAAAGGATAATTTCTTCAACAAATGGTACTGGAAAAACTGGATGCATGAGAATGAAATTGAATTCTTCCTTAACAACAAATACAAAAATCAACTCAAAATGGATTAAAACCTTAAATATAAAACCTGAAAGTTTAAAATTCCTAGAAGAAAATATAGGAGAACATTTCATGACATTGATCTTGACAATGATTTCTTGGATGTATCACCAAAAGCACTGGCAATTACAGCAAATATAGACAAGTGAGACTACATCAAACTAAATAGCTTCTGTGCAGCAAAGCTAACAATCAACAGAGTGAAAAGGCAACGTATGGAATGAGAGAAAATATTTGCAAACCTTACATATGATAAGGGTTCAATATCCAAAATATGTAAGGAAATTCTTCAACTCAATAGCAAAATAACAACTTGATTAAAAACGAAGCAAGAGATTTGAGCAGACATTTCTCTGAAGAAAATTTTCAAACAGCCAATAGGCATGTAAAAAGGATGCTCAATATCACTCATCATCATGTGCTATGGCCTGAATGTTTGTGTCCCCCCAAAATTTGTATGCAGAAATCTCAACTCCCATTGTAATGTCATTAAGAGGTGAGGCCTTTGGTGGATGCTTAGGTCATGAGGTGGCACCCTCAGGAATGGGATTACCGCCCTTCTAAAAGAGGTTCCACAGAGCTCTCTCCCCCTTCCACCAGCTGAGGACACAGCAAGAAGTCAACATTCTAGAACCTGGAAGAGGGCCTTCATCTGAACCTGACCATGCCAACACCCTATTCTTGGACTTCTGACCTCTAGAACTGTGACAAATAACTCTCTGTTGTTCATAAGCCACTCAGTCTGTGCTATTTTGTTATAGCATCCAAATGGACTAAGACATCATGGAAATGCAAATCTAAACCACAATGAGATATCACCTCACATCTGTTAGGGTGAGCCGTGTCAAAGAACAGAAAATAAGAAGTGTCGGTGAGAATGTGGAGAAATTAGATTCATTGTGCACTGTTGGTGGGAATGTAAAATGGTGCTGCCACTATAGAATACAGTAGGAAGGTTCCTCAAAAACTTAAAAGCAGAGCTACCGTATAATCATCAATCCCTCTTTGGATATTTATCCAAAAAAATAGTAAACAAAATCTCAAAGAGATATTTGTACTTTCATGTTCATTGCAGCTTTATTCACAGTAGTCAAGAGGTGAAAACAACTCAAGCATCCATTGACAAATAAATGGATAAGGATAATGTGGCATATGCATACAATAGTGTTTTAAGCCTAAAGAAAGAAGGAAATCCTGCCACGTTACAACATGAATGAATTTTGTGGACATTATGCTAAATGAAATAAGTTTGTCACAGAAGGACAAATATTGCATAGAGACATCTAAAGCAGTCAAACTTGTAGAAGTAGAATGTAGAATGGTGACTACCCAGGGTAATGGGAGAGGAAAATGGGGAATTGCTGTTTGATGAATATAGTTTCAGTCATGAAGGACGAAAAGTTCATATATCTGCTGTAAAACAAGGTGCATATAGTTAACAATAATGTACTGTTAACTGGTTTTACGGTAATAAATTGTTTTAACATTAAGAGAAGAAAATAAAATAAATTGAAGTAATACCTAAATTTAAATTAGAAGAAATCATTTGTTGCCCAAAGAAAGATCTGACTGCATAGATCAAGAAGTTTAATAGAGTAATAGAATAATGAGAAAAACACACAAAAAGACACACACTGATAAAATTAATTGCTATACTATAAAAATTAAATCTGACAAGAATTCAGAGTTAAAAGGAAAAAAAAATAGTTATCTTTGGTAAAGGAACAAAAGCCAGACTAGTTTAGACTTCTCCTCAGTGTCCCTAAATACCAGAAGGTAATGGATGCAATCTCCAGCATGAAGAAATTGTGTGGTCCACAAAGCCGGAAACCCAACCCATAAAGCAAGAGAGTGAGGCCCAGTATGCCAGCTGTACAGCAGACCTAGAGATCATTTAGGCCTGATTAAAGCTAAAAGACATAGGTCTTTTTGATAAGAACATATGTATGCCACAAAGGCATCCTTCTTATTCATCCTACACAATTGGTCTGAAACAATTTTTACTAAAATTCAGAGCTAATCACGTCGTTTTCCCTATTCCATGGTCTTCAGGTGTTAACCATTACCTTCAGAAGAAAATTTAAGAATGACATAGGATATACAAACTTGATTCCTCATTGCATTTGCAGCCTTACCATTTCACTGTTATGGTTTCTTCATTTTTAACCATATCAGTCCACTTGCATTTCTCTAGCCTAATCAGTTTCTTAAATTTTAGCTGTATTAGTCTGCTTTGTATTTTGCTCCTGTTGCTCATTCTGAATTGAGTATCTTCCACATTTGTCCATTTTAGGATTCAGTTCAATGGTCTCTTTATCTTGGAAATGTTTACTAATAGTGTCAGCCCTAGTTAAATATTGCTTTTCTGTGCTCATTTTCTATCATCCCATTTAAAAAAGTTATTTTTGTTACAGTACTATTCACACTGTGTTGTGATAATTGACTTTCTTTTTACTGTTTGCTATAAGAAATATAAACACCTTGAGGAATCTGTCTTGTTCATCATTATTTTCCTAGAACATGTAATGAATACAGAATATCTGTATTTGTACATTTTTTAGTAAATATTTATTGAATGAATAAAACTAAAGTCTGTTTCCTCCCATGTTATTCCAGTATTTTAATATTCTGCAGAAAATATTTATGTAATTTAAATATAATCTTATTTCCTTTTTTCTGCATTGAAATGGAGAAATTACTCATCATGATTTTCACGCAAACTCTCCTGATTTTAAATTATCACTGTCCATACAAAAAGTATAACTCCATGAAGATAGGCAGAGAATAACCAGGAGCTAGAAGTTGGACATACCCATAGCTCATATAAGACTGAAAGACAACCAAGTTACAATCAGCAGAGTGAAGAGTCCTATTTGAACGACCAGAGCATTCAGTGGAGAATCCAGAATCATTACACTGTGGTTGTAGGGCTAAACTTGTCCTAGATCAGTGGTTCTCAACAAAGAGAAATTTTGTCTACCAGTGGACATTTAGAAATGTCTGGAAACATTTTTCATTTTCTCAATTGTGGGGGTCAGAGGTGCTGCTCTAATCTGGTGAGTAGAGGCCTGGGATACTGTTAAATATCCTACAATTTTCAAGACAGGCCCTTGCAACAAAGAATTATCTAGAGTCAAATGTTAACAGTGCTGTGTTTGAAAAACATTGTCCTACGTGAAAAGGTACCCTAGATCTGTCCTAAAAAAAGTTAAAATCCTGAAAGAATCAAAGAGATTGGCAAGAAAGTTTATAGCCTTCCACAACACTCTTAAATGAAGGCAGCAAAATCCAGCATTCAAACAACATAAGATTCACCTTGTCTAACATTCAACAAAAAATTTCCAACCAGCAAGAAATGTAGGCTACACCCAGGAGAAAAATCAGGTGAAAGAAACAAACTAGAAATGACAGAGATGATGGAATGACTTTAATAAAGACTTTAAACAGTTTTTCAAAATATGCTTAAGGATTTAAAGGAAAAGATTAACATAATTAGGAGAGTCATCAATAAATTAAAAAGAACCAAATGAACTTTTAATTTAAAAGATTCACTAGATTTTATTAATAGCAACTAGACACTGCAGAAATGATTAATGACCTGGAAGACATAGCTAAAGCATAGAGCAAAAAAATGAAAATTACAAGGTAGGTAATAATTAAATAAACAGCCTCAGTGATTGTGGACAAGTAGCAAGTAGTATAATATACATTTAATTGGAGTACAAGAAAGAAAGGGAAAGGTAGTTCTATATTTGAAGAACTATCAGCCACAAACAACCAGGAAAAGCCACCGAATTTGATGAAAACTATAAACCCACAGTTCTAAGAACACTCCAATCAGCAACAACAAAATAACTATTTCTTCCAGGTCCAAGTGGAACCCTCACTAAGAGAGACCATATTTTGAGTTGTAAAACAAATCTCAATAAATTTAAATAAATTAAACCATATAGAGTGTTTCAGAATTAAACTAGATAGCAATAAAAGAAATATATTTTTTTAAATCCCCAAATATGTGGAAATTCAAAAATACACTTATAAATAGCCATAGGTCAAAGAAAAATTGCAAAGGAAAGTAGAAAATACATTGAAATATTTTGAACTGAACAAAAACTAAAACAAAGCAAAACCGATCAAATTCATTACTCCTGGCTTCTGCTTCAAGATGTAGAGATCTGGAAAGAGTATACCTTCTTTATTGAAAGTAAAAAAAAAGCAAATCAGACAAACTGGAAAGTCATTAGTTTTCTTTAACCCATAGAAAGCTTAGGTCATAAATCAAACAAGTAGTCCAAAACCTAAGAAAAGACAAGTACCTACCTGCAGGGAGAGAGGAAACATGAGCAATGGCTTATCTAAAGTACATACAACCAGATACCAGCAAGAAGATTAACCTACAAGAATTCAGCTGGCAGTAGTTGGCAAATTGGTGGAGACTGAATGTCCCCTGGGTGATCGTGTGATGCTCTCTGAGAGCTAGAGAAATTGGCTGAGTCTGCATGTTGGGCTTGTATTGGTTTCCTAGGACTGCCCCAACAAAGTGCCGTAAGCTGGGTGGCTTAAAATTCCAAATTTCTGGAGGCTAAAATTCCAAAATCAAGGTGTTGGCTGGCCCATGTTCTCTCTGAAACCTCTAAGGAATGATCCTTCCTCACATTTTCCAGTTTCTGGTAGCCCTGGGCCTTCTGTGGCTTGTGTCATCACAACTCCAATCTCTGCCTCTGTCCTCACATGGTCATCTTCTCTCTGTGGCTCTCTCTTATTCTCTAAGGACCTGCTCTATGCCAGTATGATCTTATCCTAATTAATTACATCTGCAATGGCCCTATTTCCAGATAAGGTCACATGCTGAGGTACCAGGGCCTAGGACTTCAACATATCTTTTGAGAGGACACAATTCAACCCAGTATAGGGCTCAAAGAAGTTGTGAAGACAGTCCTAAGACCTAGGAAAGTGAAACATCAGCCCCTTGGGAGGTGAAATAAACTTCATCCATATCCTTCTCTCCTATCTTCTCAATGTGAAAAAGCTTTAATCTACAGAGAAGAAAGGCAGAAACACTGTCCTCCATTGCTTCTGAGGGGAGAAAACAAGATCAAAAAAAAAAAAAGAAAAATTCCCAGCTCCCAGCTACACAGAATTCTGCACTAGAGACTAATATGTTTGTTTTTTTTAAAGATACTCCTACCTATCCTTAGTCAAGTTTAATGTGTGTATGTCTGTGTGTGTGTGTGTGTGTGTAATAGTATGAACAAACACATTTCACTAGCTCCAATCATTTGCAATATAGTACAAATTTGGTTTCTTCTATCAGCCAGGATTGTGCAGAAAGAAGAAGAAAGACTGAATTTTCTTAAGCTGCATCTCCACCAACATCAGCTTAGCGGAGGGCATAACTCCATTTTTCAGACTAGAGTGTTTGGGTCATCAGTCAATTTTTATTTTAAGTAAAAGTGTATTGACAGCAGAGTTCTGGCGTGTCATCTGTAGGGGAATGTCTGGCTTTGGGATAGGCTTGTTCTATCATTGAAAGAGCCATTGCTGTGATCCATCAAACAGTAGCTCACTCTATACATATTTAAAACCCATCCTTCATGAGAAATTGTGGCATTGCAGAATCATTCTCACTGTGGCAAGACAAGATATTAATGGCCCCTGCTGCCTTTCCCTGAACCTTCTCTAGAATGCACCATGAATCAAATGAAGAATTAACATTGAACCAGAAGATTCAAACAGAGGCCAGTAGCAGTAAGTGAAGAGGAGCTCTCTTTTCCACTTTCTGAGTCTTCATTAGTACACTGATGTTCTAAATTCCAAAATATGAAATCAATAATGTTAGTTACTAACCTAAATACTATTCTTAAAATGAATAGCAATATATTCAAAATCTGTTAATATTTATAATGATTTAGAAAGGATGAGCCTTCACTAAGGCAAGTTTCAAATATGCAAATTAAAAGGAAATTTTATTTTTAGTAAAATGTATCAATCATCAGTGCAAGTGGAAGGGAATGATCCAGAGACTCTCCAGTGCCCTCATTTTATCTGAGAACATCTGAGGCTAAGAGAAAGGTACAGTTAATCTTTCAAGCCAGTGTGAGACACTTTTATTCCAACCAGAATTCAGATTCTAATGGCTCATGTTTTAATTTTTTAAAAATTAAATAAGATATGACTTTTAAAGCTATCATGGCAAAGTTGTGGAGAGGGGCTGTAAGAATCAGCCCTCAACCATTCTGAGAATTACAAGTGTGTTCTGGATCTCATCCCTTCCCATTGCCTAGGGTTCCTGCCTTTAGGTAAAATGTATCTAAGCACTTTCTGTGTTTCAGGAATTCTGAAAAGTATCTCATTTAATTAATTTCATTCAATTGTCACAAGTATCTTTTGGGTGGGTACTATTATTATTTTAATTTTTTACTTCATGCAACTCAGGGTACAGAGACACTTTGATAAAGTTCCCAAAGCTTTCTAAATTCTGCCATACTTCTTGACTTCTTGGTAACGTTGCCTTCAAAAATCATCATAAATACCTAATTATTCCAGGGGATATTGTGTAGTGTTTAGGCTAATTCGTACTAACTGATGGACAAGCTAGCTGAAGGGACTGTTTTGAGTTTTCCCAAGGAACATGTGATTTTAAGAATGAACTATTAAATACCATATGCAACAGGGGCAACAAAATCCCAGTGTCTTACAAAAACAAAGTTTTGCTTCTTGCTCATGTGTTGGAGCATAGTAGTTCATCTGAGATTCCACTCCACATCTTCCTCACCCCACGTGTATGTGATCTAGTTGATGTATACCTGACTCATGTCAGAGAGAAAAGAGAGAATGGTAGTCCACACAATAACTCTTAAAATCTCAGCTTAAAAGTGGCATACATCAAATTTGACACCCAAGTCTGACATCAAGAGGATGAAGATACGTAGTCTGCTGGGAGCCGTGGCTACATCATTTGATCGGCTGTTTGACAGGGTCCAGCCGATTAACGCCGAGGGGTGCAGGGTCGCCCCTTGGTGAAGAATAACTGGCCAGCCCCTCACACAGTTCTGAAACCTGTGCTGCTTCTAATTGCCCTTCATTCCTTTTCCTTTCTTAACCTCCAATTTTCACTCCTTTGGGTGGCTGCTTGGGAGGCACTACCTCCTGGGAAAATTAGATATAGTAAGAGAATGTGACCACCTGCAGGTAACTTTCAAGATATTTTTCAGTTAATTATTGGAGGAGCACACAGTCCCATTTGAGACAAGCAGAAAGGAATCCTGCCCAGATAAGATGTGGAATTAGGTTTACGGCCTCCATCTGGTTCATGTTTCCTTCTCCCTCCAGTTCTTTGTCTAAATATATATATGCATCGTCCTTCTAAGTTTGTTGGTTAATTGGATGATCAAGAAGTATCTACATATTATTCTTGACCTTCTGCTTTCTGTTAAAATGTTATAGAGGTTTTCTCCTAAAAGCAATAAATAATAAATAATTGATGAGTAGAAGGGCCGAGGGGTGCAAGAATGCCCCTCGGTGAAGAATGGCCAACCAACACCCCTGATATTTTCTGAATTATATGCATGCTTTCTAGCAAGGTTATGTCTATACTTATTTCTGTTTTTTATTCTTGAAGATATATAGTTTAGCTTAGCTTTTCAGCCCTTTACTTTACTAACAAAATGATACTTTCTCCGGCAGTGTACTTAAGGGACTGTTAGCTCTACAATCTAAAAGACAAAGGAATGCTTCCACCCCCTAAAGGGCGCGAAAAAGTAAAGATGTTTAACTGTCCGCTGAGAATGCAGATAGCCCTGGGGACAAGACACCCTGGAGTCGCCTTTTGTTCCCATTAACCATCTACACTAATGGCGTAAATGATTGAGGGAGGTAGGGATGGCTCCACCAGGATGCAACCAGACGGACTGCTGTCCTGTCCGGAGGCCTGGACCTTCTCTCTTTGATTTAACTTTACCATGAATTACAACAGATGCCTAGGTACCTATGTCCTTTAGCTTAGAGACGACAAACACTAGTTAATTGCGGAGAAGACTACCATTAACCTTATGCTATATAGAATGGAATGCTAATAAATATTCTTGTGCTCGTTTTTTACTTCCTTATCTCTCTGAGAATATTTGTAGAACTATTTCTGTACTAATCCTGAAAAATATATAAACGACACTTGTGCACAGTAAAGTCGGACTTGCTAACACCAACCCAAGTCTCACGTCCTCTTTATTTCCCCCTCCCTCAGTTTTTTCGCCGACGCCGTCTCTCCCGCAGGAACCTGGACTCTGCCGAGGCTGGACCCAGGCAGTAGTCTTTGAGTAGGTTGATATCCTGAAGAGAGGAAAAAGATGTATTTTGAACAATAGTACAATTTGTTGGATTACTGCCTCTTAGATTAATGGAGTAGGATCATGACTTAAAATATGCTTCAGAAGCCTTTAAAAGAATATTTACTTTTTAAAATGATGATGACTAAAACTGGTCTAAGAGGATATTAAAAATGACTTTCATGCTTCTGGAAAATTATTATCAATAACAAAGATTGGCAGAGCCAGCCCAGTGGCTAGCGTATAAGTTCGTGTGACCCCTTCACCAGCCCAGGGTTCGTCAGTTTGGATCCCAGGTGCAGACCTATGCACAGTTAATTGAAGCCATGCTGTGGCAAGCGTCCCACATATAAACTATAGGAAGATGGGCACAGATGTTAGCTCAGGACTAATCTTCCTCAAAAAAATGTAAAAAAAGAAAACAAGATTGGGCAGGAAAAAATTATAAAAAGCTCAATGTAAAAATGTTTTATTTGAGATGTCATTAGATGAATTGTCCAATAATTGGGCTTGTGCTTGTAGCTTAGGTTAGCTTTTGAAATAGAGGTTTGTGATTAGTCAGTGTATGGAAATTAAATTCAGTAAGTGGATGGAAGTATCCTGGGAGAAAACCTACAGTAAATAGTGAAGTGGGTACAAATGGCACATAAGAGAAGATCACAATTTAAGGGGGAAATCAGAGGTAAGGAATCTGGCAAAGTGGACTCTAAAAGAAGATAATAACTATAGAAAACCAGAAAAATATGAGATTAAAAATCAATTTAATCTACTTGAATCTCTGAATTTTCTGCAGAATTCAAGTGTGATCACAGCTTGCATTTTGTAATTTCACAAGGTATCCTGACTATGCTGGTGAAAAATGCGGTCCCACAAAAACAAATGAGCAAAACCCTTCATATGGAGAAAAGAAAATCTAATACCACTGCCGCCCTTCACCTCCCCTCCAACGGGTTTCCATCCTTCAAACTCTGAGGCTGTTTCAGCCGTGCTCTAGGATTTGCGGTCAGTTGGTGTGTGTGACTAATCAGTGGAAACAGGACAAGGAGTGACGAATAGAACCTTACTAAAGGAAGAGCAGAATAGGTGGCAACTCATGCAATACGAATACAAGGCAAATAAATAAGAAAAACTGCACAAACGTCAAAGGTCCTGCTTGTAGAATATTATTGTTTTAGCTTAGGTCTAGAATGCCTGTTAAAATGCAAAGTTTGCTGAGAGACAGAACACTTTGAGTTGTGCTCCCTTGCTCATAGTCACAAAAGTGCATCCAGCACTTGTGAAACATCTAGTGGCAGGAAGTTCAAAAAGCACTTCAGTAACTGAGAGCAATTTAATCCAATACTTTTCTGAGAGCAGGTTCTGAGTTCCACCTCCCAAATATTTCTTGAATCTGTTTATCTTCATTTTCCTGTCGTGACCCCTGTAAATTATTACCATCTATTGTATGGATGACGGTTGATCTCTTTGCTTCCATTTTTGGCCCTTTCACAGCAATGAGTTATTTTTTTAAAAATGTAAATCAGTGTATTTCACTCTTCTGATCAAAGGTCCTCAATGGTTTCCACTTTCTCTTAAATTTAACTTTCTCCTAAATCTGACCTTTTTACTATGGCCCAGAATGCTCCTCGTGATCCCATTCCGCGAGCTCTCTATTCCAGTCTCTACAGTCCAGGAGCATTCACTTCTCTTCTGTTTCTTCAAAACGCCAACTCCCTTTCTTGCTTCTGGATAATGGAACTTGGTGTTCCTTCTTGTTGGCTCTTTTCTCAATTCTTTGTACAGTGGGCTCATTTTCATCCTTTAGATCAGTTCAGATGCCACCTCCTCAGAGAACCACCTCCAGTGTTCCTGTCTAAACTGATTTACCCTTACTCTTTACTATCTCATCAGCCTGTTAATTTCCTTCATAGAACTTTCAGAATTATTAATAATCTAATGAATTTTTACAATTATTTATTAATATATATTTTCCCCAGCCACAGTGGGGAGAGACCTTATCTGACCTACTTACTGTATCTTCAGAATTTAGCAGAGTGCCTGTCATAAGTAGGTATTTCATATATTTGTTGAATAAAATAATTAATAGATGAACAAATAAGGAAAAGAATAGCTTATGAGAGAAAAATAGGGAATAGAACTGGAGATAGAGAACTAAGACGACAAATTCCACCAAATTCACAGTTTTACTGAAGTCTGACCATAAGTGTCTACATACCTTGTGTGTTGAACCAGCACATGGGGAAGGCAGCAAGCAGCGGAGAACTTAGATGATGCATCTTTCAGAGAAAAGCCTCCCAGATGCCCCTGGGAGCAACAGATGGCTGTTAAACTTCCATTTGCTCCCTCTAAGCCTCTAAAATCTCACCCCATTCCCACTCTGAGTCAAGGGGAAACATCAGAAGGAATGGAAATTTTCTTTAAAAGTTATTTTAGCACAGCATTGCTCCAGGGACCCGTCTCCCAGCGCTGTTCATGTGCAGCACAAAAGCCCTTGACATAGTGCGGGAGCATCAGAGACCTGACTAAGGATATAGAGAGAGTTAGAAGTGTACTTAATACCAGACTTCCACATGCTGAGATATTTATCTTGTTATTCACCTGCCTCCTCTTTAACTATTACGAATGCATTCTGAACTCCTCCTCACAAACTTTGAGGAATTCAACCACCTTTTGTGCCATGTTAGTATCAACAATTATTTTACTGAGTCTTTACTGTAGACAATGCACTGCAATGAGTACTTTCCATGTATTAACTCATTTCATCCTCCTTTAATTGGCAAAACAACCCTATGAGCCCAGCACACGTTATCCCCACTATACACATGAGAAAACAGATATTAATGCTTTAACCATTACAGAATTTGCCTAAAATCACATACCTGGTAAATGATGGAAGTGGGATTTGAACACTGGTAGTTTGTAACTGCTTAATAGAGCGTCTCTTACTGCAGCACGATGACAAGCAACAATTCGGACAACTGCCAAGGGGGATCCTAAAGCCACCTAGCATATCTAGATAATTCTTTGTTAATCAAGTTTAACGCCTTTCATTCCTTGCAAAAAGTCTTCCAGAAAGAGCTTTATATCATATGCAAATAAATAATCTGCTATTTTAGACCCTTTCCATAGGGTGTAAAAATTTAATCTCCACCCCTCCCCTCCCAAGTGCAGCTTCAGATATTGCCAAGATGTATGGGAGAAGCTGGTGAGTAGCTCTGGCTGGTGCTGGTGAACTAGAGACGTATGCCTTTCCACAACACTTTAACAGAGGGCATGGTTAACATCTTTCCTCTTGAGGTGCTATGATTATGTGAGTCTCTGAAGGGCTATATGGAGCTAAAAGACATAACTGGATAATTTGCAGGGCTCAGTGAAAATGAAGATGAGGGACTTAAAAAATGATTAGGAATTTCATGACACCAACAGTAAAACATTTAACCAAGTGCAGGGCCCTTCTAATCATGTGGACTTGTGCAACTACACAGGTTGCACACTCATAAAACTGCCCTAGTTGTAGACAAACTGTGAGGAAAATTGTCAAGTTGGCAAAACTTTTCCTTTGCTACATTAAGCTTCTGCCTCCTTCGAGTTTCTAGTTCCCGTCTTGCCCAGTACTCCTTCTGTGGTTTTCTTCAGGAGCCTGAACTCGGCCAACAATGCCCTCACTGAGCTTTTCCCTTTCCTATCTCCATTGTCAAAGTTCCCTGTCTTTTCCTTCTCTCAACATTTATCGATCACATATTATATAATTGATCTTTATAAATACAGGTGATTGAGAGATTAAAATGATACAAACTCTGCATTAAAGGGGAAGGCAAGCTAATGGTAGGGAAAAACAGTAAATATAATTTGCTATCTAGTGGCATAGTGCTATTGTAAGACCACTGAAAAGAAGTCAACACAAGAAAAAAAGAAAGGAAGGAAGAAAGGAAGGAAGGAAAGGAGGAAGGAAAGGAGGAAGAAAAGAAGGAAGGAAGGAAGAAAGGGGGAGGGAGGGAGGAAGAAAGTTTCTATCTAGAGTAGTTGAACAAAGAGACATATGTACCAGTCTGGAAATCAGAATTATCCACATCAAGAGGAATATTCTAGTCAAAAAAGACATAATCTTCTTAGCATTCCCATTGTTGACAGCATTACAAATCTTTGATGAATTTATTTGAAATAATACTATGATTTTTCAAAGGGTTTGGAAAGAGAGAGGATAATTGTCAGAAACCCACAGGGAACTTTTTAGCTCTTTCAAATTATTCATGCTCCACCCCACCACCATCGTTCATCAGCCCTCATTGTTGTGGCTGATCCCTCAGGACAAAGTCAAGATTCACTACCACAGTGAGCCATGTTGCTGACAGGAAACAAATGGCAATTTCCTTTGGGTGGGTGGTCACAAAAAGTTGAGAATTAACAAAAATGTACATTTCCTATGGAATTCACAGTGTGAGTTTTTTGTAACTGACTCATGAAAATATACTTTATAAAGTATTCCATTCCTGATGACGGGACTTTCAACAACTGTCCTGGATTAAAAGAACTGTTCTAATAGCTCGAGGCCCTTTGATGTCCCTCAGGAACCACATATGGTGTTACATATCCTAAAATAATCCGGGAGTAGCACATGTTCTATATACTTCTCACATAGAGAGAACACAAATAAATTAGAATTTATATATATTCAGTTCTATTTTGAAAGAAGTTGGAGCGCAAATATGTGGTATACTAGGGGAGCACCAGTAGTGCAATAATTTTATAGATACTTTTGAAGAGTTCTAAAACTCCAGGTGATATATTTTAAAATGGAGCAAAATTAAGATACTGAATTCTCTCATGAATAATGTTTTCGTTCACAGAAAGTCAATGCAAAAATAATAAACTGATTTCTGAGGGTGGCTAGATAGGCAAATATAAAGGCAGAATGTCAGAAACATTGATTAATAAGGGGATGGAACCTTAGAAATTAGGCCCCAATGGCCTACAAACTTCCCTATCAAAGTTGGTCCCCAAATCTGGATCCTTCACTGTGGCTAATCAGAGGAGTGATTAGGACTCATGTGTCTGCATCATAATAGGGAATAAAAGAAAGTTACATTGCTTCAAGACTGTGCAATATCCTGAACATCTAGATAAGGATTCCAATCTTTAAATCGGAAACTCAGGGAGATATAAAGAGATGATTGTCATCCAGGGAATATTCTAAAATTCATTGGAGTTTATTTCTGAGCAAACATTCCTTTACAGAAGGTCCAACACTGTTTATAACACAGACACCAACACACTGTATATTGGTCTTGTGTATGTTACTGGGTTTCTGGATTTTGACGCGCAATATCTAGAACATGCTTTCTAGAGCTTCAGGTAGCCTACATGGGAAGAGTCAAGGAACTATTGGAGGAAACTGACTTTCCAGGAATATTGTGTGATTTGCCTAAAAATATACAAACAACAAGAAGAAACACACTCATCCCTCAACAACACTAGAACTTCCTTCTTTTTCTTACGTTGCATCAAGAAAAAAGATCATATAAATAAGAAAATGGAACTCTCATGATGTATTGACGTTTTTATGGAATTAGAAGTCAGATTTTGACCCCAAAGAGGAAGATCTCTTCCCAGTGATTAACATAATACCCAGAAATCTCTGGCTTCCTGGAATTTTCAATAAAAATTCCAAATCTCTTGGCAATAGCTTTCAAGCACCACCATTTCTGCCATAAGAGAAGAATGATCGTTCAGTGGTGTTAAGCAAGCTCTCACTTTGGTTGTTTGAGAGTCCAATTAGGGGAGGCTGAATTGCTGTTGATCCACAGGTGTGGTTGACATGAAAAGCGTGTCTGGAGTGGAAATCATACAGGCCTGCTTGATGCAGTAAACTAGGTGATTACCTTGTTGGGGAAAATTTTTATCATAGTACAAAGACCTCCTTTGGAATGTGAAAAATTCAGGTTGGAAAGTATTTATAATTTAGAGTTTAACATCTCAATCCCCCAAATTTATGCTCTTTGGGTAAATAAATGTGATCAAACACTACATACACCTTTCTTGAAGAACAGAGTTTCACTTAGGGAATCTGAAGTGGGGAGATACTGAAGGAAACTAACACTGAGAATTTATAAACAGCCTATAGAAATGGGAATAAGGCGTCCGAGCCTACCTAAATAAAGTCTTTGGGGAATCTCTGGGGAATAAAGAGAAAATGAGCAAAGGATTCTAAGAGAGAAAAAGCCAGATGTTCTTTCTCATTTGAAGAGAACAGCTACCTCAAGCCAGATCAACTTCAATCTGGTTGGAAAGAAGTTTGATGTGAAACAGGAAATATCTGTTGTCCTGTGCTATGCAGACAAGGAAACTACATAATAAACTATTAATTATCTTGCATTCTGTTGTCACTTTCCAGATAGATACAGTGACAATAACCTAATCCATAAAATTACAATAACGAATCATAGAGACAATGGTCACTGCTTTGGATTCAAACAGACCTGGATTTGACTCAAGCTGCATGATCTTGATGATATTACTTAAATTCTTTGGGTTTTAGTTTCCTCAAGTTTTTGTTTTTGTTTTGTTTTGTTTTTTAACCAGGAATAATATTTCCTGTCTTCATAGAGTTGTGAGGATAAAATGAGTTATTATAGATAAAGGATTATGTATATTAACCTCAAAGTGCTGTCACATTTTTGAGAATTCAAAACATATTATTCAGGCAACGGCCCGGTGGTGCAGCAGTTAAGGGTGCACATTCCACTTTGGCTGCCCGGAGTTTGCTGGTTCGGATCCCGAGTGCAGACATGGCACCACTTGGCAAGCCATGCTGCAGTAGGCATCCCACGTATAAAGTAGAGGAGGATGGGCGCGGATGTTAGCTCAGGGCCAGTCTTCCTCAGCAAAAAGAGGAGGATTGGCAGCAGTTAGCTCAGGGCGAATCTTCCTAAACAACAACAACAAAAACTATTATTCAGTGGTAATACTAGAATGGACAGAATACACAAACTGAGGCGCAGAGAAGTGATGATTTGCGAGGTCAATGATTGGCGGAAGAACTGAGTTTCAAATTAATCTCCCATCTCCCTCTCCAGGGCTTTTTCTACTATATCACATCCCAAGAAAAAGCTCATCTCTGAGCCTTGATGATTTCATGTTCCAGTATGATCAGGACCTATCTGGCCTCTTCAACCATGAACTTCCTTTATAGTCTAATAAAAAAAACAATGACACAAATAAATAGAGGCAAGAAGTAGCAGCAAGTAAGGATTTCACCAGGGAAAAATATCAAGGCCAGTTAGCTAATACTGCTCTCAATTTGCCAGTTAGCTTTCTAAGTTCTCCAAGTGACATACCACATTTGACACACCATCTTCATCACCACTTGCTGCATTTGAGGTTGTACTATTACTTTCGGTTTTACTCAGATTGCAGGGAAAAATAGAAAAATAAAAAAACAGTGAGTTCTTTGGAGTAACGCAGATGCAGAATTCAGAAACAACACAGATGTCTTATTTAAGCATCTTACATACTCAAGCATTTATTCTCTTAACAAGTGGCTAAGCAAACTAGAAAAGATGTGAAAGGGTTTAAAATCGGAATCCCCGCTTGGTCAATCTCTCTGTCTTAACTGCCTCCAGATGTCCTCTGATGATTTTTAGAGTGGTGCAGGTTGCCAAGCACCTGGGTGGCTGGATGGGATGTGAATCAGGGAAGGTGCAGCAGGCTGAGATTTTATGCTACCTACAGACCTGCGTGTTAATGATATTACCTTAGCTAAATGTAACAGGCAGAACAATGAGCTCCCAAGGATGCCTATACCCTAATCCATGGTACCTATGAATATGTTACCTTATAAGGCAAAGGGATTTTGCAGATGCATTCAAAGCATTGATCGTTGAGATAGGGAGATAAGCCTGGATTTTCCGGGTGGGTCCAATCTAATTCTATCAGTCATTAATAGCAGGGAGCTTTTTTCTGGCTGGAAGTAGAGGAGGGAGGAGGCACAAAGGAAGGTCAAAGGGATTTGAAGCACAAAAAGTATTTGTGTCATTGTTGCCTTTGAAAATGGAGGGAGGGATCCACTAGCCAAGGAATGCAGACATCCTCCAGAAGCTGAGAAAGACCTGGGGCCAATAGGCAGAAAGGAAATGAAGACCTCAGTCCTAAGATCATATAGAACTGAGTTCTGCCAACAACCTGTGTGAACATGGAAGCAAGATTTTCTCCAGAACCTTCAGAAAGGAATGCAGGCTAACACCTTGATTTCTAAGCAGAGGAATCAGCTCAACCCACTGGGCTTCTCAGCTACAGAACAGTGAGATACAAATTGGTCTCATCTTAAGTTGCTAGATTTGTCCTAATTTGGTATAGCAGCGTGCAATATAGTTTTCTAAAAGGCTGTCTTGACCCGGTTTTGAGGCACTGACTAGAGGGGGTCAGTTCTCCTTCTTAAGCAGCTAAATCCACATCCCCGATCACCTCATTTGTCAGGCTCTCATGCCCCAGGGCCACTGAACACTCACCCTAAGACTTCCAGGGTCAGGTACCAGACAAGCAGGGCAGCCCCTGGTTCCAGAGCCTGCTGAAATTGTTCAAATTAGCCAATCCTGCTTGTCTCACCCATTCCTTCCCAGGGAAACCACAACAAAAGTCTTGCCAACAGTTCCCCTCTCTCCTTTTGCCCCCTGAGAGGCCCCAGTGCTTCCCCTGGGAGGCCAGGTGTCGTGTCATGTTCTCCCCTGGGAACTGTGAGTATAATAAAACTGTAAAACTCTTTCCAGTTTCTCTCTCTTGATGTGTGTCTGGTCTCACCAGACCTCGCCTGAGCTAATATGGTTACAAACCAGAATGGAAAACTGACACACTAGATTACACCATTCAAAGTTACACTGTAACTCTCAGATGTCCTAGCCGTGATCATTTGCTGAACTGTCCTGGCCAGGGGGCCATCGCTTTATTGGGGTTCTTTATGGCACTTTCTCACTCTCACTGTCCTTAGCAACTCTGCAACTCCATCCTATGTAACATGCTTCCTTATTGGTCAGATATAAATTAAGAATAGAGGCTTCAGAATGAAAGTTTCAACCAATTTCTGTGGGACTTTAACATCTCTAAGCATGTATTCCCTCATCTATGAAATTGATATAATAAAATCGCCTTATCAGGTTTCTGTGAACATTATGCAAATAAAAAGTCATAACATATACCAAATGCTTAGTGGAGTGCCTGATATGTAGTGACAGATATTATACAATAGCTACCTGTAGTACTGCTACTATTGTTGCCATTAACTTTGGGATTGTTCTTCTTCCCATTGAGTCACTCCTCCCTTCTTTTAACTGCTTCCATGTTCTTGTCTTTGGCTTAAAAGATGGATTCGACCAAAGTGTATATATCAGCATTCTCACTGTTGTTGTCCTTGTCTTCTGCTTCTCTTTTTCTTCCCCTCCCCCCACCACATTCAGGGGTAAAGGAAAAAGACAAAAATGCTTCAATAAATTTGATAAACATGCCCAAAGTACCAAAGCCATTTAAAAAACCATAAAAATATTATTCTAAGTGAAAGAAGCCAAGGTAAAGGACCACATGTGTTTTCCAGAATTTCCTTTTCAATTCCCAGACAGGCTCTTCTTTTCCCCAGCTGAAATCACAATCTTAGGCAACTGAGATGTTTGTTGCCAGCAGTTTGCTATTGTTTTGGAAATGCCCTGGGTGTAGGCTGCAACTCCTCTGTGAATCCAGCTCTGAATCAAATCAAACAGCTGCCATATATTTGAGAATAGAAATTTACCAGGGAACTACAAGTTCAAATAAATATTGACTGTGCCCCGGAGATGGGGCTTTTAACAGATCTCCAAAAGTGGTCAGATACCTCTGTTGTCCACAGTGTGGTCAGCTTTTGGTCATAGCAGCACTGGAATGGGAGGAGACATGGGAATAGCCCTAAGTTAAAATGCCCTAGACCCTGATGTGTTACGCAGGTTCAGCGATTAACTAAGGATGGATAATTCTTAGTTTATTCTATGACTTTGTTTAATTTCCAGATGCCTGAAATGGTTGATGTTGGCTGTTTTGCATTCGTTTTCATTGTTTTATAAGGAGAGCAAATTCACTTACTCCTCACTCCACCATTCCAGACCTGATCAAACATTAGTTTTAAGTGTATCATTAACCTCTTCTATATGTTTGCTGATTTTTCATGTATTTTATCTGGTGATTAATGACAGAAGTGTGTTCAATCTCTCACTATCATGATAGATTGGTCTCTTTTTTCTAGTTATGTCTACTTTTGCTTTATATGTTTTGAGGCTAATTTGCTCATACAGGTTTACAATTGTTGATCTTCCTGGTGAATTGAAATCATCAGGAAATAGAGATTTTCTTTTTCTCTAGTAAGGCTTTTAGCCTTAAAATCTTCATCATCTATTTTTAATATAGCTATGCCAGCTTTAATTTGATTATAACTTCCATGGCATATATTTTTTCATTCTTTCAGCTTGATTCATAACAAGTATCTGGATTTTTTTTGATAAACTTTTTATCTATTCTGACAATCTTTCTCTTTTAGTGTAACATTTGGTTCTTTTACATTTATTGTACTTTTACTATCGTATTTAGATTTACCTCTATCACCTTATTTTACACTATTTGAAGCTCTTTTTAAAATTTCTCTCCTTCTCACCTTAATTTGATTAATCTTTCTTATTTTTCTCTCCTTTAATTTGGAGATTATAGACTTTATTTCCACTAGTTTATTATTTTAGATATTTTGATTTGCACGTTTGACTTATTGTCACTACAAGTTAATCTTCGTAGTTTTCTTGCTCTCGAATATTATAACGATTATAGAACGCTTCACTGTAATTACTAAAAGTAATTGTTTTTGTTGTTTTAGTTCTGCTTTGATATTTCTAACTGAACATTATTCCTTTGATCTTATATAGTCAAAATTTGTTTAGGTTTACCCATATATTTACCATTTTCTTTGTTCATCATTAGTTTATGCTTCTCACATCTTCCACCTGGGAATATTTTCTTCTATCTGAACTATATCCTTACCTTTTCTACTACTACATGTTGGTTGGTAGAAAATGTGTTTTCGTTTGTCTGAACAAATCTTTATTTTGCCTTTGTCGTCAGAAGACTGTTCTGTCAGGTATGGAATTCTAGATGGACAAGAATATTAATATACTGACAGTATCATTCTTGGTATCTGATTTCTATTATTTTTGTTGGGAAGACAGCTCTCAGAGGAATTTTCACACCTTTTTACGTAAACTATCTTTTCTCTCTGGCTGCTTTAAAGATCTTTTCCTTTTTGGTATTGGGCTGATTAACTGATGTGTCTTGATGGGGATTTATTTTTGTTTGTCTTGATTGGGATGTTTGGCTTCCCGAATCCATCAGGTTGATGTCTTTGATAGATTCTTAAGAATTTTTTTACGGACTGAATTGTGGCTCCCAAATTCCTATGTTGAAGCCATAACCTATAATATGATGGCATTTGGAGATGAGGCCTTTGGGAGGTATTTACATTTAAAGTCATGAGAGTGGGGCCCTTCTTATGGAATTAGTGCCCTTATAAGAAAAGACACCAAAGAGATTGTTCCCTTTCTCTCTCTCTCACGTGAGGACTCACCAAGAAGGCAGCTCTTTGCAAGCCAGAAAGAGAGCTCTCCCTAGAAATCAAATTTGCTGGCACCTTGGCTGTAGACTTCCTAGGTTCAAAACTGAGAGAAAAAAATTTCTGTTGTGTAAGCTATCCAGTCTATGATATTTTGTTATGGCAGCCCAAGCTGACCAAGACAATTCTAAATCATTATTTCTTCAAATATTTCTTTGCCCAGTTTTCTCTCTACTCTTTTCTTTTGTAATTTTCATCTCTGTTTCCCTCTGCTACTTTCTAGATATTTTTTCCAAAATCTTTCCTACAAGTCAATAATTCTTTAGTCACTAATCCTGTCCAATGTGTGTATTTTTTGGTTTTTGGTGGGGGCGGGGGCGGGGTGGTTTGTGAGGAAAATTGGCCCTGAGCTAACATCTGTGCCAATCTTCCTCTATTTTGTATGTGGGATGCTGCCACAGTGTGGTTTGACACGCAGTGTTAGGTCCATGCCTGGGAGGATCCAAACCTGTAAACCCCGGGCCACCAAAGTGGAGCACATGAACTTAATCACTACACCACTGGGCCAGCCCATGCAATGTGTTTTTTAAACTTTAATTTCTGTTATTTTAGTTTTCAGTTCTAGGAGTTATATTTGATTATTTGGGGGATATAATTTACCTTTATTTTTTAGTTTCTGATCTTTTCCTATGTTTGCAGTTCCTTCTTTTTTATTAAAGTGTATTCAACAATCATTTTGTTTTACCCATTTGATAATCACAGTATCTGAAGATTTGTGGATTTGATTTTGCTATCTGTATTTTCTGGTAGTTGTTAGTGGTTCTTTCTTTTTTATTTGTGTGATCTTTGACTGGAAAAGTCATGGCTCTTAGAAGTAGTCTGTGAGAAAGCTTTACTGCCTGGGTGAAGATGAGTTTCTCCAGAAAAGATTTGTTTGCTTCTCCCAGGAACATAAGAACACGAACAAGCTACTTTCCCTCACACCCCCAAAAGGCCCCTAAGAACAGTAGGGATGTGCAAAGTGGGGCTTCATCTGCAGGTGAACTTGAGTTGTAATCATGAATTGTTTCTAAGAAAGGTTTTCCACCTTCACTTAGGGCCCTGTTTTCATTTGAATTATCCTCTGACAGTAACCAGACGTGCCAGGTTTATTTCTCATTTGTCTTTACATGGAAGGTACCGTATTTCAGGGTCAATTTTGTGCCAAGGGCAGCCTTGCTTCTGTTGGACTCTCCACTTGGCTTAGGCCTAGGCTTGCCTCCTCTCCTCTGCACTCTCTGAGGCTACTCGAATCAGAGCTCTGTGGTCTTCGGTTTCAGAAAATACTCTCAAGGGGAAAATTGTTTCGGTGTCCTGCTTACCTGTCTGAGTTCCCTCTTCCTTTAGCCATCTTTGACGGTGAAAATTTCACTGCTAATTCATCAGGTCAAAGATACATTTTAATAAACTCTTTTTATCCAGATTTAAAAAAGTGTTTTTATAAGATGAATTTCAGACAGTTTCCTATTATTTCATCCTGCCTGAAAGAGAAGTAAAAACAATTGAGATGATTCTGTTACTTGATTATATAATTATCTATATTTTGTATATATCTTTTGTATATACTTAACATATAATGTATATATTACATATTGTATATATTTATACTGAACCAGTACCTTCCCCTCCTGTTACCACTCCTCACCATCTCTATCCTTTGTTCTCACTGTTCCCAGCTTAAGTACCTCTGTAATCATAGTTCAAGGAGATTTCACTCTACCACAAAACCTAACACTACACATAGCTGAGATCAGAATTAGGATCAAATAAAAATTATTGTTTGTTAACTGACTCCAGTGCAAGTGATTTCCTCAAATCTAAAATCTTGGGCTTTAAATAAAAGTGAAATCAAACAGAAACGGTATATGTGCATGAGGCATTTGCAAACGAGGTATTCTGACTTTGTATTTAGCCCTCTGCAGAGGTCAACAGTCGAAAGTTGCCAAGTCTTGTTCCTCAGTCGGAGATCTGCTTATTTTTGTCTTGGATAATTTAAAGTTTTCTATAGTTTGTATGTATGGCATCTCACAATACATAACATTTATCCTGTTTGACATTGAATAAACTCTTGCAAATTAGAGTATTAATCATTTTTCTTGAATCTCAGGAATTCCTGAAGTACTATTTATTCAGATATTTCCTCCCCACTGTTTAATTATTGGTGACCCTGGCACTCCTATTATACTGATGTTGACACTTCACCTCCTATCCCCTTCATTTCATCTCTTTACCCCTTCCTGCTAACTGCTGGATAAGTTCTTTACATTGATCTCCCAGCTTACTCATTTATTTTCTGAATGTGTTCCTTTTGGTGGCCAACCTATCCACTGAATGCTTTATTTTAACCTCCTGCCTCCATCGCTTAGGAGTAGCTTTTCTTTCCTACTCTCCTGCTGCGTGACTAGAGTTCATAACAGTTTAAGTGCTGTGGTTGCTCAGATGGCATACTACCAACCCTAAATTGCACAACTCTTTTCTAACAGCGTCTTTCAATGCACTTACCTTAAGATCGTTACTGTTGAAATGTCTTCCATATAAATGGAGAGATTATAGTATGAAGTGGTTGCTGTTGCTTATTTGTTTTACTTTTGGTTTTGTTTAGCTTAGAATGGGACTTTTCAAGAATAGTACTATTATAACAATCCCAAACTCAGCTCTGTGATATTTTAATGTCTGTCTCTAGAATGAGCTTTACAGTAGTCCCCCTCATCCACAGTTTCACTCCATTGTTTCAGTTACCCATAGTCAACCATGGTCTGAAAATATTAAATGGAGAATTACAGAAATAAACAGTTCATAAGTTTTAAATTGTGCACCACTCTGAGAAGTGTGATGAACTCTTGTGACATCCTGCTCCATCCCGCTCAGGACATGAATCATCCATTTGTCCAGTGTATCCACACTGTATATGCTATCTGCCCTTAGTCACTTAGTAGCCATCTTGGTTATCAGATCAACTGTCCTGGTACAGTGCTTGTGTTCAAGTAACCCTTATTTTGCTTAATAATGGCTCCAAATACAAGAGTAGTGATGCTGGCAATCAAATATGCCAAAGAGAAGTAATTGTTGTTAATCTCTTACTGTGCCTAATTTGTAAATTAAACTTTATCATATGTATGTATGTATAGGAAAAAACATAGTATATATAGGGTTTGGTACTACCCATGGTTTCAGAATACCACTGGGAGTCTTGGAACATATCCTCTGCAGATAAGGGGAGACTAATGTGTTTTATAAAATTTAAGATTTTGTCTTCTACTACTTAAAAAATGTGGCTTATTCTTTTCATAAAAATATTTTAAATACAGGCATACCTAGGAGATATTGCAGGTTCAGTTCCAGACTATTGCCATAAAGCAAGTATTGTGATAAAGTGTCACACAAATTTTTTGGTTTCCCAGTGCATATAAAAGTTATATTTACTCTATACTGTAGTTTATTAAGTGTGCAATAGGATTGTCTAAAAACACAATGTACATACTTTAATTAAAAAATACTTTATTGTTGAAAAATGCTATCATCTGAGCCTTAAGTGAGTTGTAATTTTTTCGCTGATGGAGAGTATTGTAAAAAACACATCTGTGAAGCACAGTGAAACAAAGTGTGCCTAGCCTGTATCTTAAGATCCATTAGTCAAACCAAACACACAGCTTGCAATAGAAAAAACATATTGAATCTCTGAAAATTTTTCACTGTGTTAATTTTCTTGGTATTTTTAACCATGTTTGGTCATGTTAACACAACTCCACCATTTGTTATTTGTGACACATCAACATGGTTTCACTTTTAAAATAATATTTTTTTCAGTTGTTTGCCCTGAATATGGTCTCTTTTGATGAATGTCTCATGTGCGCCTGAAAAGAAATATGTATTTTGCTGTCATTAGGTAGAATTATCTATAAAATGTCAGTTAGATGAAGTCACTTGAAAGTGTGCTTCAGGTCTTCTATATCCTTACTTATTTTCTGTCTTTAATAGTTATAGAGCTATTTAAATTATCTATATCATATTGGTTGAGTTGTGCTAGTCTGCACATTTAAAGGAAATGCTCTGGTTCATCTATGCTGATAAATTTATGTTTGTAGAATATTTCATAGAATTTCTTTATTATCATTTTAATGTCGCAGAGTGTATAGTAATATCTTGGATATTTTTATATGATTGTTTGTGGCTTCTTTTTTTCTTTGTCAGTCATGCTAAAAGTTATCCATTTTATTGATATTTTCAGAGAACCAGCTCTTTGTTTCATTCACTTTCTCTATTTCGTCTGTTCCCATTTATTTCTCCTTTGATTTTTATTTTTTCCTTTCTTCTGTTTGCTTTTTCCCCCTTCTTTTTCTAAATTGTTGAGATGGGAGCTTAGATCAATTTAAACTTTTCCTCTTTCCTAAGATATGCATTTAGCGCTATGAATTTTCTCTTCAGCACTGTGTTACCTGTGTGCCACAGGTTGTGATATCTTGTATTTTCCTTTTCATTCAGTTCCATATAATTTAGAATGTCCATTTAGACTTCCTCTTGGAATCATGATTATTTAGAAGCGTGGTTCTTGTTTTGTTTGTTTTTTGTGTTTTTGGTTTAGTTTCCAAGCAGTTGAACATTTTCCTGTTATCGTTATTGGTTTCTAGTTTGACTCCTTTGTTGCTGGGAACGTACTTTATATGACCTTTTTAAAAGTTATTCAGATTTGTTTTACGGCCCAAAATATTATCAATCTTGGTATATGTTCTATCATCACTTGAAAAGAATGTGTTGTTCAGTAGTGATTATATGAAATGTAATTATTGGTATATTAGGATGTAAGTCTGACTTTATTTTCTATTTGTTTTCTCTCTTTTTTGTTTCGATGTTTATTTTTTATGCCTTCCTCTCAATTTCTTAACCATTTTCTTGAATTCCATTTAGATTTTCATATAATATTCTTGTATCTGTTTTATAGCTTTTATAGTGGTTGATATGAGTATTATATTATATATACAGTATAGATAACAGTTTACTAGTGTCATAATCTTACCAGTCTGAGTGAAGTATGGAAACTCTTCCTCCTTCATGTCCCTTTACTATCTTCCATTTGTAATATAATTTCTTAAATATTTTCTCTACATTTATTTAGAGCAGCATCAGATAGTGTTGTAATTTTGGCTTCAAACATCAAATACAATTTAGAAAACTCAAGGGAAGATAAGTCTACTGTGTTTTCCTTTATAGGCAAAGTGTCATTTCTCTCTTATTCCTTTGAAGAATTTTGTCTTTAGCTTTCAAACGTAAATCTATAATGTGTCTTGGTATGGATTTCTTTGCAGATATCCTATTCGGGGCTTACTCAGTTTCTTAAGTCTGTAGATTTATATCTCTTGCCAAATTTGAAGAGTTTCAGTCATTATTTCTTTGAGTATCTTTTCAGCCTCAACCTCTTTCTCCTCCTCTTCTTCCATTTCAATGATACATCCATGTTAAAGTTTTTTTACAGTCCCACAGGTCCCTGAGGCTCTATCAGATTTTTTTCTGGCTATTTTCTCTTTCAATTTTTTAATTTCTTTTATTCTATTCTCCACTTCACTGGTTTTTCTACCTCTTTCCTTCCATTCTGCTGTTGTGTTTATCTGTTGAGCTTTTTATTTAAATTATTATATTCTTCAGTTTTATGATTTCCATTTGGTTCTTCTTTTTGTCTTATATTTCTTTGGGATACTTTTTGTTTCTTGAATCTTAGTCATTTTTGCATTATGTCATGAAATTTTGGATCTTATTTACACCTTCTGTTTTAGTTATCTTTTTCTGACACCACTCTGGCACTGGAAGGAGGGTCCCACCTCATTGCTGACAGGAGGAGGTAGAAGCCCAGGTTCTCCACTTGGATACTGGACCCCTAAGGGAAGGGGAGTCTTCATTACCAGTGAGTACGGCTGGAAGTTTCAGCTCCCTGTATTGTCTCCACTGACACTGTGTTTGGGTTTATCTCATAACTGCTGGGTAATGATGAAAGTCCTGACTCTCCCCCAGGCATCCTCTGACACCACTCCATTGGGGAGGAGTGTGGTCCTTGTTACTGCTGTAGGTGGAATTCTAGGCATCCCACATCATTTCTGCTGACACTTGAATGTGTTTAAGCTTGTTAGTCCCCAGTAGAAATAAGACTTCTGGCTTCCTACTCACCCCCTCTGATACCACCCCAGAGCAGTCTGGGCACACTTTATTACAGTTTCCCAAGGGCAGAAGCCTAGGCGTCCCGCTTCACCTTTGTTGTAACGGGTGCAGGTGGGACCACAGCTTTTTTTGTAGTGCTTGGCTGAAGTAGAGAAGTTACTGTCTAAGAAATTTTGTCTTGCCAGGCTACTGCTTTCCTGGTCCTTACTAGAAAGTTCAGGCTTTTGTTGTTCTTTTTTTTGTTGGTCTGTGTCCATTAGTGTTTCTAGGTTGTTAACATCTTCAGCTATGAGTCTGGGATATGTGAGGCAAAAAGAAATTTCAGGGAAATCACCACCATGTCACTCCTTGGGTTCCAAGGTCCCTAGGAAGTCTACCTTCATCTCTTCACTTTTCGGAGCCTTCTTATATTTTATATATAATGTCCGTAGTTTCTAGTTTTACTTAGGAAAATTAGTTAAACATATACTCACTCAATTTTCTTAAAAGCAGACATTCCAGAAAGAGTGTTTAATTTAGTTCTATTTTATTTTCAGTATTATTATATTATTTTTAGCTCTTTTCAAAATGCTTTTGTAGGTTACCCTAGAATTTACCATACATACCTTTAAATAATCACAGTCCACCTTCAAATAGTATTATTCCACTTCATGTATAAAATAAGGACCTTATTAACAATTGACTCCAATGTCCTCTATCCCTTTTTTGGCATGGTCATTTTAATATATTTTACCTTTTATGTGTGCTATAAATATACTATCCATTGATAATCTTTTTACATTGGACAATCAGTTTTTAGAACAGTTAAAATACAAAAAATAATATTGTGTTCGTCTTTAATTATGTCACTTAGGGCATTCTTCCATTTCTTCGTGTAGGTGAAAATTTCCCTTTAGTGTTATGGTCTCTCTGTCTGGAGATCTTCCTTTTCACATTTCTCAGGGGGCAGGGATGCCAGCAATGAATTTTCCTTTTTTTTTTGAGGGAGATTAGTCTAACATATGTGAAATTGAAATTCCAGAGGGAAAGCAAGACAGAGAAAAGAAGAAAGATGTTTGAACACATAAGAGCAGATAATTTTCTAAAATTAATGAAAGATACAAAACATAAATCCAAAAATCTTATACACTCATGCATCACATGACACCATATTTCAGTCAATGACAGACTGCATATATGATGGTAGTCCCATAAGATTAGTGTGCAGTAGGCTATACCATCTAGGTTTGTACAAGTACACTGTATGATGTTCACACAACAATGAAATCACCTTATGATGCATTTCTCAGAACTTATCCCCATTGTTCAACAATGGATTACTGTATAAGACTACACACACACCTACCCCTAGATATACTCTAATAAAACTCTTGAAAACTAAAGATAAAGAAAAACGTCTGTAAGGAAATCAGAAGTAAAAGACATTACATATAGAGGAGCAAAGATAAGAATTACAACAGGCTTCTTGTTAGAAATTATTATGCAAATCAAAAGACAATGGAGTAATATTTTTTAAGTTCAAAAAAGGAAAGAGAAAACGAAGTATCTCCACTAGCAAAAATATCTTCAAAATTAAAGGAGAAATAATTTTTTCAGACAAAAATAGGGAAAATCCAGGGGCCATCCTGGTGGCACAGTGATTAAGTTTGCATATTCTGCTTTGGTGGCCCAGGGTTCACCGGTTTGGATTCTGGGTACAGACCTATGCACTGCTTGTCAAGCCATGCTGTGGCAGATATGCCACATATAAAGTAGAGGAGGAAGGGCATGGATGTTAGCTCAGGGCCAGTCTTCCTCAGCAAAAAAGAGGAGGATTGGCAACAGATGTTGGCTCAGAGCTAATCGTCCTCAAAAAAAAAAAAATAAAAAATGTTTCTTAATAGCTTGTATGATGACTTGTGTCTTCCTTCAATACTCAAGCACTCATATTCACTCTTTCCTTGGAGAAGTGTCTTATATTTTGGGTCAGTTGGTTTCCCTGTGAGTTCAGCTTTCGGATGTGTTCAAAAGGTTGTGATTTTCTAGATTACCCAGGTTTTTGTTGTAGTTGTAAGGATGAGAGTGATGGTCTTTCCAGAATTCTATAACCTAAGACAAAGCTGAAAGTTACAGTGACATTTTAAAGTAAATTATGCAGTGGGAATTATAGCTCTAAGATATAAAGATACACTCTGGCCAAAATTTGGAATAACTAAGTAACTAAATATGAGGATAAAGATAATTCAGCTCTTAGTTTCTGAAATGTTATGTAAAATTTAATGAATATGGAATACTACACTTTAGTTTATTCCAGAGTACCCACATTACTCTCTCTGTATTAAATGAATGCTCCATATGTCAAAGCTCTGAGACAATTTTAGAAAAGGAAACTTACACTATACATGGTGTCTAAAGCTCCTCCATGTCTTTCTGAAGAGTGGGGAAAGAGGGATCAAGAAGGTGTTGGTAGCCATTGGAAGAACAAGATGCCTCTAAGTGCTAGCTTAAATTCCTCAAATTAAAATATGTGTAAGTTATATACATAAGTAAATGATGCAACTTACTTCCCAGAACCTTCTCCTCTTGTGCACTTTCATTTATGACTCTCCCTTATGAAATGCTCCCTGAAACTTCAGGGATTATTTCGTCTGTAAAAACAAGTAGAAAAACAATCTTTGGTTTACTTTCCTGGCCCTGGGTGTTTTAGGACTTCTAACGGAAGCACTGTTTGTCTTCTAGCCGGAGAGATGTAATGCAATTATATCCTCACGTATTTCTATAAACTAGTTGGTTTTTTAAAAGGAGGGTATAATGAGTTAAATTTTTAATGAAACTCTGGCCAATCCCAGATTTTAAATAATAGTCAGCATTATAAATGTTTTCTTTCAAAATAGGCCTGGACTTATCTTTGAAAAAGTCTTGCCTTCAGAGTTATCTACATATTATTACAAGAAAACAGAAAAGGAAAGAGTGGAAGAAGATTGCTAAAACCTTGACTTTCATTTTGCTTTAACTTTGAGAGAAGCAGCTATTTTTATCTTGCTGATTTATTTATGAGACATGAGAAAGAAGCCTGTAGCGGAACATTCCTCTGAACTAGATATGAGCATCACGGAAAACCAAAAGGGACGCTTTGGTTAAAATAAGAACCGACCCTACTAGTACTCTGATTGTGAATCACGGCTTTTGTGACTAATGTTGTTTGAAAGGGTTTCCTTTCTTGATTAGCTTTCATTCTCACCTGTTCTATACTGCCTGGTCCCTGCTGAGCTGACCCTGAGAATAAAGGTGTTTTTGTGAAATTTTCAATTCTGTTCTCTGCCACTTGGAGTTCAAAGTTTGTCTGAACTCCATCAAGCTTTCTTGATTCACATGCAACTTTTGGGCCTTTGAAATTTACCCAGTAAGAAAAGAACAAAGTTTGTGGACAGTATTAGATGAAAATCCTAGGGCAATTGTGAGATCCTGTAAAACCCATTGCATAAAGCATATATCACAAATGTAACAGGAAGGACCCCATCTGACATCTATGACCCATGGCGGTTGCTCTGTCCACAGTGCAGAATGTAATAAAGAAAAATACATCTCCTATGTACATGTCCCTGTGGATTGGCTCTCTTTATGGCTAAGTATTCTGAACTTGAATAGGTTATCTGCCTATTTAGTAAAGCTGTTCAATGAGTTTCAAGATATACAAATAATAGTCTTGTCTAGAGATAGAGAATTGTTCTACTTAATAGATTAACAAGGATATACAGATCTTTAACTAACAGCTGAGGGAAGAGGATAGAGGAAATCTAATAATATGGTGAGCGACTGGGCCTGGGGAGTAAATATAGGTGGATGCCTGAGGTACTTTTATGAAGAGTGAGGTCCAGTATTAAATTTAGTGTTTTTCTCTATCATATACCGTTATGCAATTCCCCTACCCTCTTACCCTTTCAATAATTATCTGCTATATAATATCATGTATTGTAATATTTAACGTTAGAGATGGGTGGATGAAGGAAAGAGAGGCCATATTAATGGAATAATAAAACACACTGATGAGAGACACTAGATACAGGAGCTAAGTAAATAGACAGACATAAGGGGTTCTTCTCTAGCATCTGGTTTTTTTCTTTGACAGACAAAAAAGGAGACATCGAATGAACAGCTGATGCTTATGCTCAGAATCACATAGCACATTGGCTTTCTTACAACTGTTAAGGCCAGTAAGAATGGAAAGAGTCAATAATAGCTGGACACTTACAGTTGTGCAAATTCAAATGACTCCCAAAATGGTTGGTAGCCAAATGAAAAGTGAGAAAAGAGGTAACACATCTAGGAATTAAATCGGCTAAATTAGAAAGTTGCTGGTCAAACAAGGCAGCATGAAGTTTGGACATGCTCAAATTTTTGCTGATTTACAGCTGTGGTAGATATTAGTGCTTCTCACCAATATTTCCAGTTGTCTTCCGTACAGGAATAAAGGGAGATTGCAATGTCCCATCTTCTGGATGTTGATCTTATATAAATGACTTAATTTGGTCAACAAAATTTAAGAAGGGAGATGTGTAATATCCAGATACAAATAGTCTCTTCCCCTGTTTCCATGAGTCAGGAAGCAAATATTTATATGGAAGTGCAATCTTGATTCTTCATATGGAGGACCGGTAACCTAGAAAATTGCCTGGACCCTTATCATACTTTATGTAAGCAAAAAATCAGTCTTTGTTGTTTTAAGCCACTAATATTTTGAGACTGTTGGTTACCACAGAGTAATCCTGACTAACACCATTGCATGCACTTACATTGGAGTTGTTTTTTCAGATGTCTTAAAGTAGTTGTATGATGCACTTAACCTATCTTAGGCTTTAAAGGACTTCTTTCTTGAGCATTTGTAAAACTTGTTTGAAAATTTCATTATTTGCAGAAAGTATCATTTACATGTCCTTAATCGTTCCCCCAAAACATCAAGCCATTAGCATCATGTAAGTCATAGATCAATTCTTAAGTTAATGCTGTCTCAGTGCAAGTGTGCTGCAATTATTTTGAGGTATGTCTCAAGTGATCTATTACTAATTATTATTAAATACGTAAGTTCATGAATGGAATAACATTTTCCAAATTAGAGTGGATTCAAGTTTATGGTATAAAGGAAATTTTACTTCTTACATTCTAACCTTGAGTTGTGGGTGAAATGTATAAAACTAAAGTGAGTTCAAAGGGCAAAGCTGGCTATACCCATTGGACCACATTGCATATATGACTGTTGTCTTGTGTGTGTTATGCTGAAAACAAATGTTAGGTATTCTATCACAGGTTGTAGAATATCAGAGGGGGAAGAGACCTTGCACAATTTAGTTACTAATTTTGTATTGTTTTCTCCACTGTGTTTTTGTAGTTACTTCAAGGCCACAGAATAGGAAGAATTAAATTTCTGTTGGGCAAGTGTCAAGTCTGCCTCTTGCATTTCACACAAAACGTTTTCATTTTTGTCCATATATAGGCCATCTGCATAAAATTTAGTCTGAGCAGATGATTTACAGTTGGGGGAAAATTTTACAAAACAATGAAAACTCCAATGGATCAACACTCTTATTTAACAGATAAGCTCAAAAAGATGAAGAATTTGATTAAACACAAAGGGTAAATTCTATAACTTGGACTTAAACTGAATTTTCCTAAGACATTGTTCAGTATTTTTTTAACCAAATAATATTTAGTTTAATAAGAGACAGCAAGCCCATTTTTTTCTTTTCTCTTTAACTTACCGTGGCTATATCAAAACCAGTCTATTTACAACCATGATTATTAGATAAAACAGCCTTCTTTTTAAATAGGTACTCTACTTTATCCCTGTAGTTTCAGGCAAAGGAAAGCTTAACTATTGTTTTTTTGACTTGTGGCCAAATGAATTTCAGAAGACATTCAGAGGCAATGCAATGGAATAGAAAGAACTGGGGCTTTAGAACGCACACACCTGAGTGAGTATTGACTCCCCAACTTCCCAGCTTGGCCACTGGGGTTGTTAAGTAAGATCTTTCAGAATCATTTTCTTCATCTGAAAAGTGAGGTGAATAATCCCTGTCGCACATACATGGAGTGAAGATAGAATGTTGAGTCACACAGATCATCCAGCAGAGTGCGTTGAACTCATTAGATACCTCACAAATACCAAAATCTCTCCTCTTAAAGTTTGAAGAGATCAACCAAGAAATATATCAGACCACTTATTCAAGGGCAGAGGAGCATAGTGTTCAAGACAAGTGAGTATAGGGTCAGCTGGGTTCAAATACTGCTTAAATATTAGACCTTGTCAAATTACTTAACTTCCCTGTGCCTTAGTTTCTTTACCTGTGAAATAGGGATAATGAAAATATCTACTTCATATAGGTGCTATGATAGTTAAATCAACATTTAGAGACTTTACAAAAGTGCTTGGCACATGAATAGTGAATAAATTATGTGCTATTTTGTTGTTGTTCAACATTCACAAACCTACACTGAGATCTGGGGCAATATGGAAAAGTCAGACTTACTTAACCAATTAGTAATATCAAAATGATCTTAAAGAAAATGTTCAAATTTCTTATGAAGATAGACTGCTTTAAAGCACTTTTGTTACCTTAAGAATACCTTGCTGATAAGTGGACAATTTTTTAATCTATTGATTATAATAAATATATTACCATCCTAATCCTAAATTGTGGCTGATATAAATGCATAAAACAATTTTTCTTTTGAAATATTTTGTTATTCAAGCTTCTAATGAATTCGAAATCTTCATCAGTCCAAATTTAGTTAAATTAGCCTTTCTTGATAATTCTCTATAATTTGATAGGCTCTTCACTGCAGAAATTAAACTCCAATTATTGAAGATCTATTGTGACCAAATACACAAAGACACCCAAGAGATGAAGATTTGCCAACGTGTTACCCGGTCAGGTTAAATGATTTTGGGTTCCAGTCCAGTAAAATTCTGCTTGAATTACAGCTGTGTTGCCAATGTCCTCTCATATGATGAAAAATGGGTATATCAGCCAACTGTGGTCTGAAAACTAAATTAGAAATGAACTTTGAAGAAACAAACCCTGCACTTTCTCTTCTAGAGAAAAATAAGATCTTAAAAATGAATTAAAGCCTAGAAACCAAACATTGATAAGGGCCTCGTATCTATCAAAGCAAGTACTGTTAAAGGTATTCATTCATCTGAGTTTAAAATGTCATGTTAACATTTTCAACCTAAAGCCCAATTTTACCCTTGATTTCTTGAAAATTGTCATTAGAAGCAGTGACAGCATCCAATTATGGGAATGCCTTCCAACTGAGCACTAATAACCCCACATGCATCCTGATTTTGCCAAAGTCATGTAACATTTTTATTAGAAAATTATATCTGTTTGCTTTAGAATTTTTATTAACAAATAATAGAAAGAATAGCCCAGATTTAGAGTTTGATCTGTTTCCAAGTGTTGACTTCTTCTTGGAATCAGTGAAATCAAACAGGAAAGAAGAAGAAAGAAACCTCATTAGAGCAAGAGGTAAACAGAGAAAAGAAAATGGGCCAGTGAATTGTCGAGCAGGAGAAGGACAGGGGCTATTAATTTAACCTGCAGTATCTGGGCACTTCCCTCATAAAAAGTTAGTCAAAAGCAGGAATGGATCCAAATTCTGATTATCGCGGATGCCAAATAAAGATGAGCCCGCTCATATGAAGTATCCCTGTTGTCTTTCAATAGCTTGGCACTCGCCTTTAAATGAGGAGAGGGAATAAACAAAGACAAATAGACTGTTCTTCACAGGATCAGAGAAATGCAATCTGACCGAAAGTTGATATATAAAATGTTTAGTATCATTCAATTGATATCAGGACAGAGAACAAAGAGCATATTGTTCTCCAAGTATCCTAAATATTAAGCAACAGACCTGGACGCTGACCCCAGGGAGAGATCATCATTCTGGGAGAAGTACTCACGGGTAACAAATCTTGAGTATCCACTTTGACCATGTACTGTACTTGGCACTTGATTTGTATTGTAGGGAAAAATATGTACTTTGATGGAAAACTATGCATTGTCTAGAAGATACCTTTTAGAATCTCTTGGTTCTGATTTTATGGGAGCTATTTTACAAATCTTTAAATTATAGATAACTGATAGCAATGAAAAATAGTTTCTTCCTACAGATATGTAAATTTTTGGAGCAGAGGTTCAACTGACTTCTGTAAGGTGGAACTAGCTAATTTGATCTTCATTTGTATATTCATTTCATTATTCTAGATCCATAATTATTTCTCTCTTTGGATTCTCTTATAAATTGGCTGTAACATCTTCCCTCTTCCCTCATTTAAGCAATGAGTTAAGTAACATTTTTAAAATATGATTATTTGTTATCTACATGGGAGTCATTTTTACTTATTTTTTCAAAATTAGCCTGAGATATGAAAGAAGAGTTAGGCATACTGTTTTCCAGCTCCATCTTTCTATAGGTAAGTAAACTGAGACCTACAGAGATGAAATGACTTCTGTGAAGTTACATACCTAGTTATTGGCAGAGCTAAGACCAGAACCAAGTCTTATCCAACCCCATGCTAATTCCCTACCACACTCAAAGCCATAGGAATTAACTTTTTTTTTTCTTTCTTAAGACGTTATTTTGTTTAAAGCAGTTTTAGATTCACAGCAAAATTGTGAGGAAGGTACAGAGATTTCTCATATATCCCCTGCTCCCACATGTGTATAGTCGCCCTCATTATCAACATTCCCTACCAGAGTGGTACATTGGCTGCGATTGAGCTTATATTGAAACATAATCACCCAAAGTGCATAGTTAACATTAGGGTTCACTCATGGTTTTGCATATTCTATGGATTCAGATGAATGTATAATGACATGTAACCATTATTAGGGTATCATACTGAGTATTTTCACTGTCCTAAAAGTCCTCTGTGCTCTGCCTAGTCACCCCCACCACACGCACACATGTACAACCCCTGGCAAACACTGACCTTTTTACTATCTCCATATTTTTACCTTTTCCAGCATGTTACATAGTGGCAATCATACAGTATGTAGCCTTTTCAGATTGACTTCTTGACTTTACTTTTTAATTCTCTTTTCAAAGAGAGGACAGTTTATAGACTAGAGAATGGATGGCTAAAAAAATTTCAGGCAATTGTACACTGCTGTGTTTGGGAGCACAGCATTTTGAGAGAGAAAAGAACCTTCCTAGGCATCTTTTCATGTCCGAAATAAATCTTTCAAGGTGATTTGTTACTTAATTTACTTATATGTAAACTTAGCTCTGTGTGTGGAGTAGAGAAAATGGCAAGACCTGAGAATTAACTGACAGTTCAGGAATCACTGGGAGCTAATAATTATGCTGGCTTCTCCTCCTGATTCCAAAGTGCAAACATGCTTTAAACAGATTGCCAATTCCCCCAGGGAAGAGAGAAGGAAATGGCTGGATTAAAGTCAGAAAGCAGGGAGCCAAGAAAATCTAGTATTCATTACCATCCCCATCAATGAATATTTATCGAGCTCCCACAGAGAACCTAGTATCAAGGCTCAGGAATTCAGAGAAGTAAATACAATTTAGAACAGTAAAAGTTCTCCGGATCCAAGGCTGCCACATGGCAGTGGGGAAGAACCCTGGATGCCAATGGAGGGAGAGGGGAGCCAGGAAAAAGCAGACTGCTTCAACTTTCAGAGAAAAATAGATCCCGTCTTAATGTGGGGTTAATTTCTCATTTTTGTTTAATTAGCTGAAACTAAAGTTGTAGTCCGTTTTTGAACTTCAATATTCATGTTCTCTACAGCTATCTTAGTGTCTTTCAGAAACTTTTAAGTACATTCCAACTCTCAGGTTTGGTGATATTTTGACCTGCAATGTGGAGAGTAACAAAATTGTCGTATTGATAAATATTCCTGATAAAAGACTCCTTTATATAGGGTCTTAACTCTCCAAGAAATGGTGTTTCATAAGACAACTTTCATGCCTAAACAAGATGGTATAACTTTATAAAAAGGTGGGGTTTTGAATGTTATATGCAAATTCTATCTTTAAGTTACAAGTGTGTAGCTTCTAGTACTATAATTTGAAAAGATCATTGGATTACTTTTGTGTGGGCAACCACGCCCATGAAAGCCTACCAATTCTTGATGACAGTGTCCAGTTATTTCATAAAATAGTAGGCTCTGTGGTTCCTCTTCCAGGGGTGCCTAGTATCAGGTAAATTTAGTTCATGCTGATGCTGGAAACTGCTGGCACAACTGGTATCTCCCTTCTGCCCACACAAGGTGGATTTGGTGCTCTCTGGAGCACCCAGGCTTCTTACATGATGCCCCCCTTCTCCATCAGGTCTATCTCCTGTCATCAACCTCAGCTGATTCCTGATGGAGTGGGACAATTGTCATCCTTCATGTCCCCTGGGCTAGCCATTGAACTTAGAAGGAATGGAGGTAACGCTGAAGTTTACTTTGACATTCATTCCTGGCAAGCCTATGTTCTCAGTGGAAGGACACACTTAACTTGAGGAGAAATAACTTGCTTTTGGTTTCATTTTTGAAACTAGGAAACTAGAAATAAAATATTATTCACGAGGTCATTTTCCATGGAAATGCTGCCCCAGGGTAAAATAGGCATACTTGGTGGATCTTGTTCATAGCCTCAGAAATGGGTGAGTAAAGAACATGCTGTCACTATATGGCCCACATCTCCTTTTCATTCTCTCTACTCCTTCTGTTTGCTCCAATTCTGTCTCTACCTCATTTTCTATATTCTTTCTCCATACCAGGGTTTCTCAACCTTGGAACTACTGACAGTTAGAACTAGATAATTTTGCATTGTGGGAAAATATCCCACAAGTTTCATTCTAAGATGTTTAGCAGCCTCCCTGCTTTCTATCTGCTGGAAGCTAGTTGTACCCCTCAAAGCTGTGACAGCCAAACAAAAAAATGCCTCCAGATGTTGCTAAATTTCCCCTGGGGGGAAAATCTCTCCCAGTTGAGAATCACTAATCTAAACCTGGGGACATTTCTTCCAATTCTGCCATAACCAGCCATGGCCATGCCACTTCACCTCTCTGGGCAACAGTCTTAACATTTTTATATTTGTAGTATTTTCTACACGTCATCCGTCTTCATTCTTTAGTCCTTTTCTCTTGCCCAGGCCTTAAGCTTGCATAGGCCCAGTGGAGATTTCCTTCAATGCCTTTACAGTGTCTACTCCCTGTACACTCCACCTACATTTAGCCAAAGTTGAATTTGCTTTTACATTAACATGGTTCTGCCTCTTTCTCGCAAAATTGCATATATATATATATATATATATATATATATATATATATTCCATAGGCACTCACTAAATTTTGGGTGATAAATGAATGATTGAAATTATGAAATGTTGAATAAGTTATTGAATTAATGAAAGAATATATAAATAATTTTAATGGGCTGAGTTACCTCCACTTCATCAAAATATTGCCCACTCTCTAAAACAAATTTTTCCTCAAACTGTTTCTACTACTTACATCCAGAGATTGACTAAATGAAAAGATTTTTAAATTATCCTCTCAGTTTTTTCTATAATGTTTTCTTCAAATATCAAGACACCCTTAGTGCTAACTATAGCAGATGTCATCTTACTTTCAGTCTCAATTATACATATGGCCTATGCTTCCCCAGGCCACTGCAGCCTGAGTATATAATAATGAATTTGGATCAAATAATAATAGAAGCAAGAAAAAAATCCTCTTGTTAAGACCTTACTAGTGAAAACACTGGAAGGATTATTTAAGAAGTGCCACTTCTCTCTGATTCATGAAATTGTTACCCCTGTCTAGCATTATACATCCTGATTCTTCTTCTTCCCTTTGCCCCTGGGGTTAAATCTTTCTCTACAAAATACATTTCTGAAGAGTTTATGGGGAAGCAATTGGTTCCATTGGGGCTTTTTAGCCCTAGAGGCAAGCATCATTCCCAGCTGTCCAAAATTGTCCTGGACAACTCCCTGAGCTTTTATGTAAATGTGCCATCAGCTGATATATCATTTAAGCCTGAAGAGATATCACACATTTTTAGCAAATACATAATTTAATAAATAAAGCTTTCCTTCACAAGCATCAAATACAGGTTTGAATATGGCTTGAAGTCAGCTTTCTACTTTCCACTATGGTTTTATCATTGTAAGCTCTAGTAAGTTTCAAAGTTGAATGACCAGATTCTACTCTGAGGTCTTAGAATTCAGAGACTTGGTTACCCATGAATAAACAACTAGTGCTCCTCAGTTATGTAAAAAGGTACATGTAACAAGATGAATGGACTGTATTCCAGGAGGAAGAAAGATTAGCTCATCCTGACTGAGAATAATGCTAAGAAAAACAAGATCAATGCTAAGATGCATATGAAAACAACATCCATAGACATAGGCTGGACTTGCTCAGCCAGGTCCTTTGCCTCAGTGTTATGGTACAAGGTCATTGGGGGAAGATTGCCTTTGAGAGGAGTGATGAACAACTGCAACTCCACTGTAGAAGAGCTTTCATACAGTGAATATGTCAACTGAGTGTTCCTTCTTAGAGAATATTGTTATCGTCATTATTATTATATTATTAGAGTTATGTTAATAGTCTGAAGCATGAAAATATAGTTTTACTGAAATACAACTTGTGGGTGATCTTTGTATATTGTTGATCTATAATATATGACCTATTATTTTTTAATTTCAAGAAGAATTCAGTGGAGGAAAGTGTCCCATAAACCATCCATCCAGTAATATTCTGTCTTTTTAAAAATTCAATGTAAAGCTCACATCAACTTGCTAAAAAGATTGATGAAGGTTGCAGTGTGGAATTTTGACGTTGTTGGGTCAATGTCTATTAATAATTTGGAATCTTTCATAATTTTCTTTATGAGCCAGAGAACAAGCAAGACACTATTGAAACACAAGCCATTCCTAATATCCTATATCAGTGGACACCATGAATTCAACCAACTGGTCTTCTTGCTGTTCCTTGAATAAGAATTCAGACTTTGTACCTTCTGCTCCCTTTGCTCAGAATTCTCTTACCCTAGAATCTGCATTATTGGCTCCGTTATTTTCTTCAGGTCTCTGTTCAAATTTAATTTTATCCCTGAAGCCTTCTCTATCCACTGTGTATAAAAATAACAATGCCCCCATCCATACTATTTCTGGCAATTCCAATCTCCTTATTCTGTTTTATTTGGCTCTAAGAAAAAATACACTGCATTACTTTTTGCTTGTTTTCTTCTGACTTCCCCTGATAAAATGTAGGCTCCATGAGAACAGGGTCCTTGTTTTGTTCTCTGTTATATCAATGACACCTTGAAGAGTGAGTGGCACATAATATGTACTTATTATATCTTTCTTGAAAAAGTCAACTAGGTCATCAATTATCAAGTCAAATTAGAGTCATCTCTTTCAAGGAACAAACTAGGACTGAGGAAGAAAATTTAATAATTTAGATCTGTTATGTTTTAAGATTCTCCACCAGGTCCCCCAGACTAAATTAAAAGCCAAAATCCTTCAGATATGTTTTGATTGACTTACAGAATATTTTTCTTTAATTTAATCAAACTTAAAGAAAATCAAGAAATTTCACATAAAAATAAGGATTTCTGGATTATTTTGAATATCTGAATCCCACCTTCTCATTCCCATATGGAAGACTTACCTCGAGCCAAGTCATGGCTTGTTCATTTACATGAGGTGTATGCTCTGGAGATTTTCACAACCTGCTAGCTTCCTACTGTTTCTCATATCTGGCCACTTCTAATTATGTTATCTTCCTGGCTGCTAAAAGCATTTAAAGTTGCAATTGTTGCTGTAAGTATTTGAGTGCTATGACTAACCACTTAAGAAAATTAATGACTAATCACAGAAAAGGTGGACCATCACAACTAGAGTTATTAATGGTCATCAACACACCTTTAATACACAACTCTCACAAAACAAATAGCACTAAAGCACAGAATTGGTGGAATGATCTGGGGCAGCTGCTGGATGAGGTTTGTTTGGTAGTGATAATGTAAGTCTAATGGAGTCTGCCAGGCACTATTTAACACGTCTGCAACTCATCTTGCCATCTCCATCTTCCCTTATTTAGCTCCTCTTTAAAGTTCAGACACCCAAACTCCAAACCCTGAATAGAGTTAGCATACCACTTTTGAAATGCTAACCCACAGTCTTTAGCTATGATTATTGCTGTGACTTGTGTAACACAGTAAAAGAGACAAGCCACAGGTTACAATGACAGAGTAAGTAAGGAGTAAGGAAAACTTCAAACTTACCAATTTGGTTAAGTTAAACTATCTGCCTTGGATGCCACATGTGTAAACTAATTACTTTTTGAGAGCTCAATACATACTATTGTAGATACCTTGCAAATATTAACTTATTTTATCTTGGCAATCACCCAGTAAGAGGTTAATTAACTAGGTCAAGACCTACAGCTAGGAAATGAGAACCAGGATTTAAACCTAGATATTCTGGCACTAGAGACTATGTTTTGAACCACCACATCCAGAGCATCTCTTCCATAAAACTCATTAATGTATGTACAATTCTTTTTTTAAAATTAAAAAATAGATATTTTGTCTAAGCTTTACTACCCTGCATTCTCCTACAAATGGACTCTGAGAGCTTGTTTGGAGATTCTAACAGGGGAGCACAGCCCCTCCAGTACCCTTGACAGAAGAACAGTCCTCCTCTGTGGGGAAGGTCATCCCTCCACCACTTGCACAGCTTTGGGAGGGATGCTCATGGAGCAGTGAGGGAGGAAGGGGACAAGCACCTAGCCGGCCAGATCAGCCAAATCAACCCCGACTATCAATGGGGTGACAGATGTCACAGCCAGATGAACCCCACTTCCTGTATGTAAAGTGTTTAGCATAGCTCCTGATATGTAAGTTGTCAATATAGGTAGTTACTAAAACCTAGAAGTGTGAAGTCACAGTGGCTTCCTTCTTCTTTTTTTCTTTCATCTTTTTTTCAGTACAGTCTCCTATGCTCCGTTCACAACGTCTGAAAAAACAGTGCTCCTATTAAAATTCAAGACTCCTTTATTGGCATTTCCTAAACCAATTGTTGAACCTGAATCTTTCTCCATCTGCTTCTAGCTCATATAACTGGGTTTGTATTTCATTTTGCTCTGCTTTCTAAATTCCTCATCCAACAACCTGTCTAATACCCCATCAACACCTGCATCCCTCAATTGATCTTGCCAGGCTTGTCCCAATTTCTGGAATCCTGCCCCTAGTACTTTGTGTTTCACTTGGTAAATGGAATTCTGTAACTGGTCCAAGCTCTGTTCTTTGATTAAATATGCAATCCCAGGATGCTGTTAATGAAGCTAATGCAGAAACCCAGGGGTCCTACCTCCAAGCTGCTGTCTGAGTCAGTGTTTAAAACCACCTACAGTATCAAGTCTAATTTTCCTACCCGCACATTTATATACAACAAACAAGTATAATAGAATTCTATGGACTTTAGACATTCTCCTTGAAAACAATATTGGACAACAGAAGCATACAGATTTACTGTATAGGAGAAGATTCTTTGAGTTATTCTATCATTTCCCAACTATTCCATTGTATTTTTTCTTCTTGATTTTTCTCACACAAAACTAAATCCATAAAACCTGAAAGTTTGTAACTGTTTAAGGAACCTCTAGAAGAAACCAGCATCACACTTTTTCCATTAATCATCTAGCAGTGAAATCAGCAGGTGCTTTCTCAGTTCCGTTGGCTTCACGTCAGCTTGAGGAGTGAGTTGTCACAAAAGGCTCCTCAGCGTGTGCTGTTAAGTCTCAAACCATGAGCAGATCCCAGTTGATGATCTATGCAATTTAGGGGAACTCCGTTAAATAGGAATATAACTTTCACACCGTGGGGTCTAAACTGTTAAACAGTAAAATCCCAGGCAGTTTTCAAGAAGCCACATTTACCCACTAGGAATGAAGCCAGGGAAGGAAAGAATATTTTGGAATTGGACACAAAAAGGAATGAGCAAAGACAGACATAGAGAGTTAGCACAATAGTGGATTGCAGAAGGAGAAAAATCAGTGAAAGCCAATGGCCAAAGCCTTTATTCAAATGTTGTTATGTGTGAACAACTCCAAAATGAGCATTTGGGGCAGTAGGAAGACTACAGATTTTATAGAACTGATTAGTCCATCAACAGGAAGTTCAGTCAAGATTCAGTTTTGTCCCAATAATTGTTCTCTCCGCTAATTCTCAGATACTGTGGACAATATCAGAAAGATATAGAAGCAGCAAGTCTAGGGTTACACTTTGGCAGCATTTGGATAAACAATTGGGATTAAGAAAGAGGGATGGTGAAGAATAGTTGGAGACTATGGTTTTGAAAATTCACAGTGGAGAACTTATACTCCCTCAGGATCAGTCATAATACTTAAGAAGATTTCTCAATTTTTGATAGCTTGAGGATACTTTTTAACCTGGGGACTGGCTTTCATTCAGTTCTCTCCTTGTTTCCAAGAGAGTATGTGGATAGGGAGAGAGTTAAAGTTATATGGATCAGGATTTCCTTGGAATTTTAACCAAGAACCAGAGTTGAAAAAACTATAGGATTTGAACCCGTACACCCATGACTATGGACCACTCAAATCTTTCATCAAGAGAGACTGCTGTGAAGAGAATTGTTACCTGACAGCCTGCAGCCGCCACACTTTCAAAGCATTTTTGATAAAACCATCCTACCCCTGACTGCTGTCTGCCAATGACTGAGCACAGCGGGAAAGCTAGAAATGGGCAATCCCTGCCCACACAGGTCTCCTCTGATGGAAAGTTCTGGGGGCTCCCCCTCAGCCTTGTTTCCTTCTCTTCTTTTCTAGAGGCACACTGCATTGTGATTTACAGGCTCTGCCTGACTGCTCCTGTTCCTTCTCTCCATTTCCCTCAGAAGTGTTCCCCATAATAAATCTTTTGAACTTTTAATTCCATTTTGACATCTACCTTTTGGGGGACCCAAAGTGACACATTAACTCATTTATTAAAATACTGAAAACAGATCTGAGGAAATGTGTTATCTAATGGACATATCTCTACTCCACAATAAAATCTTCCAAAGGTCATGGCCCCACTACATCAGAAAAAGCAATCCATAGCAACCACATCAATCCATAGAGGTCTTCAACGCCTTCCTCTGTCTTTCCTTAGAAGAAGGGAGGCACTGTAGCTCATATACGTATAAGGAGATTTAGCTAGTTCTCTCTTATACTAGCCTCTGTTATCTACAGAGGGATTCTGCAATGTGGAACAAATCAATTTGGAACAAGTCAATGATGATTGTATTTTCAATCTTCTCCCTTTTTTTATGCCCATCTACTAGTTAAACACAGGTACTTGACTATTATTGTTGATTTGTGTAGACGTGAATTAGTGATTTTTGTAGATATCTTCAAGAACATCTTCTTTATTAATTTCCTGTTTGGAAGGCCAATTGCTTTTTTTCTCTTCAATTATTAAAATTCCCTATGTTCTAAGATTCGTTTAAATTTAATGCTGGAAAATCTGTAAAAGAAAGATAATCTACTTGCTACGTACAATTAAAAGTATGTTAAACCCAAAAATCTGACACTGAAAATAATAAATCCTAGTAGAAATCATTATAATATTTCTTGATACTTCAGTAAACAATTAGTCAGACACTATCAAAAAGAGCTTACAGAGTAAATAAGCAAGCATATTAACAGCATTAATTGTGATGATTAATAGATAGTTATAGTACACAGAGTGAGCGTAGATTCTTATCTAACCATTTGAAGGAGATGAAGGTTTTTAAAGTAATATTTATTTGGAATTGAGATGGAATCTCAGAATCAAGGGAAAAGATCAGGCAATACGTTATAAATACACCCCAATATAGAATCATATCACACAACCTATGTCACATTTCAGTAGATTGCAATTACCCTCCGACCCGTTATTACTGCTATTCTTAATGCTTTGTCAGGAATCCATTTTTTCCTTCAAGTTTAATTTCAGTTTTGTTACTATATTCTTCAATCTCGTTCACTTTATTGGGCACCAACCAAGTGTGAAGCCCTACAGGTATCAATAACAGCAACAACAAAATGAACAAGATCTAGTTTCTGACCTCTGAGGTCTAATGTGATGATTTTGAAGATATCATGGAGTATACTTCCCCTGTGGAGAAGCAAGAAGTTCGAGGACTAAAGACAAAGGAAGTGTGTGATTGCCTCTATAGCTGCAGTGACAATAATGTATTATGCGGACCAAGACATTTTCGAGAGTGAAAAGATGAGCCATTAATTATTATTCTGGGACAAAGAGCATAAACTGAGGCTGATCAGACAATCTAGGATATTTAATTATCCATCTGAAACTAAATTCTCTGGAATGCATTTTTTCTATAAAGTATCATATGCACTCTGTTCAGTATCCGCAGCTCCTAAGGTTGGTAGATTCACCTCACATAGTTAGGAGAAGATCAGGCATAGGTGTGGGTGCTTAACCAGTATCCTCCTGAAAGTACAGAGAGAAGTTCAACTCATCTGCTTTCTTAATATCACTTTCATGGAGCACCCAATATATGTAACTGATACAGTGAGAGAATGAACAGAAAACACATGAGTAATTAGTTATTTTACATATATACTCAGTGGGAGATACCAAACAGTAAATAGCCTACTAGAAATTTCAATATGGTTAAGATTCACTTATTCATTATTTTTATTCTCAAAGGATAGGGAAAATGAATCTGATGACTGACCTAAACTTGTCCCCAGTTGGAAGATCCAATATGATCAATTTCTCCTTAGAGAACAAAGTAGCCAGCATGAATAAAAAACATCTATCTTTTATGACAATTTCAGCCCTCACCAAAATGCCTTTCACCTGAATTCCACCAGCGTTTGTTGTATTCTTCTGTACTTGTGTCATTTTCTGCTTATCTTTATATGTTTCTTCCCAATTCAAATGTAAGCTCGCTTAGGTCAGTAATATGACTCAGGGCTCACGCAAAATCTTTCCTCTATAAACATTATTTTTGCTCAACATGTGGACATTTAATCTTTTCCTTGATTATAAATAAGCAGCCAAAGATTATAATTGACTGTCTATTCATGCACTGTAGTAAAAGAAAGAACCTACAGAAGACCACAGCTATCCGTAAATTGAAGCCTTGTTCTGGGTTGCATCATTCAGAACTAAGTCCCCATGAAATCAATTTTTACATTCAAATGAGCAAGAAGGGCTTTGTTTCACAAACAAAGTTACTTCATTCCCATGATTCTATGCCTTAATTACAATTGAATGTGCAAGATGAATATTATCCTAACTTGCTCAGCAGCAAACATGACAGCATACACACGCCGTGTCCATTGTGTCAGCCCTGGAAGTGTGTGCAGCTTGGCTCTCCTTTCAAGAAACAATTTACTGTTCAACTCAAGAAGTATGGTTAGCTGACAGCTTTTAGCTGTGAGTACCTTTAGGATCCATCTCAACTTCTGGATTATGGCCACGTATTTCGGGGGTAGCTTCTAGACAATGAGTCACATGATAGGGTAATGTATCCTGGATCTTTCTGTCTACATTGAGATCCTTCAAATGGTGATCTCCTTTCTGGAAACCCCCAGTTGAGTTGACTGAGTCTTTGTTAAATCTGTATCACTCTTGCCCAATCCTGCTTTGTCCCTTCTGTATCTTTCACAGGCATTAATCTCCAATAAACTTCTTTTTTTTTCCAAATATTTTTAATTATTATTATTTTTTTTTTGAGAAAGATTAGCCCTGAGTTAACATCTGCCGCCAATCCTCCTCTTTTTGCTGAGGAAGACTGGCCCTCACCTAACATCCATGCTCATCTTCCACTACTTTATATGTGGGATGTCTAGCACAGCATGGCTTGACAAGTGGTGCCATGTCCACACCCGGGGTCCGAACCAGCGTACCCTGGGCTGCGAAGAAGCAGAATGTGTGGACTTAACCACTGTGCCACTGGGCCAGCCCCTCCAATAAACTTCTTGTGCTCTCAACTCCACGTCTGCATACATTTCCTAACAGCACCAACTAAAACACACAAACTATCTAAAAAGGTCTCTGTGCCTTATGCCTGGTGTCATCAGTACTTATTTGATAAGTTATTTCAAGGTCTATCATATAGTCTTCTTCAGTAAACAAGCTCTCTGATTATTTATCCCTGAGATTTTTGGCCCATGGCCCCCACACAGAGTTTTATGAAAGCTATAGACCATCTGTTTTAGGAAACTCCACATAGAATAATTGATATGCATTCTTAAGTGTTCATAGCATCATGTTTTAAAGTTGGTCCATGGATCTCATGCAATAAAATCATTCTCTGAAAGGAAACTTCAAATTTTGTGTGGTTGCCAACACAAAGGAGGAGTTGAGGACTCCTCTCCTGGTGGCTGTGCCTGCAGGGTTTAAACTGCTGGTGTGTTAAGAATCTATTTAATATTCAAGTTGGTCAAAAATTTTCAGTGGCTCCCTGTTGTACATACATAGGCAAAATTCTTTTTCTGTCAGCCACAATTTACCTTATACAATCTGACCAGCCAGTGTTTCTTGCCCAGCACACCCTTTATATTACTCTTCTCCAGTCAGGTCAGATTTCTCACTAATCTCTTTCCGTACTTTGAATTCCCCAACTTCCAAATCTTTGCTCATATTGATACCTATTCATGGAATGCCATTTACACCACCTCCTTCCATTTCTATCAAATTCCTATTAATTTTTCAAAATCAAATGCAATCATCCTTCCTTCTATGGCTTTCCTAGAATTTACACATCAATCTGATACTCTCTCAATTTATTCAGTCTTTGTGTTTGAAAAAAGAAAAAGTGGAAGGCATCTCCCTTCAATATTCATCTCCACAAATAGGATATATTGAATTTATTTTGCTTTGCTAGTGTTTATTATTTTCCCATTCCCCAGAAGCAGGAGAAGTTCAAGAACACAGAATTGGAGTACATTAGCTGCTAACACCACAAACAAATAACGTACCTTCTACTTCTATTCTTTTCCACTTGTATTTACCCCCTAGTTTCAGCTATGAAAGAATTGTTTTTTAAGAACAAGCTGAGGAGTAGGAAAGAATTACACACTAGGTACCTCAAGGAAAGATAATTTTATTATATGGGGAGATATTACCATACATTGATGCACATATGTTGTTACATTTTGCTTCATTATGTTTCATTTTGCCTATAAGGTACTAATCTAACTCAAGAAAGGATTCCACAAAGTCACTCTAAGTTTTTCTAATAAACAAAGTTCCAGAAAGAAGTTCAGGCATGCTCATAACCCCGAGCTTCATGATAAAGTCATGTACAAGATAGCTAAAAACTAGCTCCATTACATTGAATGTTCCATGTCAAGAGGAAACGTTATGTAATCAGTATTTGGAGCTCAGTGAGAAGAGTTCGTCCATCCTCTCCTAAGTACAAATTTTAGGAAGAGATTAAAGGAAGAAAAGCAAGAGTACTCGATAAAGAAGAAATAGGCAAGCAGAGAGTGGGGACAAGTGAAAAGAGTGAAAAGAAAGGAAATAAGAGGATAAAAAAGAATTTCTAATTGTTCAAAAAGGTGCAAGAAAATGAGAGCAAAGGGAGAAGAAAGCAAATATTGATGACTATAAAATTATAAATAATCTAGATATTCTTATATTCTAAATCCAAAATTTCTGCAAAATCCATCAAGCAAGTTCCATTTCAGGCAATAGAAGACCAAGAAAAATGCTTATGTCAAGAGCAATCAGAAACGCTTAACAAGAAAAAAATGTTTGAATAAACTGGAGAGTTAACAAGGTGGTAGGAACGTGTAGGATCAAGATCTAAATAGAGAAGTCAAATGAGTTGATCTTGGAATTTGGGGTCCTTTTGTTCTAGATAATTGGCAATTATGTAAGCAAAAGTGGTGGCTGAGAAGTTAAAATGCTAAGTTAACTTTTAATAGTTCCAGGACTAGAGAAAATAAATTGCAGTTAAGGAAGGACCCTGGTAAACATCTTAAGCTTTTAGTTAGAAGCAAATGTGCAATCTTCCAGGACAAAAGGTGGAGCAAAATAAATAGTCCTGACAAGAATGAGCACATCTTTAAATAATTTTAAGTCTTGAAAGATGGAGGGGCTGGCCCCATGGCCCAGTGGTTCAGTTTGCGGGCTCTACTTTGGTGGCCCAGGATTTCGCTGGTTCAGATCCTGGGTGCAAACATGGCACTGCTTGTCAGGCCATGTTGAGGCGATGTCACATATAGCACAACCAGAGACACTCACAACTAGAATATATAACTACATACCGGGGGGTTTTGGGGAGAAGAAGAAAAAGAAAGTTTTCACCAGATGTTAGTGCAGGTGTCAATCTTTAAAAAAGACACCAACATAGGTCAGTCTTTAAAAAAAAAAGAAAGATGGAGATGATCCACCCTAGAATAGCTGCCTGCCTGAAGCAACATTTAATTCTCGATGGAGGATAAACTCATGTAGGATTTTACTTATGATTTTTTAAGGAAAATGTCCAGCAACCAAGCCTAACAAAAGAAAAGAAATAACCAAATGCTAAAGGAACAATACAATATGAGCAGACAAAAAATGTGGAACGTTCTTAAAAAGTTAAATGTATACCTACCATAGGACTCAGCTATTCCACTCATAGATTAGTTTGCATTCTCTAGATTTTTATATAAGTGGAATCATATAGTATGTACTTTTTTCATTTGACTACTTTTACTCAGCATAATTATTTTGAGACTCACTTATGACATTGAGTATAGCAATAGTTCATTACTTTTTGTTGATGATTTTAATATTCCACATTTATTTATGCATTTATGCATGTATTAATATACAATTGTCTATATGTTAAACTGCCGATAGATGTTTGGTTATTTCCAGATTCTGGCTAGTACAAATAAAGCTGCTATGAACATTTGTAGACAAATCTCTGTAGGGTGAAAACTTTCATCTCTCTTTGATAAATACTTAGGAGTGGAGTGGCTGGATCATCAGGATATCTGTTCTCATCACTTTTACTCAGCAGAGTACTAGAAGTCCTGGACACCATAATACGGCAAGAAAAAGAAATTAAAACATCCATATCAGAAAGAAAGAAATCAAACTGTCCTTATCTGCAATAACATAATGGTCTACATAGAAAACCCAAGGAATTGACAAAAAATTCTTAGAGAAAATAAATAAGTTCAGCAAGTTTGTAGGATATCAAATTATCATACAAAAATTGTGTTTCTACATACTAGCAATAAACACTGGAAACCAAAATTAAAATAAAATAGTATTTATAATCACTCAAAAAGTAAAATCTCAGAAGTCTAACAAGACACATATAGGATTTTCATCCTGAAAACTACAAAATACATTATGATGGCTAGGACCTCTCAGTACTATGTAGACAAAAGTGATGAGAAAGCATATCCTGACCTTCCTGATTTCAGGGTGAAAGCATTCAGCTTTTCACCATTAAGTATGATAATACCTGTAGGTTTTTCTAAATGTTATTTATCATGTTGAGAAAATTCTCCTTTATTTCTAGTTTCTGACCGATTTTATCATGAATGGACATTGAATTTGCCAAATGCTTTTTTCTGCTTCAATTGATAGAACCATGTAATTTTATTTGTCTTTATTCTGTTAATATGATGCATTGCATTGATTGATTTTTGACTGTCATCCAAACTTGCATCCGTGAAATGAACCCACTTGATAGTGGTGCACAGTTCTTTTTATGTATTGCTGACTTCTATTTGCTCATATTTTGTTGAGGATTTTTTGTCTGTACATGATATTTTCCATTAGTGACTTTTATTTGTTTTTTGTACTGTCATCATCTGGTTTTGCTATCAGTGTAATAAGGGCCTCATAAAATGAGTTGAGAAGTTTGGCAAGTGTTCCTGCTTCTGTTAATTTCTGGAAGAGATTATTTACAATTAGTGAAAATTCTTTTAAACATTTGGTAGAATTCTTTGAAACCATCTGGGCATGGAGATCTCTTTCAACTTTTCTTTTAAAAAATAATGAATTAAATTTTTTAGGGATATTTAAATTGTCTATTTCATATTGACTAAGCTAGTTTGTGCCTTTAGAGGAACTGTTTCATTGCATCTACATTGTCTAATTTTATGTGTATAGAGTTCACGATATTCCGTTGTTATCCTTCTGATGAGTGCAGGGTCTCTGGTGATATTTGGTACAGTCTTGTGCCACATGACAATGTTTTGGTCAACAGTGGACCACATATATGATGGTAGTTCCATAAGATTAGTACCATATAGCCTAGCAATGTCGTAAGCTATACTATCTCGGTTTGTGTAAGTACACTGCGTGATGTTTGCACAATGGCAAAATTGCCTAATGATTTTTCAGAATGTACCCCCATTGTTAAGTGATGCATGACTGTATTTCATTTTTGAAATTGGTTATTTGTGTCTTCTCTCTCTTTTTTCTTTGTTAGTCATGCTAGAGGCTTGTCCATTTTCCTGATCTTTTCAGATAACCAGCTTTTTGTTTCATTGACTTTCTGTATTGTTTTTGTTTTCAATTTCATTAAATTCTGCTTTCATTTCATTTCATACCTTTTTTTTTTTTTGATTTGGGTTTATAGTACTCTTCTTTTCCTACTTTCTTAAAATTAGGGCTTAGATGATTCATTTAAGACTTTCTTTTTTTTCTGGTATAAGCATTTAGTACTATAAGCTTGCCTCTTCATACTGCTTTACTGTTCTACAAATTTTTATATATTTTCATTTGTATTCAGCTCAGCATAATTTTTTGATGTTCCTACAGACTTCCACTTTGGTCCATAGATTATTTAAAATTGTGTTGTTTAGTTTATCAGAGTTGGAGATTTCTGGTGGATCGTTCTGTTTTTATGCAATCTGACAATCTCTGCCTTTTAATAGGAATGTTTAGAAAATTTACGTTTAATGTGACTGTTGATATGCTTAGGTTAAAGTCTGTCACTTTGCTATTTGTTTTCTATTTATCCAATCTATCTTTTCCTTCCTTTTACCTATTTCCTTTTCTATTTGGGTTGAATATTTTCTATTATTCTAATATATTTTCTTTACAGATTTAGTAGCTATTATTCCTTGTGTTATTATTGTAGCAGTTACTTTAAGGTTTAGATTATTCATCTTTAACTTATACATATAGATAAGTGCCTTACCATCTTATACTTTTGTTTCATTCCTGCTGATTTTTGTGCTATCATTTTCATATATTTTGCTTATATGTATCTTATAAACTGCACAGAAGATTATGATTATTTTTGTTTAAACAGTCAATAATTTTAGAAGAGATTTTTTTTTTTGAAAGACTTTATTTTTTTTCCTTTTTCTCCCCAAAGGCCCCAGTACATAGTTGTATATTTTTCCTTGTGGGTCCTTCTAGTTGTGGCATGTGGGATGCTGCCTCAGCATGGTTTGATGAGCAGTGCCATGTCCGCGCCCAGGATTCGAACCAATGAAACACTGGGCCGTCTGCAGCGGAAGGCACGAACTTAACCACTCAGCCACGGGGCCAGCCCCCTTAGTAGAGATTTTAACTATAAGAAAAATATCTCATACTTTTACCCATGTAGTTACTATTTCTCATGCTTATCATTTCTTTGTGTAAGTCCATGTTTACTTATGATATTTTCCTTCTGCCTCAAGAATTTCCTTTAAAATTTCTTGAGTGCAGTTCTTTTGGCAATGAATTCTTTCAACACTTTTGCTGAATGTAGAATTCTAGATTGACTTTATTGTTTTCATTCAATACTTCGAAGATGTTTCCCCTCTTTCTTCTCATCTGCATTGTTTCTGACGGGAAATCTACTCTAATCCTTGTTGTTATTCTTAGGTATGTTATGTCTGTTTTCTCTTGATGTTTATAAGATCTTTTTTCTTTCTCACTGATTGTGAGCAATTTGCTTATGATGTGCCTTGTTGTGGTTTTCTTCCTATGTCTTGTGCCTGAGTTTCATTGAGGTTTTTGTTGTTGTTGTTGTTCTTTTTTTTTAAAGATGCCACAAAAATCTGATTTTTATTTACATTTTATTTTTTATTTTTTTGCTGGGAAACATTTGCCCTAAGCTAACATCTATTGCCAGACTTCCTCTCTCTCTCTTTTTTGCCCCTCCCCAAAGCCCCAGAACATAGCTGTATATTCAAGTTGTAAGTCCTTCTAGTTCTTCTTTGTGAACCACTGCCACAGCATGGCTACTGGCAGATGAGTGGTGTGGTTCCGTGCCCAGGAACCAAACCCAGGCTGCTGAAACAGAGCGCACTGAACTTTAACCGCTAGGCCATCAGGGCTGGCTCTCATTGAGGTTTTTGGACCTGTGTTGTTGTTATTGTTTTACACATAATTTGGAAATGTTTTAGCCTTTATTTCATTGAATAATTTTTGTAACACCCTCCTCCTTCAGGGTCTTGAATTGCACATAGGTTAGTCTGCTTGAATTTTTTCCACAGTTCATTGATGTTATTATTATTAAAAAGAAATTTACTCTTTGTTTTCCATTTGGATATTTTTTATTACCATGTCTTCAAATTACTGTTTGTTTCATCTACACTATCTAACCTGCCATTAATTCCAATCAGTGTATTTCACCTTAGATGCAATAATTTTCATATCCAGAAGTTCAAATTGATTATATTTTTATATTTTCCATCATCTATACTTAATTTTGAATATATGGATGTAGTTATAATAATTCTTCTAATTTCCTTTTCTGCTGATTTTCACATCTGCTGTAGTTCTGGTATAGGTTCAATTGATTAATTTTTCTACCATGTTGGGTCATATTTTCCTGCTTCTTTATGTACTTTGTAAACTTTTTATTGAATTTTAGATTTGAATTTTACTTTGTCGAGTAATGGATATTTTTGCATTTTTATAAAGATGCTTAAGTTTTGCTCTGGGGTACAATTAATTTCTTTGGAATCAATTTGATCCCTTCAGGTTTCTCTTTTGAGATATTTTAGGTGAGAATTGAAGAGCATGTAATCTAGCATTAATTATTGCCCATTACTGAAGCAAGACTCTTCTGAAAACTCTAGCCAGTGATCCATTGATTACAATGTCTTTCAACCTAGCTTTAGGAACAGGCAATGCTCGTACCCCTGCTAAGTGCGATTAATGTTCCCTCTATTCATTCAGGCTGGTTCTTTTCTCAGCTGCAGCTTGTTTATTCACATATGTGCATAGATCAGTACTTAACTGAGCTACTTTGTCTTCTCCAAAGTCTCAATTTTACTCAACTCAGGAAGTCCACTGAGCTTTGCTTGAGTACCTTCTCTTTGTTCCACAGTCTGTAAACTCTCTCAAGATAATAAGCTGTGGCAATCAAAGAGTTCACTTTAGTTGTTTCCCATACCTCAGGGATCATTCTTTTTCATTACCTGACGTCTAGTATCTTGAAAATTATTTTTTCCTATATAGATACTTTTGTTATTGTTTCATGCAGCAGACTAAATCTTGTCCCTGTTGCTCCATCTTGGAAAGAAATGGAAATTCTTTCAGCAATATCAATATAGCAGTATAGAGGACTAGGGAAATGTCAGTCTTTTTAATAAATAGTGTTATACTAATTGATATATACCCATAACTCATACCTTGTAAGTAAATCAAATCTAGATTGATTGTAAAGCTAAATGCCAACAGGGAAACAACAAAGTTTCTAGAAGATGACATGAGAAAATATTCATAATCTTAGAGTAAGAAAAGCTGCCTTAGATACATAAATCACTAACCACAAAAGAAAATATTAATATTTTAGACAATTTTAAAGTTATAAAATTTTCTATATCAAAAGACATCATTAAGAGAAGAAAGACAAATGATAGAATGAAAGAAGATATTTGAAAAAGTATGAAAATTGATCTGTATCTAGAATCCCTAGAAATCAATTAGCAAATAACAAATAGCCAAACAAAAAAATTTAAAATGCCCAATATCATTATTCATGAGGAAATGACGAATAAAAACTGCAATGTGATACTACTACGTGTTCCTTGTAATGACGGAAAAGCAAATGACTGACAAGACCAAATCCTGGTGAGACTGAAGCAGCCAGACCTCTCAGACACTGATGGTGAAAGCATGAAGTTGCAAAACTACTTTGGAGATCAGACAGTGTATACAAAGTTGAACATGCACATAACCTAATAATCCAGTGAGTACATTTTTAGGTTTATATTTAAATAAATTGTGTACATATGTGTACACTTATACAGGTATATCTAGCAATGACTTTTCATAGTGGCCAAATCTGGAACAAAATAAATGATCATCAACAGATTAACATATATGCAAATTGAGGTATATTCCTAAAATGCTATATTACATAGGAATGAAAGTGAATTCACAACAGCTACATGCAAAAACATGGATGGGTCTCACAAACATAATATTCAGTAAAATAAGCCAGAACCTAAAACATGCAATCAGTAAAATTTCATGTATATGAAAAGTAAAAATAGGCAAATCTAGCTATAGTGATGTCTGGCTACTTTGGGGTAGAATGAAGGAGTTTTGATTTTGACAAGATGAGATTTTGAAGTATTGCTAACTTTCTGTTCCTTTTCTTGGATAAACGAAGCAGTGCTGTACTCAACTTGAGATAATTTGTTGAATGTGTGTTCAAGATTTTTTTTAAAAAATCTTCAGCATGTTATGTTTTTCATCAATTAACACATTTATTTTTTAAAAGATTGAGACACAGTGTGGGCATAGAAAAAGAAGCTATGGAATCCACACCTGCATAGAACTTTTAATATAATAGGTAGACATGGAGAACAGCAAACATAGTATGACTCATTTTCTGCTTTATTTTATTCAACAAATATGAATCAAAACCTTTGAATCAAGTGCTTTTGAAAGATATAAAGCAGGCTAAATAAGGTCGCTGTTCTGTAGAAACTTAGTTTATTTAAGTAAATAACAGCTGTATAAAAGTTTTTTTTAAGTGAGGAGGGAAGGAAAATATTAGCTTTCAGAGAAAAGAAGTGCCATTACAGTTGAAGTGATGAGGGAAACAGACATGTAATAGAGGAGGTGGGTAGATAAGAAGCCATGAGGAACAAAGTGTCAGGAGAGGAATTAAGCTAATTTCAGGTCAGAAATGGATGTAACATCATATTAAAGATTTTGGATTGGAAATCATGCAAATAAATGTGTAAAGTAATTGGTCATAGGTGCATATACAACAATTAAAGGATTTTATCTTGAATATAATGCCTGGAGTTTTATAAACTGAATCCAATTGGGCTTTAATAGGGAGCTGATTTGGTATAGGACTGATGAAAAGAGAAAATCTTGACAGAGAAGATCAGGAAGGGCATTCAGGAAATGAGAACTAGAATTCGCAAGTAATGATGTGGAATTACAAAACCAAAAATACTTACAGAGTTTGGAAATAGCAAAAAGAAATATATATCTAATTAAAGCAGAGACACAAGGTAAAAATATACATGAGATTAATCAATCAAGAACTATTAATTGAATGACAGCTGCATATTTAGTACTTGGCAAGGTGTGCTCCAGGATACAAATATGTCCTCATCAATTTTATTCAAGACTTATTGATGCTTATGATGTGCAAGATATAGAGAACTACTTCAAAGAGCTTAAATCAAGACCAGAGGTGCCTAAATAATGCAGAGACAGGAACATTTTAAGGCAGTATCAGCGAGGTCCAACTGAGAAGCAGCAATGAATGATGCAGGGGGAATTTAAAGCATAGTGCTGGGGGAGCGTATATGATGGGCTAAAACTGTCGGTAAAGATCTCATGAATGAGAAGATGTTACTTTATCTGAGCCTGAAGTGGGAAGGCATTCAGATAGAGGAATAAAAAAGGGCAAATAGGGGCCCGCCTGGTGGAACAGCAGTTAAATGCGCGTGTTCTGCTTTGGCAGCACAGGGTTCGCCGGTTCGGACCCTGGGTGTGGACACGGCGCCTCTTGGCAAGTAGGCAACCCACATATAAAGTAGAGGAAGATGGGCATGGATGTTAGCTCAGGGCCAGTCTTCCTCAGCAAAGAGAGGAGGATTGGCCTCAGATGTTAGCTCAGGGCTAGTCTTCCTTAAAAAAAAAAAAAGGGTAAATAATGGACAAAAACCATGCAGAAAGAAACTGACTAGAGGAGTGGAGGGTGCAAGTTACAGAGTTTTGAGAAATAATTACTCCAGTCCCTTCCCTCTCTTTTTCCTTAAGCTCCTATAGCCCTGAACTTCAGGGCCACTCCTGTTGGCTCTTGAGCTTACCCTTCCTGAAATATTCCCTAACTGCTCATTGAGTTTACACAGCTCGTTTCCACCACAAAGCTGACTTCAGAGTAGGCACATATAGTTCCCTGCATTTCAAAGGCAATATGTTTTGATTGTAATGAGCTCAAGCCCTGGAGTTGGACCATCTACATTAAAATCTTGAACCTACCCCTTGCTACATAAGTTATCTTGGGCGAGTTGCTTAATCCTTCAAGCCTCAGAAACATCTGTTTACCTTTTGTAAAAATGGTTTTATCAAGCCAGCCTTGATGGCCCAGTGGTTAAGGTTGGGAGCCTTCATCACTTTGGTGGCCTGGGGGCGGCCAGGGTTCGCTTCCAGTGGAGGAACCACACCATCTGTCTGTCAGTTGCCATGCTGTGGTGGTGGCTCACATAGAAGAACTAGAAGGACTTACAACTAGGATATAAAACCATGCACTGGGGCTTTGGGAAGAAAAAATTTGAAAAAGAGGAAGATTGGCAACAGATCTTAGCTCAGGATGACTCTTTTCCTGCAAAAAAAAAAAAAAATGGTTTTATTGTTCTCCTAGATGTGGTTGTAGTAACACTAACACTACCTATTTCTTCTTTTGTTTGAAGGTTAAATGAAATAACTAAAGTTTCTATGAGTACAATGCCTTGAATAAATATCACTGCCCATAGTTCACAAATATTTTTATTCCCTTAGCACCAAGTAGAATGGTGTTTTAGTTTGTAATATATCCCAAAATAGCAAAACCAATCAGAAAGAACACACCTGCTCAGCTTTAAAGGAATTGTTCTATTAATGATGGTATATTCATTCAATGTAGTACTATAATCTTTATATTATAATTATAATTAAATTATTATTATTCTATAATTATGCAGCCATTAAAAAATCACATATCCACTGGCTATGTAACAACATGGGCAAAAGCTCAAAATGTGGAGCCAAGACAAAAAGTGGTACACAAGGCTGTTTAACCTATGCTATCCTTGTTTTTATAGTCTAGAAATTAAAATAACATGCTAATTGTGATTCTTTGTGGGTACTGTTTTTTGATTCTTCAATTTCATTTTCCAAATTATCCATTTTGTTCAATGAATTTGCATTACTTTTATCATAAAAAAGAATATAATAAGTCTTATTATTTTAAAAGAACATAACTTGCCCACAACACAGAGCTTGAAAAAGGCATTAGAAATCCAATTCTTGGTTGTTTCTTCAGTCTTCTTTGGTAAACTTACACATCGCTTTGACTTTTCATCCACGGATAGCCAATTAGTGTTAGCATATACTTGAAAATACATCTGCAGAAGTGATTGGACAAAAAGACAAAATACATTCATGTAGGCAAACAACACAACACGCTTGAGAAGTATGCCATGTCCAAAAATCTATCATTAACGGCATTGTATCACAATATGATTTGCAGCTGTGTGCACATGCTTCTCTGATCTACCCTGTCAACTAATTAATTAGAATTCTTGCCAACACATGTTCATATTGACGACCACATGTTCACTGCTAATATTCTCACAGCAGCTGGTCACAAAGAGTTTCTCACCTGCCTCTCCAGGTTAGGCAGCAAGAGAAAGAAAGTTACATTCCACAGAGCTTCCAGGTGTGTGTGAGGTAAAGCTAAAATTAGCCGCTTAAATATAAGATTATTAGAGAAATTTAGAAAGTAGCAACCTGTAAAAGAGAGGTGAATTGAAGATGCGTTGATTAAAGACTGGGTTTAATTTGTAGTTCTTGTTCAAAAATATCTGCATTATATTTGAACAACGTATATGCAGATGAAAAGATCTGTATTTGTTGTGACACATGAAAAAGACAGAAATTATTTGGGGTTCTTTCTTCTTTACATCCATCCACCGCTATTTAATGAACAACTACCATGTAACAAGAATAGTATAAATACTGTCGATTCTAACAATATACTTTTGAACTAAGCATTTATATCTCTCATTAATCAATTAGTTTTTCTCATTGTATGATAGTCTTTGAATATTCCAATGTTTTCTTGTCTTGTAACTGTGTTTTGCAGAGAATCTATAGTATATTATTCATGAATATTTTCCTAAAATCATAGAACTCTACTTGGTTACAGAACGTTTCCCAAAGAGGTTTTCCTCCTATCCCTAGTTCTTAATGATGTTTATGAGTGACACACTGAAGAAAAAAAAAACTTCCCTAATTAAATGAGTTTTGTAAATACTGGGCTAGAAATTGGGTAAACTGGGTTTTTCTGGGTTTTGCGGGGGATTTCTTTTAGTACATGCCTTATCAGAATTTTAATTAATTAACATCCATCTTGAATATTTAAGAGGAAGCTATAGTAAGCAGATTTTCACATATGTATTTGACCACCTGGCTACAAATCCCTCACTTTATTTATAACTTAATCAAGATTATTGAGATATTACAAGATGCATCCATTTGAGTTTTGGCAAATGTACACAACTATACACTACCATAATCAAGTTGTAGAACATTTCCCTCTTACGAAAAAATTCTCTCATGCCCCTTTGTGGTCAAGGGCTTCCAGCTATCCACCTACACCTTGGGCAACTACTGTTTTGATTTTTTATCACATAAATTTTACCTTTTATGGAGGTAAATATAAATAGAACCATACATTATTTACTCTTGTGTCTATCTTTGTTCACTCAGCATAATGTTTTTGAGAATCATCCATATGTAGCTTTATTAATAGTTTCTTCCTTTTTATTACTAAGTGGTAATCTATTACTTGGATATACCACAATTTGCTTCTCCATTGTCCTGCTGAAGAACATTTAACCTGTTTCCAGGGAGTAACTTTTAAGGATCAAGGTGCCATTTACATTTGGGTACAGGTCATTGTGTGAAAACATTTTTTCTCTTGAATAACTACGAAGAAAGGAATTTCTAGGTCATATGTTTAAGTTTATGTTTAACTCTATAAAAAAATCTGCCAATATATTTCCAAAGTGATTATACATTTTTACATGCCCACCAGCAATTTTTGAGAGTTTTATTTACTCTAGTCTTAGTTTTAGTCATTCTAGTGTATGTACAGTGATATCTCATGGCATATTTAATTCGTAATTCTGATAATCATGCTAAGCATCTTTTCATGTACTTACTGATCATATGTATATCTCATTTTACAACTTATCTGTTAAAATATTTTTCCTATTATTCTTAAATTTTTAAATCAGGATGAATATCTTAGTATTGATTTATAAATGCTTTTTATATATTCTGTATATTCTGAATGTGAGTTTCTTGTTACATATATATAAATGTATATACAATATGTAATATAACATAATATAAATATAAATCATATTTAGTTGACATTTTCTCCCCCATTCTGTGCCTTGCTTTTACGTTTTCTGAATGGCTTCTTTCAAGGAGAAAAAATTTTCAATCTGGATGAAGTCCAATACATGACATTTTTCTTTTTGATTCATTATTGTGTCATTTTGGGACACAAAGATTTTTTATTGTTTTATTCTATCATATTCATAGTTTTAGCTTTTGAATTTAGGTCTAAATTCAGTTTCAAGTTAATTTTTTATGTTGTGAGATAATAGCATTCCTTTCCCCAGAGAAATATCCAGCTGTTCTCAGACTATTTATGGAAAAACACTACATTTTTGCCGTTGAATGAACTTTCACCAATAATCTATTTACCATACGAACCTGAGTCTATTTCCAGCCTCTGTTCTGTTCCATTGATTTTTATCCTTATGCTAATATCATACTGTCTAAATTACTAAACCATTAGAGTAAGTTTTGAAATCAGGCAGTGCAAGTTTTCTAATGTTGGTTATTTTTAAAAATGTTTTGACTGTTTCTAGGTCTTTCTCATTTTCATCTACAATTTAGAATTTGTTAATTTCTACCAAAAAAAAAGTCTTTTGAAATTTTTACTAGGATTACACCAAATCTAGGAAGAATTAACATCTTAATCGTGTATCTTCTGATCTGTGACTGTATTATACCTCTCGATTTATGCAATTCTTTAATTTTTCTTGTGGCTCTTTAAAGTTTCAATGCACAGGTTTTGTACATATGTTGTTGAATGTATCCCTGGGTATTTCATGTTTGGTATCTTAATGAATATGATCATTTTTAAATTTTGTTTCCCATTTGTTTTATGATACTGCCATATAGAAATGTGATGGACATTTCATAATGACCTTGTAAGTCACTAAATTTGCTTATTAACTCAAGTAGCTTATTATAGATTCCTTAGGATTTTCTGTATACATGATTATGACAAATGAGGACAAAGACACTTTTTCCTTCTTTCCAGTTGACTTATTTTTATTTCCATTTTTGTCTTTGTTCATGACTAAGAACCCCAATACAATGCTCAACAGGAGTGGAAACTGGAGACATTCTTACGTTGATTCTGACCTTAGGAAAAAGCATTTAGTCATTCACCATTAAGTATGAGGTTACCTGCTAGTTTTTCACAGATATCTACTATTAGGTGAGGAATTTCTTTACACTGTCTAATTTACGGAGAGGCTTGTTTTTTTTTTAAAATCATAATAGAGGTTGAATTTAGTTAAATGCTTTTTTGCCATCTAATGAGATAATCATATCACTTTTATACTTTATTATGTTAATATCCTGAATAATATTGGTTGATTTTTGAATGTTAAAACTTAATGCTAGGGATAAATTCAATTTGGTTGTGATTCATTTATGTTGATAAAATCAATTTGCTAATATTTTTAGAGGACTCTTTCATCCATATTCAAGAAGGATATTGTTCTTAGTAATATTTTCTTAAAAAATCTTTGGTTTTTGTGTTAGGGTAATATTGTCACAAATTGAATTGAGAAGTGATTGTATTTCCTTTAATTTCTGATAGTCTGTGTAGTATTGGTATTATTTCATTAAATATTTGAGAAAATCGACCACTGAAGCCAACTAGGCCTGTACTTTACTTTATGGGAAGATTTTTTTTTTGTTTTGCTTTGTTTTGTTTTTTACTTTTTATCAGCTATATGGAGGAATGGTAAAGCTCTTTCATTCAAACTATACAATTGGATGAGTTTTGACAATTGTCTACAACCTTAAACTGCGATCACAATCAAATTACAAAATATCATCATTGCCCCTAACAGATTCATTATATCCCTTCACAGGCCACATTTCCCTCTACCCTTGGTCCCTTGCAACCACTATCATGATTTTTGTCACTATACGTTAGTTTACATTTCATACAAATGAAGTTATATGGCATATATGCTTTTGTGCCTTATTTTCTCTCAGATACTGATTTTGAGATTTAGTCATACTGTTGCATATATCATCAATTCATTTCTTTCTTTCTTTTTTTTTCTGATGAGGAATATTGGCCCTGAGCTAACATATGTTGCCAATCTTCCTCTTTTTTTTTGTTCTCCCCAAAGCCCCAGTACGTTGTTGTATATCTTAGTTGTAAGTCATTCTAGTTCTTCTATGTGGGATGCCATCACAGCATGGCCTGACAAGCAGTGTGTATAGGTCCATGCCCGGGATCTGAACCGATGAACCCCAGGCTGCTGAAGTGGAGCACCCGAACTTAACCACTTGGCCACGGGGCCTGCCCCAGTTCATTTCTTTTTACTTCTGCATAGTATTCCGTTGTAAGGGTATACCACATTTTGTTTATTTACTCACCCATTGATGAGCATTTGGATTATCTTCAGCTCGTGGCTAATGTGAATAAGGCCACTACGAATAGTCATGTAGAAAGGTCTCTGTGTGGAAAACTGTCTTCATTGCTCTTGAATAAATGTCTAGGAGTTCGATCACTCTGTCCATATATGTGTATGTTTAAATTTGTATGTGCATGTTTAAATTCATAAGAATCTACCAAAAGTTTACAAAAGTATCAGTGAAATTTTATTTTCTGCTCACTGTGTATGAGAATTCTGTTTACTCCAAATGATGCTCTATAATTGCTAATTTTAGTCATTTTAATTTAATTTTAGCACTTCTAATGAGTGTATAATGGTATCTCATCATAGTTTTAACTTGCATTTCTTTGATGATCAATTATGTTGAACATATTTTCATGTGCTTCTTGGCCATAGTGTACATCTTCTTTGCGAAGCGTGCATTTGAATCTTCCTCCCATTAACATATTTTTTCTTTCTTTTATTGAGCTGTTTTTGGTGTACACAGAATTCCAACTCCTTGTCAGGTATACATATTATAAAACATTTTTTTCACTTTCAGTGGCTGGACATTAAATTTTCTTAATTATTTTTGTTCAATCATTTTTCTTTCTCTTCTTCAGATTTGATTTTTATTTTTCTGTTTTCAAATTCACTGCCTCTTTCCTCACAAATTTCATTTCTGTTCCTAAGACCATCTAATAAATATTTTATTTCAAATATTGTATTTTTCATTTTGTTCTATTTTATATTTTCTACTTCTCTTATAAAGTTTCCCATAGTTTTATTCATGACAATAATATTTTACTTTATCTGACTTAGAAAATTTTCTCTAAAATTTCAACAACTGGCCCATTTTCGACTAGTATCTCTTGAATGTCTATTTCCTTTAGACTGGGTCACATTTTGCTGGCTTTTTATGTGACATATATTTTGGTTCTTTTATCTTTGACATGATGTCATTATTTGTTTACGCTCTGGATTCTGTTATATTTCTCTGAGAAGTGTTGATCGTTGCTTTAGTAGGCAATTAATTTGATCAGATAGAAATTGAAAACGCTCGTGTCTCTGATGTATGACAGCTGAAATCTCAGTTCAGCTCTTCGGATCTTATTTCCAAGGGTTTTATTTTGCCCTACACAAGCATGCTTCACAGATAAAGTAGAAATTTGGACTGGCTTTACACACAGAAATAGGAGTAATTCTTATCTTCGTGTCTCCTTTCTGGTGTTTCCACACAGCCTCCTGTAGCTAGTCTGCTTCTTCTGGTTCTTTTAGGCAGAAAGATGGCTAGTATTTTGATGAGACTTCTGGCTGCCTGACACTGAAGCTATTGGGATTATTGCTGTGTTTGGGGTAAATTTGTAGAAAGGGGAAAACTTACACATGCTTGCCACTTAAGGTTTTGACTCCTTTCTTAAAACTGCATACTTTTCTTCAGTTTCCAGACTCCTAAGGCATTTCCAGAGTATACAAGTATTATTTGTGGGAATATTGGCTTACTAAGAAATCACACTTCCATACCATTATAGAGAGGCTTGTTAAATTAACTGCAACTTCTTCAATTCGTACAGGGTTATATTGGCTTTCTTTTTCTTCTTGAAAATCCACTTTTAATAGTTTCTGGTTTTTAAGTTTTTCCCTTTTATCTAAATTTATTATCAAAATGTTGTTCAAAATACTCCCTTTCTCAACTGGAAGTAACTTTGCCCCCCAGGAGACATTTGGCAATCTTTAGAGACATTTTTGATTATCAGAACTGTGGATTGATACTGTTATATAGTGAGGCCAAGGATGTTGCTAAACATCTTAAAATGCACAGAACATCCTACCATAACAAATTATTATCTGGTCCATATATCAGTAGAGCCAAGGTTAATAAACCCTAGTCAATGGGATCTGGTGTGATATTTCCCCTTTGATTCCAGATAGTATTTATTTTATTTTATTTCTTTTTGATCAGTCTAGCTAAAATTTATCTCTTGTATTGTTTGTTTGAAAGAACGAGCTTTTGGTTTTATTGATTTTTCTTTGTTTTCTATTTCATCGATTCTATTCTTGTTTTTATTGTTTTATTTCTTCGGCTTACTTAGAGTTAAATTTGCCCTTCTTTCTCAAACTTCTTATGGTGGAAGCTTAGATAATTGATTTTAGATCTCTCTCTTTTCTAATATTAACACTTAAAGCCATAAATTTCCCTCTAAGCACTGCTATACCTATATCTCACAAATTTTTAAGTTCAATTCAAAATATTAAGAAGCATGTTATTTGATTTCCAAATATTTGGGGATTTTCTAGATATCATGTTGATTGAGTTCTGGTATAATCTATTTCAGTCAGAAAACGAAATTTGTATGATTGCTATATCTATGATCATAGATGTACTCTCCATGATTTCAATCTTTATAAACTTATTGAAAATATTATATAGTCTACTTTTGGGTGCTTAGAGTGTTCTATAAATGTGAATTAGGTCAAGTAACTTGATAGCTTTGCTCCACTTTTATATATCCTTACTGATTTTCTGTCTTCTTTTGCTGTCAGTTACTGAGAAAGTAGTGTTGAAACCCCAACCATAATTGGAGACTTGTCTATCTCTATTTTTAATTCTGTTAGTTTTTGTTGCATGTATTTTGAAGCTCTGTTATTGTGTGCCTGCACCTTCAGAATTGTTATGTCTTCTTATTAAATTGACCCTTATTATTGCTAGATTTTCCTTTTATTCCTGGTAATATTTCTTGTCCTGAAATCTACTTTGTCAGATATTAATATAACCATGTATCTTTCTTATTTTAGTGTTTCCATTCTTTTACCTTTAACTTATTTTTGTCTTCATATTTAAAGTGAGTTGCTTGTAAACAGAATAAAGTTTGATTTTACCTTTTTATCCAGTTTTAGAATCTCTTCCTTGTATTTGGAGTATTTGGACCATTTTTATTTATTGTAATCATCAATATTGTTTTTTTTAAAGATCAATTTTTATTAATTGATTTAAATCACCATATTGCTTTTTGTTTTATGTTTATGTCATCTGTCCTTTATTCCTTTATCCCCCTTATCCTAACTTCTTTTGGAGTAATTGTGTATTTTTTTTAGGATTGTGTTTTAATAATTACTGTTGGCTTATTGTCTATGTATTTTAATTTAGTAGTCACTATATACTTTAAATTATGCATCTTTAATTTATCAAAGTCTACCTTTAAAAAATATTATACCATTTTACCTATGTTTTACCACTTCATTACAATATACTACTATTCTCCCTAGTCAGTAACCAGTTATTTACTTGTTTATAGTGAGAGAGCAAGTCCCATAGAAGTTACATCTTCCTGGGAAGAAGCGGATGTTCTCTTCTCTTTGTTATGTTACCTTGTTCACAAACGTCAATTACTTTTACAATGTTGCCTATCATCTCTGTTAGTGTTTCATCCCTTATACTATTGTTGCAGAGACTACCATTTTATATGCTTAGCTCAAGTGAATGTATAAGCTCTCATTTCAAGAAATTATCATTAACGTGTTTCTAGATATCTAGACATTTTATATAATAATTAAAGATCTATTAAGTATCATATTTAAGATGATAGTGAGAAAATTTCCCAAGTATTTAAGATTTTAGTATTCTGTAACCATTGTATTTACATTTTATTATAGAAATCACATGTTCTAATGTTATTGGGAATTTGTAGGTATAAACTTGATATCCCAAAGCGATACAAGGATATATACTTTGCATATATTCTATTATAGTCGATGATTCTTAAATTTACTGAAGAAAGGGAGAACACCGTTTTAATTCTGTTAACTGACCATAGCATTCAACTACATTAAGGAATGAGCATCAGTTTTTAAAACTAGGAGAAATATTCTATTTATTGAATGTTATTTACTTGATACTGAAGAAAGAGTTTTGGTTTAAAACTATGTAAAATTGAATACTGAAGGAGGATAACGTCAGGAGTTCTCAGTAGGCTTAATAATGACTGCTTCATTTAATACTTACTATGTGTAAGGCACTCAGGCCTATCGAGACCTACAATGCTATCATTATCCGGTATCAAGTACATACATTTTCCTGCATCTTGTTCAGTGGATTCTCAGCTATATTCTTAAACTTACTGTGCAGAAAGAAATACAGGAGAGGAATCTTTGAATCTGCCACAATCACAATTAGGAGCTTTGATTTATTTAGGTCCAGTAGAGTGGCCAATTGTAGGAAGGTTGTTAATAAATAGAGCTAATAGCAACAATTTAGCTCCTACGACTACACTAAATAAATTAACTCAGTTCTATAAAATATCTGAAAGATATATAACAAAGGACCAATATACAGAAATGTAAATAATTTGTACAATCAAAAACAGTCATAGAAATAGAACAAAAGATAAAAATAGAAATTTTACAGTGGAAAGATGTAAGTGAGATAAATTTATGATGATTATTAATCAAAGAAATACCACTGAAAATAGAAATACCAATTTTCTCTCACTAGATCAACAAATTTTTAAAAGATATTATCATATATTATCAAATATATGTGAAAACGGTTGTTCTCATTCACTAAACTTTACAAAATAGTTTGTTATGGCCTCTTTAAAGACAATTTGGCATTATAAAATTAGGTGAAAAATTAGATTCTGTGTTCCCTGAATTCCTTGTCCAGAGGGAAAATATCAGATGCAAATGAAGCGACAACAGAAACTATATGAATTAAATGAAGATTGACCAACATCTTGTTTAATTAGGAGGGCAAAATATCAAAAATCAAACTTAGAGCATGTAGGATTTCAGTTATTTAATTACTTATAGATACAAACTGTGTCTAACAATTGGACTTCTGGCCTAGCTCTGGAAAACTATTACCTGGGCTTACATCCCCTGACTCAACTCTTTCTACCAGACCCGCCTCGCTCATAGTACTTAACACGTCTGAACTGCAGTCTCTTTTTCTAAAAATAGGAATAATCATAGTACCTTACTTTTATGGTTATTGCAAAGATGAAATGAGACACAAAAAGCTTAACATAGAGCTTGACACATGAGGAGCACTAAATACTTATTAGTTATCATTATTATTGTTAATATGATTCATTCATTCTGTGCGTAAAGATATATGTGTGAAGATGCCTCTTGAATCATGGCTTATTATTTGAAAAATGTTAACAAGTCAAGTGACCACCAATAGGTTAATAAATAACTGACTGTATAACTATGAAATGTTTTGTAAAATACCACATAGTAGTTTTTTAAAAATGAGTTCTTAAGTGAAAACATCACCATAAAACAAAATGTGTAGTTATCCCTTAAAGAGAATATTTATGTGAACAATATATTTTTATTCATGCGTGATGCATGTAATGCATAAAGAAATGTCAGGAAGGTTATACACTAAATTGTAAACACTGTTTAGCTGTAGACAAAGGAGAAGGAGTGAAATCCTTGTTTAACATCATGCTGTGTACTCTTCTGTACAATGAGAATCTATTCATATATCATTTGTGTAATTAAGCAACAAAATTAGCCCAGCATCCCTAAGCACTCCCACTGCTTTTTCCTCTTGGTTTGCTGATGCTCAGACTACTTTTGCTTAGGTCATGAACATCAATGCTTGTTATGTGCCTCACCTCTGTTTAATAGTTATGTTTGTAGTGACTGACTTAGTTGTGACCTCTACCTCAATGCAATCTCCATATATAATTTTGGGCAAGAGGTTCATGAATGACTTATCCTAGGGTGACCAATTCGTTCTAATTTGTCCAGGACTGACCTGGTTTTAGTACTGAGAGTTTGGTCATCCTCTATCTAACCCTCCCCTTAGTACCCGCATCTCCAACAGCTTTATGTCAAGGATAATAGTAATGGTGTATTTGCAGGAAGACATTTTTAAAAATTAAATACATCTTCTGTGGAGACAATCTCTGTTTCTTCTTTTCTCACTATTATAATATATATCATGACACACTCTGCATCAGTTTGCAGCACAGCAAAATTTCTGTGTCTTACTTCCCTCTAGGATTTCACAAGTAAATCACAGATTTGGAAAGTTGGTGCCCTGGAAGATACATTTATAAAATTCCTGCTTACTGTGTGTCTGTATGCATGGATTGGAGCTAGAATGACCCCATGCACCAGTGATAATAATAGAAAGAAAGAAGAAAAATGTCCTGTCAAGTAGAAATAATATATTTTGTGAAAATGGCTTTTAGTAAAACTCCACTTCTGTCCAATTTCCTCACCAATAAAATGGCTTGACATGAATTTGGCTCCCAGAAAATCAAACATCTACAATTGTGTTCCCTGGCTGCTTCTTCAAAAGGTGAAATGCCAGGTGCAAATGAGGTGACAAGAGAAAGCATAAGTTGGTTTTTCAATGAAGAACGTTTGACATTCTGTTTAGTTAGAAGGAGAAATGTGATTTTTTCCTAAGCTTTCTTTCAATAAATTCTCAGTAAGTGTTTACTGTTTTCCTTGATTATGTTAGATATTAAAGATACATCAATGAATGCAAATAACATGGTTCCTGACCTTAAAATAACTAAAGCATGGTGGGGGAGTCAGTCTTTTAACAAGCAGTTACAATATGGAGTGGAAAGTGTGCTGATATGCCAAAGTACAGGGTATGTTTTTTGGAGCTCGTAGGAGGGGCATCAAATTCAGACTCCAGTCTTCAGAAGCAGAACAGAACATTGGGATGGAAGGGATGTTAATGATTGCATTAGTCTGGGTTCCCCAAAGAGACAGAACCAATAGAATGAGAGAGAGTGAGAGAGAAAGTGAGAGAGATATTTACTAGAAGAAATTGGCGTACGCAATTTTGGATGCTGAGAAGCCCAAGATCTGCAATTGGCAAGCTGGAGACCAAGGAGATCTGAAGGTTTAGCTCCAGCTTGAGTCCAAAGGCCTGAGAACCAGGAGAGCCAATGATGTAAGTTCTAGTCCAAGTCCAAGTCCAAAGGTAGTAGAAGACCAACGTCCCAGTTCGAAGACAGTCAGGCAGAGAGAGAGAATTATTTTTTGCTCAGGCTTCTATTTATTCAGGCCTTCAATTGTTTGGATGAAGCCCACTTACATTGGGGAGGGCAATCTGTTTTATTCAGCCTGCCGATTTGATTATTAATTTCATCCAGAAACACTTTCACAGACACACACATAGACATATTGCTTAACCAAATATCTGGGCACACTGTGGCCTGGGTCACGTTGACATGTAAAATTAACCATCGCAGTGATCATGTGGCTCAGATGTCTTGTTTTACTAATGAGGCCCAGGTTGGTAATGTAACTTGACCAGGGACAAAAGAGATTGGGCAGCAGGGTTTCTGCTCTCAGTCTAGTGTCTGGTCCATGGAACCACAGGACAAGTTTATTTCTAGTATCATGTCCTCTGTGGGTAGAGAGCTCCTGACTTACACAGATTCCACTTCTTTAGTGCTCACCCAGTGCTTGCCTCTCTCACAGAGCCCATGTTATAGACCAATGGTGATTTTCTTTATCCTCATCAAACCATGAGTTCCAATTCCTCAGGACTTTGCTTTCTGAATGACGCTTAGCATGTAATCCATTTGTTCTAAACCATGGGTACCTATCATAAGGACATAGAGACTTTTTCAAAATATATAGTCCCAGTCCCTTTTCCTAGTAGTTTGGTATAAGGTACTCTGATAGACCTTTCAAGTACCTTTCAAAGATACTCAGAGCAAACCACTGCCTCCACTGGCATTTATGGTTGGCTCCAATGAAAACCTTGTGAGATTTGTGTGTAGTTCTTGCTGAAGAAATGTTGGATCCATAAAGCTTGAACACTTTAGCATTTCTGCTCAAAGTCCCACTCTGTTTTCTCTGCCTTCAGGATGAATTATTTTCTTTTGTTGTTTTTCTTCTGTGTATGAGGAAGATTCTCCTGAGCTGACGTCCGTTGCCAATCTTCCTCTTTTTTTTTTTTTTTTGCTTGAGGAAGATTAGCCCTGAGCTAACACCTGTGCCAGTTTTCCTCTATTTTGTATGTGGGATGCCTCCACAGCGTGACTGATGAGTGGAGTAGGTCTGCACCCAGGATCTGAACCTGAGGACCCTGTGCTGCCTAAGGAAAGTGTGTGGAACTGTAACCACTCAGCTGCAGGGCTGGCCCCTTATTTTCTTTATTTATGTGCTCCTACAACAGATAATTATAGACACTTTCCTAGTAGCCAACTTAATGGTCAATGATCTTTACCTTCTGTCATAAGGATTCAATGTGAGCAGAGTTCTACCCCTACTGGGATTCAAACGCATCTGGACATTTCAGAAAACCTGATGTCATGGAGCTAACAGAAATTGGTTTGTGTAGAAACTGAGATTAGTCTTCCTAGCTGACAGAATTGGGGTGACTGGCAGAGCTGTGGCAATAGTAAAAATGTTCAGGACCACGTGTAATATGGCTTCTTGGGACTTGGAGTAAAACCTGCGGAAGAGACTCTTCAAGGACTGGAGAATCTGAGGCAGTAAATATGTGGAGGCAGTGCATTGAAATCAGCATATTATTTAAACAGGGATTATGGTAGGCAGATTAATGGTCCCCAAAGATGCCCACATCCTTATCCCAGAACCTGTGAATCTTACCTTACGTGGCAACAGGGACTTTGCAAATGTGATCTTGGATTATGCAGATGGACTCAATCTGAGCACACCAGTTCTCAAAAGCAGAGGACCTTTCCCTGTTATAACCCATCAGAAAGAGATGTTATGGCAGGAGAAGGGTCACAGAAACGCACCATTGCTGGCTTTGAAAACGAAGGAGAGGCCCACGAGCCAAGGAATGCGGGCAGCCTCTAGAAGCTGGAAAAATCAAGGAAACAGAAGCCTCCCTAGAGCCTCTAGAAAACAATGTAGCCCTGCCGACACCTTGATTTTGGCCCAGTGAGACCCGTATCAAACTTCTGACTTCCAAACTTTAAGATAAATGTGTATTGTTCAAGCCACCAATCATGGTAATTTATTACAGCAGCAATAAAAAACTAATACAATGCCTTCAACCAACAGGAAAAGATAAGGTATTTTATGTCAATACTTAGGTCTATTCCAGATTAAAATAGAGCTACTGGAAGACTCTCTGCTCTTCATAGAAGAAAACTCCCTGTGCTGTTGTTGTAAGTTGCTTTCCAAGTTGTTTGAGTGCTTTGAATGTAACATGAGTGCAGAGCTTCTCGTGTCTGACAGCTCTGACCACAAATCAGTAGGGTGTGGCCCAAACTCCTGTACTTTCCACGCAGAACACTGGGCAGAACAGCCCTGGATCTCATCCACACTTACAATGGAGTTAAACTGATGTCACAGACAAACACAGAACTGTTTTGAATCCACTGTCTTCAGATCGTTGCTCTGAAACTGGGGATTAAACTGAGTAATTCATACTGACCTGGGGACATGAAAGCAGGAAGCTCCATGGTGGGAAACCACACGGGGAGCCCTGTTATCCTCTCCTGCCGACTAATGTATGTTCTGCTTGGTGTAAACTCTTTTTTCCAGGGGTTTCATGTGTGCCCTCTGGGATTTCACTTCTTGTGTGTGCCCTAAATATACAGTCACGTGCCGCACAACAACGTTTGGGACAACGATAGACTGCATACGTGGCAGTGGTCCTGTAAGATTAGTACCATATAGCCTAGGTGTGTAGTAGGCTATACTATCTAGATTTGTTAATTACACTCTATGATGTTGACACAATGTCTGAATTGCCTAATGGTGTGTTTCTCAGAATATATCCCTGTCATTAAGTGACACATAACTGTAATGACATTGTCTCAGCCCTGGATACTTGAGTCAGCTTTAGCTTACTGGCCAGAGTTGGGCTGTGCCTGAATTGATGCTTCAGGCCAGATAAAAAGCTTAATACAGAAACCTAAGGAGAAAGTCGTCTAGCTTTCTAAGAAAATTCTTTATAGTTAATGGGATTCATTTCAAGTGGCTAAATCCAGGACCCCAAAGGCATAACTGAGGCTACTACTACGTAGAGGTCTCACCTTGCTGCGTGGGATTCTGTTGATAATAATTTTACTGTAAACACACCTTGTCCAAAGGCCAAGGGGATGGGCTGTTCAGAGAGTTAAGACAAGCAGACCTGAGGCTGCTATCTTTAGGTGCTTTGCTGGCATCTGGGCATTTGGCACTTAAGTCACTCTCTAATTGATAGAAGTAGGAGTAGCTCAATGTACCTAAATTGTTTGTACAGACAATGCAGTTTATGCTAACATCTGTTTTCCTTCTGGCAGTCTGAAATTTTAGTATGTGCTGGGCGGAGGTGTCTACATGATCAGTACCCAAGAAAACTCTTGGGTACTGAGTCTCTAACGAGTTTTCCTGGGAATAAAACTTGCACACATATTACTTTTTTTACTGCTGAAGAAAGGGCATAACTCAATATGCTCCATCACTGGAGGGAGAGAAAATCAGAACCTCGTTTATGGATTTTTCCAGACTCTACCTGTGTCATTTTTCCCTCATTAATCCTCTTGTGTTTCCTTCACTGTAATAAACCTTAGCCATAAGTACAAGTATAGGCTTAGTCTTGTGAGTGCTTCTAGCAATTCACTGAGTGAGTGAGTGATCTTAAGGGCCTCATTACAATCTGCATATGTATATATGTATGTGCATGCATAATCAAACTGAATTAAATAATGTATATAAAACTATATATGTACACATGCATATACATATATACATACATACATATGTATATATATAACATATGTATATATACAACTATGATAGAGTGACCAGGTGTAAGGCCAAAGCCTAAATGGATGTCTAGTTGTACTTTTTTAAAAAATATGTTTTCTTTCATAATTTTCTTTCCCTATTCTAAAGTTTTTTTTTTTTTGATTAATCTATTTAACCTAAAAAAAAAGCAACAAAGAAACCAGCTCACCCATGTTTTCCACCCACCACCTCCACCTCTGACAACCACCAATTTGTTCTCTGTATCTATAAGCATGGTTTACTTATTTATTTATTTGCTTGCTTTTAGATTCCACAAAGAAGAGAGTCCCTATGGCATTTGTCTTTCTCTGTATGCCTTATTTCACTTTGCATAATGCCCTTGAGATCCATCCATTTTTTTCTCAAATGGCAAGATTTCATTCCATTTATCCATCAATGAATATTTAGATTGTTTCCATATCTTGGCTATTGTAAATAATGCTGTGATAATCCCATGGGGGTGCATTTATCTTTCCAAGTTAATGTTTTTGAATAAATATCCAGCGGTGGAATTGCTAGATCATATGGTAGTTATATTTTTAATTTGTGAAGAACCTTCATACTGTTTTCTGTAGTGGCTGTACCAATTTACATTTCCATTAACAGTGCACAAGTATTCCCTTTTCTCCACATCTTCAACAACACTTGTTATTTCTAAGTAGTAGCCGTTCTAACAGGTGTGAGGTGATAGCTCATTGTGGTTTTGATTTTCATTTCCCTAATGCTTAATGATATAGAGCATCGTTTGAGGTGCTTCTTGGCCATCTGTATGTCTTCTTCAGAAAAATGTCTTTTCAGATCTCCTGCCCATTTTTTTAATTGGATTTTTTTATTTTTTTACTATTGAATTGTACGAGTTCTTCATATATTTTGGATATTAGCCCCTTATCAGACATATAATTTGCTAAAATTTTCTCCCATTTAGTAGGTTACCTTTTATTTTGTTGATGGTTTCCTTTGCTATACAAAAGATTTTTAGTTTGATGTAGGCCCACTTGTTTATATGTGCCTTTGTTGCTTTCGCTTTTGGTGTTAGATTAAAAAAGGCATCACCAAGACCTGTGTCAAAGAACTTATCACCTATGTTTTCTTCTAAGAGAAGTTTCATCCTTTTACATATGGCTGTCCAATTTTCCCATCAACATTTATTGAAGAGACTATCCTTTCCCCATTGTATATTCTTGACTCCTTTGTCATAAATTAATTGACCATATATACATGGGCTTATTTCTGGGATCTCTAGTCCGTTCTGTTGATCTCTGTGTCTGCTTTATACCAATACCATACTATTTTAATGACTATAGCTTTGTAACACAGTTTGAAATCAGGGAGTATGATGCCTTCACCTTTGTTCTTTCTCAAGGTTGCTTTGGCTATTCGAAGTCTCTTATGGTTCCATATAAATTTTATGATTGTTTGTTGCATTTCTGTGAACAAAGCCATTGGAATTTTTATAGGGATGGCATTGAATACGTAGATTGCTTTGTGTAGTATGGACAGTTTAACAATATTAGTTCTTCCAATCCATGAGCATGGAATATCTTTCCATTTATTTATATCTTCTTTAATTTCTTTCATTAACGTCTTGTAGTTTTCAATATAAAGGTCTTTCACCTCCCTTGTTAAATTTATTCCTAGGTATTTTATTCATTTTGATGCAATTGTAAATGGGATTGCTTTCTTTATTTCTCTTTCTGATAGTTTGTTATTGGTGTATGGAAAGACAACAGATTTTTGTGTATTAATTTTGTACACCACAATTTTACTGAATTTTTTTCTTAGTTCTAACAGTTTTTTGGAGTCTTTAAAGGTTTTCTATATGTTATACCATGTCATCTGCAAATAGTGACAGTTTTACTTCTTCTTTTCCAATTTTGATGTCTTTTATTTCTTTTTCTTGCCTAATTTCTCTGGGTAGTACTTCTAATACTATGTTGAATAAAAATGATGAGAGTGGGCATCCTTGTCTTGTTCCTGATCTTAGAGGAAATGCTTTCAGCTTTTCACTGTTGAGTATGATGTTAGCTGTGGCCTTGTTATATATGACCTTTATTATGTTGAGGTACATTTTCTCTATACCCACTTTGTTAAGTTTTTATCATTAATGGATGTTTAATTTTGTCAAATGCTTTTTCTGCATCTATTGAGATGATCATATGATTTTTAGCCTCCATTTTATTAATGTGTATATCACATTGACTGATTTGTGGATGTTGAACCATCCTTGCATCCCTGGAATAAATCTCACTTGATCATGGTATATGATCCTTTTAATGTATTGTTGAATTCAGTTTGCTAATATTTTATTGAGCATTTTTGCGTCTATGTTTATCAGGGATATGTATATATGTATATGTGTGTGTGTGTGTGTGCATACACATGCACACTTTTAAGTCATTGAATGGCCTTTTTGGCTAACACCTTGTAAATAGTTCAATTTCTCAATAAGTTTATTTTTGGTGTGATGGATAATTTGACAAATTATTTAAATTATTTAATAAATATAGTTTGATCCTCTACAAGGTGCCATGCACTATGCTATGTAGTCTGGGAAGATGTAAAAATCACTTAAAACTATTACAAATAATTGAATAGATGGGATAAAAGTATATATGTACACATGCATAAATATAGTCATGTGCCACATAGCATTTCAGTCAATCACAGACTTCATATACAATGGTGGTCCCATAATATTAGTGTCACATAACCTAGGTGTATAATAGGCTATGCCATCTAGGTTTGCATAAGTATACTCCACAATGTTCATACAGTGATGAAATCGCCCAATGTTACATTTCTCAGAACTATCCCTGTCATTAAGTTTTGCATAACTGTACATTTGCATCACATTGGCATTCTATATAACAATCAGAAAGAGAGAGATTTATAATCATACAGGTAAATTCACAGATCTTTGTATTAATTTGCCTCAGAGTGTAAGGGGGATGAAGACATGAATGTGCTCTTCCCAAGTTGTTCTCTGTACCTATGGGCCTTTTACAGTGTGAGCATCTCACTCTGGTGAATATCATTTTATGATTTTCATATAACTCATAGCCCCTAATCGTGAATCAGCTGCTTTAACTGGTACTTAATCAAAGCAATTCTTTCAGGGTTAATTTTATCTCTATGTTATTGTCTACTTATATGATGACTTTAGAAACTTACTCTCAAGTAAGATGTTTCATTACATGTGTATAAATGTGCGTGTCTCACATGATCCCTGAATTCCTAGAATTCCCTATTTACTTATAAGACACCAGCACACAACACATTTAAATAACAATAAAAGTGTTAATATGTTCCATATGGGAAACGTGGTCAGGGTTCCTTACTGAAGTTCAGATAAGAGAGTTGTTATTGCTGTACTGATCAGCAAAGGCCATTATGGAGGAATCTAGCACATAAGCTTAAGTATTGTTTTGTTTCTCATGTATAATATGAAACATTTATTAAATGAATATATTTTACATTTAACTTGTACTTTACATAAAATGTTTGAGAAGCTACGATGTGTCATGTTCTGCACTAGTTTCTTTGTAGATAGCAAATAAACAAACACTATTAGCTAATTATTATTATTATCCTCTATGGTACTTTATTCTCATACTATGTGTCGAGTGGCTAGACTCTGGAAAACTCACCTCTCCCCTGTCAGTTGAGAAGTGAGATTATGCCTGGGTAGAGGCAGAATAGCTGACTGCCTATGCCCTGCAGGTTACAATTTCTGGAATGATACTTATATCCCCAAAGGTACTCCAATTACCCCTACACCTATCATCTCAGTTCATTCTCAAAATCTTCTGATATTAGTGATTTTTCCCTTTAGTCTAAAACTTTGACTCTTTTACTGATCTGAGGCAAATCACCTTGTGTGTCACAGTTATTTACACCTCAGACTGAAGTAAGAATCTGAGAGGTGATCTTGAAATGGGATGATAAAAACAAGAGCTGATAAGCTATGATTACTGGAGGTGGGTATGATCTGACCTTGCTAAAGGAGGACCAGGAAGGAAAGAGTAAATTTGGGGCCTCTAAAAACTCTTTTCTCTTCCTTTACATTTACCAAGACTTTCCTTGCTTAAAAACAAATGCAGTTAGACTTTTCAATGGATGCTTAAAAAACCCTGAAAGATAGCCTGCAATAAAATAATAAATGTCAGGAAGATGACGGATTCATGAGAAGCCCTGAATCCAAATGGTACCAAATTCCATTTATCTGAAATGATTCACAGTCAGGATTACCAGACTGTAACAGGTGGCTACTTTTAAGTACAGATGCTAAATGTCATACCTGCAGATGGTTCATCAGTAGAACATGTAAAAAACATCTTAATTATATATTATGAAGCCTTTTCGTAAAAAATTAAAAGATAGGCATTCATTATGCTTGTTTGAGTTATATCACTGAGTACAGATGCTGTTACGAGTTAGCTGGTGCTTTAATCAAAACAAGTATCAGTGGATCAATTTAATGATATGAAAGTTCTGACTTCAGGTTAGAAAGTTTCTGGCAATGCAAATTTCTTTCAGTTTCCTGATTTATGCATCAAAGCAGAGTGCTCTCCTTCACTAGAATCCCGCATCAATGTGTGTTAGCGTTAGATATGTGATAGAGTGAAGAAAGAAGTATTCAGCTAGTCATCCTTCAATAGAAGCATTCCAGATTTCCCTGGAATTCTACTTGAGAGGCATATCACACCTGAAGCCTAAAGCTGGAAACATTTAATTCCTCACGTGGACTCTGGAATCATTGTGGCTGATTTCTAAAAGAACAGAGGTCATTCATGCACATATCCACTTTATTATCAAATTATTTTTCATTTTACCATGATTGGCCAATTTATACAACAGACATTGCAGAAAGGACTTAACTCTTGCCAAAAAGTAAGTCCCCTCAAAGATGGAGATTTACTTCAGTTCAGCTTATTAAAAAAGCGTCTCAGACTCTGAGTGTGATTCCCTGTAGAGACAGCTCTCCAAATGTTTTGATTCTCCACAAATCCTCCTGGAGAGTACATGGCCCCAGGTGATATCAATTGTGGATTTCTTAAATTATTGTTCTCATTACCTGATATATTCACACCCCACTTCATCTTCATGACAAACGGATGTTCAAAGTCTACCTACAATTCAGTGTTAAATTCTTAAGATCCATTTCCTTATCTGAAAAATGAGGCAATAATGAATGCTGTGCTATTGTTATGTGTGTGTGTGTGTGATATCTTTAAACATATTTTACATAACTAAGAGTTCCATATAAATGCAAGGTTTGCTGCCACAGGCTTTGACATAAAATCAAATTCAAGGGAACTTCCTTAGAGCTCTGAACAAGCTGATTTGCAAGCCGGAAGCCCAGTCAACCCTGCCAGGAATTAAATGTAAATGCCTGGGAATTTCTGTAGGGGAAGTTCTAGTCTTTCTTTTTTGTCTTCCCCTTTTTAGTTAAAATGAGAAAACAAACAAAAACCTGTATTTTTAATGAGGATGATAGAAATGATAAAATGACATTAAAAAGTAAAACAGTACAGGAACTAAAAATGGAGTGTAGAAGTACTCCAGACTCCTCATTGCCACCTCACAGCAGTACCACTATAAACTGTTTCTTGTATATCCTCCTTGTAACTTTCTCTGCGAAAACAAGCGTATATATTTACATATCCATATCCATATATTTATAAATCTTTTCTTTACACATAGAGCAGGATGCCTTACCAGAGGAAGTGCATGCCAGAATTTAAATTTGCCATTTTTATTCGTATTTGACAAGAGAAGTACCAGCTATTTCCCTATATCAGTATAAACAGATAATCGCCTTATAATCACAAACAGTACATCAATGTACAGGGAACTATCTGATTGTCCAAGGAAGTGGGGTATAACAAGACTTCTTATACTTGAAAAGCTGCCCCACCACCTTAATAGTCCTGGAACAAGATTGGTTTTCCAGGCGGCAAGCTCTCAGACCCATATCAGCACAGCCCTCTGGGTTTCAGTTTATGCCTGGGGAACTTGTAATGAATTTAAAAGACAAGAACTAGCCCATAATGCCTGCAGTTTAAGGAAGTTAGGTGTATGATGTTGAAGAAGAGGGATTGGCTTCCATGAGAAACTCCTGGGCTGCAGCAGGAAGCCAGACAAGCATGTGAGCATAGCGGTTATAGGCAAGCTTTGCCCATTGAATCGTGCTTCTCAAGAGTGACAATAACGAAGTAAATGAACTCATGCTTTCACTGTCTGACGCCTTTAGACCAAATTAGCCCAAGTATTCTTACGACTTCAGGTTGGAGAGGAACAGAGACAAGCAAAAGCATTCCAAAGGGAAATCCTGGATTTTATGCTAATAGGATATGTGGGGGGCTGCATAATTAACTGATAAAAATAAAATAAGTTTTCTACTTCTATATTGTGTTATGGGCAACTCTCTCTATCGTGAATGTAAGTAACCACAAGGATCTGTTCATTCTGACCTATTGTTAATTCTTGTAACAAATTATATGCATTTTAGCTGGTTTAAAAGTTAAAAATTCTGTCCATGTTTGTGTAACTAATTTGGTATCATTATATTCAGATCATTGCAACCTTCTTTTCTCGCTTCAAACATCTCCAGTATCTTCTCGTGTCAACACATATACATCTATGCTTCCCGCTTAATATTCACGTTTTACAAAAGTGTCATGAATTACGTAAAAAATTCCTGATTGTCACTTGCATTGTTTTTCAGTTCTTTGTAAATATAAATAATGCTGCAATGGCCATGCCCATACATATACTTCTGTTAACAGAATCCACAGATTAAATTCCCAGTGGATGAATCCTTGCTCAGAGATGATGCCTTTTCGATTTGATAGCTATTGCCAAATGGCACTCTGAATAACTGTATCTGTTTATCTACGTAGCAATGATGTAAGAAATTTAGGATTTCTTCGTAAGAATCGGGACATATTTCAGATACAGTCTCAAAGTTCTGAATTATGTTACTTAAGGTCAAGACTACCCATCTCAAAACACCTCCACTCCCACCCTCCAAAGCACTGACACAAGTCAATTCTCTCTTCACGTGAAGAGGCTAAGTGGACATTTTCTCCCTAGGTCCCTAGCTCTGAGACACAAATTTAGCCAAAAAGTATATTTTTTCTTATAAAAGCAGCTGCCAGTTTTCTTTTGAGCACCTCACACTCACGATTTCGCAGGCACAAATGTCAAGGAGGTGTGTGGTACACCTGTTAATTCACACCTCTGTTTGAGAAAAGTACTTCAAAGCAGCTGAAGGTGCTGGCCCAGTTTCACGTACACCCCACCCCCTTTTCCCCTACTCCCCCTTAACACATCCAAACACAGATGCTATTCACACCTTCTCATTTGTAGCACCTCAAGTTAATCCTGCCAATTCATATACTTATCACACAGGCATGAGATACTTACATCACCAAGAAAGAAACACTCCTTAGGGACATAATACTTCCAGATATATAAGCAGGGGAAGAGGACAGTTTCAGAATACTTGCACAGACAAAACTTTTTCTCCTTAGATCAAATTTGACCAAAATGACTTCCCTCCTGTCAAAATCTATCCAGATTCAGCTCCTTCAGGCACAATCATTGTCCATATCAGGTGCTTTCTTTTCCTCCTGGAATCTTCCCTCTTCTCTTGATTGTAATTAAAAGATTAGCTATCATTTGTGTTGAAGAGCATATAGAAAAGATTTGGGAAAAGGCTACTGGGTGTCCTGTTTAAGAAGGAGATTCTGGAGTGACGATCATTCCAACTTCTGTCTTTGACTTGAAGCTTTCGGCATTATCGTAGCACTATTGAACTTCCTACCACATTGCTACCTGAGAACTCTGGAGTCTGATTGCTAGGTTTCGAATTCCTCCTACATCCTTACTATATCTAGGGTACTGGGGAGTTACCTTATGCATGGTCAGACAAAAAGCTGGGAATTGGGGATATTGAATGAGACAGACAAGTTTCCTGCTCATATGGATTTTATCCTATGAGAATGAAGGTATAAAATTCATGATTAATTAATGCAGTTTACGTGGAGAACATGAAGAAAATAAAATAGGATAATATAATAGTTTTGTCCAGGCTGTGTAGCAAGCAACATTAGACAGGTAAAAGAAGGCATCTTTGAAGAGATATCATTTGAGTTGACATCAGAGTGATTAGGCATATGAAGAACAAGGAGAAAATAATACCAGGCAGATACAATTCCTCTAAGCTGAGAATGAGCTTAAAAATCATTATTTTCAAATGGCCAGTTCAATTGGAGTATGATGGGCAGAGGTGAAAGGTAGATGGTATGATGTAAGGTCAGAGGGGTAGTTAGGCCAGCTCATAGAGGACCACAGAAAGAAGGATGGACATTAGATATTATGAGTACAGACTCGTAATATTATCAGCTCCAGCTGAAACAGTTTGGCAAAAACCTGCATTCTTCTTTGCCTTAGAACATTTTAGCCCACATTCCTTATCATTGATATGGAAGCTTTCTGCCGTTTGAGGTTTATCGACCTATTTATTCCAGACATGAGGTCTAATCCAAGTGAAGTTTTGGTAACCATGTGATGACAGAAATTTGAGCCATCTGGAAAATCTTCACATCCATTGGCTGATACCATAGAGCACAATATGCCAAGAATCTATAAAAAGTTAAAATTTTTTTATGATACCTCTGAAAATATCTTTTTCTCAGAAGTGACAATAACAAGCAAATTAGCAGACTCATCTGTTGCCACTTTGTTGCCACTTTACCACAAGATGTGTATTATTAAGAGATAGGAGAGGAAAGGCTGAATGGGGAAGTTACCGTCAAATGTTAATCAATGTGAAAAGTTATCCTAACTTCAGTCAAAAGATGTTTCTTTGAGCTCAGCCTGAACCACTGGTCTGTTCCTATCATGTTGGTTGGCATCATAAGGTCAATAAATTATGTATGATCTTTTGAAGTAGACTTTTCTTGATCCTCTCTATATTATTTCAGGACCCTACGAGCACAGAGTAATAAATCTGAGGTAGTAGTTGGCCAGTTCTCTGCCACCTTCTACTGAGTACATGTCACATTTGCCTTCTCACTGCTTATATTATGGTCACCATTAATAATATCCTACTGAGTGAATATGGGGGCATGTCTTTTCATGTATGAAAGTAAGATACAAATCAAAATCTCCTCATAATGTTGGTTGAACCTACAAAGGTTTAGAAAAACAGACTGACTCCCTATTGTTTCTCAGACACTCTTTAGGGAATATATGCGTGTAATACAGCAGGAGTTGATGCTCTGCTCCATATACATGTAGCCTGAATGAGTTCACCAACAGTTGCTTAGAGTTTTCAGGATGCTGACAGCATCCCATCTTATACCCCTGTGTCTCCCTTCTTCTCTGTCTAAGGGCTATTTCTGTCACCATGGGATCTTTCTCTATCATAATCAATCACAATTTAGAAATGTAAGAGACTTAATACTCCAGAAGTCAACCGTCAACCAATAGGGAACGGAAATCGTTTAAAAGTCTGGCTGTTGCCTCTGTGTTAGCTGTGGCAATGGAATGTAACTTGACCATGAGTCTCTTCCCATTTAGCAGGCTAGCCCAGGATTATTTCCACGGGGGTGGGCTGTAGAGTTCTCAAGAGCGGCAAGAGAAGACAAGCCTTGCTGCACTAGCATTTTCAAGCCAAAATCCCATTTGCCAAACAAAAGCACATATCCAAGCCCAAATTCAAGTTGTGCAGAAATAGATTCCACACTCCACCTCTTAACGAAAGGAACTACAAAATCACATTGCAAAGACATGCATACAAGGACGAGATAAATTGTGGCCATTTTTGTCATCTGCCCCACTTTCAGAGCAATAATGTTTAATAATAAAAATGATAGGAAACAACATTTTCCTCATTTTTTTACTTTAATAATAATTATTTTACTTTTTTTTATTGTTGAGTATGATATTGGCCATAGAATGAAATATTCTCTTTTAAAATATTTTTTCTCTCTGATCTTTTACTATTCTGTACTCCTCATCCTTCTATGACTACTAAATTTACCTCTTTAATTTAATTCAGCCTGCCTGCTACTTCACTAAATATGAATATCTTCTTGGTTCCTTTCTTGGCCTTTTTCCTACGTATGCTTTCTCAAAGAGCCCTCATTCACTTCAGTACTTCAAATATCTTATCTATAAAATAATTTCCAAATATTCATCCCCATTCTAGATATACTCTAATGTCCAATTTTTGAAACTACTTGGTAGACACTTCCATTTATATAATGTTCTACTAAATAAAACTTAACAAGTTTAAAAAATATACTCATTTACCTTACCCACCTTGTTCTGGGTTATTACTTCCAGATGCTGAAATTTAAACTTTGTACACATTATTTTCTCTTCTACTGTAGAGGCTGTTTTTTTCTGTCCTTCTTTCATAGACAATTTTACCTTATAAGGAGTAACCAAAGAACCTACTTTGGATCATTGTTGGAATAGATAGCCAATGTAGGTGAGTTACCTTAGAACAACATATGATCTCCTGAAACTGATATCCCCAGAAATTTCCTGGTTCAAATTCTAACCACTGTTTTCATATTGAACTTCCTTTCATTTATTGGAAATACTCTAATATTTCTTGAATAATATCTGTCCCCACTTTTCTTCTTAGTAAGAGCTTGTTGCTTTTGCTTTCAATCCAAGGATTCTAGGTGACTTAACAGTTGGTACTAGGTACCGAACAAATGGTACAATCAATGGATCCTTAAATAGAACATGACATATTCTCTATAGGCTGGAATTTTAAAATAGGTGAAATGCAATGAAAATCCTATTAAATAGTGAGGATGGCAAAGTGATAGTCCATGATGAATGGTTCTTACTTGTGTAAACCTAAGATAAGATCATCATTGAAGGCGAGAAGATAGGTGCTCCCATTCTACCAATATAAAGGAAATGAGGAGTAAAAAGAAAAAATACAAGTTAGGATTGTTGTTTCTAAATGGCATTGGATAACTTGGCAAGAGGAAAGAGACTTTAATCTGAAAACCCTTGCCTCAAGTCAGGAATTAAAATTCAGAAAGTATGTGACATTACTGAAATAGTTCCTTATTCCTTGTAACTTCAAGGCTGACATTCCCAAAAATGAAGGTCACAGAGTCATTCTATGGGTAAACGAATTACAACTTCAGATGAATGCCCAACATTGTTAAATCTCTTATATGAAAGTTAAGATCCAGGATTTTTTTAAAAAACTGTAAGCTAATGATTGTAATCAGAATTTCTTGGAGGACCCAGAGGACTTCTGAAATGCTTTGCAAAAGAGCTGCCTTGCTTGAGCAAGTCATGACCCTCTTTTCATTATTGTTCACTTGGAAATAAAAATTTACATTCAAAATTGTCTACAGAGTGAAAAGCAGAATCAAAGTTATATCCAGAAAGAAATATAGTAACTCATTAATTTGTATTATTAAAAAATAGTGGAGGATTGATTTAGTGGATGCTTAATCAAGGAAATAAGGGCATAATTTTTAATCAGGCTCAATTTTTTATATATGTGCATTTATAAGATATTCTGCACTAAGTAAGGTGTCGGGGCATTTGGCTGCTTTTTAAAAACAATTTTCTAGATTGGCCAATGAAGCTTCAATTTATGGCTCTCCTATATAAGTGACTTAAAAGGCCAGAGAAAAGTTGGAATAATATAAGCAAAGATATTTAAATACTTGTGAAAATAGGAATAGCGTCCTTCCTGCCTTCTCACACTTCCTTCAGTATGTTAACTGACAGTGTTTAGAAGACTCTTATTTTCCTTATGATCAGGAATAAATTGATGTGGAAAACATCAAACTGTTTAGAAAGCAATTTATAGCTATTTTATGTTGTCCAAATTAATCATCCATAGGGTCTTCTTCCAAAGGGTCTGAATAGGAAGTGAGGAGCTGTCTATTCCACTACAGAATTATCAGATAGAAGGACATCATTAGCCTTAGAGGCATAGACTCTTAGGATTTAGAGGCAAATGAACTAGGTCCTAGATTGCAGTAAAAATCAGTAGGTATGTGCAAGAGACGAAGATTAAACTGCACAAACCATCAGGGAAAAGTGCTAACGTTTATTGCTGCTTCTAGATACTGGAGAATGAACAAAGAAAAATTCTAATACTTGGTTTCAATGCAAGGAAGTAATATTGCTGACACTTATTTGTGAGAACTATTTACTATTAGTAGCATATTACCATACGCACGATAACTGTTATGTCTAATATGAGTCTGTGCCAGATTAATTTTGAAAATTTTTATTTGATTATAATTCTAAACCCTGCTCCCTCTGTTCAATTTTCTTATGCTAGCTTGGCATAATCTCCTGATTGCACTGTAAAAAAAACAGACAGAACATTGAATGTAACATTTTATGAATGTTTGTTGAAAAAAATCTGCCTTTTTTTTCCCCTTAGCATAGACATCAGAGGCAGTTTTCAGGTTTTATATCCTATGTAGAGTTCTAAGCTGAAAGTTCTGGAGGAGATGAGAAAAGGGAAGACATAAGAGAGATTTCATATTTCTTCTGTCCAATGTAGGCCAGGTGTAGGCATATGTGAGATGGGGTCCTGAAGGCCATGATTGATCGGGTGGAAGTTGACTGAGGCCAAGAAAGATTAAGGATAAACTTGTATGTATTTAAAAAAATGAAAAGTATCAAAGCTAGGAAGCCCAACCTGTTGGCAAATCCCAGGGGAAAACATAACTGAGATTAGACAAGCAGGTCAAAAGTTTAAGGGAAAATGAGATACACTTATCAAACATTTTGAACGTCTGCAGTGTCTGCAGTGTTTTTGGTGTCCGCGGATAGCCATGTTGAAGAGTTTACAGCCTAGTCGGGGAGACATACACATAAATAGGTTATTATAACACAGGAAAGGAAATTTAATCTTAGAAAATGGAATACTATTATTGATGCAAAACAGAGGATCACTTAAGGCAACTGAAGTGGAGGAGACATAAAGCTTTCTCAAAAAACTGAAGCTCAAGCTGAGACTTAAAGAATATATATATATGTAGGAGTAGACAGATAACTCATATCTGTGTGATAAATTTGGGGACACTCCAGGAAGGAGAGCTAGGATACCCAGAAGAATAAAGTCAACATTCAGCACAAAGAAGGCTGGAAATTATGGGCAGTTAAGTACTGCTAGACTGAACTGAAGGAAGAATATAGCAAGTTGATGTTGGAGATGGTGGAGGCCAGAGGATGTGGGTTAAAGAAGGTGATGTCTGATATGCCGCATTGAGGAACTTAGATAATATCCTGTAGGTGATGGATAGCCATTGAAAACTTTGGGAGGTTTCCTTCGATCTAATTTCCTTTGATCTAGGACTTCCCTTAAATTAGTGTCCCTTTCCTCTTTCCTCATCCCTTACTCACTGCCTCCCACTCAGTGTGAATGGAGTTATCTAATGGATGAGTCTAAGAGAAAATGATCTGTCTCTTCTGGGTTATCTCTTGGGTATGCCTAACTTCTGAAAGGGTGTCTTCTGGCCTTCTCATCTGTTGAGTGTTTAGCTTAGCGGGACAAGCTTTGACACTATGGGGGAGACCTATTCACCCCACTGTGCTTCTGACTGGGTGGTATTATGTCCCTAATCTAGAGGAGAGTATTAACCTGCCCTTTTACTCTGATATGAAGCCACGTTCTATAGTCAGCTTTTGTATAGTAAAGCTAACATTTTGATCTCTAACTAATTTGTTTGAACACAATTGGGGAATAAAAATAGTTTATTGATATAATAAAACTACAATAATTTTCCTCTTAGATGGATCGTTGGTAGTTTTGGAGAGGATAAGTTTCAGAAGCACTAAGTCCGGCAAGAGAAATTAATAACTTCTCTTAGAGATCCAGGAGAAGCATGAGGTGAGGAAGACCAAAAAGGTTGGTAGTGTGCATAACAAAGCAGAAATAGAGTTGGAAATATTTAGAAAAGAAAACAGCGTTCAGTGAATAATACATGGCAGTATGGCAAAGAGGGTATTAAGGATGGCACTTAAAAAGCCTTTAGTCTAGATGACCATGTGAATAGTAGAACCACCAACCCATAGAGTACCTACAAGAGATCTAATTTAAGAAGGAGAATTTAGGTTTGGAATTAAGTTTATCTTGAGATATCCCAGTGGAAACGTCTGGTTGAAGTTGGATAAATGAGCCCAAGAACCCACAGGAAATGGCTTGGTGGGGAGGTGGTAAGTGAAATTGTGAGAGTGAGTAAAGTTACTCAGAAATACTCTGAGGAATGAGAAGAACAAAGGAATAAGGACAGACAATGGACAAGAGGAACATTTAGATGACTTGTGGTAAAATATGATCCCACTTAGGAGACAAAGATGTACAGAAGAAGAAAAACTATGAGATTGCCACTTAAGCAAAGGAAGTAATACTTTTAAGAATACTTTTAAGGGATAACCAAAGATATCAAGAGTTATGGAGAGGTTCATTAACCAAAGTATTGAAAAACTGTAATTGAATGTAATAATTAGTACCTCACTAGTGGTATTTAGAGTAATTTTAATCTATGGTTAAATAGTGAAATGACCAGATCCAAAAGAATGCAGGCTATAATGGAAAAATAAATTCAATTATATTAAAATTGAAACATTTTGTTCATTAAAAGATACCATAAGGAAAGTGAAAAGACCAGTCACAGTCTGGGAAAAGATATTTGCAGCACACATAGCTAATAAGGATTTGGCATCCAGTATGTATAGAGCTTCTTCCGTCATTAAGAATAACAAAAAGCACAAAGACCCAAGGAAAAAAAATTGTGAAAAAAAATGTGAGCATTCAATTAAAGAGGAGAAAACATGAATGGCAGATAAACATATGAAAGGATACTCAACTTCACTAGTTAGGGAAAGGCAAGTTAAATTCAAAATAATATACTATTTTATACCCATCAGATTGACAAAAAATAAAATGACTGATAAAATTAAATGTTGGCTGGGTTATTTAGCAAATTAGTAATTCTCATTCACTGTTAACAGGAGCGTAATTTGGCAAAATCCTTTTGGAAACATTTTGATGCTCTCTAGCAAAGCTGAATATGTACAAGCCCTATAACCCAGCTCTTCCATTCAAAGGTATCTCAGTATCTAGAACATGTCCATTTTTTTTTTTTTTTTTTTAGGAAGACTAGCCCTGAGCTAACATCCGTGCCCATCTTCCTCTACTTTATATGTGGGACTCCTGCCACAGCATGGCTTGATGAGCGGTGCCATGTCTGTACCTGGGATCTGAACTGGCGGACCCCAGGCCGCCAAAGGGGAATGTGTGCAGTTAACTACTGAGCCACCGGGGTGGCCCCTAGAACAAATCGTGTATGAGAAGATATGTTGACAAAGTTCATGTCAGCTGTTTTTTAATAATTAAAAATGTATATATAAACAATCCTAATTTTCTTTAATAAAGGACTGATAAAATGATATATGATTATGATATTGATAAATTATAGCTGCACATATCAACATGACAATAAACATCTTGATAATGTTAAACAAAAAAGTCAAGAACAATCACACTAGATCATACAAAGTTAAAAACTGGGCAAAACTAAACAATACATATACAAGTGGTAAAACTATACAGGAAAAGCAAGAAATTATTAACTTAAGAGTTGGAAGAGTGAGCACTTGATAAAGGGAGGGGTTTAATGAAGCTGCGATGGTTGAAAGGCATGAAGGGGCTTCTGGGGTTCAAGTGACACGTTTATTCATCTAGATGATGGGTATACAGATGTTTGTTTTATCTATTTTTCTTTAAAATGTACTTATACACTTCATATACTCTTTGTAATATGTTTCATAATTTAAAGAAAAATTTTAAATAAAAATAAATAGGATGTTAGAAGGAAGTCACTGCTCGCAACGTCTTGAAATTATTAAACGAACTACTTTTAGAGAAGTCATAGTCAATGACTCTTCTATATTTTGCAATCTGACAGATGAGGTATTTTGGAATGACATAGCTCCTGCCGTAAAACAGTTGGAAATGCAAATACAATGACATTATTTCGCATGTATTGTTGAGCTTGCAAAAGAATTCAAGAAGAATCCACGGAGGTCTAAGGCAAAGCTGGAACTGAAATCTAGAATGGTGAGCATAATTAGATCCAGAACTACTGGACTACTAACAGCAGTGCAGACTTAGAATGGCTGCCACCGGGGAGAGGAGACAAGCCCTTAAGCCAATACATCTTGAAGTGTGGAATTGGGAATCCTGTGTCAAGTTGGAACTCTCAAAAGCCTACAATCAAAGCAAAAGTCCGAATGAGGGCGACAATAACAGAACAAAACAAAAATACTGTGACAAACGTAACTTCTTTGTCTCTGCCTTAGGTCAGAGTGGGAGAATTATATCAAGGAAATTTGCTCTAAAGAGAACAGAGATTTGGCTCAAGAAAAAACAATAAGCAATAAAGAAAATACTGTTGTAATATATTACCTACCCTTTTCTAGGCCCAGACTATTTTATGGGTGATTCTAGCAAACACTCAAGCAATACATATAATCTCAATCTTATACAAGTTGTTTCAAAAGAAAAAAAAAAATTATGATGGTCTTACATGCAGAAAATGTGTTGTCTGAAATTCAGCATTCCTTTGTATTTTCAAATTCTCAAAAACCCTGAATAAAATAAAAATCTCTTAACTTGATAAATACCATGTAACAAAAACCAAAACCTTTCAATGGAAATTGATGCATTTGCTGTATATCAGAAACAAAGCTTGGGATGCTTTGTTATCACCATAGGGTCCATATTTTCTTTATTTTGTAATGATTCAAGGGAAAAATATGAGGTATGAGATTTAGGAGGAAAAATATAAAATTGTCAATATTTTCAGGTAGTATAATCGTCTCTGTAGAAAATCCAGCAGAATCTACGTCAAACCGGGAATTTGTAGTATTATGTATCTAAGCCAAGAGTTTCAAAAAGAGAATGATCAGCAGAATCTGCTGCTGGTGGGTCAAGTGACACGAAGCATAAACAACGAATGTTTGATTTGACAATGTGCACGTGATTGGTGTCTTGGACAAGATTAATTGCCGTGGAGTGGTAGGAAAAAATAGATCAGAAAAGATTAGAGAAGTGCATATAGTGAGATTTCTCAATTCTCCTGAGAAATGTTGTTATAAAGGGGACTAGAGAATCGTGGAAGTGGCTACAGGCAATGTGAATTTTACAGTTTTTAAAAATGAGACTTCAGTGCTGTAGCAAGTAATCCCAGAGAGGAGGGAAAACCGATACAAAAGAAAGGAAAGAAACACAGAATTGAGGGCCAGCCTGGTGGTGCAGCAGTTAAGATCGCACGTTCCACTTCCGTGGCCTGGGGTTCACCGGTTTAGATCCTGGATGTGGACCTAGTACCACTTGTCAAGCCACTCTGTGGCAGGAGTCCCACATATAAAATAGAGGAAGATGGGCCAGATGTTAGCTCAGGGCTAATCTTTCCCAAAAAAAAAAAAAAAAAAAGTGAAGTCCTTGTGTAGGCAAGAGAAGATGACAGTTAGTTTAACAGGAGTTAATGTTAAATGTTTGAGCATAAAAGGGTCAAATATATAGTTGTTATCTTTGTGGAAGGAGAAGAGGGAAAAGGATTGGCGAGGAGCTCAAATACCTGAACTGTTTGATTTCTATTTTAAAAAGTTGGAAGTGAATAGAATGGGGTGAAGTTTCTTGTTTTAGTTTTTGGGGTTTTTTTGAATTGAAGACAAAAGGAAAAGAGCCATAGAAGACATTAATAGGTGAAAGTATAGAAAATTGGTTAGGTAATTTCCAATAAGCTCCTCCTCTCTTGCCCATCTAGTGGGAACCATGGGCATATGAGACGGAGATGTGGAAGAGTTGCACAGGAGATTTGAACATCGTGACCAAAGTTCAAGCAATATGAATTTGTAGTGACACACCTCTGCTTGGTTGGACGGTTTTCCCCAGCAGGACTCAGCCACCCTATGAAGGAGCAGAGAAGTGGCTGAGGCGTTAGTGCAGAGCTGTGGTTTTGCTGATGAACCCCACAGTGAATGAAGGTGCTGAAAGAGAGTGACAGGGACAGCCTGGATCATACTTAACCAGGGCACTTCTCTGTGCTGAGCAACAGAGCAGGGCTGGTTAGATTACCTCATGAGAGAACATTAATTACTGACATACCAAGAGGGGCATGAGAGTGCAAAATTATAGAAAATTTTAGGTACTATTTTACGCTAATATTTATAATGTAGTATTTAGTTGTCCCTATTTTTAATTATTAAGGTAATATGTGCTCGGTGTGGTATGGTTCCCCCTACCACATCAGAGAATTATGAAGTCTCTACATTTCTTCTAGTTATCTCTTGCTCCAGGTTCCTTCTTCCAATAAATTTTCAATCTCAGAATTGTAGTTATTTCTCCTGCACATGGATGGTTGTAAATAAATTGCACCCCTTGGAATTAAGTAGTGTAGCAGCCTTAATGGTTATTGTTGTTTTTCTGGGGTGCTTTGTCTGTTATAGACTTTATCCTGATTTCTTTATCCTAAGTTCCACACGAGGCAGTTGTGTGAATAAGACTCTCAATGAAGACTTAGCTTAACAGAGGAAGACTCCAGTGGAAGCAACCACTTGAAATTAATCAATAAAATAATTATTCTAAAAAAATCCATCCGCCATTTCCTCCAGTGAGAAATGATCACGGGCTCTGCCCACAGCTGCTTTTGTACATGGTGAGACAATAAAGAATATCCTTCATGAAGTGCTTTGCCAGAGGACCACCCAAATCAGACCTCTGCCCACGGAGCTTTCACTGCTTGTAGCTGATTTAACGTGACATATTTTATGAAACATAATCAAAATCTTATGCAGGGATCCCCCCTTCTACTTTTCTCTGAAAGAAGAATGAGCAGTATTAAAATTTATTCTCCCAATGTCCAGAACAAGTCCACGTCATGATTTTCTTTCTTTTTCTTTGCATGTATGTGGATTTTATGTATGTATACGTACAATTTTCTTAAGATTATCAATATATTCACACTATTTGTCAACATTTTGGGGTTGATTTGGTTTTTGTGGTTTAATGATATATTACAGATATCTTTCCATGTCAGATTTATATCAGTCTGTTACAATGACTATGTATTATTCAATAATGTGGTGTATAATATTTTTAACAATTTAGTACTTAAGGGATTTTTTTCCTGAAATTTGGCTAACTACAAACATGGTTGCAAATAAGGTCTCTGAAAACATATTTGTGAAGGCTTATGCAACACTGTCATGAATAGATAGGGGACCAAGTGGGTGGGGCCTGGTCCTTGCCTGCCCATAGCTTCAATCAAAGGAACTCCACTTTTATCTGTTGTATACATTGGGCTTCCATAAAAGTTAGCTGATAAAAATTTCCTCTACAGATTGAAAAATATATAAACAATAAGTAAAAGTTAAAAGAACTTCATTATAACATGCCATCACTAATCTACATGTTAAAAGGATAAGAACAGGACTGTACCAAAGAGATTCCAATGCAGCACATCTCATAGTCTTCAGCAAGTGTTGGTACCTTGATTCTTTCCCACTTGGCTGCTTATTCTCTTTTTTTTTTTTTTTTTTTAACATTTTGTATAAAGCCCCCACTTACCATTTTTCCCCATTTGGATAAAGAATTTTCCAATCTCAAGTAACACATCATTATGTTGTTAGATGTAATCAGAACCTGAAGCATCAAAATGATCTAACTGAACAACTCCTAGACCCAGCCAGGTCAGTGGAATATGAGAAGGAATCCATTCTTGGAAGTCCACATAAAAGTAATTTGACACAGTTTCATATCATGTGTGATGTGTGTGTGTGTGTGTGTGTGTGTGTGTGAGAGAGAGAGAGAGAGAGTTAAATATGCACAAAAGGCCTTTTGGTCAACTATGCTTAGTAGCCTTAGACATTAAGCTCTTTTCTCTTGGCCCTAGCATCTCACTTTTTGAATCAGTGGGTTTGGCCCTAATGGTCTCCCCAACGACTTTCAGCTGAATCTGGCCATGATATTGAAAAAAACAGAGGCAGCACTGGGCTCCAAGCAGATCTCCTGCGGAAAGCAATGAGTAAACTGTTTCTTAACTTCCCCAGGCTAACTCTGCCTTGACTTTCTCCAGCTCATTCTACCTTCAGCTGTTTTAAAATACAGCCATGGCAATCAGATACCATCTTAGTACTATTTCAGTATATAAGAAATTGCTAAGAGCCACAGAATAGCTTGGATTCACTTAGCCAGAGTCTTTTCTTGGATCTCAGAGCGTGTTTTATCTGCTCAGCGTTTTGTACAGTTCTTAAATCCAAACTCTCTTCTACGCAGATAAGAAATAGGTTGCACAAAACACACCACAGTTCTCTCTGTGTTTGCCTCACTCCGTCTTTATCCCAGCATGCAGAACTCAAGCTTAAGAAGCAAATCCTCTTGGGGATGGAAATAGTTTGACACAATTGACACTAACATTAGGACAAAGTTGTCTCCTAGAAGCTGTCTTGAAATTCAAATAAGAAGACCTGTTTTCTAGCCAACCATTGGCCTTTTGCCAATTGTGAAACTGCATTTTTCTTCTCTGGAATAGGAATGTTCCCAACCTGTTGCCTCACTCAAGAAATGCTTTGTAAACATGGAAGTTTTCTATAAATGTGAGAGGTGGATTTTTCCTTTTTTCCTGTAGAACAGTTTCCCCAACCATCTTCTCTGCAATAGTGTTTCGAGAGGTTTTACTCAGTGGAAATTTATAGTCCTCATTCTTTCAAATGGCTATCTCTGATGGGCTTGAAGAATTTTATATAGACGAATGAAGGCTTTTATGACTCCTAGGAATTGTTTTCCCTTAATATTGGTCTGAGAAGGGCTATCATCAAGCAAGTTCTAATCAGACAAGGCAATAAGAGCCCATCTATAAGAGGGAGGAATTCATGATAAAAATATAAGAAATGGCAACCTAACTACATCACAGGCAGGCCTTCAGGCTTAATCTACCAAAATCTAGCCCAGTGTGAGACATAAAATAGGAATTTGAATAGCACTAAGCAGAAAGCTAAATGAAAAGATGATCAAGTTGTGGTCTGTGTCCTTGGGAATCTCTTAGTGCAGCCAGGATGATGAACACATGGAAACACAAGATATATAATGGTTATAATATTATTTATACAGATCTATGATGTAATACAGTAAGAAAAATGTGACAAATGTTCTGGGAGCAGAAAAGAATAGTGATGGGCTCTGCTGGAAGAAGTTAGACAAGCATTCACCAAGGGTCAGAGTCATTCCTTGGACCAGCTGTAGGTCACCTAGTGGTAACCTTAGAGTGTGACCGCAGCTTCACCATGTACCCTCGCTCTGCTCAATTCCCTTCTCTCCAGAGAGGAAAAGGAAAGAACAAAGACCAGTCAAGATTTTGGATGGCAGCATTTGGAATGATAAGTGTACAAGGAAACTCTCTGCTTATATGTAGGAAAAAAAAAATGTAAGTCCCAGATTCAGCTACTAGTCTGTCCTTGAGGATGTACATGTTCTCAGGAAGTTGTTCTTATTACTTAAAAGAAATCCCACAGGGATAGCAGTACTCCTTCCAGTTTATCAGTTCTGATCAGTGTGCCTAACTGTCCATTGATTTGCTGACAGCTTGTATTAAAAATTTAAAAATCTACCACATGGCTTGAAAGAGAAAAAATATCTACATTATATCTTTTTTCAGTCTTGAAGGGAATACATTTAAAAAGTCTAAATTTTAGACACCAATGAGCATTACAAGGTCATAGTTTGGCTGCTTATGCAATGTATTATAAGATTAACAAGGATAACACATCCACAAAAATCTCTGACAAAAAAATTGAAAATAATTGCCAATGAAAATTTATTTTAGTCCAGTTCTTGAAGTTAAATGTTGCCACTCTCAATTCTTTCTTTTTTCTTTTTTAAGCATAAGATGGGGAGAAATAATGCTTTAATTAAATCTTCTAAAGGGAATGAGCTCACCTAACATTTATAATCAGAGATAACCCTCTTTTCTTTGTAGGTTCCATGACAGTTAGAAAACTTACTTCTTTTTCTTTCTCTTCATTTCCCCCCAGCATCTTGCATGGTACTTGCATTTTAAAAGGCACCCAACAAATATGCATACCAAGAATAAATAATGACAGGTATTGTAGGTGACAGGAACCAGAAAAGTTTGTAACAGTACTGTTCATAATAGAAAAAAATTTTAAAAAATAGAGTGAAAGAAACAATCTAAATACTCATCAACAGAAGAGTGGATAATTGAACTTTATTATATTCACACAATGGAATATTATACAACATTCACAACAAATAAATCATAGATGCACATGACAATAGGGATAAATATTAAAATATAATATAGGGGCTGGCCCGGTGGCGCAGCGGTTAACTCACATGTTCCGCTTCTCAGCAGCCCAGGGTTCGCTGGTTCAGATCCCGGGTGTGGACATGGCACCACTTGGCAAAATCCATGCTGTGGTAGATGTTGCACTTGTAAAGTATAGGAAGATGGGCATGGATGTTAGCTCAGGGCCAGTCTTCCTCAGCAAAAAGAGGAGGATTGGCAGTAGCTAGCTCAGGGCTAAACTTCCTAAAAAACCAAGAAGAAAATGTAATACAAAAAGGTAAATCTCTGAAGATTACATACAAACTAATACCCTTTTTGTAAGGTTAAAAATCTATGGTAAAAATAAATAATTTTAGGGGCACATACATGCAATAAGAAATTATTTACAAGAAATGTAAGGGAAAGATGAACATGGGTTTGGGCGTGATGGTTCTCTCAGAAGTGGGGGAGCCTTGGGGATAAGTTGCTGAAGGAGTATTATATGGTTAAGTAAGTGTAGATATTTGTAAGTTTCCAAGTTTTTGTTTTGAGTAGTGAGTTCTAATAACTAATTAAAACGATAAACGCCCATGATAAGAGTGTGTCATGAGCCACGGAATATAATTCATTTAGTTCTATGAACTTAGGTAATCATACACACATGCACGAAAAGATTGGTGAATGAATGATAGACAGACAGTACAGATGTGTGAATAGTGTCCGCAGTATGAGGGAGAAAAGGGATGTCACCAAAATTGGACAGTGGGAAGAGGGGAGATAATAAAAAGTGGAGAGGGAGAGAATCCTATTTCGTGGGGCTGCTAATTCCCTCAGAGACTTGATTTCAATAAACCAGAGCCATGGCCAGAGACTCTGGCATTGAAGAGGGGTCATATTGTTAAGCATATTCAATTTCCCTTATATTAATCTTCAAATATTATGCTTCCTCTAAGATCGTATCAATTCATAGTCAACAAACAATAAGCAAATTATCCAGTGGAGTACACAAGGAACAAATGAAAAATACATCTTTAAGAAAAATATAACCAGTCATTACTACTATACAGAGAATCAAAGCAGAGGGATGTAATAGAAAATGACCACATCATGACATTTTTGTGTGTGCAAATTTGTTTTGCTCATATTTTTTCCAACCATATCTTTTCATTTTTTGACTATTCTCCTCTTAGAGTCTAGTTCCCTAATAATCATAACAAGACATGGAAAATTCTGGTTTGGCCAGTTTCCACAAATCCAAAGAGACAAGAAATTAATTTATTTTTCAATATTTTCCCGCTAAAACTGAGTTCAGAATGCTACTGCAGTTCATTTCAATTAGAACCTCTTTGGAGAGCCAGTCTGAACCAAGGGGAACTCTCTCTGTGTGACGGTGTAAATGCGAGATTTGGAGTAGCGTTTTGGGGTCAGGACCACTGCAAGCATCCCTCTTTCAAAGCACATTTTATATCTATTCCTTCCCTAAAAGATGAGTATTCTCAGTAAATATTTTTTCTAGAAGTTTAAAAATGAAAGTGTAAAACTTCCATGCTTGGGTTTGTCCTTAGTTTTCCTACTCAGACATTCTCAATTTTCTTGATGTATTATGAACATTTTTTTAAAAACTCAGGTGTTCCTAGGCATTTAGGAGTGATACAATAAAAAATAATTAATAGTTGCACAGGGTCTAAACTGAGTTCATGCTTTAATTTCCAGGTAGAATCAAGTTGATGTGACCTTCACATTCAATCCAACACTCTGAGCAGAATATAAGCTAGACTCTAGCACCAAATGGTCTCCAGCTGATTCTAAAAGGCTGCAGCTAATAGCACCCAAGTGCCTGTCTGATCAGGGTGTTTTTCACTCTAACTGGTGTTATATTTTTTGGTTTTTATTTCCCTGCTTCTACTTTAACCTATGTTTTCTTTCATTGCTGTAAAGTGGTTGCACTGATGGTATCAGGCTTTCTGGGATAGTAAACAGAGTTCCATCTCAGGTTGCCTTGGTCTTGATACACACTCGCCTAACTATTGCTCACTGCCCTGTTTTCTCTCCCCTGACTTTTCCTGGCTTATAACAGCTCAGTTCTCTGATGCAGCTTCTCATCTACCTCCCACCATCTGTGAACTCAAGAGTGCCTTTGTTCCAGTTACAACCATGTCTGAAATGATCTATCATCAGTCTCAGCCTCATTTCTGACCCGGGATCTAGGGTCCCATCCATTGTATCCCCAGTCTTCATTACTGACCAGGCCTGTGAATTCAAGTGCTAAACTTTGGTGCTAAACATAGATGTTGGGGGAATCCAAGCCCTTTCTATTCCTAGCATGTTTTTCGGTCATTTTCTTCCTTTTCCCTCCTGCCAACATGGCACAGTGCATTTCTCAGTATGGCATTAAACGTTTTATGATTTGGCCCCAACAAATTATTTAAAGTCTCATTTCACAATATGTACCAAGATAAAAGTTTTTCTCTAGCCCAATTGAACTCATCAGCTCCAAGACCATATTACAATTTCCTTTCTTTGTTTAGATTGTCCTTTTTTCTGGAATGCTTTTAACTGTGTGCAGCTGAGTGTCTGGATCATGAGAGTTATTCTAGAAATACTTGTTGGTTTACATCTGTGTTCAATGCATTCACTGGTTCAATAAAATAGATATTTAACACCTGTTATGTGTTAGGCACAAGAAGACAACAGTGAGCAAAAGTCCCTCCTCTCAAGGAACGTACATCTCATGGAAAGAGACAGTTAAAAACAAGTTTACATGTCAGATGGTAACAACTGCTGTTAAAAAAATCTAACAGGATAAAGAGGCAGGAATAAAGGAAGAGAGTGCTATTTTAGATAGAAAGATTGAAATTTTCTGATGAAGAGTAATGGGCAGAGACATGAATGAAACAGAGGAGTGAGCATATAAAAATACAAGGGGAGAACTTTCCAGACAAGAGAAAAGCAATTGGGAAGGCCCTGAGATAGGAGTGATCAGTGTACTTGAGAGCAACAAGAAGGGAATGCGGAGTGAGACAGAGGGTTGATATTTGGGGAACCAGCTATTGCAGCATAAAGAGGTCTGTGTCAGAGGGCACCCTCCCCACTCCACACCAGCCCCTAGGAAGGACAGGTGGATAACTGCTGGAAAGAAAGGAAGGGAATAAGGGAGAAAGGAGGAAGGAGAGAGGCAAGGGAAAAGAGAGAGAGAGAGAAGATAAGAAAAGAAAGAAAAAAATTAGTCTGCCTTCACATATAAGTGATAAATGGACCTGAAATTCTTGAGTCACAATTTTTACCTGCAACCCTTTTAAAAACTTTTCACATTGCTGTACGGCTTCTGGCATTTAGTGCTTTTATGATTTAACCCATATCTTTCGTATTTCAGAATTTAACCAGGATATGTGTAGATTAATATTGCCAGGCATGCAACAAGCCTTTTAGCTCAGGGAATATTAATTTATTTTATTAATTTGATAATTAGTATCTTCTTTTCACTTTTCTGCTCTTTTGAAATTTTTATTAATTATATAGATATGTGCAAGCTCCACTAGATTCATCTGTCACAACACTTTTTAAATTTTTTTATAAAATTAAGCATTTTAAAGTAAACATTCAGCGGCATTTCATATGTTCACAATGTTATGCAATCTCTACCTCTATCTGGTTCCAAAATATTTTCATCACCCCCAAAGGAAATGTTATTCCAATTAAGTAGCCATTCCCCATTCCCGCATTCACCTAGTCCCTGCCAACCACCAATCTGCTTTCTGTCTGTATGGATCGATCTATTCTGAATATTTCGTATGAGTGGAATGGTAGTAATGTGATAGTAAGGTGAGGGGGATGGGAAGCGTTCTATAGACCTATGATTAGGTCTCAGGCTTATAGAGATCCTGTGCCTCTGTACTGTGAACTTCACAAGTGTTTCTCGTTTCTTCCCCCCTGTAGGTGGGACAGAATGGCTTGAGTGGCCTAGAGTAGGGTATTTCTCTTCTTCCGGAACAGTTAGGTTCTGCTAAAACAGAAATAGTTTAGATGCTGGGAAAACAGTTTCTCTTGAGTGCAGTCCTTCTTGAGAACAGTATACTCTGACATATTTCAAAATGGTTCCTTTTCCTCTCCTTCTGCTGGAAGCAAAGGGTATTCTCTAATATTCATTGTGAGACCTGGTCAAGTTCCTGGAGGTAAAACTCACAGAAGTGTGAGAGTCCCACTATGACTGAAGTTTTTTTGTTTGGGGGGTGTTTTTTTGAGGAAGATTGGCCCTGAGCTAGCATCTGTGCCAGCCTTCCTCTATTTTATATGTGGGATGCCTGCCACAGGGTGGCTTGATAAGCTGTGTGTAGATCCACACCTGGGATCTGAACTGGCGAACCCTGGGCCACCAGAGCAGAGCACACAAACTTAACTGCTGCACCACTGGTCCACCCCTCCCCTCTCAAAGTTTTAAATGCACAGACTTGTCTACTCTGAGCATCTAAAATTTCATGAATTACAGTTCAGGTTTTTCTACCCTAGGACTGGTTCTTGCAGAGGTTTCTGCTCAGAAGTTTCTGCTCTGGTAAGTTGTGAAATTCTGTGCTAGCCTGTCTGTCTCTCCAACTTTGGAGGCAGTGATTTGCCCTATGACTTCACTTCTCTGATGGAGCAAAGAAGAGTTGTTGATTTTTCATTTTGTTCATATTTTTACTTTTTATTAAGACATGGTGACAACTTTCAAGTGTGTTACATGCTAGACCAGACACTCGAAGTCCTTCTTTGTCTCCAGTAACAGTCTTCTTTGACTTAAAGTCTATTGTGCCTGGTATTAGTATAACCACTCTGGCTCTCTTTTGGTTACTATTTGCATGGAATACCATTTTCCATCCTTTCACTTTCAACCTATTTCTGTCTTTGGATCTAAAGTGAGTCTCTTGTAGATAGCACAGAGTTGGATCATGTTTTTAAATCCATTCTGCCAATCTTTGCCTTTTGGTTGCAATTTTTAATCCATTTACTTTTAAAGTATTTTTTAGTAAGGAAAGACATGCTTCTGCCTTTTTGCTATGTATTTTCTATGTATTATACTTTTTTTTTTGTTTCTCATTCCTTCTGTTACTATATTCTTTTGTGTCAGCCCCTCAGGCAGACTCCCTTCAGCATTTCTCTTAGGCTAGGTCTACTAGTGATACACTCCCTCAACTTTTGTTTATCTGGGAATACCTTATGTTCTTCATTTTTGAATCAAGCATAGTCTTGCCATATTTGGAATTCCTTTTTTTTTTTTTGTCAAAGATTGGCTCCTGAGATACCATCTGTTGCCAGACTCTTTTTTTTCCCCTTCTTCTTCTCTCCAAAGTGCCCCAGTACATAGTTGTATATTCTAGTTGTAGGTCCTTCTGGTTCTGCTATGTGGGACATCACCTTAACATGGCTTGATGAGCAGTGCTAGGTCTGTGCCCGGGATCCGAACTGGTGAAATCCCGAGCCACTGAAGCAGAGCACATAAACTTTTTGACTCAGCCACACAGCTGGCCCCAGATTTGGAATTCTTGATTGACTTTTTTTCAATTAGTACTTCAAAAGCATCATCTCTCTCCCTTCTGGCCTCTATGATTTCTAATAAGAACACTGCTGTTACTCTTATTTAGGATTTCTTTTACATGATTAGTCACTTCTCTTTTGCTACTTTCATGATTCACTCTTTGCCTTTAGCTTTCAACATTTTATAATGTTTTTATGTGTGGATCTCTTTGAGTTTGTCCTTCTTGGAATTCACTGAGTTTCTTGACTGTGTGGATTCATGGTTTTTTGTCAATATTGGAGTGTTTTATGGCCATTATTTCTGTAAATATTCTTTCTTCCCCTTTTTCTCTCTCCATTACTTCTGGGACAACTGTGATGCATATTTTTGCATGGGTATGAGGTTCTTAGGTCTCATTTTTCTGCATTCCTTTTCTCTTTTGTCTCCTCAGATTAGACAATTTCAATTGATTTATATTCAAGTTCACCAATTCTTTTTTAGCCTGCTCAAGTATGCTGTTAAAATATAGTGAGTTTTTCATTTCAGTTATTATCCTTTTAAGCTCCAGAATTTCTCCTGGGGTTCTTTCTATAAATTGTATCACTTTATTGATGTTCTCTATTTGTTCATACATTGTCCTCCTGGTTTTCTTTTTTTTTTTTTTTTGGTTTATCTCCCCAAATCCCCCGGTACATAGTTGTATATCTTAGTTGCAGGTCCTTCTAGTTGTGGTATGCAGGACGCTGCCTCAACATGGCCTGACAAGATGTGCCATGTCCGTGCCCAGGATCCAAACCAGTGAAACCCTGGGCCGCCACAGCGGAGCACATAAACTTAACCACTTGGCCACAGGGCGAGCCCGTCCTCCTGGTTTTCTTTAGCTCTTTGAGCATATTTATGATAGTTTATAGTTGACAAAGTATTTGTCTATTGTGTGCAATTTCTGGGCTTCCTCAGGAACAGTTTCTACTCATTTCTTCTGTAAATAGGCTATACTTTCTCATTTATTTACATGCTTTGTGTATTGTTATTTTTGAGAAGTGGACATTTTGCGTATTATAGAAACTCTGGAAAGAAGATTCTTCTCCCTTCTCAGGGTTTGTTTTTCTTGCTGGCTGTGGGTTGTAGCTTTTTGTTGTTTAGTGATATATCTAAACTATTTTTTTAAAGATTCTATTCTTTGTCATGTGTGGTCTCTGTAGTGTTTTTCCCTTTAGCTTATGCTCAGATAGTGCTTTGAGAGAGAGAGAACCTCCCAATTCTCCACAGGTTGGCCCTGTGCAGAAGCATTCCTTCACTTTGGCCAGGCAGTTTACAACTCTTCCTTAGCCTTCCCTTCGTGCTAGTAATGAGGCTAGGGATCAGGATCACCAGAGAAGAAAGATAAGAGACTTCTCAAGATTCTTCTAAGCATGTATTCTGCCTTAGGCATCCATATGACTTTCTAAATTCCCTAGTATACATGAGTCCTTTGGAATGCTCTAATTTCCCAAAGGTTCTATGCCCACTTTTTCCTTCCAGACTTTATGCACCCTCAATTGTATTGTTTGTCTCCATTGTTTTCTTTTTCCCCAGGTGGATGTGGGTTGTATTTGCCTAACAGTGTTTTAGAGGAATGCTTTCTGCTTTCCTACCAGGAGTAATTTTCATGACTTGAGAAATAAAGGCATGCACTTGCCTCAGCCCCTCAGGCAGCCCCCTTCAGGCAGTCCTTCAGGCATTTAGGACAGACAAACACAATATTGTATAAATAAGATCTACTCTGCTCCAACTGCTCTCTCAGGCATGGGGGAGTAGAGTTCCACACTGGGCATGTGGGCTACAGTCTTCAAGACTATCACTGAGCTGGGGCAGATGTGGGGCAAGGGCAAGTAAATATGCCACAAGGTTTCCCCACCATTTTTAAGTTGCCTTTTTCTTGATTCAGCATTCATTTTCTTACTTCAAACCTTTGTTTGACAGTTTCTTGTATTCTGATAAAGTTGATTATGACAGTTTTTCCTTGATTTTTCAATGTTTCTGTGCAGGAACAGACTCGTAGAGTTAACAACTCCAATATTTTAGGTGATGACCATTTTTAACACCTTAGTTCTTGTGCTTCATATTAATCTCTTTTTACTTTTGCTCTGAGTTCTGGGAGATTTGCTCAAGCTAGTAATGACTTTTTTTTTTTTTTTTGCTTTTTTACGTAGCTTTCATTCTTGTGTTTACGCCCTCCATTGTGTTTCTTATTCAATAATTATGTATTTTATCTTTAATCAACCTTTCCCACTCAGATTTCTCCCTTTTGCTAGATATAATGACTCATGAAATCCACATGAGACCCCTAAATTAGATATAGAGTCTTTTCTAATGGTTTTGCTATCTTAAAGACCAGCCCTTGTTTTTAAACAAGGTGGATTTTTCTTCCTCCAAATCCATTCTCATCATAGTTAGTAAAAAGCTTTCTAAGAGAGCAATATTACATTATTTTCTGTCAGTCTTTTTTTTTCTTTTAATTTTAAGAGTCGGTTTCTTTTCCTGGCTCTTTAAATCTATCTTATTAGGAAAGTGGGAGATTTTGCATGCAAGCCTACCACCAACAACCAAATTATAATAATGTCTATATTTCCTTGGTTATTTTAATGCTACATATTGCGTCTCTTGATTTTTCTTATTTTAATTCAGGAATTAGTTTTTCTCTAAGATACTAGATATAGCCTATGAAAATCATCAGAATTTCATTATATTACTTTAATCAAGTAATTAAGGACTGAGAGTCAGAGAAAAAGAAGAGAGAGTGTCTATGTACCGTCTATTGTCTATATCTACACAGTAAAAAATTCTGAACTCTGAAGCATGAGGAGTCACTGAAAGGTAGAGAGAAGAAGCATTTCTAGAAGCCACATTCACACAGCTTGGATGAATGTGGAAAGAGGTTAAAGAACTCCTGTGTACCCAAAGTAGAGAATGTGGAGCCTACAGAAATATGGATTTTTTAAAAATCAACTGGACCAAAGGTTATTTGTCCCATTGCACTTCCTCCTGGTAGAGAACACACAAATTCCTCCTTTTTAAAAGTAGTTAATTGTAATGAAATAATAATTTAAAAGGAATTCTACACAAATAGGGGATTTGGCATTTCCTTTTGTAAGTTGTTCCTGTGTTTCATGATGTTTGGAGACAAGGAATTCCTCCTGAGATCTAAGTATTGCTCTCTCATGCTGCTCAAATACACACACATACACACACACACATTTAAAAAAATACATCACCCAGCATTTTACCTTTTCTGCCTGCTCTGAATTAGTGGGAGATTTGAATGTCCCTATCAGTAAGTTAAGGGAATTAATGTAAACTCCTGGGGCTATGATGACAATGTTGTAATTGCCCCCAGTGACTTTTAGATTTGTGTCAAAAAGGCACAAGATCAACTAAAATTCCAATTAAAACAAAGTGTAATAAAATTCTGTACAAAAGGCCAACTTCATTAAATACCAGCATTAAATATGTATTTCTTTTCAAGAACAAGGCCTTTAGACTCCATGAAGAGAACTTTTTTTTTATTACTGAATAAACAAGGCAATTTTAGGCATGAAATAGATGTAACTCATTCCAAACCTGAATTCTGAAAAGCCTGAGGAGTTCTCAACTTGCTCAGCTATTACAACTAACGAGCCCCTTTAACACAGTTCTAATTTTATTTCTAAGACGTCTGATTTAAATATTGTTTTGAGTGATGGTTCCCAAACTTTGCTGCAAATTAGTATCGCCTGGGGAGATTTTATAACTCCTGGTGCCCTGATTGCACCTCATACCAATTAAATCAGAGTATCTGCAAGTGGGAGCAAGGCATCAGAAATTTTAAAAGATCTGCAGGTGAATACAATGTACAAAGTTTGAGAACCACTGCTTTAGAATTCTCACACATTGGTGTAGATGGAAGTCAACAGGCATGCCGTCATGAGATTCCTGGTTCCCTCTCGTGAATAGTCTGATTCAGCGGGTCCAGTGTGAGGCATTCCAGGAGACTTGGATGTGATTGGTCCATGCACAGATTGAAAAATACTTCTCAGAGCAGGGCTACTCAAAGAGCGGTCCTTGGAACAGCAGCATCAGGATTAACTATGAGATTGTTAGAAATGCAAATGCCTAGGCCCCACTGCCACATACTACAGGAGAATCTCTGAACTTGAGGCACAGGAAACTGTGTTTTTTTCAAGTTTTCCAAGTGGTTCTTAGGCACGTTGTTTGAGAACCACTAGTCTAGAGCACACAAAATGTCATTCTAGACAAGCGGTTACTGAGCAGGACCACCATTCAACCCACTATACTAGATTTCTTAGCTGTTTCAGATTGTCCATCATGGTGCTGAGATTATGCCGTGTGTTCCATGATGTCCTCAGAGGCAATGGACTCATTGGGAGTGGGGAAGATGGTGAACAAGAGACAGGCCACTCACAGGAAAGAGCAACATGCTTGGATTGACAAGTCATAATTTCCATTCTTTCTGTCTTTGACTCACTGGATTAACCTGGGTGAATGACTTCATCTCTCTTCTTCCAAATGTGACAGTCAGAGTCAAAATAACGCTATATGTGGAAGGACTTTTAAAATGTATGGTTTCTACAAAGATATGGTACTATATTAGTAATAGTAGCAGTAGTAGTAGCAGTATCATTATATCTCTCAAAGAAAAGCCATGTGATAAGTATATACTCAAAAAAGAAGGTGCTAATAACATGTGAAGCTATTTTAGGACCTTGGCTTAGTGATGAAGAGTGTTGCAAAGCTGGAACTCCTACCCTTGCAACAAGGGAAAAGCTGAACAAACTGAAAATTAGCGACTTTTCTTGAACCCATTATAGAACTAAGGTTGCAGAGCAGTCAACTAAATTTGTGAAAAAGAGTTCTTGCCAAGAGAGAAAGGACAGAAGCACTTCCTTACTGGGAGAAGATGCCGTTGGATACTGTAGTCACTTAGAAGAATACAGCTAAAAAATTTTAACAATCCCTAAAGGCCAACTATGAGCCAGCCTGAAAATGTGCTAAGTAAGCCATCATGAAATAGAACATCTGAATAATGCTATAACCATTAAATTAATTGAGTCCTTAATTTTAAAACTCCCCCAGAAAGAAATCTCTGGCCCATAAAATTTCACTGGAGTGAACTATTCTACCAAGTGTTTAAAGAATTAGTGCATATTCTATGCAATCTTTTCCAGAAAATATCAGAGAAAATAGAAATGAAAACTTCTGTTTACCTAAAAGACTATATACAAGTATCATAGCAACTTTATTCATTATGGGCCCAAAACTACAGACAACTCAGATGTCCTTCCGTATGTAAATGGTTAAAAAAACCTTGGGACATCTACTTATGGAATACCACTCAGTAATAACAAGGAATGGACTATTAATTAACTAATTAATTAACACCAACTTGAATGAATCTTAGATAATTACACTGAGTGGAAAAAAGCCAATCCCCAAAGGGTACATACTATGTGATTCTAGTACCTAACATTCTTGAAATGACAAAACTATAGAAATGGAGGACAGATCAGTGGTTGCCAAAGGTTACAGAGGGACTAGAGGAGGGAGGGAAGTAGGTGTAGCTATAAAAGGGCAGCGTGAAATCTTTGTGGTGATGAAGATTTTCTGTATCTTCACTGCATCAATGTCAATATCCTGGTTGTGATATTACAATATAGCTTTGCAAGATGTTCCTATTGAGGAAAACTGGATAAAGGATGCACAGGATCACTCTGTATTATTTCTTAAAACTGCATGTGAATCTATACCTCAACATAAAAAATTTAATCAGGAGCTGCCCGCATGGCCTACTGGTTAAGTTCAGCATGCTTCGCCTTGGCAGCCTGGGTTCAGTTCCTGGGTGTGGACCTATACCACTCAGCAACCATGCTGTGGTAGTGACTCACATACAAAATAGAGGAAGATTGGCACAGATGTTAGCTCAGGGAAAATCTTCCTCAGCAACAAAAAAAAAACAAGTTAAAAGATGAAGGGACAGACTTTTCTAAACTCTGTGCAGCTTAAAAGTGAGACAAAGAATTAAAATTCATATCAACAAAGAGGTCCTCTGAGTTATCAAGAAAACAAGCAATCCTATAAAGAAATTCACAATGAACTATGACTCAGTTAACCTGTAAAAAGATGCTTACCTTATGTAGTGATCAAGAATCCATATTAAAACAATGGAACATTGATGTTTTACAGATTTATGTGCTGTGAACCCAAAGGAGAGAAGAAATGGGCATTTGCATTCTTTTTCTTTTTATAAGTTTTAGGTGTACAGCTTTATAATTAGACATCTGTATACACTACAAAGTGATCACCATTGCAAGTCTAGTCAGCATCCATCACCAGACAGTTTATCCTTTTTGCCCATTTTTCCCATCCTCCAAACCCCTTACCCTCTGGTAACCAGTAATCTGTTCTCTGTATCTATGAGTTTGTTTTATTTTTATTTTGTTTGTTCATTTGTTTTATTTTTTTAGATTCCACATATGAGTAAAATCATACATTATTTGACGTTCTGTCTGACTGATTTCACTTAGCGTAATACCCTCAGGGTCCATCCATGTTGTCACAAATGACAAGATTTCATTACATTCTTTGTTAATAGTAGTGGAAATCAATACAACCTCTAGAATGGCAATTTGACAGTATCTATCAAAATTAAAATTAGATATGCAGACACGTGACCCAAAAAATTGTGAGTCCGTGCTCCAAACAACTGTAGACCTCTATATAAACCAATATTATTGACTGTTGTGTGCCAGGCACTGTAGTAAGTGATGGAAAAAGAAAGTTAAAAGGCAATCTCTGCGCTTAAGCTTGTGTGTATAATTACTCAAAATTATACTAGATTGAATTAGTTGGAGAAAGAGGAGCTTCTTCTAAAAATGTCAAAAGATTAGGCTTGAGTATTATTTAGTCCTACCATAAGAGATAGAGAAGATAAGACAGAGGGGTAGGGGAATTATATGCTCCTATGTATGTTGGTTTCTTTTTCTTAGGTACTTCTCTAAATCTGAATTACCTGTCTTGCCAAAGAATGGAAAATTGAAAAAAAATACTTATTAAAATTTCCTATAACTCAGAAAAGCTTTGGCTCTGAGAAATGTTGAAGATCCTGATGAAGCCAATGAGAAAAAAGAGAACTTCATTTGGGAGATAGAACTGGCCTCAAAGGGGTGTGGCCAAATTAGACTTGCTGTCTAAGCCAGCGTAGGTTCTAGGCAATAGACATCTTCCAACCACAGTGATCACTGAGGTCTGGTGTGAGGCACGGTTGGGGCAGGTGCCAGTCATGAAAGACATGATGAAGACAGAAGTCAAGCTCTTGTTTTCCTACCAAGCCTTAGATGAGGAATCAAAGCTCTGTCCAAATGAACTGAAATTCACAGCAGTATTTCTTTCCCAGAAGAAAAGACTTTATTAAAGACAGAAGCCCATGTTAGGGAAACAGGAAAGGGTTATGAGAGGGTCATGCCTTTATGGGGATGCAGATGTTAAAGTATAATTCTGGATACTCCCAAAACAAACAAACAGAACAATTATTTATGACAAGATTAATTTGAAATCCCACTTGGGGCATTTGGACTAAATCTCTGGATTTAGTTTCAACACCTGTTTCAGAAAATTATTGGAAGAAACAGTCTCTAAAGTTTCCTCCTGTTATGAGTAATTCTCTGTTTATGTTCCTCCAAATTCTATTTTTAACAAGAGAAGAGACTCCCGGGAAAATAATTCATAGGAAAATTTAGATATAAAGGGAACTATAAACAGAAAATGATGGTTTCAAGCATCTATAGTGATTCTTTATTGCATGTCATTTGCGGAGAGAATCAGGGTGAGGGTTTTATTTAGTTTTTGGATGTGTAATAAGGGTAAAAAGTTCAAGACTTATTAAAATGTGTAATAAAGGATCTGACTCTTCTCCTTCCCCTTTGGTTGCCCATCTGGATATGCTGATGAAAAAGTTCACACATGTCCCCTCCTTTGGCACCTGTGGGAAATTCAAACCTGACAAAATCCCAGCCTTTGCTGCCTGCTGGTAACTTTGTGCTTTGAACTGTGCTGCACTGAGCTGCATTTGCTGAGATCTATGAAGCCTCTGTTACATACTGCTATAGGACTGAAGCCCTCCTTAATGTGCCCCTAAGTTGTGTGTCTCAGCTGGACCTCTTTTGTGTTTTGATTCCAGGCAAGTGATTTTACCTTGTGACCCTTGGCTGTATGTCTCAACCCAGCATTGGCTCCTATTCCATAGAGAGCTCAGGGGAAAGACTCACATCCCACATGATATGTGGACCCACTTGAGTGGAGGAAAAGTTGTTACTAGGTGGCATGTGGAAGTTCACACTCCTAAAAGCAGATGACTCGCTAGGACCCTACAGAATGCCTTTGCTGCTGCTGCTGCTGCTTATGCCTCTGACACAAAAATAGATCCTGATCCCCAGGGTTCTAGGGAAAAATACCTATGGTATGCCTCTGACACAGCCAGGGGGTTAATTCAACTCTTGTTTTGGGGGAGGCCTCTAACTCTGATGATACTGATTTGATACTCTCTGGAGCAGTAAACTTATAAGTATAATCAGGATAAAGAGGGTCCCCCAAAGTATATCCAGTAAACACAAAAAAGAAGGAAGGTAGGAATGTAGAAAGGATACAAAGCAAGTAAAAAAGCTGGAACAGATGTCCACAATTTGATCCAACTGGAAATCCAAACTTTGCCTAAAGGATTTATACAGCAAAAAGATAAGAGTGCTGATTGGCTTTTATGCCTCCACATCATAGATTCTGAATTAACTTTAACATCTCCTAAAATGCATCAATTGGCAAAACTTCATGGACTTGACCAATATTACAGCTCAAATTAGAGTTACACCTGGGTATCCCACTAAATTTAAACAAGGTATCTTAGGGGAGTTATCAAATAAAAAATAGAGGACAAATAGTTATGCTTGGACCTTAACCATCAGAACAATTGTCTAAGTTTTCCATGATCATAGAACCCAATGCCCTAAAATATTCCAAAGTAAGCATGGATGCTCTTACACAATGAGTAAAAAAATAAATTTTAATTTAACATTAAATTATTAAGTCTTTGGAACTGATACATTGGCTTGACAAGATGGGAACCCATGGATCAGCCCCCATTCTTCAAGTAAAATAGTTAATATGACCCAATGTAAATTAAAGCAGACTTTCAAGAATTGAAACCCTTATATTAGAACTATTTAGTGAAAGGATGCTTATCCTCACTGCTTTTCCATTTGGTAGACAATTTGGCCTGTTCTTAAACTTGAAAAGAATGAATGGTGGATTGCTGCAAATTTAACGCTGTAGTCCCACCAATATTATTAAAATTACTGACTTTATCCAAACAGCAACTGGTAAATATTTTGCTATGATAGATTTGGCTAAAATACTCTGTTCAATGCCTATTTCAATAGGCTCTCAGCCACAGTTTTCCTTCACTTTCAGTGTGATACAATACACCTTTAATTGACTTCCCATGAGGGATCTCAACAGCTTGCCATCACACAATCTTTTCAAGCAAGATCTTAACTGCATCCGATTTTTTCTAGGAGCAGGTGTGACATCACATTGATGATATCGCCCTCTGAGGAAATTCCTTTGACACTCTTACTCAGAACATATGAATACAAAGGAAATAAGCTGCTTGGTAAACCAAGGGCCACTCAATTCGTTATAGTGCTAAGGAACAGCTATTGACTCTTTAGCATCCACAACATTAAAACAAGCCCAACATATTTTAAACTCTTTTGGGTTCTAAGTAAAATTTACCAATTTACAAATGGTGTTACGATGTTACTTGGAAATTGTCCCACCTTGAATGGGGCCCCTCCAACAAAAAGCTCTGGACTATGTCCAAATTGCAATATAACAGGCCCTCCTGTTAGTGTTCCCCATAAACTCCTTCACTTTGGAAGCTTGAAAGTTTATTCTCCTGTCTTCTGGATTCTCTAGACTATCCATGATGGCCATACATTGCCCATTGGTTTCTGACACAGGAAACTGCCCTGTTATCCTCATGCTATATGCCGTTAAAGCAGTAGGAGCTGGCCACATACTGAGCTTTCCTGGAAAGAGGCTCTCATAATCCTTGAGTCTGTGACCCATCCTGATGGTTAACTGATAGTCTCAATAAAATTTCATGAATAATTTTTCATTTCACTAATGATTTGTGATGCCTCCGTTATTGGATGCTAAATTGCCATATCTTTCTGGATCTGTGTTTAGGCTTTATTTTTTCTAGTGATATTTACCTATCTATTCATGACTGATGCCACTAGTGTTAATTATTAAAACTTTACAGCATATGTATTGCTTAATAGAGTTAGCCCCCATTCTATTCCTAACTCCTAATTAACACCAGGGCTTGCTAATTTCCTAGCCCCAAATCTCTTCCCTTCATAGGTAGAATCATTTCCCCACCACCGTATGATCAGCTCTACATTGAGCATCTGTGGGGAGTCCAGTCCTTCATCCAGTGGTTCCAAAACTTAAGTGCATATTAGAATCTTCTGGGCATCGTTTAAAAACTCCAGTGTCCATGTCTCACCTCATCCTAATTACGTCAAAATATTTTGTGGTGGAATCCAGGCATCAGCATTTTTTTTTAAAGTTCCCAGGTGATTTCAATGTGCACCAGTTTGTGACCCACTGCCTTAGGCAGATTCAAAGAGCACAGATGCCCAGATGCTTGTTCACCAGGTCAGTTGTGATGCAAATAACATGTCCATTGGTCCAGGTAACCTGTGATCAAACCCCTTGATCTTGTGAGCAAGGTTCTCTGTGACACCTGCTTTTTATATTTATACAACCCTACCTGCTCTTGTCAATTTTCTGTCAAGGCTTGGAGACCCACCACCATACATACTTGACAGTGACTACTTAGGTTCTTAGACACCCATTCATGCCATCTTACAGGTACTCCTGTTACACCAACAAATATTGCTAAGAAGGTGTTACCATCATATCTTCAGGAACTGTACTTAATCTGCTTTACTTCATTTTCTCCAACTGCCTGTTGCTAAATATTTCTACCAACATAGTAGCCGTTCTTCTGTGTGTGCATTGAGAGTTCCCAATGTTCCCAATCTGGCAGAATCCAGAGACAACCAAAGCCTTACCCCCAACCTATTTCTGCAGGATTATTTTGGGGTACTCACTACTCTGATTTAGGCTGTCTAAAGCTATCATATCATATCACATAGAAGGAAAATTCAAACAAAAAATTCATATCTGAGAAGTAGAAATTACACTACAAGAATCTCAAAAGCATTTCAGAACAACTTCTTCGGAGGCTTCTCTATTTTTTAAGATTCTTAGTGGAATTTAAAACATTTATACTTCACAATAAAGTTTCATAGTTTCATCTTTGAATTGCATTTTCTTTCATATTCAAGTCTTGGCTGAGGTTCAAAGTTTACTAATTTGCGGTTGGTGTCCTAATTATTGGAGCACTTTGCTGAGCCTCTACAGAATGGAGCCAACTCCATATTTGATCCGGTTGCCTTGTAAGGTAAATATGTCAGGTGCAAATAAGTGAAAAGAACCCCACATATTTTTTTAATTGAAGCCAAGCAATCTCAACAGCTGTTTATTTTTTATTTGTTTGTTTTTAATTAGAACAGGAAATAAAATTCCATTTGTTCAAAGTTAGTCTTAATTGTACTTCCTCAAATTATTTTCCCTGATTTTATTTTCCTGCAGTTAAGTAGTTTATGATACTACACGGTGGTATTGTTGGCTTTTATCTCTTGCCTAGAATTTAACTTTATACATGACTTTTACATTAAGGGATCTCGATTTTTCTTTATGGGTATTTATTTACTTTTTTATTTACTTTTGCTGCTGTTTTTTACTGACTGAAAATCATCCCACATTTATTGTTTAAGGTAAAGTTTAATAGGATGTAGCTCCTCTTATCATCATGTATCACTCCTCTCTTCTTCTGTGTTTCCTGTCATACAATAGGCTTGAGTGACCGCAGCCCGCATCACCTGCTATGGGTGAGACGTCTCTGGCAGAAGGATGAAGAATATCCCATTCTCTTGGCCACCTACAGAGAGATGCTCTTGGTGTGGGATGTAGCTCAATGAATCTGTGGTGCTGAAGTTTCAGGTGAGGGTTTCATGTAGCCACTGACCATTCTGCCCTCATCCCCAGCCTATACCACATGATGCTTGTTGATGTGTAACAGAGCCTATTACAAACATTCACCAATGCATATCTCATGCCCTTCGACTCCAACAGACAGTTTAAACATAGCCTTTCAAGGAATTTCTGAAAATAGTGATTATATCACCTCTGTTTATTAACTTAATTTATCCTTGGTCTTGTGTCACAACATCTTATGTTCAATGTAGTTACCTCAATACAATGAGGCCCTAAAGATGCCAGGATAATTGGGAAGATCACAGGCTTTACTGTGAGGCAGAAATGGCTCCCATCTGAGCCATAGCACTTCAGATCTGTGTAACTTTGGACAAATTACTTAAACCTTCTGAGGTCTAATATCATCATCCATAAAATAGGAATATAGTGCAATCCTAGTTGTGTTATTAAGAAGATTATATATGAGTGGTTTTTAAAATTTTCTTCTCAGCAGAATACTTTCTAAAAATGAAATTATGTATAAAATTATGCACAGAAGGCCAACATGAAAAACAGATTTAAAAAACTGAGCATCTTAGCAAAAATTTTATGTTGTTGAATCATTTGTTAAAATCTTTAAGAAAGAACATAAGGTATAGGGCAAATTTCTCTGGAAGTTACGGAAGTCTCTAGATGAATCAAACTCTGGTTTATTCATTCAAGATACTCTTTTTGAATGCCATATTTTGTGTTTGATGCTGTAATGTGTGCTGGGGATATAGTGGTGAGCAGGGCAGAATAAATCCATCCCCCAGGGGTTTTACACTCTAGTAGAGAAGAATGACAACTGACAGATAAGAAAATGATATCTATCTGGGAGCAGTAGGTTCTTTGAGGAAAATAAAAATGAGGCAATGTGATAGAGAATGAAGAGGTTGATATCTGAAAGGATGATAAGGTAAGGCTTCAGGAGATGATAACATTTGGGCAGAGACGTCCTTAAAGTGAGGGAGGTATGTTAGTAGGTAGAAAAACTATGTCAATATTTAGAGAAAGAATGTTAAAAGTAAAAGAACAGCAACTCACACGTGCTGAGCCAGAATCATTATTGATCCATTTGAGGAAATGCAGGGAACTCAATGTGACAGGAGAAGGGGAAGCCAGTGGTGAGTGACAAGAAATGCAATCAGAGTTAGTCAAAGGCTGCACATGTAGGATCTTGATAGGTCGTGGTAAGGAGTTAGGATTTTATGCTGAGTGTGATGAAAACCCATTGAAGTATTTTAAGAAGAGAAGTCGTATGATCAGACTCATGCTAGTCGAGGATGAATTGGCCTGCTTGAAAAGAGTCTGTAGAACACAGAGTTGAAGCAGGAGTATCACTATTACACCACTCCAGGTAGGAGGTGACCTTGACTTGGACCAGTGCAGTAGCAATGGAGCACTGTAGAGTGACAGAACTGAGATATAATTTGAAGGAAGAACCAACAGAATTTGCAAATGGATTGGATATGAATTCAAGGATTTCTCCAGAGTTTTGGACCAGAATGAAAGAGAACCAAGCAATGGTGAGGAAAAAGTCATAGCTCTTCTTCTCAGGATTATTACAAAGAAAATCTAGAGAAAGAGAATATTTAAAAATTCTTCTACATGTTGCCATGTGACACCCGTAGGGAACTGGGTCACTGGAGAAAAGATACAGAAAGATAGAACATATCACAATATATTATAGGTTTCAGTCCATATGGCTGTTTCCCCTGCCAGACAGTGATGAGAGGAACTAAAATTTTCTAAAACATGGACTAATCTTGTTTAACTCTATACTTCCTCTACAGCATCTGGCACATAGAAGGAATTCAATAAATCCTTCTTAAATGACGAATGAATGAATGAGCAAGTGTTTAACTAAATCAGTGAATGGTTAAATGGAATTAAAAAAAGGAACATTGAATTCCAATGAAAATTCTGATAAAGTTAATTTAATTTTAGCAAGTTTGGGTACTGGATCTATACAGATAGTTGGAAATGGAACCAATAAACTCTTTGCAGTCAAACCTGGGCTATTTTGATAAGTGAGCAAAATCGTCTGTCTCATTTCAAATTCTTATCAACACATGTTGAGTAGAATCACCCTGCGATTGATTCTGATTGAAAAATTAAAAGATAATGGAAGAAATTAGTTCTAGGTTTAGCAGGAATATAATATACATATGACATGGATACTGGTATCCAGGAGCTATTATTCCTGTAGGAAACATCCACCAAGCACACAGTTAATGAGAATCAAGTCAGAACATTCCTGACACGTGTCCCAAAAAAGCTGCAGAAGGAAATCAGAAAAATGGCCTTCTGATTTTTTATGAGATAATGTTTTCAAAAGGGCTTTATAAAATTAAAAACACCATCAACTGCAAAAGTTATTCAGTGTTACAGGGGAAAAGTTTCAGCAGGCCAATAAAAAGAAAGATCACTTCCCAAAAAGTTTCTCAGGAGTAGGTGGATAACAGTTGAGCTGGACCAAGAAATGAGAATCCATACTCTGTAGCCGCATACATGAAGCATCACAGTTGTGAAGCTGCCTCCATGACAAGATATGATGGATGCCAGGGAATTTTAATTTGGCCAAAATGGCCAACATCAGAGCTTGGAACAACCCTGTTTCCTGCCATTATTTAAGATCCCTCTGAAAGTTAAAAGTCCTGAAGGCCTACATTGTTGTTTTAATGAGAAACATTTAATGCGTTGACTCATCCTCAAAAATGTGGGTGATGTTGTGTGACCAGCCATGACATCTTTTCCTGATTTAATGTGTTAAGTAATGATACATCCAGCCTCATTAAGTGATCACCTTAATTATGACAATGGATAACTCTGATCATTAAACTAATGACATCTGTCACCATCAGCCACAGGAGTAATGAATGAGTTACAATATCAAATTTACATCAGCTTCATAATGTCTGATGATTGAGAGCAAGTAGTGACAAAGCTGGGTTAAGAATCTATCTCAGAAGCTTTAAGGATAAAATGTAAGATAGCGCTTGTGTTTTTTCTCCATAGCATTTATGGAATGAGGCAACTCAGCTCCCAAAGTGGATTCAGTGAGGAAAACATTCTTAAACCATTCAAATCAACAGATTCAACCAATTTTTTGCTTTTCTACCAGCAATTTAGACCAAGTGAAAAATTGGAACGTGACAATGGGAATAGTAAAGTTTGTTCTACATAACCTGCCACTCCCCGCTGCATTCTTAGATGTCTCCATTTAACTGTTATCTGTGCAAGCAAATGGTATGTAGTGCCCACGCCCTCCTCCCAGAGTAGAGCCTTCCAGACTGCCTTGCCTTTGCCCAATATCAAAACTAAACTCCCCTGTCCTGTGTCTCCTGACAGGACCTGTGCTCTTCTTTTTAAGGTTATCAAGAACTAATTTGTGGTAATAATCAATGCAACATATTTCTTTTTTTTTTTTTTTTTGGTGAGAAAGATGGGCCCTGAGCTAACATCTGTTGCCAATCTTCCCCCCTTTTTTTTTCTCCCCAAAGCCCCAGTACATAGTCATATATCCTAGTTATAAGTCATTCTAGTTTCTCTATGTGGAATGCTGCCACAACGTGGTTTGATGAGCAGTGCATAGGTCCACACCCAGGATCTGAAACCCTGAACCCTGGGGGGCCAAAGTGGAGCACATGAACTTAACCACTTGGCCGCAGGGCCGGCTCCACAATATATTTCTTATATTTTGACAGAGCTGACTAGAAACATACTATCTAGATCTAGTTATCTTTGAATTCTGAGCTGAACTGGCAAAATAGTGTTCATCATAAATAAATGTAAATTTCTAAGTTCAGATAACAAAACTCAAAATTAGAAATGATAGATGCTACCATTCTAGAATCCTTCTTTGTTTTGACTACCAGGAAGGTCAGAATAAGCTGTGAGGTCCATTCCCCTGACATCATTATTTAACTTATCCCTCTAGAGGTTTAGTTTGGTTTGGTTTTGTAGCATTTTAAGTTTTATATTTTAACTCCAAATGCAAGTTTTTAATTTCTCTTGATTTTACAATTCTATGTGTTTATTATAATTGTACTCAATATTTTTCAAATGGGTGAAATACAATTGGATTTTAATAATAAAATATAAAACTGAAATAACATGGCTTGGCAGCCATGCCTATGTAAAAATCACAAAATATCAATGGCAAGTTGATGTGAACCAAAGTATATCTAACCCTCAAAAGTTAGTATAAATGAGAGTCAACTGTATAGATCAGAAAAATACTTTCACTGTACTATGTATTGATCAAAACATATTTGGAATATTGAATTTGAATCTGAAAACCATATAATAAGAAGGCTAACTATTGGTAATAAATTCTTATAATCAGCAGTGATATGAGGCAAAGGGCTGCCTTGAAAGACCTTGAAGTCTTGTTGGCATCTCCCCCACTTCAATCCCCAGAGAGACTCTTCCATCTAAAATAAGCTAGATTCAGAAAGCAATGAGGAAAATCTATTGGTTCATAAATACACAATACAGATTCAGCTAACGTGTGTCGGTCTGATACACCTCTTCATGTATCAGCCTTCTTGCTGCTTTGAGCTTGTCAGATGTGATGGGATTAATAATGTTTATAAAATATTCCAAAAGTTTTAAACACAAACACAAGCAAACCATGCATGGAGTAGATCAGCAAACACATGAATACCCAGATTGAAATGACCATCCCTGAGCTAGGGTGTTTTCTATAAGTGGAGAAGAGTTGATAAACTTTACTCTGGAGAAAGCTGTGGTAAAAGCCTCTGGGGGTTGAAATCACAGGAGGTGCAGGTTTGTTTGTTTTTGGTTTTGATTTTGTATTTAATTAAGAAGAGGCGCAGAGTAGGTGAGTACATGGACTAAATGTCTTCTCATTTTCCCCAAATTTAACTTCAGAGTGTGATACACAGATGGCTTTTCACAACACAGTAAATCCCCTTTTTTTCCATTACCTTTAAAATATGATTGAAATTCTTTAATATGGTAATCAAAATCCTCCAAGAGCTGGCCTCAATGAAATTATTCTATTGTCTATTCTCATCCAATATCAAATTGGGATAAAAAGATGCATCTATCCCCTCAATTATAGAAAGATTAAACAATACAACATAAAGAGAGGGTATGGTCATTGAGAAACAGTTATCATCATCATCTTCATCATCTTCATCTTCATAATCTTTATTATCAGGTGTTCCAATTCTAGGCACTGAAGACAGCATCGATCTATTTATTCTGAGTCAAAGAATCATAAAATTAATAATAAATTTTACCATAGAAGATAATTTTAATGTTTTGCTATTCTTCACTTTTAAGAGAGAAAGATGAGTCACAAGAAAACCTTCAATATTAACGGTTACCAAAGAAAAACCTTCTCAATTTTGTTCAATGCTCTGAGGCCAAGGTCAATGTAACCTCCCACACCTTCCTTCTCTCTCTCTCTGACTTTTTTTTTTTAAGATTTTATTTTTCCCTCCCAAAGCCCCCTGGTACATAGTTTTGTATTTTCAGCTGTGGGTCCTTCTAGTTGTGGCATGTGGGATGCCACCTCAGCATGGCTTGATGAGTGGTGCCATGTCCACGCCCAGGATTTGAACTGGCAAAACCCTGGGTCACCGAAGCAGAGCATGCGAAGTTAACCACTTGGCCATGGGGCCAGCCGGCCCCCTCTCTCTCTCTCTGATCTTGAGCAGTCCATAAGCTCTCCTTGAGAGAGGCAGAATCACAGAGTGGTTAGGATCTCATACTCTGAAGTCTAATGACCTAGGTTTGCCTCCTGGTTCTCCCCCTGACTAGCATTGTGACCTGGGGCAATTTACATGCTTTCTCTGTGCCTCAGGTTTTGATACTGAAAAATGGGGACTACAATAATGTGTTTACCACATAGGGTTGTTGTGAGGATAAATGAGATAAAGTACTTAAAACAGGTCCTGACACACGGTAAGTTCAAGATGGGAGGATGATGATGTTGACGATGACAATGATAATGGTGAAGTAAGAATTTATCTTCAAAATGACTACTTGCAAAATTTCCCATCATAAATACAAATCCAATTTCATTTACTAGACTAAGATTACTGAGACAAAATAATGGTCTTGGATATTTAAGGCAAGATTAAAATAAGAACCACAAAAACAAATCTTTCTTAGGTGAGTCTCTAGTTAAAAATAAATTACTAAGATCTCTTCTACCTTCCCCCAACCCCCAAAAGGTCAACTAATGAACATGTAGTAGATATCTATTGCTGTGTAACAAAGTGACCCAAAATTTAGCATCTTAAAACAATACACATTTATTAGCTCATAATTTCTGTGGGTCAGGAAATTGGATGTGGCTTGACTCTATTCTCCATCTCAGGGTTTCTCACAAGGTTTCAACCAAGTTGTTAACCAGGCCCGTGGACACCCTGAGGTTCAACTGGAATAGGATTTGCTTCAAAGCTCACTCAGTGATTGCTGGCAAAATTCAGTTCTCAGAAGGCGGTAGGACTGAGAGCCTTAGTTCTTCACTTGTTGTTGGCTAGTGTCCAGAGGTTTCTCCAATAGACTAGTCACAACATGGCAGCTGGCTTCCATCACAGCAAGCCAGAGAGCAAGTGAGGATGAGAAAAATAGAAGCCTGAATCTGTCATAACCTAATCTTGAAAGTGACATCTCTTCACTTTTTTCAAATTCTGTTCATTAGAAGTGAGTCACTAGGGCCAGCCCAGACCCAAGGGGAGGGGTTCACTGGGGACCATATTAGAGATTGCCTACCACACGTTATATAAAAGATATTTGGTTCATGTGTGGCCTACCACAGGAGGCTTGATAGTCTGTGCCGACTAATATAACCTTGTGTAACTGGTCATGAAGTGATCAGACCCCAAGCCTTCAGTTGCCATAGTTAGGAAAGATGGCAAATATCAATGTTTATTTGCGTGTTGTATGTTTTTGTTTTTTATATTTTGAAGGAAGTCACGAAAAGTTAGGAGTAAACTCAGAAATTCTTTCTTTTCCCACCAAAAGCCAGAGGATAATATAATATTCTTCCCACTGCTATACTGCAGGTCAGACAGAAGAGGGGGAGGGAGAGAAAGAGAAGACAGAATCAGAACTGATGGGGCATAGAACAGAGGGAGCACAGCCTGAGAGAAGACTCTTCCAGAGTAACACACAGCTGCAGCCAGAAAGCTGCAGAACCTGACAAAAGAGGATGCACTCTCTCAGATCCAAGCATCACTCAGACACATAAATCAGACAAGGTTTCTAATCATGATCAACAGGAACAATAACTCAAACACCTGAGGCCTTCAATTTGTGACAGATACTGTTCCCATTTTGTAGTTTTTAACTTGTTTTAGTCTTTACAACAACCCTAGGGAGGTCCTGTTATCGTTCTCTTTTTGCAGATAAGGAGACTGAGGCATAAATAGGTAAAGCAACTTGCCCAAAGTCATACAGCTTGTTAATGGCAAAGCTGGTATTTGAACAGAGACATTAGGCTCCAGAACCCATGCACCAAACCACTGATGGAGATGCGCTACTTAACATGTGGTGGAACCAGTTCCCATTCCCTCCCATGTGCATGGAACAAGAAGAGCGTGGGGCAGAGGTAAAGTTTATGGCCTTGCACAAGATAGGATATTCAAATCAGCCAAAGCAGAGGCATTTTCCTTAGCTGCACTTGGTGATAGTTTCACCCATTGCTCACAAAGATGAACGTTGTTCTGGTGAGTAGTCTGTTTATATGATATAGATAGAACCAATTTAAATATATAGTTTATCATTTTCATTCTATGAGGTGAGTTCATTTATTCTCAAGTAATCCTTTCATTGTCATCATAAAGCCCTTATTAATGAAACTTTATCTGGCATTGTAACAGATGATCAGACAAATCTTTACCATAAAATATTATGTTATCTGTAGTAGACAAAGCTTATAATCAGTAATTCATACACAGTGATTTCTTAGAAAGGCTTAGTCTCTCCTTAGCATGTAAATGTTATAGTATTCCTTATTTCTCTTATTTCCTTCCATTCTCTCTGTCTCTTTCTCTGTCTTTATGTCTCTCTTTCACTCACACTTGTTGTCATCTGGCAGGGGAGTGACAAAGGAAATAAGGAAGTTTGCAAAGTCAAATTACTCCCAAAGAGTGCACGGAATTTCGGTTACATTCTTCCAAAATTTATTGAGCATCCAATGTATTCTAGGAAGTATTCTCTTGATATCCCAGCTCAAACACAGAGCCTTGTTTTCACTAGTGAAGGCACTATCGCTCTGCTGCTGTAGAAGTCCACCGGGTCTGAAAAGAGATCAATGATCAATGGTCGCATCCATACAAGGTGATTTTGAGAAAGAAAATAACTGAAAAGCAGGTTGCTAAGTGTATAGAAGAGGCTGAGGGCAGCGGAGAATAGGAGTAAGTCACCTCAGCCAGCTGCTTCTTCTGTCTCTCTTCCCTCCTCCTACAAAAGATTACTTGTTCCTTGGGGATTTTCAATTAAACAGGAACCTGAATACATTAACCTTTTCTGTTTACAATACATCCGTCAGAACAGCCTTGGCATGCCCTTGAATTCCAGGGCTGGGTTCTGAGGGAAGCTACCAGGATATCCAGCAAATACTGGGCAGAAATTTGTCCAGGTGAGTCTTGGAAAACCTACACTAGGGCGCATAAGTGAAACAACTTCTTTAAAAAGGATCTTTTATAGTGCAGTTTTAATTAGGAAAAAAGTGCCAGAACTATGTGCTTATTTGATTAACTCTTCTCTAAAATAAGATTATACTAACAGCCTGCTATCCATATTTTAACTATAATGCACATGGGTACAGCTTTATTATTTACATAGTAGTTTCACAGGTATTATCTCACTTGATCCTCATAACAATCTGTGAGATAGGAAAGAAGAAAGAAGGAAAAAGAATAGGAAGTACTGTTAGTTGAGATATATACCAGGCACTATGTTAGGGCAAATATTTTCAATATTCCCCCTTCTCTTTTTTTTGGTGAGGAAGATTGGCCTTGAGCTAACATCTGTTGCCAATCCTCCTCTTTTTGCTTGAGGAAGATTGTCACTGAGCTAACATCTGTGCCAATTTTTTTTATTTTGTATGTGGGATGCCACCACACTTGCTGAGCAGTGTGTATGTCCATGCCTGGGATCTGAACCTGCAAACCCAGGGCCGCCGAAGCAGACCATGCAAACTTAACTGCTACGCCACCAGGTCAGCCCCAGTATTCTCGTTTGTATAGATGAGTTAGTCGAGATCCAGTAAAGCTAAATGACCAGTTACAGGATCTCTGAAGGAGGGGAAACTTAGACATTGTGAGCAGGACAGTTCTCTGATATTTGGGACTGCCCTGGGCATTGAAGCATATTTTGGGTTTCAGGCCCTGCACGTTAAGCAGCATTAGTACTCCCCAATCAATCCGACAACCAGAAATGCCCCCAAATATTTTCACATACCACCCATTAGAGTAGCTTTGGAGAGAGGGGCATACATACCATGTCTTTTTGAGAATTGGGATGAGAGTCTGCATTTGCTGATGCAAAGATCTCTTTGCCTATATCCGCTGAAGAGCTGTCCTTATTTTCTTGTATTAGCATGGGCAAAGTTGCCAGCTTTGTCATACTGGAAGGGTTGAGGCCTAGTCCAGAGTCAGAAGTTTCTGTGTGTGTATGTATGTAGAAGGAGTGTGGTTTATGGGTTAACAGTATGGGAAATGAGTAGAGTAGGAGAAGAAAGAAACTTCTAGATAGGAAGTTGGCCTGCATAAGGATTTTGAGTATGATTCTGGAAAGCATGGCAGGCTTTAGTTATAGTGTCAGTCTGGGGCCAAGATACCAAGATAGAAATGTAATGCCAGAGACTTATTGGGGAAATGCCTGTGAAGGCAGAGCAGAAAGAACAAGAGTAGGCAGGAAAAGCTTTCAGACCTGGATGCACGTCTTGAGAGGGAGAATGCAGAGGATTGAGGAGGAAGAGCTTCAGACCACAGAGCAGTTCTGAGAAAGTCTCAGCCAGGCAGGCAGTGGGTTCAGAGCGAAGTTGCCTGTTAGAGGCTTCTCATTTGAGGCAGAAATGACCCTGCTCAAGTAACCCTACTGTATTCAGCCATCGGTTGTGAGTAGCCAGGTAGGGGGCAGCCTAGGCATGAATGCTGATGCAGATCCCAGAGGTTCAGTACCCAGGTCTGTCAGCAAACTACACTGCTCAGAGCAGGTTTGCTCCTGAAGGGGATCTGAGCAGACACCTCTGTGGCTGCCTCCATCATGTCTCAGAGGGAGGTCCTCAGAAGAACGAAGAGGCTGAGGTAGGAAAGTCTATGGGCATTGCTGTGATGTTAAGCATACTCTGTCTCTAGAAATAAATGAAAAATGAGGGCAAAAAGGGAAACCCTTAATGGCCACCCGTGTGCAAAAGGACTAACTGCCAAGACCAGGCCTCGTTGTCACTCTATGCATGAAAGACTGGCATTACTTGGAGGGAAAAGATGCAGTCAGACACCATGGAGGATTTGGGAAGTCTCAGAAAGGGGGGATGTTGTCCCAAACTAGCTCCCCCACTCATATCTTCACTCCTACCTTGCAGTCTTCTGCCTTTTATTAACTGTGTAAGGTGAGGCTGTCAGCCCAGTTCCATTCAAGAACATCTTTCATTTTAAATTCATTCATTGATGTACCTATAACCAGAAGTATTTTCCCAAAGTATTTGAGGTAATATATGGCTGGCGGCAGTGTAACACACGTATTAAGAATACAGAGCACTCTAGTAAAACTGTAAGTAGCAAATTACTATTGTCTAAGCAATAAGGAGGATTGTGGATAATAATAAAACCTAAGCTGGGTACCTGTTAGTAGGGACAGAAATAGGTGGGATAATTACAGAATAATACATAATAAAAGCTAGCTAGAAGAAATAGGCACAAATATTGTTCATCACATTTTTGCTGAGATCCAATACTACTTATAGACTATGCATAGAAGTGTGGCTTAAACCAGTAGTTCTCAACGTGTAGGACTCTGATCAGCAGGATCAGCAGCATCTGGAAACTTGTTAGAAGTGCAAGGTCTTGGCCCCTACTGCAGACCAGCTGAATCAGAGATCCTGGGATGGGGGCCAGCAATCTGCATTTGAACAAGCCCTCCAGGGGATTCCAGTGTACACTCAACTTTGAGAACAACTAACTAAATGATGTTTCTACAGTAACTTTCACAACTTGTATTCTCTGCCTGCGTTAGTGTTACTTGGTCCTTGAGTTATCTTTTCTCTTTTCTCTTCCATTTGCACATATTCCACACTATCATTTCTACATTTTACTTCTATCTACATGCGCGCACGTGCACACACACACATATTCAGCGACCGCACGCTTGATTTTTAATTTTCCATGTATAGTATATGCATCCATCTGTCTTCAGAAAAAAGTGCATAGACTCACTTCAATTGTCCTTAACAGTCTGGAACCCAATCTCATGCAACAGGCTTCCAAGAAAAGCCCATTTGCCCAAATGTAAGGAGATAATATTTGACCTTTCCACTGCAAGTAGACATAGGTCACATCTATGGCTGGAAAAAATCTTCATATTTTGATGGGTACTAGAAGAAGTATGAGGACTGTTTTTGGTTGGTGGTGGGAGGGGAAAGGAGATAGTGTTAAATTCATTCCTCTTAACACCTGTGTTTTCCTAAGAAATGAGTATGTAAGATGATCCTCAAAAAGGTACTGTGGCTAGAAAGGAACTGAAGCACTAAGAGCCATCCTTGTATTTTCTTACAAATAATAAGTAGAGTGGGGTCCTAGAAATTCAAGGTATGTTTAGAGTTCTTTATATGGTGATCTGAGTAACGTGATACTTCATGCATTTTCCTTTTTATTCCCTTTTTGCTCTCCGTTAGTGTCCTTCCTTCAGTCTTTAGTGAAATCTTAGCCTCCTCTGGCTGTTAGAGAAAAACAAGAAATGGGCTTGGTGTCCATACGTGGATAGTTTTCAAGAAAAAAAGAATACAGTTGGAGGCCAGTATGGTTGTGGCAGCAAATAAACACTATGAGAGACCCCAAATAAGGGTAAACCTTGTAGAGAATAATAGTAAATTACTCTTAGTCCATTTGCCTATGGATTAAACTTCGTGCTCCCTGAGTCTAGGAGATTCTAAAAGCAATAGAAATTAGAGTCCAAAATATAATTTTAAGTCATTTATGTGGTTTGCATGAGGCCCATAGCATGTGTTTCAAATCGCTTCTGAAAGGCAACTTTCGGTACTGCAAAAATACAGTCATGAATTGTTGGCTGAAATTAGCTCCCTAACTTAGCTAAAGGAGCATAATTACTCACATCAAGAAAAAGCAGACCAGACACACAAAGAATTTGCTGGGGAAAAGAAAAATGCATCATTGAGCCCTGGTAGACTGAACACTACTAAATGGTTTTGTCGGATCCAATTTTAGTGATTATTTAGCAATCTCCTACCTGCAGCATGAAAGTTCCCAGGGCATATCCTAAATTGAAGGATATTTGTAATAAAAAGATATAAGCCTCCAACTCTTATTTTTACCAAACATTAATAAAAATCGAATTAGAAGTAAGTGCCTTGAAAGGCTACTGGCAAAAGCCTTGAGTATTCTAACAATGTGAATCTGATAAGAAAAGGAAATGCTCTTCTCTTACTTTTTCTTTTTTATTATAGTAATAATATAAAACCTACTTTTTTAAAAAACGTTGTGAAAAAGGCAAAAAGATTCTCACAGTCTAATACACTTAGAACGGAATCGATTTTGTTTTTTTCACTTTGCAAAGAATACACAGATATGAAAGGCAGCCACCAGGATTAAAAGCTGCACAACCACCTCAAACCACAATAGATATTCTGACTGCAAATGCCCTTTTCATTATCCTTAAGGAAATGCAACTTCATTTTCCCACACACTCGAAATTGTGTTAGCTGAGAGTTCAAAAATGTAAATGAAGCCAAACTTTCTAAAGAATACCCCCATTCTCTGCTTCCAAAGGCCATGTGAGGACACCAGCTTGTGCCAAGTGAACTCATGGGAAGCGCAGAAGGGGATGGTGGGTTGTTAAATTTTCACTTAGTCTCTTTTGGACTTACGCTGGTTCTCTGGTTGATTTTGTTTCCAAACGCTCTCATGAGTATGATTAAAACTGGTTCTAGGTCCTATTGAACCAGATATGGTTTTAGAAAGACTCCCATTCCAGATTGTCACCCCTCCAGGACCAATGCCAAGGTCCTCAGAAGTCCCTTTGTGCTCTACTATTTTATCTAAATACACACACCATGTTGTTCCCAGAGATGCAGCAGAAAGATCCTTGGATTGGGCATTGGAAGACCTGAGTTCACAAGTCCAGTCCAAACTTTTCCTAAGCTACGTATGCTCTGAACCAAAAAGGACAGAAAATAAACAGGCAAATGCTCCATTACCCTTATGCGGGTAAGTAACACTAAACAATCTGATCGCCTTGTTTGTTCTATCCCTCCTGTTTCCTTGCCTTATTTCTAATGTGAAGGAAGTTTGGGGGTGAGGCAGGGTTAAGGATGCAGGGTTGAGGGTTTAGGAGAAAGAGTTTGGCATCAGACATGATAAGGGCTGACTTGTAGCCCTTACCAGCCTACAAGGCCATGCATAGCTGACTCCTGCTTCCTCTCTCATCCCACTCTCCTCTTGGCTTGCTGTTGCTGGAGCAGCCTTGTTGCTTTTCCTTGATATTGTCAAGATCATTCTAACCACAGTGTTTTTCATCCTTGCCAAATACTATGCCTGGAACGTTCGTTGCCCAAATATTCACGTAGCTGGTTTGAACCCATTTTTAGGTCTGAACTTTGATCTCACCTTCTCAGAGAATCTTTTCTGATCTGTTTATCTAAAATAACACCTCCACACACATACACTCTGTCCCTAGTCTATTATCCTCTATTACATTCTCCATAGTCCTTATAATTCTCTACTTTTATGTGGAATGTTTAGTTGTTTCTTTGTCAGTGGTCTGGCTCTTCCTAATCACACCAGAATGGATGCATCATTTGAGCAGGGTCTTGTCTCTTTTGTCCACTGCCCTATCTCTAGGGCCTAGAAAAGCGTAAGAATGCTTTCTCCCTCGTCATTGAATTCTCCTTATTGCCTTCTATTCACTTGCTCAAAATATGTACATCAAAAAAATGAATTGTTAGAAGCATTAAACATGATCCGTGCTCCTGGTTTGCTTATAATTAAGTCGAGGAAACTTGCATTAAACATACAGAAAACTGAATAGAAAAAGACTTAAATAAGATTTCAAGAAAAAGTCAGCCATAACAATGCCTAATGAGGGAGCAGAGCAACAATTGGGTTTTTTTCTTCTAGGATCAAAAGACCACTAGAGAATTTTGTTCCCTTGTTTTATTTTTATAGGCAAGTGGAAAATATATTTTTTAAATTGTTTTCGTGAGGACAGATTTCTTCACATGTCCTTAAACTTCTCCTTCTGCTACTGCAATGCCCCTTAGCTTATCTCCATTAAAGTGCTAATGAGTCTTGACATTCTTGATGCCATTTTCAAGATATTTGGAATGACATGATTCAGATTTGTCTACTGCTTTCCCCTTGTCACATGAAGCATTTATTTATTTGAGTCTTTTCTTCACTGACCTGAGAAATCAACATTTGGCACCTTATGTGAGGTAGCCCATGGCTCACTCAGAAAATTGCTTTTTTTTGAAACTAGGAATAATCTCAGGGTTTTATTACTCATTCTGAGGTTTCCAACTGGGAAATGGACACTTTCTGGATGTATTGGACATACATATGCACAGTTTCCATTTGAGAGAAACACTCAACATTTCGACCATTGCAGAAGTTCTAGGAGGTTCCTTATTCATAGGCAGGCATGTTCTGTAACACAAGATGTTGGCCCCTTGCCCACAGCTGACTAGATGGCACAAATTTAACTGCAGCCCGAGGGCTCATAAGGTAGCTGACCTCATGTAAACTTTCTGAGCTTCATATTTGTGTTCTCTAATGTTAAATGGTCATCCTTGCTTTCTTCACCTGGCTGCTTGTCTGCATAATATATGCATGTAAGTCAGAGAGATCTGAGGAGATCTACTCCAAGATTTCAAAACTTTTGGTGGGTCCAAAAAAAAAAATGACTCTTTTTAAATTTTATAGCAATTTGAGTCTAGTTCTGCTAACAAGAGAAATAATTCACTTCTGGCGGGGAGTAATGATTCTCTTGTTTGAGGATCAAGATAATGTGGTTACTCGGAAGTAAAGTCTAGAGCTTGGGCTAGAAGAGAGAGTTTGGGAGAAGAAGCCCTGATTAATGCTGCATAAAACGTAAAATGCTGCCTTTACTGGAGAGAGGGTAACCCATTAATTATCTTTCTCCATTGGGCCCTGGAGAGAGGAGGTTTTAGTTTTTCTTTTTCTCATTTTAGATCTAAAGGTGGAAGAAAATATGAAAGCAGAGACTAAAGAGAATTAGATAATATGCTAGAAGAGCCTTAGAAGAAAAACTAGTCCTCAGGCAGTCCCTGTGAGCGTAGATAGGTGCCTAACGAATTCTAGGAGCAATTCTATCCAGTACTGAGATTTAAGTTAATTTTTTTCAATTTTTCTCTGTTAGCAAATCCAGCTGTTGCTGCCAAGACTTCAGTAAAATCTGTAAGATACTCAGAGTTTGTGTTAGTAGCACCACCTTAGTGGCAAATGTTTATGGGAGGACTTCAGCGGCACTGAGAAGCCATGAGTCAGTAGGAGACCATTCAATTCAGCCTAGAGCATCATAGGATCATGTGAGAGCATGGACATGTGGGCACTCTCTGGGAGTGGGAGGCTTGCCTGGAGAGGAGACTAAACACACCATGGAGTTAAGTCAAAGGGAAATCTTGGGAGGTGGAGCAACTTGGAGAAGCTCAGTTGACATATGTGAAAATGTTTCAAAGTCGTTATTACAGGATTATTTTAAGTATTGTCAGTCCTTCAAAGATGGATTTAAGGTCTCTTAACAATGTATCCACATGGTCATGACTTTTGGTAAAATTTGTATATTTTAACTACATTTGGCTAAGTTCATTTTTCCTCCATTCTGATTTCACCCCTCATTGTACTCTTTTGTAAAGTGACCTGGGAGTAGAATGGCATCTTTAGGATATTGTTAAGGGAAAATTGAATTGGGAATATTACTGCAGTAAGAAAAAGCATTATGACACATTTCATCAAAACAATAAACAAATTAGAAATATTTTAAAGCTATTATTGCAGATGCTGTGGGACCCCACTCGTGTCCTTAGGCCTTCTGATTGCAGTGCCTGAAGCTGCCAACTGCCATTCTTTTCTTTTCTTTTTTTTCCCAGGGTCTCTCATTGGTAGCCAGAGAATATCAACACCCACCCCCTTACTCAATACTAATCTCCAAAATGACTAAGGACGTTGGCATGTTAATTCACCAGCTCCCACACCCCTTATCACTCAGTCTGGACACATCTGAAACACCTAATTACACTGGCTCCCCAAGTTCCCAAACCGGTTTAAGTTCAGTAGTCCACAATGTTTACTTGCTTGGTGACGTTCCCTCCATTGTCTCTCTATGCTTTCCTGTCTCACGTCCCCATTCCTTACTGACACTTCCAGGAATCATTTCCCAAATTAAACTACTTACACTGAAATCTTTATTTCAGCTCTGCTTCTAAGAGACACCAAACTAAGATGGGTATTTTTTTGTCATCTTTATATCTATTTTTTTTAACTGAGAAAAAATAATGGAATTATAAAAATAATGGTAAAAGGTGAAAAAATAAAGGTAAAAAATAATGGAATATGAAACAGAGGTTGTAAAGATAATCAATAGAAATCAATAGAAATTATTCTTTCATAAAGCAGTGAATTGCAACAAAAACATTGTTCAGATCATACTAAAGCATTATTTCCTTAAGAAGTGTTATATTTTGAATAGAAATAATAATAAGCTCTTGGATTTTTTAGTAATCTAGTTAATGAAGAGGATTTAATCATAAGACCACATTAGAAAAATATAAATTTTCTGCTGATTTGAAACAGAACATTAACACAACACAAGACTAAAAATAAACCACCACAATGAGGACACGGGTGACACATGGGTTAATGAGCATCATCAATTCAAAGAGTGTAGAAGATGGGCCATTGCACAAGGAAATTTGGAATGCCCAGAAATTTTACAGTTCCTTGATGAGGGAGGCAATCTGCCATGGGCCCTGAGCATCCCCACATATGCTTGCTGGGGACAACAAGAATGCCAGCCCTGCCAACTCCTTATCTGGGCCATTTCTCAGAGTTGTGTTTGCAGCGAGCAAACTTGGAGAGATGAGGTAATGTCTCCCTTTGGACAAATAGTACACTCACTTCCTTATAATATAAAAGTGGTGAATCCCTCAGGCTTTCCTGTAACCCAGCCCACAGCATGTGCATTCATCCATGAGAAGATCTTTGTGTGACCCCCATGGAGGGTTTAGTGAACCTGCTCAAGACTGTACAAACCTACATTAATCTCTAGCTACTGCTTTCGCTGTGAGTAATAAAGTCCTTTGTCCTTTGTCTCTGACCCACGGTAAGGTCTCTGCTACAACTGTACAACTCTGTTCGTGCAGCGTAAAAGCAGTCACATACAATACAGAAATGAATGGGTGTGGCTGTATTCTAATAAAACTAATCGTAGACACTGAAATTTTAATTTTGTGTAATTTTGATGTGCCGTGAAATATTATTTTTCTTTTGATTTTTTTCAACTATTTAAAAATGCAAACTATTCTTAGCTTGCAGACTGTAAATTGTAGACTCCTTCTTTAGAACATGGAAAGGAAGTAGATAAACTAGATTAGCATAGCCACAGAGTACACCAAACTGAAAAATTAAAGTGACACAGGGCACGAATATGAACGCTGTAAAGAAAGAACAAAAATAAGGTATTTTACTCTATAAATGTGTGTTTTTAAGACTGCGTGCTTGAGGATTGTATGTTCTGAGCACATCTGTCATTTCTTCTATTCTTAGGGATACTGCAGCGACAATAAATCAGATTCACATTGCCTCATCTTCACCGCCTTTGGAACTCCCTTCTGGACTGAGAGGTGGTGAGGTGTATTCTCTCATGGTTATTATGATCAATAGATGAGTATTGTAGTGACTGAGGTGACAAATTGTCTCAACTGTTCCCTATTACTGCCAAAGAGGTTTGAGGTTGTCTCGAGTGGGGAGTAGAAAGGGGCTTCTCTACATTCTGTAGATTAAGGGTCCTCTTGATATAGCAAGAAATAATTCACTACAGAAGAAATCATGATGTTGGATATGGGTTTACATTCCAATTCTACTAATTATTAGCTGTACAATTTTGTACAGGTGATTAACCTTTCTGACCTCCATTTTCCAGTCTGAAAGATGGAAATAATAGTAATATTTACTTCACTAGACTGGGGTGGAGATTAATGATATGACATGTGTAAACTACCCAGACAACTTCTGGCCCCTAAGTAAATGTTAATAAGAGTTAGAAATATTCATCACCCCTTTTTTCCCTACTTTAAGTCTTTGCCCCTAATCAAAGACTCAGTTTGCTACAGGTCTTGTCCTCACTCATTTTTTTTTTTTTCCTATTCAGTTAATTATAGTCCTTGCGCTGTGTCAGGTGCTAGAATTAAACAGATGAAAAGCTCTGCCCCCACCCCCCAAAAGCTCATTGTTTGCAGACAGGAGCAGAAGAGGATGGGGGAGAAAGAGGCAAAAAGGCAGGAGGAGAGATGCATACCCCAAAGCTCACTGTCAATGTAGCAGTGGTATAATAAATATATCTGGGGAACAAAGAAGATCGGGGAGAGGAGGTGAAACAAGAAGTAAAGGAACGGAGTAGATGAAAAAATCAACATTTCCTAAGCTCCTACTAAATGCCAAGTGGTTTGCCAAGAGCTTGATATGTGTTAGCTCACCTAAGTAGGAGATGAGGCACTGAAAGATCGTGAATTTTTCTGAAGAACATTAAGCTTGTGTTGTGCCTTCAAAGAGTGCTAAGGATGTGCCGGGTGGCAAACAGTCGTGGTCAGGTTTTGAGATAACTCCAGAGAAGCACCAGAAGCTAGAGGCTAGAGATCACCATTTAAGGGGGAAAAAAAAGTCTCTTAAGAAATGCAAAATTTAAAACACAAAAAAAATTCCTTAAGAATAATACAAGTAATATCTCTGTTCTGCCACCCAATTTAAGAAATAAAATTTTGCAACAAAGTTAAATCCCTCTTCATTGCACAGAGGTTCTCAAGCTACCTCTAACTCCTTATGGGCGCTCAGAAAGTGTCCAATGGCTGCAGCAATGGGAGGGGAACCAATAGAATAGAGTAAGATCTTGAGATCCCTCACCTTAATTTCAGCTCTAGCTTTATAGATATGTTTTCAAGTTCTGCAGTTAAAAGAAGCTTTCAACATATCCTTTTAGCCAAAAGGATACTATGCAAAGCTGTTTTAAAAAGGTGACCAAATCTCCTTCTTTAGAGTTTGTTAAAGATAACACAGAAATCCTCGTTCCCTGGGATGGTTGATGTGTGGAGCTGTCTGCAGACAGGGCTTTCGTCTGAATGATCCTTTTATTCATTTCTCCTTATTTTAATCTTATTACTAAATTCCTAGGAGTTAATGCCCTTCTGTTTGCTATGAGAGCAGGCAAACTAAAGTGTCAGATAAAAATTGAAATTCTCAGTCTTGTGCTTTTTATTAAAAGAGAAGAAAAAATGTTAAATAGGATTTCATTTATTTTAAGAAAACTTGTACAGTGGAATCATATCCACATAAGAAATGAAGGGAAAACTGAAGTTGCTAACTAGATAATTCAAGTACCCTTCAAATACTTTTTCTTCTCTCAATTATCTAGTTATTTCAAGTCAACATAACTTTTGGCCACATTGCCTTTGTGGAGCTTAAAATTTGGTTAAGGAAATAAGAAACAAACAAGTTAAACAATTTAGAGAATTAAACAGAATTATGAAGAATAAAAACATGGTAAACTGTTGTGTCTCTAATGTTCTTATGAGAAACAATTGTCTGGTATTTAGGAGGCTTTTCTCATTAAAAAACAAAAAACCCAAAACTATGTTATTAATGATCATTTTTAATTCAGTCCAAAAAAATTCTACTGAAACATGAAACAGCTATAATCTAACACCTCTCTATTATTTTAACCATTCCTAATCACCATAAAAAAAGTTGTTGCTAAGGAAAATATACTAGGAATGTTAACCTGAAATTCCTAGCAACTATAAACTTTATTAAGGGTTTACAATGTGTTAGCACTTCACTGGAAAATAGGAGGAACCAGGGCTTCTCCTCAGAATGGGGAGAGTAAGTTATAAACGGCAGGAATCCAGGGACCTATTCACTCCTATCTGCATAAGAATAAGAGGAAGCTTTTTTCATTTGCATAAAGAATGACACCTCTAAGGTCAATCACTCCCCAGGTGCTCAGAATCAGAGAAAAAAGGAAAGAAACGATAGCCCCTTTGAGGATGCAAGCATTCAGTGCATAAGAACAAGTCATTCATAAGTCAAGTGCTTCCCAAATATGGAACTGCAGGTGAATGTAATAAAAAGCAGTGTCCTCCTACACACAATGAGGGTTTTGAGCTAGATGAGTTCTAATTTTCCATTCAGCTCTACTCTACCAGGTCTCTTTGCAGGGCTTTATAAGCCTGAAATGGTCGGTATGGATCCTCCATGCTTTATGAGTTGGGAATAGGGAGCCATCCTATTCAAGTATTATGCCAAAAGTTTTTATGGGCAAGGAGGGGAGGGAACTGAGCCTTGAGGAGGTCAATAGCCCTTGTGTATGTGGAGAGGAAGCAGCTAGGAATTCATAAGAGGGCAACCACAGGAACCAAGGCTTAGGGGTGCATTCAAAGAAAATTAAAACTGACACAGCGGATCCAAAGGAAGTAGCAGGAAAAGAGACTATGGGGAAGTCTGGAAAGGAAAGGGGTTATGTTCATGGGAGAGATGTTGCGACTACAATATGCTACAGTGTTTGTTCCAACACCATAGACAGTTTTATACCAAAGGACCTAGTAATGTGAGGATTTCAAATAGAGAGGCAATTTAGACCCTTTCTCTCCCTTTGATTATGACATTGTAGGGGAGGAAGACATTTCCTCTACCCTCTCTGGGTTCTTCTGGCAGGAGAACAAATTAAATTCACATGAGACAAAATAACAGGAGAAAATTAAACAAAGCTTTATAACATGTATACACGGGAGAGGCTCAGGCAAACTGAGCAACTCGCCAAAATGGCTGAAGCCACCACCTTAAATATCATCTTCAGCTAAAGACAAAGAAGATGTTGGGGTGAGGGGAGTCAGTTACGGGAGATTACCAGACAAGTGCAGTGAACAAGGGTCAGGTTATTACACAGATTTAAGTCCTTGCCTTCTGCATTGATAAGAGTTTCTAGAGATAAGGTCATCCCCACTTCTTCCTGGTACAGAAAGGGAGACACCTTTGCAGATGGAGATTTCCTTTACAATGTAAATATCTCTTAACAAAGGGTAAGTAAATTCTATTTTTCACAGTTTCTTTCCTGTCTGCAGTTTTTTAAAAGTAACCAGCCTGAAACAATCCCCATGCCAAAGAGACGTATCTTGGGGTGGCCAATTCCAGTCTCCCAGAACATACTAGGCATCCTGTTATACAGTAATTTTCAAAAAGTGATGAAATCATGACTTGCATACAAACATAAAAATGAACAAATGTTAAAGATTTTATCAAACCTATTATTAATGAGGGAACTCATAAGATGTTGCAACCAGTTTAACAGCCATATTTATAGATCCACAATATTAAGATGAATGTGCAAATAGAGGCAAGTTGGCCTCTTCCACAGTGAGAGAAGGAAGTCAGTTGACAGAATCTGCATGTCTGTAGACAAGAATTATTTTGTATTGTTATCAGCTACAATTCACAGAGTTATAAACGAACTCAGACAATGAAAGACTAAAATCAGGAAGCCTGGAGAGGTGTGATCCTAACAATCCATAGTTTCCTTTGAAGCACGATTTTTCCTTTATGCAGCTCTGCCTATTTTAACGTAAGCTATATTTATAATGCTGGAACCTCCTCTGAAAAGCCTTGATTTCAATTCTCCATCCACAGACCTAGGTCTTCATTTCAGAATTTATAATGCTAAGACAAGAATGGCTAACAGTTTGCAATTACTCAATAAGTTCTCTACTTTTAGGTATAAATAAACATCAAAGCTTTTCAGGGAGTTGTTTTGACAGTAAAAGGGAGCAGAAAGAAGTATGGTGGATGGTAGATTCCATCAGAAATGGAGGAATAAGGCAAAGTGAGGCAAGGAAGGAAATGAAGGGAAGGACAACTATGAGGAGTGTATGAGGAAGTAATGTCTAATCTGGGATTGGAAAGATGAGTATTTAGGTGGGCATTCAGGAAGGCAAGAGAGCTCTAGGCAGAGGGAGCAAGGTTTTGAAAGTCTCAGAGTAAGTGAGAGTATAGACCAACAGGGGGTCTTGTATAGTGTCGTTGGCATATAGATGTAACCAAGGAATGGAAAGACATAACCGGGAAATGAAGCCAAACATTTTTTAAAAAAGCAAACCATATTGAGAACTGTCATTCTATTTATTATTGAATTGCTATTCTCTCTGAAATATAGGGGTGATATTTTTTCTTCTTCTTTCTTATTTCCTTTTTTAAGACTTTATTTTTTAGAACAGTTTTAGGTTTATAGCAAAACTGAAGGGGAGATACAGAGATTTCTCGAATACTCCCTGCTCCTATACATGCATAGCCCCCGCCCCCCATTATAAATCCCTCAGGCAAGTGGTACATTTTTTACCAAGGATGAATCTACATGGACACATCATAATCACCCAAAGTCCATAGTTTACTTTAGGGTTCATTCTTGGTATTGTAAATTCCATGGATTTGGACAAATGTATGGAGACAAATAGTCATCTTTATAATATCGTACAGAGTATTTTCACTGATTGAAAATCCTCTGGCTCTGCCTATTCAACTTCTCCTGCCCACCCCCAGCAATCATTGGTCTTTTGTCTCCATACTTTTGGCTTTTCCAGAATGTCATATAGTTGCAGTCATACAGTATGTAGCCTGTAGCCTTCTCAGATTGGCTTCTTTCATTTAATAATATACATTTAAGGTTCCTCCATGCCTTTCATGACTTGGTAGCTCATTTTTCTTTAGTACTGAATAATATTACATTGTCTGAATGTGCCACACTTTATTTATCCTTTCACCTAATAAGGATATCTTGTTTGCCTCCCAGTTTTGGTAATTATGAATAAAGTTGCTATAAACATTTATGTACAGGTTTTCTGTGGACATAAGTTTTCAACTCCTTTGGGTAAATACCAAGGAGCATGATTGCTGGGTCCAATGGTAAGAGTATCTTAGTTTTGTAAGAAACTGCCAAATTGTCTTCCAAAGTGGCTGTACCATTTTGCATTTCCACCAGCAGTCTATGAGAGTTCCTGTTCCTCCACATCCTTGTCAGCATTTGGTATTGTCAGTGTTCCAGATTTTGGCCATTCTAATAGGTGTGTAATGGTATTATTGTTTTGATTTACATTCCTCTGATAACAAATGATGCGTAACGTCTTTTCAGATGCTTATTGACCATCTGTATATCTTCTTTGGTGAGGTCTTTGGCCCACTTTTTAACTTGGTTGTTTGTTTTCTTATTGTTGAGTTTTCAGAGTTCTTTGTATATTTTGGACAATAGTCCTTTATCAGATTTGTCTTTTGCAAATATTTTCTCCCCATCTGTGGCTTATCTTCTAATTCTCTTGGCATTGTCTTTCTCACAGCAGAAGTTTTGAATTTTAATGAAGCCTAGCTTATCAATTATTTCTTTCATGGATTGTGTCTTTGATGTTATTTTTACAAATGCATAACTATATCCAAGGTCATCTAGATTAGGGTTGATAGGAGATGTTTTCCTAAAGGAAAAGTTATGGTAGAGATGAAGGGAATTGCTGGCATTGAGCATCTAAGCAATCTGAAAATAAGCAGTGAATGTTGCAATTCAATAACACCATTGGACAACTGAAAAGGACAAAAAAAAAAAATTTCAATTTTTTAACAGAATTTGGCCTGTTATGTCTGTTAATAAGAGGAAATCCTTAATTATTTGCTTGGAAATTGGGTAAAGATAAAAAATCATGTTTAGATTTATATTGCCCAGGCTTAATATATTTCTGAAGTCAAAAACTTTAGAATTTTTTTTTATAAAGAAGAAAACTGAAGCACCAAGGGGAAATAATTTGCCCAAAATTATATACCTGAGTGATAGGATAGTGGGTACTGACTACACCTCTAGTCTCATACACCCCTTCCAAGCCCTTTCTGCTACCTAGGAAAACATCGCATGAAAGAAGTTTAATATTTTTGTAGGAGATCTCATAGTCTTTAATATGTTCATGTGACTACATCTCTAAGTCAAGAAATGCTGTGACACATTTCCTAAGGGTTTTGACTATTGAACAGAGAGTCTAACTCTCTTGAACACACACATTGGAAAATGTTGTTTTGTGCTATGCTGCCTTCTTTATTCAGTCATATTTATCTTTAATTTCTCTCCTTGTGTGAATTAATACAAGTTGTCTTCTATGAATAAAGATCATAAGAAGAAGCATTAATTAATAACTGAGGAGTAGTAGCAGTAGATTGGTATTCCAAAAAGTATAGAAAATAATACTCATGTATGAAAGTAGCACTATTTACCCCAACAGCATCTTTTGTTGTGAGGTACATTCAAGCTAAGTAAACAGCCCTGAGCCCTGAGCAATGGCTGATTAAAGATAAAGAACAGAGATTGTGGCAAAGCAACATAAGACACTCACCCCCATCAATTTGTCAAGTAAACACATGCCTGGAATCCACATCTCCATTCTGATTACTTTTTGTCCTTTAAGAACAGAAATATTGAACATAATTGAAATCATGAGGAATTTATTATGTGCCAGGCAAAATTTAAAGCACTTTCCATCCAACTAAGCATTTATTCCATAGACCAGCCCTATGACTTAAATGCAAACTTTATCATCTATGTTACATAGATGAGGAAACTGAAGCTGAAATAAATTGCCAGCTGCAGACCCCAGATTTAAAGACTGAGACTTTTGCCCTTACGTCTAACAGTCTCCTTCCCAACTAAGCCATCTGCAAACATATTTCCCCTATCGAGCTCCCAGTAAAGCAAAGAATAAAATTTTTCAGGAATCCCTGTTCTCTTTAACACCAGTAAGCAAACCAGAAAAACTCGGTTCCACTTATTTTATTGTAATGGAGAGGCCTGGGCACTACCCTCTTCCCAAAGCCAGCAGAGAATGACAGCACAGTGTTGCCACTTTCCATGCCTGATCATGATGCCCAGGCTGACAGCCAAAGTGCCGGATACTGTCAGCTGTGATCACAGTCACCAGGACTGGAGGAAGGGAGCTGATACCTCTTGACACTGACCAAACTTGAGACAGCAGCTGCTTCCCATCTTCACCGTGCAGACGAGGTGGCACAGCAGTGTTTGGGAGTGAAAGGCTGTCATGCTCCTCTGGTTCATCTCGGATCCTGTGTTGTCCAAACTGAACCCCTGTCCCTTTCCATTTATCACGCCAGTCTTGACAAAGCTGCGTGTTGTTTTCCTCCTGTTTTAACCTGTTTCAGAAATGCTGACCTTGTTAAGGCACAAGTCCTTCTCACATCTTTTTCTGACATTTAATTTTTTTATTCCAGTTGACAGAGCCAAGTGTTAGGTACAGAATTAATAGATACTCAAATTAGTTGTTCCCAAAATAATTTCCTGCTAATTGGGCAATTATTTTATTTTATATTGATGGAGGGAAAGGATAAATGCACTTCAATTACAGGGTGAAAGAAAAGAAGTCAAGTCAATTAATACTTGACTTCAGTACTTGTTTATGAAATAACCAGGGTTAAATGTTCTCTCATCCTGCATTCATGCCTACCGGGGAATGGAAAATAGGTGAAACCAAGGTGTGTTCAGACTCTGTTAAGGATGTGTAACTGGGGACTAAAATGGGAAATCAATGATCTTGGGAAGAGCGCATCTACAATGGATGGAATGAGCAAACCCTCGCTTGGCTACTGTGTATCTTTCCCTTAGATTTCAAACATACTTTTTCTTTGCTTTTGATTTCTATTATTTTTTATAACAATTTTCACACTGTTAATATACTTTCCTATTCCTGCTTTGAAAAATTACCACACACTGTGTGGCTTAAAACAATGCAAATATTTTGTCTTCCAGGTCTTATGGAGGTCAGAAGTCTTAAATTGGTCTTATGACCTACAATCAAGGGGTCCACGGCACTGCGTTCCTTTTGCGGACTCTGGGGGGAAATCCACTTGGCTGCCTTTTCCAGCTTCTAGAGGCCGCCTGTATTCCTTTGATTGTGGCCCTTTCCTCTGTCTCTAAACCTCATCATTCCAATCTCTGCTTCCATTGTCTAATCTCCTCTCTGACTAGAACCTTCTAACTTCCTCTTAAAAGGACACTTGTGATTCCATTGAGCCGACTCATATAATCCAGGGTAATCTTTCCATCTCAAGATCCTTAACTCAATTACATCTGCAAAGTCCCTTTTGCCATTTAAGGTGATATTTGACAGGTCCTGGGGAATAGGACATGGACATTTTTGGAGGACAATTATTTTGTTTGCCAGAGTGACTTTCCTTCAATTTTCACGAAGAAATTGCTCACTTATTTCATGCACTGTGCCAATAGGCTCTTCTATCTATTCCTTCCTTTCCCTGCTCAGCAGTGTATCACAGGAAACTATACTTCCAAGCCCCCTTGCCCTTCTAGTTTCTAGGTAGGTTTAACTATGGAATGGGAGAAAATGGTGCGAGATTAAAGGATTTGGGAAAGAGAGAAGCCAGGGTATTTCTCCCCCTTCTCTGTTTCCTGTGACATGTTCTGGTATTAGCTGCCTCTTCTCCATCTCCAGCCCCTGTACTCAGATATCATCATCAGCCTCCATTTCTTACCTGAATCCTGTCGTCCCTCTTGCTTTAGGATTAATAGCAATTAATTAATTAATTGTTAATTGTTAATTAATTATCAATTGTTAATTCTTGACAATTGATAATTTCTGCATTTTATCCCATACCCAGTACAGTTTCTTAGCTATATTTTACCTATAGTAACCTTGAGTAAAATTCCCTCTGTCTAAATGACATAGAGTGATTTCTGTTTTACTAACCAAATCCTGATTTTTATGCCAACCCAGGCAGAGCCTAAACTGGTAAATTTACCCAGGGACTAATTAGACCTGAGAATGGGGGTCACAGAAACTCTCCCCATCAAGATGGAAAACACCCCCCTGCCATGCATAGAAGCTGCATATAGCAAGGCTCAGACTCAATTACATTTATCCTTGATTCTTGCTTACATATCTCTAAAATGATGTTTATAAACAACCCATGAAATAAACATGCTGTATTTTGATCTCTTATGCCACATTGTCTGAATTCTGCAAGGTGGTTCTGATGATAAAGCTGGTTTGACAGAGTTTAAATGAGAGCACTTCATCTGATGGCCATGAGGGAGGTGCTGGTTTCCTCATTCATATCCCTGAGATCTGAATGGGCCCATCTGCTTTCCCAATATTGCTTCAATTGTAAAGGACATGGGAATTATTCTGAAGGAAAAAAAAAAAGAAAGAAAGAAAGAAAAGGCCCACACGGAATCTAAAAGCATCTTTTTCATTAGAGTTAATGCCAGAGTTCTCCAGGGCAAGCCAAAGTAGCCACCAAGGTACATGACTAGACAACATTCTCAACATGAAGAGAGAGACATTTCTAAATTAATTGTGGCTTCCCTAGCCCAATTTCCCTTTCTTCTGGCACTCAAACTACTGCTTTGAAGCCCCGTAATGAGATATTTTGTAGTGCTAGACTTCAAGGAGAATGAATTCCTCTAGTTAATGGATCTTGCTTAAGCCAGATAGTCAAATGTGGCACATGCTAGGATTAGGAGTACTGAGCTTTCCGTGACCCCTTCTACGTTGTCAGCATAAATAAGGAACAGGGTAGAAACATAGCCTCTGTCTGCCAAAGTACCATCAAAAGATGGTATCTTTCCACTAAGAAGCTGTAAACCTGCCTAAAATCATCATTTGCCAAAAGCACTCTGGCAAGTAGCCTAAATATCTCTTGTCAAAATAGTAAAGCCTTCAATCAGTATAATAAATGCATTATAAACAGGATATTTCAGAGATTAAGACTCACACCACTTGCAGATACTTAGAAATCCAGCCACAGTGAAGGAGGAATAAAAGGTGGAGGATGGGAAGGCGAAGGGAAAGGAGGAGAAGAAAAAGGAAAACTAAGACACACGTAAAGAATATTGGTCACTCGATTGGAATTCACACAATTTTTTTTTTACTTTACTTTTCTCCCTGCCTCCACAGTATATAAACAATAATCATAGTGAATTGTTTTTGTTTCTCTGAAGAGTCACGTTTTGTATTTAGTATTAAGAAACCATTTAAGTGATTTTCAAAAATTAAAAATTAACCAATCAGAAATCAAAATATTGGCTCTATTCGAAGAACTTTGTTAATATTGATATCAATGGTAGAAATGATGACAAAGGCTTATTTTTGAACATTTTCATTTTATAGATGAGTTTACTGGGCCCAGCAAGCTCCTATTATTGGCTCAAGCTTACCTAATACACATCGCAGAGTTTGAGGACAGGTGAAACTCACATTGCATTCATCTAAGTCTTCTTGCTGTAGTGTTTTCACTATACAAGTTTTTACGGTATAATCCTGTATACAAATTTCAATGTTCAAATAAGAAAACTGAAGAAATTCTGTTGCAGCAGCCTTCAATAAAATAAACTGGATGAATTTGAGAGGCACAAAAGAAAGCCAACTTCCCTACGAATTTGTGACACATTAACTTCATTACTCTAGTCACAGTAAAGAATCCTCTGACTTCACACTTGGGCAGTTACCCACAAGCATCACAATATTGAACAGAATCGTGTTAAGGGAACTTGAGCAGAGAATGTTACCTTTCCTTATTGGTTTAAAGTGGAGCCCGACAACTGGAGCTGAAGAGAATGAATGGCATCAGCGCTGCATTCATGGCTCAGAACACTGTACACTGTTTTCCACCAGGTATTTTCAAAACCTGGCTCAAGCATGTAGAAACTGGACAAATGCTGATAGTGTATTTAATAATAAGAAGCTAGAGGATCACTATATATTTAGAACCTAGTAGGCACTTAAAAATTATTTGTTAATTTAATTTACAAAATAGTTTATAATCTCATAGTACATTATTAGAATTTTTCATTGATATAAAAATTATTTTATTTTGTTGGTATATATATTTTTAATTTCTATTACTTGTAATGAATAAAACATTTTAACTGTAGACAAGTTGTAAAAATATAACTAAAGAAAAAGAAGATGACTCATAAAACTACTATCCAGAGATAACCATTGTTAAAATTTTATTTCATCTCCTTTTTGACTTCTGTTCTCTTTTGGTACCAAACTGTTTTTTTTTTAATAATTGTAAGCATATATTATATTTGAAAGTGTCATTGGAAATCAATTAGAGAATCAAGGCAAATCTTTCACATTGTTTTTCTTCTTCAAAAATTCCTAATTCTTCTTGTTTCATTTTTCAGAAAAGTTTGTTAAATTTTTCCACATTCCAAAATCATAACATCAGGATGTAGTTTAAATTGTATTTATTTTATAAGTTAACTTGATGGATTAGTGAATTTTTATAGTATGGAACCATTCCTGGAGGGAAGGTGTTGTAGAAAAAAAAGATGTAGCTGTTGGTTGCTCCATATTTCTAAAGGGTTTTCTATAAGAAAAAAAAAATCATTGGAATGTATTTTATTTATCATTCATACATCGATTTTATTCATATATTTGATTTACATTGATTCATATATATACACATATATATATATGAAATTCTTTGCTTCCAAGCAAACTTGATCATGTTATGACCAATAACCTCCACTGGTTGAACGTATTCTAACAGACAGACCAATAGAAGAATGTGTCTATATTGGACTTGCCGCCGCCTACAGAGCATATGCAATGACAACATTCCACTTAATACTTGGCTGTTTTTGTCACCATGTTAATTAAGAAGCACCAAGTCACTCCTTAAAGACACAAGCTTACTTTTAGATTACCAAAAACTCCTATCACCTTGAAAGTGATGAGACATTCAATATTTTCTAGTTTTTCACTCTATGACGTTTAATAATGCATCTATTGGACATATAATGTAAACAAGTAGAAGGTCATATTTAGTCAATCAGTGGTGAAAGAAAGAGGGAGCAGCATCACAGGTTATCAATAAGATAATGAAAAAACTATGAATATGTGTACTTTTGGACATTGGGATGCAAACCTCATATCCAAACTTTCATCACAACAACATGATCACTCTACATCTGTCCCTTGCTTCACTCAGAGCCTGGCTGCTAAGAAATCTAGTCCAAATTAAGTATTTTATCAATTTTTTTCTTCAAATCATGTGCTTATTCCTCCTGTTATGTGTTTTTGAAAGCAAAAACAAGCCAAAGCTTTTATACATAACTAAATAAGAAGAAATTTGTTATTCTTTTATGTGTGTGTGTGTGAGGAAGATTGGCCCTGAGCTACCATCTTTTGCCAGTCTTCCTCTATTTTATATGTGAGACACTGCCACAGCATGGCTTGATGAATGATGTGTAGGCCCATGCCCAGGATCTGAACCCGAAAACCCTGGGCTGCTGAAAAGGAGCATGCAAGCTTAACCACTAAGCCACTGAGCTAGCCCCTAGAAATTTATTATTCTTAACCAAAAAAACACTTTTCATTTTTTCCCAGAGTGTGATAGCTTTTGACTGTCCACTTTTATTGCACCTTCTTCCTGCCATTTGCCCTATAGTTGTAGATAATCTTGCATGTGGCTGAGACTATACTCAAGAATATGTATTTCTAAACTGGTGCTGTGATAAGGACAAAATAATTGGGTCTATAGTCCACAGCTCTGATGACTCTAAGAGTTTCTCTGTTTAGGTCAGCCATACATGAAACTAGAAGAATGCCACTTGAAAAGAAATCTGCCTATTTTTTTCAACTGAGTAGTGTAATTATTCCTCTAATTGAAAACAAGGAAGACGAGGTCAAGTCTGCTACTGGTTGAATTTCAAGCTTCAGGGAAATTCTAGAATTGGCTACTGCCTTTTCAACAATGATGGACATCCAAAGCAAGCAGCTCAGTCCACAGGTTAAGATCATCAAACAATTTAGAAATTTTAGGGTAAAAATACATCTAGTTTCTTCTTGCTGAGCTGTTTTTCCTACATTTCTTTGGCCTGGGGAACAACCAGGCTGTTTTTCTAAATACAAAAGCAATGGAAGTAGGGAAAACAGCCTTTTTTTCCTTTCAGTTTCCAGAAGGATTCTCCCAAGTATGCCACTGCTCATTTACTTGCTTTGCCATTGGAGAGGTGGACGATATTTCTGATTGGTAAGTATGGTGACTGTAACTGGGCATGCTTGACTCAGTTCAGCCCTCCTTCCTTTTTTGGTGAGGAAGATGGGGCCTGAGAGGACATCTGTGCCAATCTTCCTCTATTTTGTATGTGGGACACTGCCACAGCATGGCTTGATGAGCAGTGTGTAGGTCTGTGCCTGGGATCCGAGCCCACACACCCTGGGCCACTGAAGCAGAGTGCATGAACTTAACCACTATGTCACCAGGCCAGCCTCTCAGCCTTTCTTCTTATCGGGAGGACTTACCCTCAGAAAGGGAATATATTTGGCTGCCTCTTCAAGGGAAGGCTGTTCTGTGGACTTTGGGTGCCTATATCTCCTCTCAAAAATCTGCCTACTCCTGGGGTTTAAGTAAATGACCCATTTGGCTTTCACACCAAGATGTTCCTTCCTTAGCTTTTCTAAAGAATAAAACTGATATTTAATCTCTGAGCTGTTTTACTCTTTGTTCTTCTTCTCAACATGTTCAGAACCCAGAAAGAGAAGAGGAAAAGGAAACTCAGGCTATTTTTGAACTCCAACCGTGGATGTGCCATTCTAGTCAATTGGCCTGAGTGTATGAGGTTAATGATGAAAAAAGCCAGTATTACTGTGTGGGCATTAAGTCTTGTGCCCCTGAGTAAGCAAGCATGTATATGCTGAGCATATGAAATTGATATTGCCAAGGACTGAATGCACAGACAACATATTCATGTCCAGAGCTTATTTAGTCTCATTTCTCAACTTCTCAGCAGTTAGGAATTTTCTTTGTCACCCTATACAGCATGGCCCCAACGGAGAATAAAGATTTTAGGCAACTTATTTTCTAACCAGTTTACCTAACAGCTAATGACCAGATCAGTCCTGGAGAATGTCAGGAAACTACTTAGAACCATTGCCAAATATTAGAGTTCAGCTCTAATTTGAGATAAGCAGATTATATAAATCATTGTTTTACTTATAATTGGTTCTACTTCCTTTCCATGCCACTCATAATCAAATAGCATTAATCAAAGCTTAAAATTCCAACAGAAATCCTCAAACATGTTCTGTTTTTAAGGATTCACATTTTTACAAGTCAAATTTCCATTATACTCAACCATCCTCAATAGTTTGTTTTGTTTTTGATTTTCTTGACCTTTATACATGAATTTTTCAGAATTAGCTATTTTATTAAAGACAGGTCTTTCTATATAAGCAAGTTTCTACCCATATAAAATAATCTATTGGCTAAGTAATTGGCCAATAAGGTTAAAAAAGAAACCATAGAAAGATCTAGGTTAAAAACAAACTCTGAATAATCCAAGAAATTATGATAAAAACAATAACTTCTACTATGATAACAATAAAGTTTAGTAAAAATAATTACATGATTCTTTCTACAGATCAGTCCTGTAACTAAGTTATAATTTGAAGAAGATTTATGCAAAATTCAAATAATGCTTATATTTTTGAAAGTTGCTTTTTAGGAAGCCTTAAAATTTTCATTACTTGACATACTATGTTATTAGATATAAAGACAACATTCCAAAAGTGTCAGTCACCTCTAAGTTGTTCTAGAAGTTTATGTAATTCAAACAAAAATGCTAACACTTTTTTTTTTAGTGAGAAAGATTGGCCCTGAACTATCATCTGTGCCCGTCTTCCTCTATTTTGTATGTGGGATGCCACCACAGTGTGCCTTGAGGGGAGCAGAGTGTCAGTCCACACTCAAGATCCAAATCTGTGAACCCTGGTCTGCTGAAGCGGAGGATGCAAACTTAACCGCTATGCCACTGGGCCAGCCCCTGTTGATACATTTTTTGTAACTGGAAAGTAATCCTGAAGGTCATATGAAAATAAGCAAACATAACTTAAAAAATTAATATATCAAAACATAATTCAGATCTAAAATAATTAAGACAATATAAATGCTGGTACATAAATAGACCAACTAATCAATGCAACTAGAAAATCTAGAAGTAATGCCCCCCAATATGGGTTTTAGTGAATATGGTAAGGATAATTTATTATTTCCAAAAGTAGGTTATTACCTCACATCTAAAACCAAAATAAATTCTAGGTAAATTTTAGAGTTTAATGAACAAAAACAACAAAACGAAACAACTCAAAACACAGTAATAATGAAAACAAAGACTATGTATACATAGCTTATAGCAAAAAAGGTATACATGAAAGATGTTCAACCTCTTAAGGAAAGTAATAAGGAAAACTATTGTGAGATTTATTTATTTTTTACCTATTACATTCACACAGTTCAAAATGCTTACCACTTATGGTGAAGGAGTGGAAAAAAATGCACTCATAAAATGAAGATGTGAATATGGGTGACACGGGCTCAACACAAGGTTGACATAAGGGAAGCCATATTGTAGAAAAGAAACCATATTGTAACTTTGAATGACCCAGATTAACTATCTGTAGATGTCATGGCCCCTCCCAGCTGCTATAAGTTGATAACTTTGTTCTTTTGAGTTCCTTAGCAATGTGATGACCCCTGGACAGAGAGTCTATGCTATTAGCTATCATTGATGACAACTGAAAGATCAGGGTAAGGGCTGTTGCTCTGGGATCTCTGATGCATATCCAGTAAAACAAAAGACTATAAGGAACTAAGACCAGATGTCTGCCCAACCCAGAGACCAGGTGCCTCCCCCACTTGGAGACCAGCCCCTATATAACTGGCCTGTAGTCTTTGTTCTGTAAGGTGCTTCTTTGTGACATTAGTTGGTCATCTTCCCTCTTGCTAGTGTAGGGGAGGAAGACATTTCCTCTACTCACTCTAGGTCCTTCTGGCCGGGCTATGAATTAAATTCACATGAGACAGAATAACAGGAGAAAAATCAAACAAAGCTTTATAACGTGTATACACAGGAGAGACTCAGGAAAACTGAGCAGCTTGCCAAAATGGTGGAGGTTCTCATCTTAAATACCATCTTCAGCTAAAGACAAAGGAGGATGTTGGGGGTGGAGGGAGTCAGTTATGGGAGATTACCAAAAAAGTACAGTAAATAAGAGTAAGGTTATTATGCAGATTTAAGTCCTTGCCTTCTGCATTGATAAGAGTTTCTAGAGATACGGTCATCCCCCCTTCTTCCTGGTACAGAGAGGGAGACACCTTTACAGATGGAGATTTTCCTCACAAATGTAAATGTCTCTTACAAAGGGTAACTTCTACTTTTCAGAGTTTCTCTCTTGTCTGCAGTTCTTAAAAGTAACCAGCCCAAAGTAATCCTCATACCAAAGATGCATATCTTGGGGTGGTCAATTCCAACCCCCCACACTAGCAAGCTGTAATAAAGTCCTTTCTCTCCTACCACTTTGTTTCTCAACTATTGGCACATCTTGCAGTGGGCAGATGACCCCCGCTTGGGCAGTAACGTGGGAGTATAACTTGGTCCAACATAATGGAGAACAACTCAGGAATATATCAATATTAAAAATGCACATATTCTTTAATCTATATTTTTTTGTTTTACATTGTATCCTCCAGATAGAGAATATATGTAACAAACAATATTGGAATGAGATTATTCCTTGTGATCTTATTTGTAATATCAAAAGACAACATATGCTAAGGAGAACCGAGAGCATGAAAAGGATATAAGCAAACCATGGGATATTCAGAAAAGAGAGAACTGCAAAAGAAAAAGAAACACCTACTTTCTAACTTCACATTTTGTCTACATATCTCATTTAATACTTCAAATCTAATGGGGACAACAGTGACACAGGAACAGCAGGCAAAATCCTTTAGGGAACTCTATAAGAGGATCCTTCAACTCAACTCTGGCCTACCACTGTGGAGGTGCTAATCGAGTGCTGAGTTGGTGCTTGACTCCATGCTTATCTGGCCTTGACCCCAGCTGTGGCTAGAGCACTGCTCTCCTTTTATCTACTTCTTAAGGATTACGTAATCACAGACTGGGATTCCAGCCAGGGCTGGAAGGAGCATTAAAGATCATCAAATTTAATATCTCATTTTTATAAAAGTAAGGAAATCAAAAAGGGAAAGTAGAGAAAAGCTTGTCCAAGGACACTCGATGAGTTAATGTTGGAGCCACAACTGGTTAAGAATGCAAAATTTGAAGTGAGACGACCATGGATTCAAATATAGCATTTACCTTTTATTACCCATGTAAGCTTAGGCAGGTTATTAGTCACTCCAGGTTTTTTCCTCAAAAATTTTTCAAAAGCAATGAATGAGATAAAATGGGTAAAATGGATAGTATGTTGTCGGCAGATAGTGAACAATAAATGGCAGCTAGTAGTAGTAGTAATTATTATAACAGTGGCATCAAAGAAGAAAGGACACATATAAATTGTAAGTTCAAGTTGAAAAGGCAGGAGGTCCTCTATCTGTATTTTGTCTCCTTGCTTCATTTATTTGTCACTATTTGTATTAGTCAGAGTTTTCCTGAGAAACAGAACCAATAGATATATGTAATGTGTGTATGTATGTCTATATATCTATATCTATCTATATAAAGAGAGAGAAGGAGGGGGGAAAGAGACTGACAGAAACAGAGAGAGAGAAAGACAGAGAGTAAGAAAGAGAGACAGAAATATTTTAAGAAATTGCCTCATGAGATTCTGGAGGCTGATAAGTGCCAAGGACTGCAGAGTGTGTTGGCAAGATTAGAGACCCAGGAGAGTCAATGGTGTAGTTCTAGGCTGAGTCCAAAGGCCTGAGAAACAGGAGAACCAATGGAATAGTTCCCATCTGAAGACCAGCCAGCTTGAGATACAGGAAGACCCACTATTTGAACTCCAAAGGCAGGAAAAAGCCAATGTCCCAGTTCAAACGCAGTCAGGCAAGAGGAATTTTCTCTTACTCGGGCAAGAGCCAGCCTTTTTATTCTATTCAGGTCTTCAACTGGTTAGATCAGGCCCCCCACTTTCAGGAACACAATCTGCTCTACTCAGTCTAAAAATTTAAATGTTACTCTCATCGAAAATCACCCTCACAGAAACAACCAGAATGACATCTAACCAAATATCTGGTCATTCTATCTGTGGCCCAGTCAAGTTGATACATAAAATTAACCATCACACACAGTCTCTCAATTTGTAAGTGAGAAATAATATCAGTTCTCATATGCTTCACCAAGAATCGTAAAAAGTTCTTCATGCTGATTCATTCTTCCATCCACCCATCCTTCCGTCCATCCATTCATTCACACATCAGATAATAAAATTTACTGACCATCTGTCAGTTTCAGGCATTGTTCTGGTCCCTTGATTCAGAGTTTCAGAAACAAAATGGAAAAAGTAAAATGGGCTTTTCAAGGATATGATAATGACTTGAGGTAGTCAGAAGGAGGAATTACTCAAGAGCATTTTCTGGGTGTGCCATAAGGTATAGACAATAATTACTGAACTTGATGAAAGCCTAAAATGTCATTTCATCTTTGCTTCTCTCTCTAAGGCAGCTTATACCACAAAGTCAAAGAAATTCAATATAATACTAGGTGTGAAAACAAATCTGTGCAGAGTGCCTTCGAAATGAACTCTGACTTCCATATCGCATATCATGGTGTTAAGCTGACATTTTCTCTCCCAGGTGTTTTTCCCTGAATATCTATACTATGGTGGATAATTAATAAACACATTTTTAGTGTTTCAGAACCTACTATAAGCTTTATAAATTTGAATCTTTTGTGTATATGAATGGCTATTTTTGAGCTCACTTTGAATCTCTGAATAATTTTATTTTGGAAAATGAATAAGCACGTGTAAACCAGGTGTCAACAGTATGCAAAACTATGCCTTCATTAAAATCATATTATTTTTAAATCCTGCTATGTGTCAGCATCAGGTCCTAGTCAGCTGAACTGTGGGAAAATGGTAGCTGTGCAATTGAGCCCTGTGAGTGAATTATGATAGGAGACGACCTTTGTTATGTCTTATCTGGAATTCTGCAGCCACACCTCCGCTTTGATATCTGGCTCCCTGTTAGGTTCTACCAACAGGAGTAGGTAGATGGAGGTTCAGGGCTGGGAGAGGAAGAAGGGACTTGCTCCTTCCTGTTTGATTATTCTTGCTTTCTGTCCCTGTCTGTTTAACTCAGCAATGTTTCTTCACCCTAGCAGGAGCAGTTCCCTCCCATTGTAGCCGATGAACTGTTGGCAGGATTTTTTCTTTCTTTTGAGAAAGATTAGCCCTGGAGCTAACATCTGCTGCGAATCCTCCTCTTTTTGCTGAGGAAGTCTGGCCCTGAGCTAACATCTGTGCCCATCTTCCTCTACTTATATGTAGGACGCCTGCCACAGCAAGGCTTGACAAGCAGTGCCATGTCCACACCCAGGATCCGAACCGGCAAACCCCAGGCTGCCGAGCAGAATGTGTGAACTTAGCAGAACTGCTGTGACACTGGGCTTGCCCCTGTTGCAGGATTTCTTAAAACTTTTTTTGTCATTTATTTCTATATTTTTAATAAATATCGTATATACTTAAGTTGTACAAAATGATGATTTGATATACATATACACAGTGAAACGATGACAGTCAAGCTAATTAACATGTCATCACCTTACATAGATACCATGTTTCATAGTGAAAAGAGCATCTGAAATCTACTCACTTAACATATTTCCAGGGCTCAATACAGTATCATTAAGTATAGTCATCATGCCTATACATTAGATCTCTAGACTTATTCTTCCTTCATAACTGCTTTGACCAACATCTCCTTATCCTCCCACCACCCCAGCCCCTGGTGACCACCATTCTAGTCTCTGCTTCTATGAGTTTGAATTTTTTTTTTATTCCACATATAAATGATATCATGCAGTATTCGTCTTTCTCTGCCTGGCTTATTTCACTTAGCATAATGTCCTCCAGCTTCATTTATGTTGTTACAGAAGGCAGAATTTCCTTCTTTCTTGTGGCTGAATAATATTCCGCTTTATATATATATCTGTGTATATATATATTACTCACACATAAACTTCCAATACTTTCATGCTCTTCTCTCTGCCTGTCTTTACCTGCTTTCACTTGGCGATCTGATTGCAGAGCCCTGGAGCAATTCATTCACAGATCAGAAAGATCTGCTATGGTGTAAACATTACGCTGCTCCTTCCAGTATTATACATAATCTAAAAAGGGGGAACATTTTATTGGAAGAAGTATATTCCAATTGAATCTGATGCATAAATAATAGATATGTGATAAAGTGGAGTAGGGATATTTTAGATAGGGGTATGAGGAATAATTCGATGAAGTGAGGTATGAGGAGATTTAGATAGGAGTATGAGGAAAGGGCCTTTTAGCCTTTTTAAATCATATCACAAAGAAAAGAAATTCTCCTACTTATAACTAACACTGGCCTTGGGTGCCACTTCTTCTTAAAGAATCTTCATTCGTTTAATCTTTGACATTCTTTGTCAATGCCTTAGGTACTGGAAGAGGTTCTGAAAGCATCAAGCATTTAACAAATATTTATTCTGCACAATGATCAAGGGCTAGGCTACAGAATAATTGCATTGTCTTTACATTATGAGTAGGGACTGTCTCCTCCCTCTCTGTGGTACTCTCATCTATCTAAGATCTAACTTGAGTTTTCCCAGACTCTCAAAGAAATCACTGAATAGAGACTTCTTAGGAACCAGCTAGCAAATATGACATTAAACAGCCCGATTTCTTGCCTTAGGTTTCATCCATCACACCAATATTGAATCAGTCAACTTTGAAGAGAAGAAAGGTCTGTGGATTCTAATCTAGATGCAGAATAAAACCAGTTGGACATATGCCAAGAAAGATGAAAATTTTTGTCCTGAAGGCTGTCAGTGAAGGTCAAAAAACTGATGACTTTAAGTCAGATGGTATTTTTGTCTCCTGTTGAGGTACACTGTTCTATTGCGAAGAAAGAGAAGAAGGCCTAAAGAAGACAGGAGCCCGTGAATTGCTGGAGAATTATCTCACTGTCCAGAAGTCAGAGCTAAGGCGGTATACAGCTATAGAACAGCTGTGTATAATTAAGGAGAGACCAGGGGCCAGGTCACACAATGAATAAAATGGCTGAAATGGTGTACAGGTGAGAGAGAAAAATGAAGGATGATTTATATGTAGGAAAAAGTGTGTGGTTATAAATTATAGGATGAAGCTAATATCAGAATTCAGAGTTTCTAACCAAACTCAAAAGTGTAGGAAAGTCTAGTGTCCCAATAGGCTGGTCAAAGTAGGTGTCAAGGGGTCCCAGCTGAGCCGGACAATAAGAGTTCAGAACCTAAGAGCAAACATTTTCATGATAAGCCTTTGAAAATTTAGGCCTACAAAGAAGAAATAAGTAGAAAGTTAAGAAAAATAAGGATGTCAGAGGGGCCAGCCCAGTGGTGTAGTGGTTAAGTTCGTGTGCTCCACATTGGCGGTCCAGGGTTCAGGGGATCTCAGGCTCCGACCTACACACCGCTCATCAAGCTGTGCTGTGGTGATGTCCCACATACAAAATAGAGGAAGATTGACACAGATGTTAGCTCAGGGACAATCTTCCTCACCAAAAAATAAAGTATGTCAGAAAACAGAACACTAACATTAGTACGAAGTCTATGGTCAAGTGTCATACAAATATGGTCTTCTTTGATGACCGTATCAATCCTATAAGATCAGCACTCCCATTGTACCCATTTTACAGATGGTTTATTTAAGTAATTTGCCCCAAATTAAACTTTTATTAAGTGGCATGGCGTAAAGTTAAGTCTGGGTCTGTTTAATGCTGAGGATCACATGCTTAACCATTGTGGTATAGTGTTCATTTCCAAAAACACAACAGGGGTATAACTATGATGACTAAGATAGTTGTCAGCTACCCTGTGCTAAGCACAAAGCTTGCCTTTCAGGGGCAGTGTCAAATTCTACAGTTGCTGCTGGTTTCCTGATTTCTCTCTATGGTAAAGGTTTCTGGGAGAGCTCATTGAATCCTCATACTTGGGAAGGCCCAGCAGTGTCCAGAGAAGAACAGTAAGAGTAAACCAGGTTGCACTTGGAGAATAAATGCTCTTTAATTCAGAACATCAAAAGTTGAGGTCATCTAAATAATGAAAGAAAATGGGCAAGGAATAAGAGCACACACTTATTTCTTTCATCTCAGCATCTCAAGTTTGATGAGAAGTCGTTCCTGGACAACATTCACATAATGGGACATTATCAAAAAATATTAAATCTTTGTAAAGCTTGTGTTGAAATGGACAGAATGATGTAGTTTGATATTGCAAGAGAATGAGGCCTGAGTTTCTGACATTGATTTTCTGAGGACTGAGCCACTGAAGACAGCTTCAGAGTGCCTTGTGTAGATGTTTTAGAAATGACAATCACAGTTACCCAAAATGATTGTCCTAGAGTTCTAGGCAGAAATGGAATTGTGAGTGGGCTTGACCCCAATTGACCAGGCTGACATGTGCGGTAGCTTATGCTATCTCTACAAAGAGTCCAAACCCCTTAACCCATGATCCCAGATCTGCTGCTAACTAACCTGAATAATCTCATGGCCCCACACTGCTCCAGTTGAGGAACCATATTTTGACACGGCCTTCAGATGACTGGAGGCAGCAAATCTAAATTGAAAACTCATTGGCCTGATAATCCAATAGCTGACCAAAACAGGAACTCTCAAATTCTTCCAATGAAGAATTCCTGTGCTCGCTTTGGCAGCAGGTATACTAAAATGGGAACAATACAGAGAAGATTAGCATGGCCCTGTGCAAGGATGACTCGCAAGTTCATGAAGCATTCCATATTTTGGTTACCAGTGGGGAAGCAGGGAGGGAGGAGGGTGAAAGGGGTGATTAGGCACATGTGTGTGGGGATGGATTGTAATTAGTCTTTGGGTGGTGAACATGATGTAATCTACACAGAATTCGAAATATATTATGATATACAACTGAAATTTATGTAATGTTATAAACCAATATTACTTCAAAAATAATAAAAACAATTTAAAAATTAAATAAAAAGAATTCCTATGAACAGCAGAGAATTGATTTGTAACCCAAGACTCTTGGGAAGAATGATGAAATAGCCAGTACAAGTATACGATTTCTTTTTTTTTGGTTAAACATTGGCACCTGAGCTAACAACTGTTGCCAATCTTCTTTTTTATTTTCTTTCTGCTTTTCCTCCCCAAATCCCCTCAGTACATAGTTGCATATTTTAGTTGTGGGTCCTTCTAGTTGTGACACGTGGGAACCGCCTCAACATGGCCTGATGAGTGGTGCCATGTCCATGCCCATGATCCGAACCAACAAAACCCTGGGCCACAGTACCGGAGCATGGGAACTTAACCACTTGGCCATGGGGCCGGCCCCATATATGATTTCTATGAACTTGGATGTTTTGTTTCAAAATATACACTATTGTAACTTTCTACTCCATACTATATCTTAATTTTAATGAAAAATTGATATTTAAAATTACCTAACGTTTTAGAAAATAAATTATCCTTGTCCTTTGGATTAACATTTTAAATGCATATCTTTATATGCCCCCAGGGGTGTATCTATCTGGGCATGGAGCCAAGAATTAAAAACTTCTCTTCCTAATGGAGAGGGAATGTTGGAAATAGGACAAAGAGATTAGAGTTTGCTTCTGAGTGGGTTCAGTGATCAATACAAAATTCATGGATATAGATGGGATTTTAGCTCTAATCAGCTGATGTGCGAACATGCTGATTTAATCTCTAGGGAAATAAGGTGAGAGAATGTGGATGGATTAGTGCAAATCCTCTTCCACTTCCAGGAAAAAAAAATTATATCACATAAACCTCTTCAGAACAGAATACACATCTTTCACGACTTTATAGACTAACTTCCTAATAAAGAGCCTTGCTGATAGCAGACAGCATTTGCTCAGTGATTGGTAAGGATGAGAGCTTATGGGTAATGAAATATCAGTATCACTCTCTCATTTCCCATTAACAAAAAACAAACAAAATGGATTCTTTGTAACACCACATCTTGGCTCCGTCTGTTCTTGTTAGATCCATATCCCCACCTAAATAATTCTTATCTTGCAAGGGTCAGCTCAAGTTCCACATTCTCAAGGAAACATTTTGGTGAGAACTGTAAAATTTATTCTGTACTTTGAAAAATAAAAAGCAGTTAAAAAAAAAACCCTCTAATTCATACTAGGAAATGATAACATCTCCAGTGTTACCAATAAAATGTTAATGGTAAACAGTGGAGGGAGTGTCCCAATGAGAGAATCTGGGAAGGCTTCAAGGCTGAGTTGGTCTTTGAAGCAGTTTCCTAGAATGATAGGTAGAATAGAGACATGTGGTAAACGAGGTCAGTCTATGAGAAGAAAACAGCGAGAGCAAAACACAGAGGCAAAGAAAACTCAAAACGTTTTGGTCCAAAAGAGGGAGAAAGAAAACCTTCACCTTTTTTCCCCTCTTATATGCCAAGCTCAGTGCATAAGGAATGTAGTTACTTCTTAAAAACAGAACTGAGTGGTAGGTAGTGACCTAGTTTGCTTATTCATGTGATTAGAATATTGATGCTTAGAAGGAATAAACAATTTATACGTTATATCACAATAGGAAGTTTTAAAAAATCTAGTTAACTAAAATATTGATAAACATCCATTTTAAACATTATTTTGTATATCCTGAATCTTGAGAGTTTCTCACCAGAGCACTCAGAAAATCTTTTCTGGCCTATGTATTCTGCTGGTTAACACTAGTTTCAAAAACTTCATACCTATCCATCCCACAAAGGTTTAACTTTCTTCTAAGCAAGGGATTGGAATGGAGGGCTGGCCAGTGAGCTCTCAAAATTTCTGCAGTAATCATAATTTAAAAGACAGCTATCCACAAAAATTCATCGTGAATTTTTTTCTGGTTACATGGTTGAACTTCATTCCTTTGCACCCTTGAAGTTTGTAGTGTCTTTATGGGTAAGTTCTAGCCCAAACAATCGAAATGATGTGGGCCTCTTTAGGGACAGCCACCCTGTTGAACATGCCATATACTGAAGATTCCCGAGCTTCCATCAATTGACTAAGTGAGTAGAGATATCTACTAGTTTGCATCACATACCATGGACTGTTAAATGAACTCTGTTTCTTAAGTCAATAAATTGTTTTTAAGTCTCTTATTATCACATATTGGCCTTTAAACTAACTAATAAAACCACACTACTTGAAGGCAGGCAAAAACATTCTGGTTTTTTTTTTATTTATTATTTTTTTTCTATTCATTTTTGGACTAGTCTAGGAGAGTAAAGCAGCTACTTGAGATGCTTTCCCAAAGAGCCATATCTCTCTTATTTTCAGGTTGAGTATTGGGTAGATATGAATTATCCACCTATAAGTTTCAATGTCTCCCCAATTTGATCTGGGATATGGGCACTATCTTACCTATAAAGTGAGACCTTCAGTAAAGATAAAATTATATAGAATAATTTCTTAGAAACAGACTGAGAATATTGAAACGGGCTTTAAAGTTTTTTTAATCTCATCATACATTTAATTTGACATTATCTCTTCAAACATCCCTGACTAGAAATTTTTTAGCTACTGTTTACACTCCACTGGTGATAATGAGATAGTTCTTCACTGATACCAAAGACTTGGAAATACAACAAAGAATCCTAAAATTTATGTGGAACAATGAAAGACCTCAAATGCTAAAGCAATCCTGAGAGAAAAAACGAAGCTGGAGGTATTACACTCCCAATTTCAAATTATAAAGCTATAGTAATCAAAAGAGCATGGCACTGGCAGAAAAACAGACACACAGATCCATGGAACAGAACTGAGAGCCCAGAAATAAACCAGCACATCCAAGAATAGCTAATTTTTGACAAAGTAACCAAGAATATATAATAGAGAGAGGAAAATCTCTGCAATAAATGGTTTTGGGGAAACTGGACAGCCATATGCAAAAGAAAGAAAGTAGACCATTATCTTACTCCATACACAAATATTAACTCAAAAGGGATTAAAGACTTGAATGTAAGACCTGAAACCATAAAACTCCTAGAAGAAAACAGGGAGTGTGCACTTTGACATAGGTCTTAGCAGTATCTTTTTGAATATCATGTCTCCTCAGGCAAGGGAAACAAAAGAAAAAGTAAACAAATGGGACTACATGAAAGTAAAAATCTTCTGCATAGCAAAGGAAACCATCAACAAAATGAAAAGACAACCTACGGGCTGGGAGAAGAAACTTTCAAATCATATATCCCACAAGGAACTAATATCCAGAATATATAAAGAACTGATATAACTCAAAAACAACAAAAACAAACAACCCAACCAAAAAATGGGCAGGGGATCTGAACAGACATTTTTCCAGAGAAGATATACAGATGGCCAATAGGCACATGAAAAGATGTTCAACATGACTAATTATTAGGGAAACGCAAATCAAAACCACAATAAGATATCACCTCATGTCTCTCAGAGTGACTATTATTAAAGAGACAAAAAATAACAAGTGTTGGAGAGGATGTGGAGAAAAAGGAAGCTTCCTACACTGCTCTTGGGAATATAAATTGGTGCAGCCACTATGGAAACTGGTTTGCAAATTCCTCAAAAATTAGAAATAACATACGATCCACTATTTCACTTCTGGGTATTTATCCAAAGAAATGAAAACACAGTAATTTGAAAAGATATATGTATCCTTATGTTTATTGCAGCATTATTCACAATAGCCAAGACTTGGAAGCAACCTAAGTGCCCCTCAACAGACGAATGAATAAAGAAGATGTATATACACACACAGTGGAATACTACTCAGTCAGAAAAAAAGGATGAAATCATACCATTTGTGACAACATGGATGGACCTGGAGGGTATTATGCTAAGCAAAATAAGCAGGCAGAGAAAGACAATTACTATAGGACTTCACTTATATGTGGAATATAAACAAACACACACAGACATAGATATGGAGAACAGAGTGGTGGTTATTGGAGGGGAGGAGGAAGAGAAGGTAAAAGGGGTAAAGGGGCATATGTGTGCGGTGATGGATGGAAACTAGACTTTTGGTGGTGAACATGATGTAGTCTATGCAGAAGTGTAAATATAATGATGTACACCTGAAATTTATGTAATATCATAAACCAATGTGACTTCAATAAAAGAAAAAGTGTTTGTATAATACGTTTCCCTAGTCTATTGGTGAATTTTCTTCTGGAAAGCTATATCACGTGTTGTTATACACATCATTTTAAGAAATATTATTCTTAGTTATATTTAGGGAGAATTTTTTCCCCTGAAATATACAATTGTCACCCTCCCTTCTAGCAGGTGGAAGATTTTCATTAATAAATCTATTCTAAGAATCACCTCAGAAATAACTATCCTAATTTCCTGTCATTTCAGCTTACATTACAATAAGTGATATCTCCCTTTCTTTAGACCTTTCAAATTTGCTGAAGTGAGGTAGTCTCTCTTTCATTTTGTTTTAAGTAATTTTCCACTTGAAAAAATTTGTTAAACTTATTGAATTAATTTTTTTTTAATAAATCCAGCATGTGCTGTAATTATTCTGATCTGTTTCTTGTCGCTCCCCCCATCAAAGGCTGCTCCCTCATGGAGACCTGACAAAGTTGGCCCGATGCACTCTGCCTCCTCTCTAGTTTTCTGTTATCTTCCTTTGTAGGTTCCTGGAGTATTTTTGAACCTGATCTTGACGGGGGGGATGAAAGATGACTTGAGCATTTAAAGAATACAATATTTGAGTTATTCAGGAGCCGTGATGCCTATGTATTAGGCAGGATCTGGATCAGACAAAGATAGATATTTAGAGGAGAGTTTTAAAAGGTACTGCTTACAAAAGTATGAGCATGATTACAAATGAGAACAACATCAAGAAGACATAGTGCTGTATGTCAAAACTACTTACAGTAGAGTTGTCACCTTTGGTCTAAAGGGGCAAGGAGAGGGAGCAGTTACCAGAATTAAGACATGAAAGGAATAGGCAGAAGGCCACTAATAGGAGTTGTGACCTTTGGTAGAAAGACACAGTCAACTCATTGTAACTTGTCAAGGAAGGAGGTGAGGAAAAGTACCCTGACCTCAAATTCATCCCAATCTCCAGCCTCCCATTGGACAAACTGAACATATAGTGGAAGGGCAAAGTGGCCCATTAATGAATACCCCAGGGCACACAAAGCAAGTTGGATGAGTGTAAAAACTGGCATGGAGAAGCAAAGGAAGATGCTTAGCAGATAGCACAGAATCACAGCTCCAGAAACACAAAGATGGTCTATGTAATATACAAAGGGATCCAAGACAAGGGGCCAGAGAAAAATAGCATCTGGAAGGCCTACCTTCTTAATGAAAAAGGGAGAATTGAACTTGGAATTAAAGATAACTTTGAGGATGCACCTGAGAGTGGCCCAAGACGTATGAGCATCATCAGTCATGAGTGACAAAGAGGGAGGAGATTGGAAAACGTTGCTCTAATAGAAAGAATTTGAGAAAGTTGTCCTGTATTCAGCCTTATTGCTAAAGTATAGAAGACTAGGCAGATAGAAAAAAAAAAAACAAAAAACCCTTATTATGCCATGCTTCAGAAGACCTGCCAGCACACAGGCCTCCATCAAACTTGACATGCCAACTCCCATGACTTCAACCAGGGATAAGCCAAGCACGGTGCTATCTGTTTAGAAACTTTTGTTCTGGGTAACCTTCTTCATCAGCTGTAATCTTAATCCATGCTAACCCAGGCCATTCATAAACAACAACCAAACATACGTATCTTTCCTGACATCGCCCTTCCTCATGGGAACGAGAACAGCCTGTCCTTGAGTAATATTGCAGGGCTGAATTTGATCACAGGGCAATCTCAACATTCATAGACGCTAATGAACAAAATAAGGGGCTTGAATATTTTCATTTGGCGCCCTGTTACATCAACGGATAAAGGTGTAGAGGAAGAAAAGAAAGTTTGCCTTCAGAGGAAAAGAAACAATCTCAGTAAAGTGGAATTTTTTCTTGTTGAAGAGAAATTACCAATTTTCCACGTACATGTTAATAAAAGCTTTGGAACAGTGCATGGGTACATTTAGGTCAGTAAGGAAACACTTAAGGGAGAAAATTAATGAGAAAATAACTGTTTAGTGCACTAATGTTGCCCTGCTGCCCCCAAAGAGTTAATACTAACTCTAAAATTTTAAATTATTCCCAGGGAGATGATTTTAAGCAAACATTCTCTGAAAATGCAATATCATATACTCTCTACCTTCATTTCTCACACAATTTATGAAGAATCACTTTATAATGAACTCCATGAGGAAACCAAATTGTTTGGTTGCATCATAATTTTGTGATAATGAATTTGCTTTTAGACATTACATTTCCAGTATGCTAGAGCTAGAAATAAAATTCAGCTAATGCAAGTGCTTCTGTAGTGAAGGTTTAAGCCAAAGGAAGTGTTCAAAGGAGAAACAGGGATGTGGCATGCACAAACACTGTCACCCATTGATTCTCCAAATTTCTTGAGTTGTATGATTTGGTTGTTTTATTCAGAGTTTTGAAAGTTCAGGCAGTTGGTGACTAGGCTGCTGAGAGGTTCAAAATGTATAATAAAGAGGGAAGTTTAATGATAATTGCAACCTGGTGGCAGGGAAAAAGCTGAAAAGAGCTCATTCTCTCCTCCCTGCTCATATTGTGGTCCACATGGTCAAGCAATATTATCTGTAGCTCTCTCACTATTACATAGACGAGGACCAGAGAAAATGCTTATATTATGGAGAATTTACCATATGCAAGGCATTGTAACCAGATATCATTACCATAAATTGCCACTTGAAAATTTTCTAGCAGAGTCTCTGCCTGTAAAATAAAAATGCAGTAGCTATAACTGATATTCTAGAAAGCAAAGACATCCTAACACAGAGTGAAAGAAGCCGTCATTAAACCCTTATGGGTCTGGTGAAACAAATATATTTTACCTGCAATTGCTGCAATGAATTCAGTTCATCCCCACCCCTACCCCTTCCACACTCCACAGAGTAAACTGCTTCCTCTACTATATTTCTGTTGCACTGTTTTCATATGTATTCATACAGCCAGTGTCGCATTTGTCCAACTCTGTTACTGTGTTATGTATGTGTTATGAGCAAATGGAATGCAAATATTGGTTTTATTGATTATTGTATTTCTCACCAGCCCAAACTATGTCAAAGGTCGAACCAAACTCTGAGTGGACTCGAGGAACTTACAGCCTATCGATGGAGGTAGAAACATAGCGGACGTCATAAGATATGATAAAGGAAATGAGGACAATAAGTTCCACATATCATGAGAGCAAAGAGAAAAGCAAGGTCACCCTGCCTCAGAGAATCAAAGAAGGCTTCCTGGGGAAGAGAATATTTGACTATTTTATAGACTACCAGATAAGTCTAACTACATTACTAATTAGTCAGGTGAAGAGATGGGGAATGTCATTCTAGGTAGAAGGGAAGGCACAACAATGTGTGTATAAGATGATAAAAATTTCAATAATGCTAGACTATATTGAAAAGCCAAGTGACAAGGAATGAGGCCATGCATCATCAGATAGGAGGCACATGGTGGAAGTTGCTGTAGGACTTGTTAATAGAGCTTAGACTTCATCCTTTATTGATGGGCAGTCATGGAGAGATTTTTTTTAAAAGGCGGGGAATGGTCATATATCTATAACTACTGCACAGCTGTGCAAAAGATGAATTTGAAGTAATACTGGAGACCAGGAGCCTCACTGGTCTTCATAATAGTTTTAATAATCCATATGAGAAATTACAGGGACCTGAAATAAGGTGACAATGGAGGTGAGGAGACAGATGGGGCAGTGCTTGGTTCTCCACCATGACTTCGTATTAGAATGCTTGAGGAGTTTTTCAATATTCTAACGCCCAGTGCCCCTTCCCCTGCCGCAGACTGTTTAAATCAAAATTTAAACTGAAGTATGAGTAGTTTTTTTTTTTTTAATTTTAAAGATTTTATGTTTCCTTTTTCTCCCCAAAGCCCCCCAGTACATAGTTGTATATTCTTCGTTGTGGGTCCTTCTAGTTGTGGCATGTGGGACGCTGCCTCAGCGTGGTTTGATGAGCAGTGTCATGTCCGCGCCCAGGATTCGAACCAATGAAACACTGGGCCGCCTGCAGCGGAGCGCGCAAACTTAACCACTCGGCCACGGGGCCAGCCCCTGAAGTATGGGTAGTTTTAAAAGCTGTCCAGGTGATTCCAATGTGCAGCCAAGGCTGTGAACTCCTGGAAAAACGACAGTTTTAGGTAAAATTTGCAAGTTTGGGTGATTGATTGATAGGGGAAAGTAGAAAAAGACAGGTGTTCAGTATGAAACCCCGACTTCCTGCCTGGGAGGCTGAGGAGATGCTGGTACTAGACAGAGAACACACGGAGAAGAGGATGATTCCATGGGACTGTAGTGAGATCGGTGACACCTGACACCTGTGAAATGACTGTAGGGTTCCAGGTGATGGCCAACCAGCAGTTGGTGGCACAGCAGGACAGAGAGAGGGGATCTGAGCTACAAGTTTACAGATGAGCAGTGAGGGGGCTCTCTGAGCAAGTGTGCTACGTTGTTCAGAAAAGCAGGAAGAGCCTTGAACCTGTCGAAAACTTCCCAGTGTCATATGGTAACAAATGAAAAAACTACAACTGAGTGTCTGAAAAAACCATAGTTATTGCAGTCTCTCTGAGCAAACCAGAGAACAATTGTATAGGATTTGGGGAGCGCGGAGTTCAAGGATTGCTGCAATCACAGAGGTGAGAGTGTTTTCGTAATCGTTAGTATTTAGCTGTGGAGGCATTGTTATCAGTGTGTCTATTGCCGGTCAGCTGGCTTTCAGAAGCTGCTTAATGAAGCAGTCATCATTCACTGACTGAATGGTTTTCAAATAAGTTCTGGTGGTAACTTGTTACAGAGGCTACTGAACAATTAGTCTTTCCAAAAAATCAACTCTTTTCTCCTTGTTGGCACTTGCTACTGAATATTCGTTTCCTATTATTTTAATTTAAGCACTCATTTTATTATTTTTCTTTTCTGTTCTCTTTAGACATTTTTGTTTTGTTTCCTATTGTCTCAAGTTGATGTTTTAGATCTTTTCTTTAGGGCCTTTTTTCTTTAAACCTAGAAGCATTTAAGGCTATAAATAACCCTCTGATGATCATTTTGTGTCCAACAGTTTTCTTTTTTTGGTTAAGATCTTTGTAGATGGTGATTCTTTCATTAAGTCAGGTTTATTGAGTTCCAATTTACAAACAGTAATATCCACTCTTGTTGGTGTACATTTCAACAAGTTTTTGACAAATATATTCAGTCGTGTATCTCCACCAAAATTAAGTTATAGAATATTTCCATTAAACATCTCTCTGATTTCTTGGTATATATTATATATTCTTATTTGAGAGTCTCTACTAGATACATTAAATAAATGGTATCTTTGTGTGGCTAATTATACTGTCTTTTTTATTTTTCCCCTGACTTTCAATCATGGTTCTTGTTTGCTTCTACTGTGATTTTTTTTTTTTTTTTAACTCTGATCTCGTGTTTCTCAAAAACTGACTATGGAAATTCTTTGATGCTTCTATTGGATTGTGTTCCTCCTGAGGGGAATTTCATTTGCTTCTATCGGTTGTCTGTGGTCACTACCAGCCTAGATCACTTTCAATCAAATTATCTTCTTGAGCTTTTTTGGACAGCATTCATTGCTACCACAATTCAGACCATAAACCTATGTAAGGGAGATTGCAACTTCTCGCTCCCTCCCAAATCTTTGAGTTCAGAAAAGCTGGTTTTCTTGTAGTCCACTTGATATTTGTCATTTTATTAATCTGTCACCTTACATTGAGCTTTTCCAGGGGTCTCCTCCTATATTTGCCTCATTATTAGTTACCTCCGGGCTCTTGGACTTCATGCAGCTGTCGAAATGGAAGCTCAGGGTCACAAGGTGAGAGCTGGCTTTGGAACTCACTTCCTCAAGTCCTTGCTTTCACTTCATCTCGGCTTCTGCAAATCTCTTACTTTTTTGTCAGCTAAGTGATGAATTTAAAATTATTCTTTTAATACTTTAGCAACTTTTACAGTTTGTTGTAATCAAGAGTGCCATTCAGAGCATCTATTACACTATACTGTGGGTAACAGAAACCAGATTGTGCATTTTGAAAATGATCCCAGGAAGGTCTATATGTATAATAAAATTTGAAAACCACTGAACTGGACCTCATAAAATTTGTTATTAAATGCCTTGACGTAAAGTAGCAAGAATTCAAGCAGAAAACTGAAAAACCAACTCTTAAACATTTTAAAATGTTAAAATGAAAACTAATGAAAAACAAGCAGTCATTTAGATAGATTCAACCCAAATCAGTTTAGCAAGAACATATAGACTAGACACTCTTCACGCCTCTGTTATGCTGAAGAGGTTCAAAAAAAGTGTCAATCACAATTTCTACATGATGAGACTACCAATCATAAAACTATTAGATTTAAACATGTCAATGGTCATATATCAAATGAGTTAATGAGCTATCATGACTCTAAATACCAAGGAAGGTATAGTTGCCAGCAAGTAGTTAATCCTCCCACGCCTCTTTTTCATCTCCCCACCCCCTACCCTCCAAGCTCCATCAGATAAAGTGGACTTGAACTAGCTTCTAGAAGTTGAATATATGGAGGTGGAGGAGGGGTGATAGGATTCTAGGCAAGGACAAACATTTGATCAAAATCTCAGCAGTGAGAAGGGACATGGAAGATCTAGCTTGGATTGAAGAGATTAACTGGGTTAATAGAGTGACACAATGATAGTCCATATGATATGTGGATATGGAGCAAGAGGATGTGAGCACAAAGCCCTGCCTTCACTACACACAGACGAGGGGATATATACAGCCTGATTGGGAATAGCCTTGGACAATTAGCTAAATTGTTCGACCTTTATCCTTAAATAATACATATAACTCCTTAAGCAGGGAGATGACGATGAATGAGAACAAAAGCAAGAAGACCAACTCAGAGAGAAGGAAGGTATTCTGAGATATCTGGGCTCAACTGAATATCATGTAAGTGACTCCCATGTAACTTCTCATTCTAGAATATCTACACATTTCCTAATAATTGATGAGTCCTATTCAGACATATGTTACAGCAGAAGTTTAAATGTTATTTTTTTGTCTAACTCAAGCAGAACTCATAAAGTATAGATGTTAAAAAATATTTTGCCTTACCTATAAGGTTTCCTTATGTGTATGTTACAGAGATCCACTTCTGCTGTGATAAGGAAGAGGCAGGAATATCATATATTCTTGTTTATAATGTGCATAATATTATTTATTGCTGCTAATGCTATAATAAACCTGCTGGTAAACTGGCAATGAAGTATGTATGATTGTCTTGAAATACAAACAACTCATAGATTTGATGTTGATCACCTTTATATGTTTGGTTGCTTGGGTTTTTTTCTTTTTCATTGTGTTTGTTAGCTAAATGTTAAGACAAAAACACAAGTATTTGCATTCTTCTGAAAACGCATAGTGTTTTTGCTGCTTTCTGATTACGGCTGCCATGCCTTTAATCAACAACAAACAGACTTACAGTTTCTTGAACAATTGCCACATGCCAGTCTCTTCACATGCACGGATTAGCGTTAGCATTCATAGAACATGACTAAGTAAGCACACATGAGCTCCACTTTTTGAAACTTGCTCAGAGTTCAAATAAGTCCCTCAACTTTGCCCAGTAGAACAAAAATCAGTTTGGGGAAAATATCAGACTCTTGAGTGTCCTCCACCCCAACAGCTACCCATGACACTTTATGCTAATAGAGTCTCTGGTTCAAGAGTGCAATGGGAATATCATTTTTAAGTATGAACATGGGTTTGTGAAGATTGAAAAGCAGAAAGTCATTTGTATATGTGTGAGTGCATACACACATATAAATACACATACAAACACATACACACATAGGTTAGGCGTCTAGAGAGATCTTAGAAATCTTATTTGTACCACTAAAAAAAATATTTTGTCAATATTGAAAGATAGAGAATGTGGGAGAAGTGAACTCAATGCAAATAAGGTGAAAAGGAACATCTCTCCACCTTGGGCAGAGGTTCTGACAGGTGGCAAGAACAGGCTAATTCTCTGGTTTCCATGGCCTAGGTCATGGCCACATATTAAGTGGATATAAACACTAGGCATCCCAAGATGGGAATAGTTGCATGAAAAACCTCCAGAGTTCTACAGGTTTGTCCCTACTGACAGCTGCTCTGCCAGCACAACCAGAATCACCCCTGACATATCTTGCCACCTATAGGAGAATCCTTATGTTACCAACACCAAACATCTATGTATCTTTATCTTTACTTGTTTTATTCTCTGTGAAACAAAGACTTTCAAGCTTCATTCAATGAAACAAAGGTTAGTGGGCTGCTGAGAGGGGTATTTGAACATGGAAGTTTGAGCAGATGGATTGGTGGGCCTCCACCACCCTTCCCTCACTCAAGCAGAACAACTTCACTTTATTTATAAAGATATGGAGATGCTGCACAATATTTAATTTTAAAAAAGTTCTGATGCTAAAATTAGTTTAAAACATCTGTGCTAGTAGATGGTGAGTAGGAACGGATTAATCAGATACAGTAAACACTATTGATTTTACTGCCTTAAAGTTTAAGGGGATTATTAAAATGATTTTCAAATTGCCAAGATGGGCTGAGTCACACGCTGGAGACAGCCATATACATTGCCTAAAATAGGGCTGGCTGATGCTGCAGCAGACAGTTGGTATTCCTTGATTTAGCTCCTAAACTTCCTTTTTGTCAATTTTCTGGCTCTATTCCTGGTAGTTAGTTACCTAGCTAGATACCTGTTTCTCTCGACTTCAAATGTGGTTTATTTCCTTGGCACCTTGCTTCCATGATAGATAGCTTGATAAATCACACATTCTTTTGAATGTTTAAAACAAGTTCTATTTTTTCTTTGAACAGATACATGATATAATAGCCAAAGGTACAAGAAGGCGGAAAATAAAAAGTAAATCTCTTCTCAACTGGATCTTCCAACACCTGGGTTTCCTTCTCCAGGAGCCACCACTAGCATCAGATCCTCATGTCTTTGTGCAGACATATTCTCTGCATGTAGACAAGTGGACACGTAGCTAATTTTTTCCTTTTTAACAAGCACATGATGTACTCTTCTGTACTTTGCTTTTGTCACTTAGCACATATTCTGAAGATTGTTTTATATCCATGTCTGACAACCTCCGTCATTCTTTTTATACAGCAAATTCTTGCATCATATAGATGTACCATAACTTTAATCAGTCATAGTATTTAGGATGTTTTTTATATTGAGTTATTACAATGCTGCAATGAATATAGGCACGTATTTATGCAAGCACACCCATAGAACAAATTCCAAGAAGTGGAATTGCTGCTTCTGCATCGAATTTCCATAGATGCTGCCAAAGCATTTCCATCAATTTTACTTTCCCAGAAAAATATATGAAAGTGCCTATTTTCCATAGCTCACCAACACAATGTGTTTATAAATATTTTAATTTTGCTAATAGAAAAATATTATAATTTTAATTTACATTTATTTTATTATGAATGACTTTGAGCATATTTTCACTTGCTTAAGGGCCATTTATATTTGTATTTCTCTGACCTACCTAAATCTTTTGCCCATTTTAATTTGGGTTGCTGTGTTGTTCTTATTGATTTATAGAAAATTTTTACCTATTAAGAAAATTAATCCATTTCCTTTTATATGAATTGGATTTTTTTCTTTTTTTCTTTTTTTTTTGCTGAGGAACATTAGCCTTGAGCTAACATCTGTGCCAATTCTCCTCCACTTTATATTTGGGTCACTGTCACAGCATGGCTGACAAGTGGTGCAGGTCCAGGCCTGGGATCTGAACCCACAAACCCAGGTTGCTGAAGCAGAGCACAACAAACTTAACTACTATGCCACGGGGCCAGCCCCATGAATTGGAAATTTTTATTTTGTTGCTTACTTTTGTTATTGTTTTTGCTATGTAGACTAGTTTTAGAAGTATATGATCAAAATCATGATTTTTTTTTCTTTTATGACCTCTGTTTTATTCCATTAATTAAATAGGATTTTCCCATTCCAACATAAAACAAAATTTTCGCAAAGTTTCTTCTTGAATTTTGTTTTATTTTTCACATTGAAGTCCTTACTGCATCTAGATTTTACTTGCATATGAATTGTTAGGAAAGGATATTTGTAGTTGGTTAACCAGTTGTCCCAAATAAATTTATTAATTGCCTATTTTTCCACCTGTGATTTCAAATATTAACTTTATCATATACAAAATTTCTATACATATTTTTTTATTTCTGAACTTTTGGGATAATGCCATTGATCTATTAATGCACTAATTCATCACTATTTTAATTAGAAGATATAGTATAATAGTTAACGGGACTATCCCACTTTATACTTCTGTTTGAAAAATTCCCCAGATTAAAATTATTTTGTTTTTTTAAATATAAAGTTTAAAATCATTTTGTCTAATTGCCATTGGTATTTTTGTTGAAATCATACTAATTTTATAGACTGGCTTAGAGACAACTGCCATCTTTATGATATTTAATATTCTTAATCAAGTGCATGATATACCTTTCTATTTTCAAGTCTCTTTTTAAGTCCTTCAGTAACAGTTGAGATTCTTTCTTAATCTAGAACCTGTCTGCTTCTTAGCAAGTAAGTTCTTGAATAGTGTGTTCATTTTATTTTATTTTTTAATTGCTTTGGTAAATGTGGTCTTATCTTCCATTGCATATAGTCTATCTGGGGGTTTCTATCTCTTCTATGCTTGTCTGATAATTTTCCTTTAGTATACTCAAGTAGAAAGAGCATGATGCTCCTGGGATGAGTGTGTGTCTGTACATATTTTTGGTATAAATTAATCTCTATCCAAGGGGTGGTTTATTAGCACTTGAGATACACATATCAGAAATACACACTCAAAGGCATTACTCGATCACTTCAAATGTTGTCATTGAAATGGCCAAAAGGCTTATTGATTAGTAAAAGAGATGTCAGAAATATATATTACCTGGTTAGATAAATGGTGTTTAAGATATTTAATAAGGCTGAAAAGCTTTTAAGGAACTCCACTGCCTTAGCACAAACGAGATAACAGAATCCTAAAAACAGTAAGCCCCGTTTCCCAAAGCTTTCTAGCAGCAGATGAAATGTAGAGCCTTATTCACCTGTGTTCCTCTGCTTAATTGAGCTCTCTGTAGAATGACCCAATTGACTGGCCCTCCCACTAGAATACCACTATGTCCACATCAGAGTGAGCCTGTTGAGTTAGATATTGGTCAGATTGTGTCTTGCTTTGAAACACAACGCTAGTACCAAGACAGCTTTTGAACGATTGGTAGTAACTGTTTGTACCTTTGTCAGAACTTGATTTAAGACCTAAATTCATTGTTAAATTCCATGAGGTAACAGGAACTCATCCATCCTGGTGCCCTGATGACCTTGCACCAATCCACCTAGGCTACATGAGGAAGGCTTAACCACAGCTGATCTTGGCAGAATGTCTTGTGATCCTCCCTGAACATGAGAGCATGAGGGTCTTGTGAAAAGTTGCCAGGAGGCCATTTCTTACCTAGCTATGTCATAGAAATAGTCTGTGAGATGGTTTCTCATTCTCTCCCAGGTTCTGATGAGGCATGAAGATTTTTGCCTTGCCCTCATCCTCACAGCACAGCTGCAAACTATAAAGCTGATTAGCTGCCGCATGCAATCAGCTCTTCAGCAACAGGGTGCCCTACCACTCATGTTGCATTGTCATCTGTCCCCTTTTGTTTTGGTATTTGGGACAAGAGACATAGTGAGCTGTTGCCTTTGTTATGTTTGCTTTTATTGTCACGTAAGTAATATAATGTCTGAATTTGAAAAGGGCTCATTGTTTCTTTACCATCCGAATCTGTCAGACTTCTTGGACAGGTGTCAGGGGCGTGAAGATCTAACTTCCAAATACTTCTAATGATTGGAGGCTACTGCTATTTCCTGAAATAGTCTAACAACTGTTGAATAGATAAAATAGTTTTAGGTCATAATATTGTTATATGTGAAGGGTATTGATTTGTATACATTAACTTTTTTATCCAGCCACCTTACTGAATTCTCGTAACATCTATAATAGACTTAAATTTTTCTCTTGGGTTTTCTAGTCTCTGTTGCTCTGAGATGCCACTGGGCTCCCTGTTAAAAACTAGTCTTTAAGTAGTTTTAGTGGACTTAGCCCATATACCGTTGCTTCTCATTATTTGTGAAAGTTACGTTCTATAAAGTCACTGTGAACACTGAGTTAGTGAAAGGAGATATTTACCTATATCTACATCTACATCTATATCTGTATCTATATATCTACAACGTAGGTTATAATTATAAATCCTAGAAACAACTCATCTATGTAAATTCTATTTTCTTTATTTTGCAAAAGAGAAAACAAACTTCAGAAATGTTAAGTGATTTGCCTGCGGCTGCCACCTAACAGGTGCCGGAGTTGGGATTCAAACTCCATTCAACTGGCTCAGAGTTAGCGTTTCCTGCACTCCATTGCACTGTTCCCTACTGTCTCCGTAATTGGTCATCTCTGAACAAGAACTGAAACAAAAGGCAGAGTGGTGCCTTGGTCGACATCAGCTGGGAATGTGTGTCAGATGACAAAGTTTTGACCACTTTGTGTATGTCTGCAAATGACCGAGAAAGTGCTGGTAGTATTCATTTTGAGGTTATGAGTAAATTTTAGTGAGTAGGCCAATTCACAAATATGGATGTGTTCTGATTCCAAGTAACATGCTGGTCTTCATGTTTAGGGAGATGAAAGGCTAAAGCCTATCAAAAGGAGAGACTCAATTCTGAATTTGGTCGTTGGTGCTGCTAAAAATTTAGCTGCAGCATATTAGTAGCTGATTGCAGAACTGATAAGCTAAAAGTGTGGAAACAAAGCAGAATGCTTCATTAATTTAGTCTTATGACTTATAGAAATTGACCAGGGAGGAGAAAAGGTATTCCATAGGACAAAGACCAGATATTGTGCAGTAATACAACTCATACTAGAAAAATATCTAAATGAATAGGGCCATGAAAATAATTTTAAAATTTAAGAGGAGAAAAATAAAGTGATAAATATACATACTGCTAATAAAACTGAAATTAAAAAAGCTCAAAAGAGAATATTTTTGTTCAGATGAATAAAATGAATTTCAAATGAATAAAAGTTACCTGTGAGTCAACTGTAATTCTCAGTGACTTCAGATAAAGATTTCTAGTGCCCCACACTCAAACACAGTCCGATCACTGAGTGTGCCATTCACAGGAAGAGAAATAAATAAAAATTATCTCCTGTAAAGTATCAGATATATAGTTACAGACCTCCTGGGAGGCATTTAGATGATATTTTTAATGTTTTAAACTCTGTGCTACCTAGCAGGGGTAACTCCTTAGCAAACTCCTTAGCTTGCTAAGGAGTTACCCTCATAAATAGTATGAATTTATTGGACTAACTTATTCAGTCGCCGTTGTTGTGTTTCAGAGAGTAGGCTCTTATTGCTGTTGGAATATAGTTAGTGTGAGTATGTTTAAATCCAATTCAGAAGTTGAAGCTTTAGTGGCCAAAAGGCAACATGAAAATACTTTGGCAGTATTATGAAAAATTCAAGAAATTTCCCTGTTCCTTAATTCATAATATTCCCTAGGATGAGATTATAGTAAATGGTGTCAGCATTTGCCTTAGTTCCTAGGCTCACAGACTGTTCACCTTTAGCAGTTATTCTCTATTCAGTGCCTAGAGAAACCCTCCATCCCTACATTTTAGGATTTTAAAATAGAGATGAAGACACATGAAAACAATGTGACCAACAATACACTTTAAGGCTTAATAAGAGATATGTGCCATTAGAGCTTTGAAATTGAAGACCAGATCTTGTGCAGCAATGCTGTAGGGTCAATATGGGCACTATTTTCTTGAAAAACAGAAAGTTGGGTTTTAAGATGGATCTTAAAGGACTCAGATTTGGAATTTTAATGACCTTTTGCTAATAGCCAAATCTGCAGTCATAGATAAACTCAGGCTTCCTTTAGGGTGTTGCCATGGTCCTCTCTTCCTCAGGATCACCTTCTCAAAGTCTGCTCTTACAGCCAGAAAATGCTGCTTTCTGGCTCAAAAACAAGATCTACTCTGATCACAGAAGACACTACATCAGTATCAGGGGACAGTTTTTTGTATTTAAATGAAAAATGCAAGTTAGCACTCCCTTCCAGTAGGAACTCTAGATCAGATAAACTGGATTATACTGGCTGTGTAGCAGAAAGCACCAAGACAGGACAGGCAGCAGACATCCACAATCGAAGTACTGACTAGTCTGTCAAATGTCTGCAGACAAACATTGGTGCTTCTCTGGTTTACACGTGAGCCAAAAAGAATCAGAAGATGAGTTTGAGAAAGCTCCAAGGAACACCTCTCCTGGCTTCCAAAGAAGCAAAATAAAATATTTAATTAATAAAAAATTAAAGACTAAGGGAACGCTAAACATGGCATCTGTGTCTGTTGCCAACAAAACGTTTTGAAGTCCCTGAAATTCTGTTTCTCAGGTGGAAGGGATAACAACTCCGATGTTTACATAAAGCTCAGACAAATTTAATGGGGAAAGACTACCTAAGTCAAAATTCAAAATATTTATAACCCTTACAAAAGCAAAATAGAACGTAAAATAAGGAATAAAGTTTCTATCTTGGATGTGATCTCTCTCTCTCTCTTTTTTTATCTTTCTCTCTCTGCGCTCTCTCTATTTTCTCTAGAAAGTAATGTGGAGCTCACTACATTCAGGCAAACCAGAATTCCTCTCTGACTGCAATGATTTGGTTCTCCTAAAAAGATTTCTAAAATTAGAGAAATCTGAGAAGAAAGATTGGTGGATTCTTAAATAGATTCTAAGAAAAAGTATCTGAAACTTGGAAATAGGCACAAGGGAACACTGGATGTTCTTTCAGTGTAGTGCTGGGCTTGCATGTTTGAGTGACCCTCTCTTGACTGTGTTTTTTTACAACTCTATAAGGCCAAGATTCACTTGTAGCTTTTAGTTCAGTAAAGCTGCAAATAATTTTTGTTTTGAGGAAAACAAAACCTCAAATATTACAATTTATTATTCTCTTAGTCTACAAACCATTTTGTATCAAGTCCAGTTGTCTTTTCCTAATATTCTTTTATTAAATTGCTGATGAATACCAAGTTCCTCAAATTCACATTTAACTGGTCTCAATACCTTACTCATGACCTCATTAATTTCATGTGTTCATTTTATATTTGCATGAGAGTCATGATTTTACATTTTTGAAAATTATTCTTTAACAAGGTACTTAGAGGTATTTCTTAATTTGGTGGAACCACCTCACTCAAGGATCATGTCTTTGGTTTGAAAATAGAGCCTAGAGGTGACCAAGCTCTTGAGGCATGACTCATGTTAGTCCATCTTTAAAAAAGGCTAATGGATGGGCCCATTACAAATATATTTATTGAAAATGGGAAATAGGTTGTACTTGTGTCCAAAACACCTGGATTGGCTAATTAGACCCCATACCTATGGCTATCAAGAAACCCAAAAAGCCGTGTTAACTTATTAAAGCATTGCTTGGGGATGTTTTAATTTATTAAAACATTACTTTCCTTTCATGCTCTTCTCTAACTTGTTCTGTGCCCCAGGAGGCTGGTGACCCTTGGATGAGTCTCGTGGGCAGCCCTTCTGGTTAGTTTCTAGTTGAATTCAGCCAACGGGAGTCACCAGCAGAAGACTTGCCTATGGGAGGAGAGAAGGGTTGGGGTATTTCTTTGCTTCGATGCTTCTGTTTCCTCTTTCTGTGGGTGGTAAAGGGTAGTCTCTGGGTGGCTCAATATCTCTTGTCTGTTAGCTTAATCTAGAAGCAGTTCTAAATACTTAACTAAAACTTTGCTGCATTAAAGTCTCTTTATTGGAACCATCTTTCCTTCTTAACCATCCCTCACAGAGGTGCCAGAGTCAGTTCTTCATGCACCATCTGTTCATATTAGTCCTCTCTTTATAACCTTTATGAGCCACCTTAGTACTATCTTTGCCTCATGCATTGTCTCCCATCATCTCAAAGTATTAAGCAATATGTCCTTCAAATCACATACTCGATTGAATTTGGTATCTCCAAAACATTGCATATTCTTCCATGCACACTCTATTCTGTGCTATTCATGCGTATTCTATTCTATTCTTAAATACCCCTTCCCCTATTTTTTCACCTGTAGAAGGACTAATCATTGTTTCATACCAATCTCCCAAACACTGATTTTCAAAGACTGTCATGGTTTATAATGCAATAACTTCGGAGGGGGAGGAATATTAATATCTTACATACCTCTGTGCACCAAAGGGATCCTTGAATATCAACTCATTAGGAAATTCGCCAGTACATTACACAGTTTCCAACACAGCACCATCTATATCCCTTGCCCTCCAAGCACTGAATGTTCCCTAATCAATGGTACTTCTGGAACACCTGCTACATTTCATTAACATCGTGCAAAAAATAGCACCTTTATATTCAAACTAGACCTAAGGTTTTGCCATGGCAACCTTCTTTTTTGTGGGCCTTCAACATTATTGTGCCACATGTCTGAGTGCATCCAGCTATCTCTCAAACTCAAATCAGAACTCACTTTTCTATGGTGACTTTTGACTATGTGTAATTTTCCTACCTAATCAACACTTTTGAGGCCTCCCACCAGCTTGGACAGCAGTACCAGCTCTAAATTATCTTTATTGTGTTAAAAATGAGTAATGTCTAGAAATTTGGTGTAATGAGGTACTTTCAATATCCCTGACCATTATCATGGGACTTCAGCTAGAGGCTCCTGCAACACTCAGTCTTGAAGAACCAGCTCACACAGAACCTCCTCTGTAAGTCCCCTCTTGACTACCTTTGGTTCCAGACAGTGTTTGTTTCCTTCTCTGTGTTACACACACTTTGTAAATGCCTCTATTACAACACTTCTCACGTGGCATTGTCCTTATATGTTTATATGTATGTGTGTCTTGCTGTATTGTATTATCACTTAGAATGCTAAGGGTAAATAAAATTTAAAAAATAAAACCATGCAAAGGCAGATGTAGCTTCAGACAACATTTTTCCATCTCTCAAACCTTAGCTCCACATTTGCTCAGTATAGAGTCCTTTCTCAGGAAGGATTACGAGATTGAGGATACATCCCTGCATTTCAAGCATGAATGCTGAGATTTACTCCAATAAAATGTTCCAGCTCACCTGCTCACCGAGCCATGAAGGCACAAGTCATAGACTGGTTTTTCAAGGTTATATACCCTTAACTACGGACGGAAGGAGGCAGAGGTGAATGAATGCTGAAAAAGAACAAAGATACAGAATACCTGAATGTAGTGGCTACTTATCTGGCCTCAGTGGATACAGTCGTTCTTGTTTGTCTTTCCACATAAGGGACTCTTTTCTAAATTTCAAAGACATTTTTGTCAATATAACTGATTTTGATATTCTTCATGCTACATTATTTTGCCATTTTGCTTTTCTGGTTAGGCTGCCCCTGTTCATTCAGCAGGACTATGTGTTCCACAGCACCACAGATTTCTTTATACCCTCCTTAAATACACTGCATGGGGCTGGACACACAATAAATATGGGGTAAATAGGTGGTGAATTGGTATAAATTACTATCTAGCAGACTATTTTCCTCTCTCATGAGGCAGTGTAATTTTTTGCAGTTTATTCTTCCTGTACCAAGTAGATATCCAAGATCTGCAGTGATTTAGAGCCTGTTCTAACTGCTTGACTTTGAATTTATCATTTAGTTTTGGACTTTGCTTTTTTGAGAAAAAAAAAATCACATTTGGAACACATTCTTCATTCTGCACGTATAATTAAAATTTAAGTGATAATGCTTTTCTTTTGGACTTTGTCAACTCAAAATATTAATCTGTGTGATTCTGTGTTGGCAGGTCTAGTGCAGATTGAATTTGCAGGTAAGATCACAGATTCACTTAATGATGTAGAAGCCATAAGAGTAACAAGATTAGGAATTATAGATGTTCAGGAATGTAAAATGAGCTTGTTTTAGAAAAATAAGTTCCTGAATCTCTATCTTTGAATTTTTTTCTTCCCTTCCCTTTCCTGCCCACACACACCTGTCGGTGACTGTGGGAATGTACTTAACCAAAAGGAAAAAACTGTAGGATCTCTTTAAGCATTCACATATTACCAGCCACATTCGATCACACCATAATGTTATTGCATGGATACAGCCTTTCACAAAACTGCCTACATCTGGATGAAATGGGGAATGTTACACAGTAATAACAATGATGCCCACCTGCCTCTCCAGGACCATCTGCATGCCACACTCCCTGAAGCCATGTGCTGTTGCCACACTGGCCTTTCAGTGTTTGGAACACGTCTCAGGGTCATCACGTGTGCTGTGGCCTCTGCCTGAAATGTTCTTTCCTTATATTTTCACATGGCTAACTCCAACCCAGACTACAGCTCCCGACACAAATATCACTTGCTCAGATGTTTTTGCTGACCCATCATCCCATTTTAGACCATTGTGCTTTAGCACGCTGTCATTAACCTTCATAGTTCCTGCCCAAGTTTATAATTAAATGCTCATCTGTGTATTTATTTAGTTGATATTTGACTTTTACACTAACACAAGGCAGGAAACTACATCCATTTTGTTCATAACTATATACCCATAGCATAGAACAGTTTGTCTGTAACAGGTGCCTAATAATTATTTGTTTCTGAAAAAAATGTAACATTCAGTCTCCTAAAGAGTAATTACAATGGCCATCTAAGGTTGAGCATCGTAGAGTTTCCAAAAGTGAGTGCCATTAATATCGTCCCTCCCCGTATGTGTCTCCTGCTCTACCCATAGAAACCTGGAATCTATTTTCCCTCCCCTTGAATCTGGGCTGGGCTTGAGATTTGGCTTGGCCAGTAAAATGTAGTGGAAGCGATATGTGCCAGTTTCAGGCCTAGCTTTTAAGAAGTCTGACATCTTCTTCTTCCTCTCCCCTGGAAACTAGCCACATAATGAAAGGAAAACCAGGAAAGAATATTGAATGATGAGACGCTACATAGAGAAAGAGAGAGAGACAGAGACAGAGGCAGAGACCGCATGGAGGTGAACTGAGATGCCAAATGTCTTAGGGAAGCTTTCCTGGAACTTCCAGTTCAACCTGGCTATTAACTAAATGTAGCCAAGCTAATGACCCCAGCCAATGCCAAGTGCGGCAGGAGAACCTCTCTGCTAAATTCTGCTTGAATTCCTAACAGCAGTCATAAGAAATAAAAAGCTATTATTTTAAGTGTGGGGTGTTTCGTTATAGAACAATAGAAAACTGAAACTGTGGTCCACCAGGAATCTTCAGCATCTTTTTTTAAAGAAAAGGAAGGTGAATTTCAGAAAAGTTTAATCAAACTTCCCAAGGTTATGTAGTTAGTAGAAAGTAGAACCCAAATAACATTACATATTTTTTTAAATTCTTAGTCTCGGGCTTTATCTTCAATATCACATGCACTTCACTGCCAGTCGAATATATTCTCTATTTTGTGTTACTATACAACTGCAATGTTGGAAATATATGTATATATGTACAGCATGGTGATGGAGCGATTTGTAACATGGAGAAATTAATAGACTTGAAGTCAGAAGACCTGAGTTTAGGGACCGAAGTTGCTACCCTCAATTCTGAGCACAGTTACTTCATCTAAAAATAAAGATCCTAGCACTCATCTCCAAGGTCTGTGATGAACTTTAAATAAGACCTTGACTTTAAAGCCCTTTGTAATCTGTAAAGAGTCGTAGACACATTAGCAAATAATTATCCTGAAATTTTAGAGTGTGATTCAGAACCCTTTGAATTATTTAAAGGTTTACCCATTTTGCAATTACCATTAACCTTTGGGGTGTGATGTTTATGCTGATTCATTAGAATGAGAATAACACTATTTCAATTATGATTCTAGAGGAAACTTATGCTCTGAGGAAGAAATAAATTGTTTGTCTGAATTTTAGTAATAAACAAAATAGCCTGATCTTGATAAGGCACAGTGCCACTCACAGAATTCTAAAAGTTGCCTGATATGAGGAAAGTCCACCATTCTCTATATGCCATCAGCTCGGGGATAATATTCATAGACAGAAAACGCTCATATCCAAAATTATATTCCACCAACTGATTGATATGAGGTGTCAGGGCCATCCATTAATCAAATGACTAAGGCAGATTTTTGCTTACAACTGAAGGAAGAAGGCAAGTGTTAAGTACTAGATGCTTAAAATAAGAACTAATCCCCCAATGCTTGGTTGTGAAGAGGAAATGAAGGGAAAGTAAAAATAGTAGGAAGAAGAAACATTTTTTTACCAATTTCATATTGTGGCCAGGCATCAGAGCAGCCTCAGAGGTTAATTAGGTGAAAATAATCAGTGTTATATTTTCATTAGTCCTTAGCTTCACCTAACTTCCACTCTTCAAATGCTTCTGCATAATCATTCGATTATCTCTGCCTCCCTTAAAAATACCACACAAGGTGGAAGGCGGTGCTAATCAATTTTGCTGATAACAAAACCAGAGAATTCAAAAATAGTTGTAGCTGACCTTGATGCTTTTCCTACAGATTTGTCGACTGAAAAATAATGGCAGCAGCCGCAATAGACTAACTAGTCTTCCAGGATATGAATCTCTGTTGATTTTACACCCTGCAGCCGTATATCATTTCTGAAACCAAACTAATCCTACTACTCTTACTCTTGTCAGCTCAATGAGTAGTTCATCTTCCTCCATAACATTAAGGGAGAGAAATCTTCTAGATGGGCAGAAAACAATTTAAACTCAGTGACCCCTAAAAGAAGAAAAACAAATTGACTCTAAGCCGTCTAGACTGCAACCCAGAGATGAGAATGGAGTAGAAATTAAAACAAAAAACCTCCAGCCATCATTTATTTTATAAATATGAAGTTTCAAAGAAGGATTGCAGAAAGGAATGGAATCCTGCAAGACACAGGAGGGTCCACTCAGCTCAAATTTTGTTTGTTCTATTCTGCAACAGCTTGAGGTAAATCGAATACTGACCTCTTGCCAATCAGGCCATTCACGCACCTGAAAAGTAAGACCAGGTCACCGTTTTCCAAAACCCTCTATTCATCAAAAGCACCAAAGAACTTTGTGAAAAGTACTGACTTGCAGTCTCCGCCTTAGGTATTCTGATAGGTAGCCAGGTAAACCACTAGACTAGAGGACCATGGAGTTCCCTTAGAAGCCCCAAAGTCTATGAGTTATAATCATTGTTTACACACAGGCCATTATCCTACACAGAAAACCAACAATCAATACAATCTAGGGGGTACAATCAGAGGGAAAAAAATCTCATCATTTTTCTTTTATATCCTCCATTTACTTTGGTAGAAAAGCAGAGATTTAGAATCACAGTGGATTTTTTAAATTCAGTATTTAGTAATATATTGTCCTACTGCCTTCTCACAATGTGGTTTACACTGGAAAGGCTCTGCCAGCAAATCATGAATTCAACATCTACTATCTCCACATTCTTCCCCTCTGATGTATTGCCTTACCCTGAAGAAGTCCAGCAGAATTGAGCCTCTTAAGGTGTAGAAGAACACTGATTAATTTTTTTAACTAAAATGTAATTAAAATTAAAATTTTTCGATTTCCAAGCACAATTTCTACTTCAGTATCATTCCCGCATCTCCTATTGCCCTTGACAAGCCTTCAAAGGATCAGTACTATTGCTACATCTGTGGCCACTGCTCTTGCCAGCTAGATGTCTACTTGGGGAAATAATGTGAAAAAATAACTTCCATTGTCTACTCAGAACAACAGGGAAGAGGAAGGCAGAACTGAAAGAGGGAGAGTAGTTCTTGAATACGGTACAATAATTGTCCTTCGGAGGGTTTGCTGTTTTGTTCATGCATTTGTGTCTTATAAAACAGCATGGAATGTGTTTGAGTATTGCTGTTCCTCCTCTTTGCCTCTTCAGTCTCTGTCTGCAGCCACTTCCCCTTGGGGTCCCAGTGCATTTAGGTTCTCTTGAGTTGAATTAACTCAAATTAAAGCATTGTGGAGTTAAAGTGTTAGCCAAATTTCATGAGTAATTTCTATTTAAAAAAGAATCCGTGCATAAAATGCTTAATTCAAAAGAAAGAGTCCAACTGATAAATTTTAGGCTTCAGTAGATGAGGTATTTTGGGAAAGGTTGCCACATCATATGGGCAAAATATTATTTTTCCTATGTGCTGTGCAAGGAAAGTCTTCTCTGGTTTATCTGAGATAATATATGCAGCACAGTGGTACATTTTTAATCTCATATACAAACAATTTCAATCTCATACACAGAAAACGTCTTGTGCAACTCACTTCCAAACCCTCCTCTTAGAAACTTCCTGCAATGGTGAATGGAAAGCTCAGATAGGAAAAAAATAAAACTTCCTGAGTTATCAAAGTAGATGATAGGGAGCTACATCTTATAAAATAGGAATTTTGACAAGCTATAGAGCAGTTGGGAACAAATTGAGGAAGAAGTCACCATGGACTAACTTATAACTCCTTTTCCCAAAGAATTAACACAGTATTGTGGAAATTAAGGGATGGAGGACAAGATCTGAAGGCAAGGGCAGGGCATGATGGAAGCAAGATCAAGCTCACTCTATGTGGAGCCCCTTTATCTAACAAGAATCAAGAATACTCTGAGATAGCAACAGTGGGGTGAAAGAATAAATGCTAGCTTATGTAATAAAAAGTTTGGAATGATGCTTAAGTTGAGTTCTCAATAGGGTAACTATATAAATTGTGGCCTCAATCAAGTTACTTTTGAAAATAAAAGTGGCTCTACTTATAATATTTATTATAATTATAATAACATTTAGTTGCACAATGAAAACAAATATAAACCAGGAGTGTCCTGAACAAATCTAGATGTGCAGTCACCCCTATTTCTAAATAAATAAAGTAGTACTTACTTGTGAATAATAATAAGGGTTTCCTTCAGCATGAGAGAGCATTGTGAAATCTGAAGGAGAATTTCCTAATTTGGAGGAGCAAGAGCATGGGAAAAATGTTCGCAGTTTAGAAGGCCATAGTGAATCCTTTTGTGTGTGTGTGCTGAGGAAGATTCACCCTGAGCTAACAGCCGTGCCAATCTTCCTCTTTTTTTTTTTGGTATGTGGGTCACCGCCACAGCATGGCCACTGACAAGTGGTGTAGGTCTGTGCCCAGGAACCAAACCTGGGCCACCAAAGCAGAGCATGCTGAACTTAACCTCTAGGCCACAGGACTGGCCCCATAGTGGATGCAATTTTACTATTCCCAGTCAACAGACATCGAAAGAAATACCAAGGAATTATATGCAGCCAAATCAAGAAGGTTGTGGACAATTGAGCTGGGTCCAGCCAGTCCTCACTAAAGTAGCCAGTGTATTCTGATGCCAAAAAATTCCAAACTCTAGGAGTTCTATACATCATCCCCAGAATGTAGCATTCCCCACAGGACTAGTAGGCAAAGTTCTAGGAAGAATATCAGAATTACCAACACTATGTACCTTGTGTTAAGATAAACAGAACTCCAGAGCTGGAAAATTTGCTTTAAGTGTAATAATTTCTAGTAAACATGGGGAAAAATAATTGTGCAGGGGCAAAGTTTTCTAGTTAGGATTGCTCATAAGCATGGCTCCCACTTTACCCTTTTCCGACTATTTAGTAACCGAATTGGTGATAGAAAATTCTACTGTGTCCCCATTCAATTTACCCTTTGAAAGAATCAAACACTGCATGAGTGAAAAAATGCAAAGAAAATCTCTCCATCCTAGGGCAGTGGCAGGGGTTAGGGGTGCATCATAGCAGTTCTGGAGAGATTTTCCCTGATTTAGGGATAAATAAAGAAGGGGAAGAGGCAATAAGATTACACTAATGTCTTTACTTGATGATAAACAAACCAGAAAAGACTATTTCTATTTTTCTTTAACTACTGCCTTTGACTTTGCCCCATTACCTTTCCTTTCTCTGACTCTTGGTAATACTATAAGCAAATCTCATTTCTGTCTGATCACTCTCAGGCTTAAAACAAATTAAAGTGCAGTAAAGTTTAACTTAAAACAGCCAACTCTCAGAAAGACAAAAATTTATTTCCTACTCCAAGTTTATAACTGAATGAGTGCTCATTGAGTTTCTGTGGAGAAGAAAAACATAATCTGTCCATTCACCTTTTCTTCATCTTCTGCTGCTGTTAAATCTTCCAGGGCCAAGTTGGTGGAAGGAGCTTTCATAGGAAAAGAGAGAAAAGTCTTACATCACTGGTATTGATGTAATAGTCAGTGTCCTCTATGGCAGGCACTCAATTCCTGGCTGAGGCTCTCTTGTGTAATGCATTTGTGGGTTTATTTGGAAATGCCATATAGATTTCTGTATTGTAGAGTTTCCTAAATTGGGAGATAAGTTTTCTGGGAGACCCCTCACAGTCCTCATATTAGGCCTGCTCCTAAATACTATAACTCACAAACTCTTACCATTCAGTCTCTTTCATCCTATCCAACCACCATCTTGGGTTGGAAGATCTTCAAGATGGATAGCCTCTGTGGAAAACTCAGAGATTCTTGCCTTGCCAAATGGTTGGCAAGCAATGTGGTGCTACTGACACCTCCCTCAAGCTCCTTCTTCCTGAGCTGTTGAAGCCAGAAGCCAGAATTTTATAAGGAAGGGCAAATACAGTCTCTTTTTTCATACATCTTTCCAAATTTCAAGGATATTTGAAAAGATCTTCCAAGAAGTCTTTTACCACAGGCTGGGTTAATTAGTTTCAGCTCTTCAGTAGGCATGTAGACAAGAGATGCCAGCATTCCCTTCTTCCAGAAACCCTCAATCTCTATAAGTAGTTTTCTTGGAGCTCTCCTCACTTGATTTGATTTGGGTTGGAACAATTCTTTCTTCCACCATAAAGAGGGGGAAGATAAAACTGAAAGCTTACTCCCACTAACTAGGATTATATCACACTATTTTCATATTTCTCTCCAGTTTCTAGTCTGTCTTTATTAAATAAAGATGGCTGGAGATGGATGGTTGGGTAACTGACATAAAGCTTTTAATAGCTATATCAGTTTTCTATTACTGAGTAACAAATTGCCACAAATGTAGAAGTTTAAAATAATATGTTTTTGTTATCCCACAATTTACTGTGGGTCAGTTGTCCAGGTACACCTTGACTGAGTCCTTGGGTCAGGGTCTTAACAAGGCTACAATGAAGGTGTTAGTAAAGCTGTGTTCTAGTCCAGAGGCTCAATTAGAAAAGGATCGACTTCAATGGTCATGAAGACAGTTGGCGGAATTCATTTCCTTGCAGCTGTATGACTGAGGGCCCCAGCTTCTTATTGGCTATGGATTGGAGGCTATCATCGGGTACTAGAGGCTACCCATAGTTCCCTGTCATGTGACTCTCCTTAGTGATAGTTCTCAATATGGCTATTTGCCTCTTCACAGCCAGCAAAAGAGTCTGTCTCTGAAGTTGGCTAGGATGGAGCCTTAGAAATGGAGTCTTATGTACTTATATATGTAACATATGTAAGTGACATTCAATCACTTTGACAAAATAATTTAATCAAGGGAATGACATCTCATCACCTTTGCCATACTGTACTGGTGAGAAGCAAGTAATAGATTTCACCTAAACTTAATGTCAGGGAAATATACAAGGTGTAACACATTGAGGATCACCTTAGGGTGTGTCTGCCAAAATAGTTAAATCAGCCCTGCAGAGATATATCTAGAAACTCCATTTAGAATGTGCCAGTGCTTATCTATTTATTGCAGGTTTCAGGTTTTAGCTATAATTCAAGGCAAAAGGAAAAGTCTCAGCAAATTTTCTGTTGAAAAAGACAAAAGAATTAAAACTTAAGATTATGTGAAATGAAAGAAAAATTTGAACAAGGAGAGCAGGAGATATGAGAATTGCTTATGTTTGAAAAAGATTTAGTCCATGTATCAGAAGTTCCTTTTAGACACCAATTTATTTGTGATCTTAAAGAAATTAAGTTAAAATGCAGCTAATGTAAAGCAAGGAAGAATAGCAGATAAGAGAACACATTATAATAATAAGTAAAATGACCTATTTAAAGATAGACTTTAAGGAAAGAAAAAATGCCACAGCAAAATTTTAATACTATTAGTAATAAAAAGGGAATCAACATTGTAGAAAATATAACAAGTGAAGTGGGGGACAAGCTTATGAATGGCAGTTAAAAGGAAATACAGGTGTCCCCTATATGCTCATCATTTCCATGTAATCAAAAGACAATTTCATCCTCAATGTTGATAAATTGAGAAATAGAGATTTAAATGTTTTGTTCGGTGTTTGAATTGAATAGAACCATAAGTAAAATGAAAATCTTTCTATAACGTATCATTTTACCAGGGGAAAAATATTCCTGGTTTCACAGCACATAGAAGGAAAATTGAAACAAGAAGAAAATAGAGAACAAAATAATGTAGCTGAAACAAGAGTAGTCAGCCTAAAATGATAAGAAGTTGAATGTGATTAAATATCTTATTTGAAGAAAAAGTAATCCATATGGATGGTGCTAAATATAATCACAACTAAAACATAGATCCCAAAAATTTAATAAATTTATTGAGGCTGGCCCATTTCAAGGCTAGGGAAATTAGATGCCACCTTTTGATGAGAGGAATGTCGAATAGTTTGCAGATATGTTAAAACCGCCATAACTTCCTCATGCTCCTGTTGTCTCTTCCAGGATTATATCACAAGGAGGAAGGATCAGAGCAAGCAGAGTCATTATAATCTGACTGTTGATAATTTCTGCCATGGCAGACATCCATCTCTGAGGAGGCAAACAGCTTTCATGAGTGCATTTGTTCTATCTTTGGAAATTTCTTCTGAAGCCACCTTCCACACTGCCTGGTTCCTTGAAAACGTATTGCAGTTTTGGGCTAAACTCTTACCGGCTTCCTCTCCAAGTCCTGACTATCTTCATACTACCACCCACAGGCTTCTGCTATAAATTTTTAGCCATAGAGGCAAGCTGCTGTGTCCAATGGAGACACTAGTACTCGGTGGTAGTTACTTCCCCACTGACAGCAAATGCCTCTTTGCCTAGCAAATGGTAGAAGTGATGCTTGCCCAACACTATTGGCTCTTTCCTTGGCCTGCCATCCCAGGCAGCTCCAGCCCTCTTCCTTCCCCCAGTATTCTCTGTGTGAGAAGTGGGTGCTGCTTTCTTTGCTCAGGTATACCTCCACGCTCTAGGGACACATGTAAGCTGTCCCCAGATCTCTTGACAAGGAGGGAAGCCAAATACATCTGTGCTTGTACAACCTCCTTTCAAACAATCTTCTTTAAAATTTCTAGTGTTTGACGTAGGCTGGAGGTTCATGATCATGCTGGAGGGAGGCAGAACAAGTTCTGATATCTTTTTTATGTTCTACATGGGTGTTTCTACCACTTGTCTTTAAAATATGTACAAATTTCTCAGCTCACAAAGCTAATCCTGAGCTTTGTGGCTTTAGCCAAAAGCTTGAGTAGAGAGAAGGTTGGGTTTTTTTTTTCCCAATTATTTTATTGAAATCATAAAGGTTAAAACATTGTATAATTTCGGGTGTACATTATCGTTTATCAATTCCTTTATAGACTGGATTATGCTCACTATCAGTAGGCTAGTTTTTATCTGTTACCATGTGCCTCTTTTCCTCCTTCACCCACCCCCAAACCCCCTTCCGCTCTGGTAACCACTAGTCTATTCTCTTTATCCATGTGTTTGGTTATCTTCCACGTATGAGTGAAATCATACAATATTTGTCTTTCTCTGTCTGCCTTATTTCACTTAACATCATAGCCTCAAGGTCCATCCATGTTGTTGCAAATGGAACGATTTTGTCTCTTTTGTGGATGAGTAGTATTCCATTGTATATGTATACCACATCTTCTTTATCCATTCAACTGTAGCAGGTCACTTGGGGTGCTTCCACATCCTGACTATTGTGAATAATGCTGCAATTAGCATAGGGTGCATAAATCTCTGGATTGTTGATTTCAAGATCTTTGGATAAATATCCAGTAGTTGGATAGCTGGACCATATGGTATTCTTATTTTTAATTTTTTGAGAAATCTCTGTACTGTTTTCCATAATGCCTGCACAAATTTGCACTCCCACCAGCAGTGTATGACGGTTCCCTTTTCTCCACATCCTCACCAACATTTGTTATTTTTTATCTTGGTAATTATAGCCATTCTGATAGGTGTAAGGTGATATCTCATTGTAGTTTTGATTTGCATTTCCCTGGTAATTGGTGATGTTCAACATCCTTTCTTGTAACTGTTGGCTATCTTGTGTATCTTCTTTGGAGAAATGTCTTCTCATATCCTCTGGCAATTTTTTGATTGGGCTGTTTGTTTTTTTGTTGTTGAGTTGTATGAGTTCTTTATATATTTTGGAAATTAATCCCTTGTTGGATATATGATTTGGAAATATTTTCTTCCAGTTAGTGGGTTGTCTTTTCATTTTGCTCATGATGTCCTTTGCCTTGCAGAATATTTTGAGTCTGGCGTAGTCCCATTTGTTACTTTTTTTCTTTTGTTTCCCTTGCCTTAGTAGATGTGGTATTCAAGAAACATGCTGCTAAGACCAATGTCAAAGAATGCACTGTCTATATTTTCTTCTAGGAGTTTGATGGCTTCAGGTCTTACTTTCAATTCTTTAATCCACTTTGAGTTAATTTTTGTGTATGGCCAAAGATAATGGTCTGCTTTCATTCTTTTCCATGTAGCTGTCCAGTTTTCCTACATCATTTATTCAAAGGACTTTCCTTTCTCCATAGTATGTTCTTGGCTCCTTTGTCGAAGATTAACTGGCCATAGATGTGTGGTTTTATTTCTAGAGTTTCAATTCTATTCCATTAATCTGTGTGTTCAGTTTTGTGTCAGTACTATGCTGCTTTCATTACTATAGATTTGTAGTATATTTTGAAGTGTGGGATTCTGATGCCTACAGCTTTGTTCTTTTTTCTCAGGATTGCTTTGGCTATTAGAGGTTTTTTGTTGTTCTATATAAATTTTAGGAAACTTTGTTCTATTTCTGGGAAGAATATCTTTGGGATTCTGATTGTCATCGCATTGAATCTGTAGATTGCTTGAGGTAATATGGGCATCTTAACTATGTTTATTCTTCAATCCACTATCATGGAATATTGCTCTATTTCTTTATATCTTATTCATTTTCTTTCGATAATATCTTATACTTTTCATTGTATAGGTCTTTGACCTCTTTGGTTAAAGTTATTCCTAGATTTATTTTTTTATTTAATTATTATTTATATTTATATATTATTTATATTTATTTATAAATATTTATATTTATATATTATTTATTTCATTCTTTTTCTTGTGATTGTAAATAGGATTGTATCCTTTTTTTTAAAGATTGCCACCTGAGTTAACAACTGTTGCCAATCTTTTTTTTTTATTCTTCTCCCCAAAGCCCCCCCAGTACATGGTTGTATATTCTAGTTATGAGTGCCTATGGTTGTGCTATGTGGGACCCTGCCTCAGCACGGCCTGATGAGAGGTGCCACCTCCGTGCCTAGGATCCAAACCTGTGAAACCCTGGGCCGCTGAAGCCGAGCACATGAAATTAACCACTCAGCCATGGAGCCAGCCCCTGAGATTCTATTCTTGACTTCCCTTTCTGCTAGTTCGTTAATTAACGTATAGAAATGCAACTGATTTTTGTAAGTTGATTTTGTACCCAACAACTTTGCTGTAGTTGTTATTTCTAATAGTTTTTGATGGATTATTTAAGGTTTTGTATATATAGAATCATGTTATCTGCAAACAATGAGAGTTTCATTTCTTCCTTTCCAATTGGGAATCCTTTTCTTTCTTTTCATTGCCTAATTGCTCTGGCCAAAACCTCCAGTACTATGTTGAATAGGAGTGGTTAGAGTGGGCACCCTTGTATTGTTCCTGTTCTCAGAGGGATGGCATTTAGTTTTTCCCTGTTAAGTATGATGTAGGCTATGGGTTTGTCATATGTGGCTTTCTATACCCATTTTATTGAGAGTTTTTATCATAAATGGATGTTGGATCTTGACAAATGTTTTCTCTGAATCTATTGAGATGATTATGTGATTTTTATTCGTCATTTTGTTAACATAGTGTATCACATTGATTGATTTGCAGATGTTGAACCATCCCTTCATCCCTGGTATAAATCCACTTGATCATGGTATATGATCCTTTTAATGTATTGCTGTATTGGGTTTGCCAATATCTTGTTGAGGGTTTTTACATCTATGTTCATCAGCAATATTGGCCTGCAATTTTCCTTTTTTATGTTGTCCTTGTCTGATTTTGATATCAGGGTGATGTTGGCCTCATAGAATGAGTTAAGAAGTGTTCCATCTTCTTAAATTTTTTGGAATAGTTTGACAAGGACAGGTATTAAATCTTCTTTAAATGTTTGCTAGAATTCTCCAGAGAAGCCATTTGTTCCTGGACTTTTGTCTTTTGGGAAGTTTTTGATTACTGTTTCAATCTCCCTACTTGTGATTGGTCTATTCAGATTCTGTATTTCTTCTCGATTCAGTTTTTGGAGGTTATATGACTCTAAGAATTTATCCATTTCCTCAAGGTTATCAAATTTCTGGGCATATAGTTTTGCATAGTATTCTCTTATAATCCTTTGTATTCTGCAGTATCTGTTGTAATTTCTCCTCTTTCATTTCTAATTTTATTTATTTGAGACTTCTGTCTTTTCTTCTTAGCGAGTGGCTAAGGGTTTGTCAATTTTATCTTCCCAAAGAAACAGCTCTTAGTTTCATTGATCCTTTTCACTGTTTTTTAAGTCTATATTTCATTTATTTCTGGTCTAATTTTTATTATTTCTCTCCTCTGCTGGCTTTGGGTTTTATTTGTTGTTCTTTTTCTAGTTCTGTTAGGGGCACTTTGAGACTACTTATTTGAGATTTTTCTTGTTTGTTGAGGTAGGCCTGTACTGCTATACATTTCCCTCTTAGTACTACTTTTGCTGCATCCCATAAGAATTGGTAAGTTCTGTTTTCATTTTCCTTTGTCTCCAGGTAATTTTTTATTTCTCCTTTGATTTCTTCATTGATCTAATGGTTATTCAGTAGCATGTTGTCTAGTCTCCACGTATTTTTGACTTTCTCAGCTTTTCTTCTATTGGTTGATTTCTGTTTTCATGGCATTATGGTTGTAAAAGATTCTTGATATAATTTCAATTTTCTTAATTTTATTGAGATTTGTCTTATTTCCCAACATATGGTCTATCTTTGAGAATCTTCCATGTACACTTTAGAAGAATGTGTATTCTGCTGTTTTTGGATGGAATGTTCTCTATATATCTATTAAGTCCATCTGATCAAGTGTTTCATTTAATGCCACTGTTTCCTTGTTGACTTTCTGTCCAGATGATCTGTCTGATGATGTAAGTGGATGTTGAGGTACCCCTATTATTATTGTGGTGCTGTTAATTTCTCCTTTTAGGTCTGTTAATAGTTGCTTTATATAGTTTGGTATTCCTGTGTTAGGTGCCTACATATTTATGTGCATCTTCTCTTAGTGGAAAGTCCCTTTTATCATTATATACTGCCCCTCTTTGTCTCTCTTTGTCTTTTTTATCTTGAAGCCTGCTTGTCTGATATAAGTATGGCAACACCTGCTTTATTTTGTTTGCCATTTAATTGGACTATCATCTTCCATCCCTTCACTCTGAGCATATGTTTGTCTTTAGAGCGGATTTGGGTTTCCTGGAGGCAGCATACTGTTGGGTCTTTTTTTCTAATGCATACAGCTATTCTGTGTCTTTTGATTGCTGAATTTAATCCATTTACATTTAGAGTGATTACTGATATGTGAGGGCTTAATATTGCCATTTTATCTCATTTTCCAGTTGTTCTATATTTCCATTGTTTCTCTTCCCTTGTTTTCCTGACTGCCATTTTATTTTGGTGGTCTTCTGTGGAAGTTTCTCAGTTTTCTCTTTTTTTGTGAATGTGGCTCTGCTCTGATATCTTCTTTAGTGGTTACTATGAGGTTTGTATAAAAGATCTCATAGATGAGATAGTCTATTTTCTGATTGTCTCTTATCCTCATTAGCCTAAGCAAGTTCCATCTCTCCCTTCTTCCCCTTCTGAGTTATTATTGGCACAAATTATTCTGTTTTGTGTTGTGAGTTTCTGAGTAAGTTGAAGTCTTTATGGTTACTTTTGATGCTTCCCCTCCCTTACGTTTTAGCTTATAAATAAATGTTTGCTACCCTGTTCTGAAAGGGAGCTGAGTTTTCTTATTTTGTCTATTTCTCTCCTTGCTCAAAACTTTGTAAACCTTTACTTTTTTTTTTCAGGTATGAGGGCATCTTTCATCATTTCTTGTAGAGGAAGTCTAGTGGCAATGAGCTCCCTCAGCCTTGTTTATCTGGGAAAGCTTGTATTTCTCCATCATATCTGAAGGACAGTTTCTCTGGATAGAGTATTCTAGGCTGAAAGTTTTTGTCTTTCAGTATTTTGAAAATATCATTCCATTCTCTCCTAGGCTGTGAGGTTTCTGCTGAGAAAACCACTGAAAGCTTGATAGGGGTTCTTTTGTAGGTTATTTTCTTCTACCTTGCTGTCCTTAATATTTTTTCTTCGTCATTGACTTTTTCCAGTTTTACTATTATATGCTTTGAAGAAGGTCTTTTAGCATTGATATAATTAAGAGTTTTATTGGCTTCATAAATGTGTAAGTCCAGTTCCTTCACTAGGTTTAGGATATTTTCAGCTATTATTTCTTTAAACAAACTCTCTGCTCCTTTCTCCCTCACTTCTCCCTCTGGAATACCTATAACCCTTATGTTGCTTTTCCTAATTGTCAGAGATTGCTCAAAGAATTCCTTCACTTCTTAAAAATCTTAGTTCTCTGTCCTGCACCTCAAGTTATTTCTATATTTCTTTCCTTTAGCTCCGTAATTCTTTCCTCCATAATATCACCTCTGTTTTATTTTTTATCTCATTAATTGTGTTCTTCATATCCAGTATTTCTGCTTGGTTTTTTCTTGTAGCTTCAATCTCTTTGGTGAACCTGAGCTCATTGAACTGTCTTTCTGAGTTTTCTTGTAACTTGTTGAATTTCGTTATGACAGCTATTTTGAATTCTGTGTCATTTAGATTGTAAATTTCTGTGACTTCAGGGTTAGTTTCTGGATATTTGTCATTCTCCTTCTGCTTTCAACTGTTGCTGTAGTTTCTGATGGTGTTTCATGAGCTAATCTTTTGCCAAGGCATTCATGGTGGTATCAGATCGTAGGTTTCACCTGCAACCACTGAGGGGAAGCAGGAGCTATGTTTCTGATCCCAACCCATCTGCTGGATATTATGCAGGTACAGTGGATGTTCCCATCAGCAGGGAAAGTGTTCACATTTGGGCTCAGGGCATCCCCCTCACCAAGGTGCATTCCACTAGTGCAGCTGCAGTGGTACTATGGCCACTTGTGGCAGCTGGGAAAGCTTTCACATGAGTGTATATCTGCTGCCACCTCTTCTTATGGTTGTGCTAGCTGCTGTGCTTGATGGGCGAGGCTTCTTCATGGAGTCCAAGCCTTGACCCCTCATTGGGCCCACAGCAGCAGGCTGGGTTCTCCTAAACCAGGAAAGCATTTGCTCGTGGGCCCTGAGAAGCTACCATCCCTTCCCACAGTCTCACTGAGGCATGCTTCCACTTTCAGGGAAGCAACAGTACTATGGGCACTTGTGCTGGCTGGGAAGGTGTTCAGGAATGCACACAGGACTGCAGGGGAACAGAGAGTTGAATTCATCTATTTGGACTCCCCACTCAAATGGGGGTGCAGTCCATCCACCTTCAGATGTATAGCTGTGTGGGTCTCTCAGGTGTCCTGATGTGCTGTGTGGGGATGTCCCTTTGGTCAATGAATGTCCATTTAATCATAATTCAAAATGGGAGAGATATGGGGAAGAGCTCACTCCACCATGTTGCTGATATCACTGAGAAGGTTGTTTTTTAACATCCTATTATAAAATAATGACTAACATTTGTTAGGTGTTTACGCTACAAACACTGTATGTCTAAAACCTCATTGTATGTTCTCAAGAGTTTTAAGAGTTAGGCATTGTTATTATGCTAAATTTACTGTCTTAGGTGGAGTAACATTCCAAGAAGGATATTTGCCTGCCAGAGGTTTACTGGGGCATGCTCCTAGGAACAATGCCTGTGAGAGGGTAAGGGTAGCAGCACTGGTCAGAGGGAGAAGCTGAACTTTAAAGCATTTGCGACAAGCCTCAGCTGATCCCAGGGGGAGCTCCTGAGCTGACGCTACTCTTCAGATTTGTCCTGATTGAAGTCAAAGAGGCCTGGATTTTGTATTTGCACACTGACCACTCACTGGGCCAGGAAGTTTCCCATAGTTGAGGGCAATTCCTGCAAAAGTTCTCAGTTGTGTGTCATCATCAAGTCGGGAAAGGAGTGTCTCAGTCCTGAAAGCATGGTCTGAGCAATGCCCCACAATATGTATTACATTTACTAGGGACAAAATTTGAGGTTTAGAGAGTTTAATCATATTTTCTATTTTCACACAGTCCACAGTTTGTAGACACTGGAAATCAACCCTGCTCTGCCTGACTTTGTATTTTCTCTTCAGGACGATAATTGTGCCTATCCTAAAATCAGGTTATAATGGGAGAAGAGGGAGCAAGCATGAGGACACATGTAATAAGGAGTGAAGGACATTTAAAAAGAAAGAAAAGAGGACTAGAACAAGAAAGTTTACCCTAGAAGAAACAGAGAAATTGAATAGATGATTGCCATTGAAGAAAACTAAAAGGTGAATAAATATCTTCTATGGAAAAAAAGCACAATGACCAGATGTCTTTATAGATGAAATTCATCTAACCTTTAAAGACTGGATAATTTCAAAGTTATTTAAAATCTTCTAAAATATTGAAAAATTCAGAAGCTTAATTCATATTTTGAAGCCAGCATAATTTTAATACCAGAACTTGACAAAATGATAATAAAAAAAGGAAACTATTGGAGCTGTCCCTATGGTCTAGTGGTTAAGTTCCACATGTTCCACCTCAGCAGCCTAGGTTCAGTTTCTGGGCATGAACCTAGACACTTGTAGGAGGCCACACTGTGGTGGTGACCCACATACAAAATGGAGAAAGATTGGCACGGATGTTAGCTCAGGGCAAATCTTCCTCAGCAAAAAAAAAGAGAGAAAGAGAGAAAGAGAAAATGGTACATCAATTGCACATATGAATATATATGTAATAACTTCAATTACATTTTCAAAATACAATCTAATAATTCATAAAGGGTAAAATATATTATAACCACCCCTATGGGTCTAGCAGTTAAGATTTGACACTCTCATGCTATGGCCTGGGTTCCTTTCCCAGCTATGCAATCACACCACTCATCTGTCAGTTGTCATACATTGGCAACTATGTGTTGCTATGTGCTGAAACTATGCTACTGGTATTTCATATACTAGAAGTTCACCCATGGTGGACAGGTTTCAGTGTAACTTCCAGACTAAGACAGACTAGGAAGAAAGACCTAGCCACTCACTTCCGAAAAAAATTAGCCATGAAAACCCTATGATAGCAGTGCAGTATTGCCTGATATAACCCTGGAAGGTGAGAGGATGGCCAAAAAGACTAAACAGGGTTCTGCTCTGATGTACTGAAGGTCACTAGGAGTCAGAATCGACTCAACAACACTAACAACAAAATATTTTGGGGAAAAATAGAGTTTATTTCACAGATTCAAGAGTAGCTAAAATGTAAGGACATTTATAACATAATTCATTTTTGAGAACTGAAACCATCTGTGGCAGCAAGACTTAGATAAGACCAGACCACCCATGCCAGCATCACTTGGCTATTTCTTCTAGGAATACTTTGCCCAGGAAAAACAAAACCATAAACCAATAAATTATTCTACTCCTTGCTCAGAAAATTGCCACAGAACTATTTATTAAAGACAAGGTCTACCAACTTGGGTAGTTACTTATTAAATTACATTTTACTTATCAAGCTTACCTCAAGGCCCTCACTTTGCTATGTCTACCAATTCGAAACTGTTATATCTTAAGCTGTGCCTGATCCCAATTAATCCTCTACCTCAAAGATCTACCTTAACCTGTTGGGCCCAGACAAAGCCCTATGTTCATCCCACTTCCAACTTCTTCCCTCTGAGATTCTGCTAAATCTCTGGTAAGTGGTTTTCTCCCCTACTGAAATGAGCTGAAATAAACTGTTTTGCTTTATTAAGTTGTCTTCAGATATTTTAAGTTCAACAGTATCAATGAATGTTATAAGTTCCAACAATATACGTGAAAATATATTTGACATCTTTTGCCATTAAGGGAATGCAACTTTGAAATCATGCTGAAGTATATACACCTACTAAAAGAGGTAAAATAGAAAATAGTGACAATACTATATGCTGGTGAGGATACAGAGACTGGATCTTTGATATATTCTTCTTGGGGATGTAAAATGGTACAGCAGCTCTGGCAAATTGTTCGGAAATGTCTTATAAAACAAAACATACATTTACCATATAACTCAGCAATCACACTCCTGAGACATTCGTTGCAGAGTAATGGAAACATGTCCACACAAAAATCGGTAAACATAGCAGCTTATTTGTAAAGCTTTATTTGTAAAATTGTCTAAACTTGGGAATAATCTAACTGCCCTCGACAGGGGAATGATTAAACAAACTGTGGCAAATCTGGACAATGGAATGCTACTCAGAAATTAAAAGAATAAACAATTGATATGCTATAACTACTTTGGATGGAGCTCAAGGGCATTATGCTGAGTGGGAAAAAAAAAAAGTCAGTCTCAAAAGATTACATACTGTATGATTCCATTGATCTAAGATTCCTGAAATGACAAAATTATAGAAATGGAGAACAGGTTAGTAATTGCCGGGACAGGAGGAGGGTGGGTCCAACTATAGAGGTGTAGCACAAGGGAGATCTTTGTGGTCATGGAATAGTCCTATACTTTGATTATGGTAGTTATTTCATGAATCTGAGTCTACACATATGATACGGTTACTTAGAAACACACACACACACATTGACAGATACTAAAATAGCATTTGATAAATTCAGCAGTCATTCCTAAGAAAAACTCTAAGCAAGTACAATGGAAAAAAAGTAGCTAACTATAATGACACTATCCATTGAAAATCAATAGCAAATATTATCTGAAATAATAAAACAGACTATTTCCATTAAAATAATTTCTTTATGCAATATGTAATTTTCTGTTAAAAAAGTGTTTATTACAATGACATATTTTGGTACACACCAGCAAATTGACTTAATCAAAATGATGGCTTAGTGGTTAAAAATAAAACAATTGATAAACAGAAAAGTAACAGTAATAATAATGAAGATGATTCAATTGCTGGTCCACTATACTTTAAATACGAATAGTCAAGTAAGTCTCAAGTGAAACACAGAATATGCAAATACATTTCTACTAGTAAATTCAAGATTGCCAATTTAGTTTCAGGAAAACAATTTCATCCATCAAATTAATACAGTTTATTTAAATTTTACTGGGTTTTTACTTTTATTTTTAGTTTTATCATTTGCTTTGACTTTATGGTTATGGGGATGCATACTTAAGAAGTTTGCGGAATTACATATTTAAGTGAAATTATTATGAATAATTTGATTCAACACTCATGTCCTTGAGGATTTTCTAAAAGTTCCCTTCTCTATACAAGTTTGATGAATATTATTATTTTTCTGGCATATACTCCTGGGAACTTTCCATCACACAACCAGAAAGGGTTGAGCCTTTCCTGTAGGATTATAGTGTAATAAATCATTATAGGCTCAATTTTGCATAATAAAACTATAACAAATATTTAAATGCTAATTTGATAAGCATGCCATAAACACACCACAAAATAATTTTATATCAAATGATTGCAGCCAAGAAATAAAATTTGTGACCAATATATTTGCAAAAGAAGGGAGACACATAATCAGCATAATTTATTGTAGGAGTGTGAAACTCCATGATTATAAAAGCTCTAAAGTGCGAAGCAGTGTACTGAATGATATGTTCTGTAACTATGCCATTAAAATACAAGCTTTTGTAAATTGAGTCCCTTTCTGCTTCTTTTTATGAGATTAATAACACTAAGAAGAATTAAATTACACAGGTTTTACTTTATATCGACATCAAAAAGAGTAAACTTACAATAAACACTGTCACTGGTGGTCATGAGGGACTCAAGGTCCATGATACGTGATAAGATTGAAAGGAAGCATCCACCCATTTTCATTTAATTTACGTTTCCAAATCCAGAAACGTTATGTTTGATTACTAAAGTAATCGCCAAGCCTAAAATCACTATTGATAATCTTTAAGATATCATGGATATTGAGAAAGGTAAAATAAAAATTTGTTTTGAACATGAAGAATTTGTATCCTGCTTTTGATAGGATAAATTTAGTTTCTGGAAACCACAAATCAATAAACTTGATATTCATTAAAAGCAAAATTCTGAATTGCCATTTCTGAAGAGAGAAATTGACAATGTAAAAAATATCAATTAATATACACACATACACAATCACATACACACACACTCACATACACACACACAAATACAAACATATCTGTATTAAATTCCTGGAACTCCTTAACAAATTACTACAAACTTGATGGCTTAAAATCTCATCTCTCTCGTGGTCTAAATTACCATCTATTTGCTGATGACTAAAAACTTTCAAATCTACACAGTCCAGACATCTGCCCTGTGAACCAGACCCGTTGATGCCACTATCTACATGACATATCATCTTAGAAGTGTAGCAGGCACCTTAAATTAAATATGTTCAAACTGATCTTGTCATCTCCCCACTCCCAAAATGTACTATGCTCTGGTGTTTTATAATTTGATAAATAAGACAAATAGTCCTCATGTAGCTTAAGAAGGTAACTTGAAAATCATTCTTGATCTCTCCCTCATCCTCCCTACCCACAATGCCATTCTTCAACTCTCAGTGCCTGAACGTATTGTATGTATACATATAGACATATATATAGTGAATAAGTGAAACTTTGATCTATATCTCAAGAGACTAGATGATACAGTTTCACAAGTTCAGAAATCTTTCATGTTGTTTAGATGAAATTAAAAAATTAGCCACAGTCAGATGTATCCTACAAATATTTGTGTGTTTAAGAATATGCTGAAGCTTAGAATTCTACCATTACATATGCTCCTATAATCTAGGATAACCACAGTTTTAGGGTTCTCATTTCAATGTAATGTTAGTATGACCTACAAGTTTCCTGGTCACAGACTGTAGCCTGGAATCCAAACCGCTTTTCAAGAAATGTGTATGGAACTAAAGTGGGAAGCATATGGATAGGTAGATGCATTTCCTCTCTACTGTTGGAGAAATAGGTAGAAACTTTTTTCTATGTGGTATGAATATGACCACAATGTGCCCAGGTCATTTCTTCTTCCTCTCAAGTTATATTCTTCTAATATACCTGAAAAGAGCAATGGCTGAGTAAGGGGGTTGTTTTTCTATGGTGCTGAGGCACTTGCTTAACCACAGTCACTATGGGTGGCATATTCTTCCCCTTGGTATCTCTAACTTGTCTGGTGGCTGTGATGGCATGCATTAAAAAATTACAATTTTCCCCAGTATGTTCTCATTACCTTCAGATGGCACAGCCCATACTTCACTGCCCCTAACAACAATATCACACAAATATTATTTGTGTAGTTTTAAAAGTTTGGGGGAAAACAAAAGAAAAAGGCAACATGAGAGGAGATATATGTAATTTGATATGTGAATTATGACTTCTCCTATAGCTCAAGGTAAAAAATCTTGTTTAAATTTGTCTAAGTAAGTATTAAAAGCCACCCCAAAACCTATTGTTATCTTTGAATATATCTAGTTTCATATATATTTCTTGAAAAATGGTTTGAGTTCAAGGCTACACTCTGCGACTACAGAGCATAAACTGAACTTGTAGGTCTTATTTACATTACATTTAACTGAGAACACTAAAACTGTAGTTATCTTGGATCCTGGGAGCATATGTAGTGATGGAATTTCGGGCTTCAGAATGCTAGCTTCCCCCATATCCTGCATTCCAAGAGACAAAGTGGAAGCTGCCAATCTCTTCAGTTCTAGATCTAGCACTTGACCCAGGACTGTCTCTGCCATAGTCTATAGGTCAAAGCAGTCATGGAGCTCACCAGATTCAAAAGGAGAAACAATAGATCCCATATCTCAGTGAGGAGAGTTAAAGAATTTGTGACCATCCTTAATCTGCCACAGTCTCCAGTAAGGTAAACCATTCATAAAGTATAACAAAATGGGCTCAACCTGGTTTTTAAATTTTCCACACTGTCCTTAGGTCTGTAAATTTCCACATATAAGTCTTTAACCATTCTTCAGAAAATTCTATCCCTTACACAAAAGTGTTGGTTGTTCTATTATCCATTATACTCCCCTAAAAGTACATTTATCCTATATCCTAGTGTAAGTCACCCAGTCCAAGATAAATCCTCAAGAGCTCCAGCAAGACAATCCAGGATGGTTGTTGGTACTCCAAGTCCTATAGAACAAGATCATTTCAAAATGTTTTCACCAGCCTGAATTTCTGACTTGTTAAGAAAGAAACTCTTAACTCAGTCTCACCTTTCCCATCCACCTACTCACCCATGAACACGTGCGTCTCCCATCACCTAAGGGGAAACATTAGTTTTCAAAATTAGTATAATCAAAGCTATCATTGATAAATTGAAGGCCATTAAAGAACTAGAAAAGAAATATAAAGGATTAGGATGATCCAGTCTAAGAAACAGGGAATGTTCATTGTAGAAAATAACATACTTTATTTCTTATCTAAAAAGGGTCTTTAATAAGGCCACTTGTTGCATGGTGAAATACAGAGCTAGCATCATCAGAGATTCCATGCTGCTAAGAATAAAAGATTCCCTTAACTGAGCCATATACTCTTCCTCTTAGATATCATATGACCACCAATATAAACTTATCTTCCATTTTCCAAAGTAAAATGTCTTCCATTATTTTCACCATGACTGTTATAGTTTATATACTCAAGGTAGTAAAGGGTGGTTGAAAAAAACAGTTACAGACATGGATGAAAATATGCCAGTGTGTACTTACAATATTTAATTTATTAATATAGTTATCTATACATATTTAAAATCACATATTAGAAATATATTAATTTAGAAATCATTTTCATTCACAGTTCATGAAAACTATTTTCTAATTTTTCACATGCATCATCAACATTAGTAGAGTCATAGAGTCAATTTTTGAGTCATTTAACACAGATTTCCAGAATATAGCACAATCCCTGCTTTCCGAGTTGTTTTAGACACTGCATTTTTTCTTTTTTCCTGAGCTGGGGTTTTTCCCCTAAAATTGTTTTTCTAAGTGAGACGTAACTGCTTAATGACATCCAGTTTTTGCTATTTACCTCTTTAATTTTGTATATCTTCTTAGATTTTGCAAAGTCATCATTAGTATAGTCCTGCTTATAGTGGTCTTTAAAATCGGCCAAAATACTAGCTTACAATGATATCCAGCATTTGCAATTGTGAGTTTCTATCCCTAGGAACAATTACTGAGTTTATGTTACCTCCTTTTTAAGCAATTCCCTGAAGAGAACCTAGAGAAATCCAAAATCAGCCTCATCTGATTTTTAATTTTTTTTTTGACTAAGTAGTACCTGTTCTTTCAAATTAAGCAATTAAAACAGCACTCTGTAATGAGAAAATTCATAAGGACTTGTAAAGCAGGAATTTTGTATCAGTCAACTTTTGCTGGGTTTCGCTTCAGTAACAAATTATAATCCTGGTGGTTTACAACAGGGTTTATTTCTTATTCACATAATGTGTCAGTTCCATGTCATTCTGTTTCATGTATCACTTCTATTCTGAAATTCAGGCAGAAGGAGTAGGTGCTATCAATGACATGCATTCCCATGGATGGATTTGTTCAATAGCACTTAGAGCTTTTGCTTAGATATTGTAAAATCACATCTACTTACATTTCATGGATCAAAACAAGTCATATCACCATACTCAACATCACTGGGATGGGGACATATGTTCAACATAGTGAAGCACTGCAAATCACATAGCAACCGGTGGAGACATATAATCCTCTCCCAGAGAGGTAGTGGATAACTGGGAACAAGAACAAAATCTAACAAAAACTTTTCTGAGAAATAATTTTGAAGAGAAATACTATCTTGAGTTTGTGCATTTATGGAGTCTCTTAATAGCTCCTCTTAGCCACATGAAAATCCAGCAAAAGTATTGACCTGAGCACTTCTTAAGGATTACGTAAATTCTTAGTCAAAGTATTATCCTCTTCCCTAAGCTGGCTGGAGGTGGTAGAGTGTGTTGATGAAGCAAAAGTGGCTTAATTCTCGCATATATAAGTGCAAAGAACTCTGCGCTGTCATTTCTATAGCTATAAACTTATTTTTCCACTCCCAAACTTGCCATTCTCAATTGAATCCTATGCTTACGACGTTAGAAATTAGTTACATTTATTATCTTTGAGGAGTTTAGTTTCAATTTTACCAGAGTAAAAGATTGCAAAATCTGCTCTTGGGTTGTGTATTTACTATTTTCTCATGATTAATTCTATCTGGATCCCATAACATTTATTATTTAACCATAACAATCATACAAAACAATATAATTGCTTAGGTGCTAGTCGTCAATCTTTTATGGAACTTTAAATGAGAAAACATAAAAAGGCATAGAGTTTAAGTGATGTTTAACAGCTTTTTTTTCCCCCATTAACACAGCCCTCAACTTTTAGCTCAAGTATAGTATGGTGATTAAAAGTACTAGTTTTGTTTCAAATAGTCTGGATTGGGATCATTAATCAGGTGATATTGGGACATCCATTTAACTTTTTATGCCTCAGTATCATCATGGCAAAAATAATTAGTTTCTATTTACTTCTTTTGTTGTTAGGATTAAAAGAGGCACCACATGTAAAAAGCCTGGCCTATCTCAGAATAAATATCCAATAATTGATAGCAATTTCTATAATTACAATTATTACTAACACTGTCTGAAAAATTCTGAGGATTAAATGAGTTAATATTTGTGTGTAAATCACTTAGAACAGTGTCTTGTACGTAAAAGAAGTAATATTGAAGTATTAGCTATAATATATCATCATGTATTATTACCATCAAGATATATACCCCTCGTTCGTGGAATTTTCCACCTCAGGGATTACTAAAGATAATTAGAGAAAGATCCAGTCACCACCACATTTTACCTCTAACATATTTAATACACAAATTGTTGACATAATGTTTGTTTTCCCAAACCTATCTCACCATTTTCCCTTTGTCTTTTTCTAGTACTTCTTAATCTGGCATTGTGGGAATCAGATTATTCATGAATTTATTTTAGAACTTGATAATATTGAGTCAAATCTCAACTCTGCCACTTAATACTTTTAACACATTGAAAAGTTACTTAACTTTTCATAGCCTCAATTTGCTCATCCTTAAAATACAAGTATCATTATTTCACGGGGGTTGTTGCTTGGTTCAAAGGAAATCATGAGCTACCAGAAACTAACATCTCTTGAATATACACTATTTGAGAAGCAGTGCCAATGAACATGCACAAATGTTATTTAATTTAAAAATAATAATGGGCTACAAAAACTTCACTCAAGGGTAAATACTCCTACTTCCCAAAGTTTTCCAAACTAAAAGTGGCACTTAACATATTTAAGAAATATGTCAGCCCTTGCTGCTTTTCAAGGTAACCTAGTTCATAAAATGATAATATAGATTATGTTTAAGAATGTTTCCCAAAGCTTTTCCCCAGTATGTTTCAAGACATTTTATGGAAAAGGATAAAGCATTCTCTGATCATATAAGCATGAGAAGCAGTGTACACTATAAACACTTTATCACAATTCAAAATAGTATATTATAGCCTCTGAGAAATCGTGCCAAAGAAATTTGTTACAAGTAGGAAAATTCAGGTAATCAACTTCATTATGACCCTGAAGATATTTTACATATATCCATATTAACATCGTAGACTTCTGCAAAACACAATTGGGTATATGCCTCTTCTTCCAATATTACTTGAAGTCACTAGTATAAATTGAAGGAGACATGAGGCTGGGAAACACAAGGAGACAGAAAATGTCACTCCTTACCCAGGAGAAATGGCACAAGAGAAATTTCTGTTTTAAAATATCAAAAATTATGCAAAAAATATGTGAGAATATGCTAAAGAAGCCAGGGTATTTTAGCTTGTAATTGAAAGACATATCCTTGGTCAAAATAATTGAACACCTGGGAAATGAGCTCTTGTTTCTTAACTCCTTTCTAAAACTTCATTTCCAAATTGCATGAAGAGGTTTCTGTACTGGCTATAATGGAGAAGCATGCAGTAGGCCAATTATCCAGTAAAAATTAACCAGATAAACCAGATTAAATTTAAAAAGAAATCTGTTCAAAGGCCTCAGAGAACGTCTGAGGCAGCCAGGACTTGAGGGACTAGAACTTGGAGAGAAGGAAATTGCATCGAAGTGAGCCTAGCTTTCTTGGTGTTGGTCTTTTTTCAGGGCATTTTCCATTCTCAGCATGAGGGAAGAGGCCGGCAAGCCAAGCAGAAAGCAGCTATTGAGATTCAAAGAAGCCATCAGAGCTTTAAGAAAACTCACAGGGCTGAGGAGTGAATACTGAAGGTCAAGGTTGACAAGGCAGGCAGGGCTCAGGGATCCAGGTCCCAGAAGGAGGGAGACACAAACAAGTGAGCCCGACACTAGACACAAGTTTTCCCCTCAAGGCATTTGTTTGTAGAGCTGTGCAGAGCAAGAGGATATGAAGCCAAGAAGAAAGTGGCTGAATATCAGAGGAGAGATTCTTATTGTTTTTTAGTCCTAGAGTGACAAATAATGAAGTTCTGGACCCACAAAGAGGAAGAACCATGCATAACAATGCAGTCTCTTACTTTACACCTCAGGCTGTCCCTGAGGAATGTCATTCAACCAATATTATAACAAGTCTTACAAACACTGCAAAGCAGCCTTAAGTCCCTGATTACACTGAGGTGGTCAGTCTCTCAGCTGCCTGCCAGAGAATAAGATAGATCCCCTCTGGAGAAAAATATCATCTTGAGGTACTGCAATTTTTCATATATATCATTCAATATTCCATTAAAATGTATTACAAAAAAAAAACCCAATAGAAACAGACCCATAGATGACCCAGATATTAGTGTTATATCACATAGACTTTAAATTGTCATTATTATGTTCAAAATAGTAGATGACAAAAATGGAGACTTTCTTCTAAGAACTAGAATCTTTAAAAAAGAATGAGATGGAAATCGATTCCAGAACTGAAAAACACAATAACTTAAATTAAGAACTCAATAGAAGGGCTTAACAAGTTGGATACTGCTGAAGAGAGCATTAGTGAGCCAGAAGATAAGTCAGTTGAAAATATTCCCCTGAAGCACTGAGAAGGATAGAGTCTTGTGAAGTAAAGGTAAAGATTTCCTGTGAAGAGAAACTCAGGCACCTTGACCTTAGAACACACTGATTTAAAAGATGGGTTATGCTAACTGTTTTTAAATGCAACTTGAGAGTATTTACTTTCCAGAGTGGATCCCATTGTATTGTGTCCTTGTTGGTGGTGGTGGTGGTGGTTATACATGTTTGTTTGTTTCTACCTCCACCTATTGTTCCTTCTTTTGAAGTTGGAAGTAGTTTGGAGTTGAAAATGGAGCCCCCTCCCAAAGCATTGACAATTTCCTGGAGTCACCCATTATAATAAAAAAATAAGATAAATATGTTTAGACCATCTTTTTACAACTGGTTATAAATAAACTATACCTTTATTGCTTAACATTGGAAAAGAATTAGTGATACCAACCCTGATATCAGTTTCCCCACATTAAACCCAGCATATATGGGGTTAAAACCAAAACACTCGTTTCCTGCTTACTCTCTGACTTCCTTGCTCCAGAATCCACTCTCCTCCATGGAGACAGACACCATCAAGGACAAGCACCTGGATCATCTCCTCCCTGCAAAGAGATACAGGCTGGTGGGAAAGCTGCTGACCAGCAAGGTCACAGGCTCCCTCCTCTCTGCAAGTGTCTCAAGGCCAAAGACAGACTGGTGGGAAAGCTCCGACCAGCAAGGCCATATGCTCCCCCTCCCCACCTAAAACCCCAAATAAAAACCCTTCCTTTTAGCTTTTTGGGGAGTTTGGGATTTCAGCATTAGCTGACCTCTATCCTTGCTCAGCGCTGTGCAAAAATAAAATTCCTACTTTCTTCCACCACACCCGGTGTCAGAGATTGGCTTGCTGGGCAACAGGTGAGCGAACTCACTTCAGGTTCAGTAACATTAGTGAGCAGTGAGGCTAATTCATTTATGTATTATATATTTTATTGTTCTTTATTAAATTCTAGGAATGAGGATTGTAAGAATGACATGCTTGGTTTTTCAAAGTTATTCTTGACTTAAGTAAATCTAACCTCTGTTATAACACCCACTAGAAGTCAGTGGCTAATTACTTCCAATTATTAACTTCCTGTTAGAATAGAAACATTATAAATATCATAAACTCAGTGGCATTACATATACCTTCATTTAGGTCTCCATATGTTTTTCACTCCCTTCACTCTTTATCTTCTTATGGGGTGAAGTGGATAAAAAATACGATTTAGTATAGTTCTCATATCCCTGGCACACAGCTGTTTAAAATAGTTCATGAATCACACTCTGTTTTCAAGGGATTAAAATTCTGTCACAGAGTTGGATTGTAAAGTGTCATTCAGGAGGAGTGGGGAGAAATAAGACCAAGAGGTTTGGTAAGGTATTCTCAAAGAGAAACATTGACTGACTTAATGACCCAATTCCCAGGGATAGATAGGGGATATTCTTCTTTCCTTGAAGAACCAAAAGGCTGCCCTGTTAATTACTAGGAGTTTGGATGTAAAATGAATTAATATATAGGTAAAGAATCCCAATAGAATATTTGGGTCAAAGAAGCAGTAGTCAAGAATAGTAGAGTGTATATGACTTTCATATTATGAACTGAAACAGTAACCACATGCATCATTTTTTAACCTGAAACTCTGTGCCTTGAGATTGACATTGTTTCCTGGAAGCCTCACTTGGCCAAGCAAGTGGGAAATGGGATAAGGTACCTAGAGAGGAAACTGGAGTGGAGCCTGGAGGCAAAAACTCCAAATAACAGTGAGCACTTATGTCCCCAGAAAATGATTGGCATTTCCTCCCCCAGTGAACTGAAAGAACAAAAGTTACTTTTCTTAATGACGATGGAAACTGGGCACTAGAAAATCTGATTAAATAGTTCACAATCAACAGAATGCAACTGGTCAGTTACACAGAAATCATTGGAATTAAAAAGAAATACTTCTTTTTAAGACTGATGACTGAGGAGAGAACTGAAACATTTAAGATATGTAAGTTATCTTTCCATTCCTGTGATGTGAGCCCAAAACAAAGTCCCACCAGTGTATGAGGGTTGTATAAACAAGTCATAAAAGTGCATTCATTAGTTACAGGAAAACCACTGAAGAAATTAGTTATCTATGTCCAGGGTATGCTAGGGTAAAGTATAAGGTCCATTCATAACTCTACACATTTTTTTCCCAAGAATTTCAAGCACTTGATAGGCTCCACAGCTGGAAGTGAGCAGCTCCTGGTCCTTAGAGGCTGTCATCTCCAGCTACTGTTGAACCAAGCCTCTCTGGCCTAGTGGGCACTGCTAAAGGGCAGATTCAGAGGTGTTGCCACTGGGTTCTTCATCAACATCAAGTTTCCCAAAGGAACTCTTACTACTCCTCTTAAGAAGCAGGGACCCTGCCATAATTCCTTATCTGGGAGGGTGACAATGTTTAAGAAGGATTTTTATCCTGCCTTGTGCAGAAATTCCATTTCACGCTGTGATAATCTAACATAATCCCCCTCAATCATCTGAAAAACAACTGTTCCCCTCTGGAGATGAGAGTGAGATAGTCTGATCTTCTCTAGGTGAGAACGGAATTTAGTGTCTTACAGACTCTTAGGGTCATGGTGTCATGTTATTATAAGTATTTGTTTGTTTCTTCATCAGCCTATTGTTCCTACATTGAAGTTGCAGATCATTTGGGGTTGAACTTTCTATGTCCATAGATCTGTTTGACTGAGAAAATCATGAAAGGGGGTCAGCAAAAAATGGGGAAGCTACGAATGAGGTTTAAGAACCTGGTAGTGGATAACCAGCACCCAAGCGGAAAAGCTTACCCTGCTTCAGCTATTTTGGGGTCACTTTAGAGCACACAGGGGTTGGAAAGCAATCCAGGTTTCCATTGCTAACAGCTCACTCTTCTCAATGCCTTTGGGGCAGGGAAAAGTCCCAAACAAATGCACATTGTCAAGCGGGTCCATGAACGTTCTCAAGAAATCTGTCTCAGTCCTGGAGATTTCAGTTTGAAAATGCTACTTTTTCTAAGCACAGATAGAAACAGCAGCTTTCTCCCATCAAAGAGGAGCTCCTTGTATTAGATTCTCTCCCTCAGGCCTTGTGTTAAGCAATTATTCTTCTCATCCTTTCACTACACACCAGTGCCCACACAACCCTGCACAACTGGGAGTGCAACTGAATGCACTTTGAAAAGGGGAGAATACATAAGAGAGGAGGAAATGGTTACAAGGAAACCTTGTTTAAATATTTCAGCTACTGCTTGAAAGCTAACAAGGAACGTTGGGGCTGGAGAGAAGACTGCAGCCTCCTTTTTGCAAGAGGAGAAAAAAAGGGGGACGGTTACTCTACATTTATCTAATGAAGGATGCATTTTTAAGAAATTGCAAAATATTACTTTTGACCTCTCCCTGGTAATATGATTGAGCATGAGATCAGAGGTGTTGGTGAACTTATATGAAGTAATTAGCTCAGCCTTAGGTTGAGAGAACACTAATAGGCAACAGAGAGGAAATTTTTGTGGAGGAATGGAAATAAGATCTAAACACGGGTTTGTACCGGAATGCAGAGAACTGTGAATGAAAGGTCTATACATTTGTGCAATGACTTCAGCACATGAAGAGGAAGGTCTGGGCTCAGATTGGGACCCTGAGACAGGCAGAGAGAACACTGGGTGTGCAGTACAGGACTGCTGTGGGTGCTAGTGGCAAAATCCCAGCTCAAACTGGCTTACGCCAAAAAGGAAATGTGTTGGCTCACCTGACGGAGAAGTATAAGGGATGCAGAATCTGAAACATCTCTTGAAAAGACAGCACCACACACTGGTTAAAGCAAGCACTCTGAAGCCAGACAGTCTGGGATTAAATCCCAGTACTGGTACCTACTTGCTGTGTAATTTGAAGCAAGTCATTAAACCTTTCAGTGAATGTCTCAGTTTCCTTTCCTCTAAAATGGAGATCTTAATGATAACTTTCTCATAGAGTTTTTGAAAGGATCAAGTTCTTATCCAAAGCACTTAGAACTATGCCTGACACATTTGCTGTGTGCACATCAGGACTCTTTCTCTCTCTTCTCTCTTCTCTGCTTTCCTCTAGTTGGCTTCATTCTGGAAGGTTCTTCTCATTAGATAGTTGACTCTCAGCTTTCTGCCTGTCCCCGCAGAAACCCCAGGAGAAAGACAGCTTCTTTTTCCCAATAGTTATAAGATATTTGACTTGCTCTGATTGGATTAATTGGTGAGTCACATTCAAACCCTCGGTGGAGAGCTGTGGGGGTGGGGGGGGGGGAAGGAGTTGGGGGTGGGGGTGGCCAGAAGGATGGGCAATTCTGACTTGTTGTGCCTGGATCAACTCCCTGCCCTGCAGCTAGGAGTTAGGCTCAACTCTACATAAACTCTGTGGATTAAGTGTAGAGTGGGATGATTTCTCTAAGGATGATTGAGGTGCAGTTACCGGAAAGAGAGGAAATGGATTCTAGGTAGATGAAAAACAACTGATGTATCCCACAGCTCTGAGAAAAAAAGTCCTGATGTGATTTCACACTGGTTGGGAAGCACTGGGTGAAGAACAAGAAGAGAATTTTAATAATTCTCAACTGAGCCCCGGTTCCTCTTTTGTCAACACTAGAGATGTCAAAATTGTCAAGCTGGTAAAGTTCCTTTGTGATATTCCCATATTTTTCTTTAAATTAATAATTACTACCATTTATTCAGTGCCTGCTGGAGACAGGCATTATGCCACATGTTTTACTTACATATTCTCTAATCTAACATAAATTTTGCCATCTTTATTTAAAAACAAGTACTTGCCCATCCCCAGTAGTTGGGAGTCAGGATTTAAACTCAGATCTGTCTGAACCTCATGGCCTTACTCTTTCTACTACATCACGAGGCCTCCCTTTGCGTGCCCTTTCTTACTCTGCACCACCCCCACCCCCAAAGTATGTCGCATCTTCTATCACCTCCAGGCAGTCACACCCTTTTTCCCTCTCTGCTCAGCAAAATTTCCCTCCGTGCTCACCTGTCTTCTGAGAAAAGCCTTGGCCATCAGTCATTTACCATTCAGTGACTGTCCATCTCTATGTCTCCTCTTGCAAGGTCCTAGGCATTTGGAACCTCATTTCTCAGCATGGAAGGAAAGGCTTTGCTCCTGGTCAAATGACCTTAGAGATCATCAAGCAGATCAGGGGACAGATTTAGGGTCGAGCATTCCACTAGGCTGATGCCCTACTTCAGTCAGGTAAAAAGCCCTATTTCCTATTGCCAAAAGAGGAATAGTACCCCTATTGGTAAGTCAGGAAGAGGACCTTTAGAAAACTTTTAGCATCTCTGTTTTTGAATAACTGGCAGTTATGGCCATCTATCACCAATGTTCCAACACAGACCCTCTGCTTTAGGCTAGTGAGTCTCTTGAGTGCCCCTTCCGTTGTTACAGCCTCAGCTATATGATACCAGCCTCATTTCTGAGCCCCCACCCCTTCCCTACTTTTCTCCATATCCTCAGATCTTCTCTCCATTTCCACCTTGTGCGAGAATCTTTCCTCGGTTCCTCCAACTCACGTGGGCCTTCCCCTTCTTCGTGGTCATGTAATCCGGTTGAAATGCACAACCTAGTCTTTGATTCTACACATCTTTCCTATTTTATAGACTAAATTACATCTAATACAGGACCAGGCTTTTTTCTGTTTTGTTGTCATTTTTATGTGATGTCCCAAAGCACCTAGCCCAGGAATGGGCACATGGCTATCAGTGAATGGGTGGAAAGCTTGTTGATTTTTCTAACACATACAATGCTAGTTTCCTCCCTCTTTTGTTTCTCAGACTGTGATTGAGTTGGTTGGGGGCTTTTCCCTCTGCTTTACTGCTGCTCTCCACCAGCATAAAATCAATTAAGTCTCAGTACCGAGTCTTATCTAAAATATTCTAGTGTCATAAAGCAAGGACCTCTTTTATTGCCCTGTCATTTTTCTATAGAGAACAAACTAAACCTACTATTAGAAAGAAAATGCAATGTACTCTAGAAGTTTTCCCAGTGTGTGTATATATATATATATATATATATATATATATATATATATATCATGAATTCTCAGTTTTCAGAGTTACAGTACAATTGCAGTAGTCCTAAATTTATGCCTCTGAACAGAAGTACAATTCCCAGTTTAATTTACGGTTATTCAATAACAATTAAAACTATACTCTCATCCTTGTAGTTGCAACTGAAAATGATTACATGCTGAAGGCTTCTGGGTGATGATGTTGAGAGGAAGGGTGGCTGTAATCCCTAGTCCACATGGGGCGATTACCCAGACACAGATACTAAAGAGCAGATGGGACCTGAGCCTGCAGAGTAGAAGAGTCCAGGATAAGGAACTGAGTACAGGGGTGGGGGAGAAGGGACAGATTTTAACAGCTGTCACTACCCATGCCGCCTCTTTTCACTGGAGCTGAAACAGTAATTGATTTTTGGAGCAGTCCATCTAAGTTTGCTCCAAACACTCGAAAGCCTGTCTGAGATTGCTTCATTGTCTTACTCTCCCGGGAAAAGGGAAAAAAGCAGCAGAAGGTGGAGGAGGAGCGCTGAGTGACTAGAGCAATAGACTGGAGTCATGAGTTGTTCTGAAACTGACATTCTAAATAACCCGAGAGAGTCATCTGGGACTTGACTCACTCTCGCTGATTACACAGCCAGAACGCTAATAGCCCTGATGTGAGTATGCTGGAGTAGGAGGAAGGAAATCCCACTCCTAGTCCTGCCTCTGCTCCTATTTAGCAGTGAAAACAGAGGTAAATCCCTTAATCCCTCTCATCTTCAGTTTCCTCATCTATAAAACTAGGAGATGTGCAGGAGTTGCAAATTTCAGGAAACTCAGTGGATCAAGAATATGAGAAGGGCTTAAAACTATGGCAACTGGGGTGTGCATACCTGGTCTAAAGGCGTTTAGCACTCAAATTCAAGTCTTAGAAATAAACAGCCATATCTGCAGACCTCCAGTTTTTGTCTATAGACTGGATAATCTCATAATCTTTTCCTACCCAGGTATTCTGGAATCCCTGGGAGAGCAAGATATCATGGTCTGACCAACTCACCATGTTCATCCCTGGTTCTGACAAAGTACCTTGGACACGGTAGTTGCAATTTATAATTTGTCGAGTGGCTGGCCATTCTCCTGTGTCCTTTATCTTTACAGAGTGAAGTCATGTTTTATTATTGTTAGGCTGCTCCCTCATTTGACAGATCTTGGTTTTCATCTGTTTAATCGCTTTTCTTACCATCCATCTAGCTTGCCTTCAGCTAAGCCATTTCTGAGTTGTTGGGAGCACAGTTGTTTACGGTTTTATTTGAAAGGACTGAAACAACTTCAGTAACAACAATCCTTCCATAAGCCAAGACAACACAGCAAAGAAGCCAGCAGTTACCCAGCAGCCCTGGCAGAAAGAGCATCTTTAGCCCTGCTTCGGATCTCCTGCTCTCTCTTTTAAGAAGCAACTCATTCTCTGTCTTGCCCCCCTCTCTTTTCAAATTCCTGGTTCAATAATTCATTCAGCTCAGTGGCTGTTTCTCTTTTTGTCTGCCCTCCCTGCAGTGCTGACCCAAACTCTCAGCTGCTTCCAAGTTATTTCGAGATGGCTCTCTAGATCAAATCCTTGGAGGTGTTGCAGAGCAGAGCAGGAGCTCTCTCACAGGCCAGACTCACATCCTAGACAGGTCCAGGGAAATTTCTCTTATTTACGCTCCAGCCACACAAAATGCTCACTCTCATTTGGCCTCAAATGCGTGCAAGACGATTGCAATATCCTTTTTCTGTAAAGCCTCAAATGTCTTCCATAGACTCCACCTCAATGGAAAATCTAAAACCCAATCCCAGAGATATTTAGGTGACTCTCTCACACTGTAGGTGAAGAGTGAGTATTATCTATTTTAGAGGTGAGTTCTCGCATATTCTGTGATTGAAAATACACAATACATTTGAAATTGGAGTCCTTAAAGGAATTTTCTTTTAGCACTTTCCTTCACTTAAGGCCAAGAGCAATCAAGAGAGTTGGTTAATCATCTGCTAGATGAAGAAAGTCTCAGAATGGTAGCAGGTCATCCCTCTACTTTGGAGCTTCTCCTTATTGCTACCTGTAAATAACTGTAAATAACTTTTGTGCAAGTACATTATGTTTAGCATGCTGCTAAGGACCTAGGAAACCTGCTCCCTTCCCAAGATTTATTGAAAATCAATGCACATGGAAAACATTTTAGGAAAGGAAGATGGCTCTGAGGGTGGGAGGAGTGGGGATCTTTTAAAGCAGAGCATAGGGAATCACAGCTGGACCACCAAGGATGGGTGAATTTGAATGGAGGGAGGCAGGCATTGATTAAGCAGAAAAAAGGATTTCATTTTCATAAGAGGACTGATCTGCCTCTAGAAAGGGTGTGTGTTGAGACCAAATGGCAATGCAATAAGTTCTAACATGTAGGAGGAGATATGTTTAGGATAACTTCAAAGGCTAGGCAAAGCACCTAAGATCTGATGCGGTAGGCAGAAACTGATGAAATACCCTGAAGACAGCAGTAATGTTATGAGGGAATAGTTGTTTACAGTTGGAAGTGGGCCTACTTTTGGTACTTGAAACATGGCAAATTAGATCCACATTAACGTCCTTCTCCTCCTGTCCCCCACCACTTGATTTTCAAAATTGAGGACAAGGGAAATTGTGTGATCACCACCCTATTGAATTTAAAAAAAATTTTTTTTTCTTATTAGATAAGAGTAGTCATATTAATGAAAACAAGATGTTCCTTAGGATTTTCAGTTTCTAGGTAACCACTTCATACTCTGAATGGCATACGGTCATGTCCACTGACTTTGGAGTTAGGAGGACTCTTTTCTTACTGACATGGCCTTTTGTAATCCACGCCATAGTTGGGTTTTTATAGTCTTTTAATCCAAGTCTCAATATTTCCATCTATAAATGGGGTTAAGTATGCTGACCTTTCAAAGCATTGTGAAGAATCAATGAGATAAGCATATGAATGTATTTTACCCAATGCAAAAGATCATACTGTTAGGTCACTTCCAACCTTGCCTCAGAAAATTGAAGAGAGGTCTCCCTCTGTGCGAACCTACATGTCTTGTACAGTGGGAAATGTAAGAAGACAAGTAAACAGCAGCTGAATCATGGTCTGGTGCTCTCTCTGCTGACTCATTCAGCTCTGTAATGTTAGAGAGTGCACAGAATCAGGTGTGTAGAGGTAGTGCCCCCCCGCCCCATGCTATTACATCAAAGGAAGTATCTTAGGTAGTGTTTCCTCCAAGCCCATCCTGATAAATTGACTGGCACACTAGGCTGTTTATTTGGGATGTAATCTCACGAAGCACAAGTAAGGGCATGGGGAAAGTGAACCATGAAAGGAAGAAAATCAATAAAGGATGCATTAATGAGTAAGTCCCCACTGTGGAAAATTAAGGCTCATTGCTGCTGGGCCCCTTTCATGTGTCTGTAGAATGTGTTTCAGTATCTTCATCTGGTGATGGGAAGTTGGGACATTTATGCACCAATTCCAGTTTCTCGTTTGTTAACAATTACTCCTGGAGGTGAGATGTCTCCAGTCATTCTGGGCAACCACGATTACTGACCATCTCTCATTCACAGCTTCAGTGCAAAGCCCTTAAAGAGAACACAGACCTTGAAGGGGAGGCTGTCCACATGTGTAGACACTCACCTTGGCTGTAGACGAATTCAGAGGTGGGATGAGGGGACATGAGACATCGACAGCTTCTGGTACAGGAAGTATGATTTGTTTAAGAATAGGAGGCAGCATTATCACAGAGAAAAAAGTTATTCACAAAGAAGTTAATTAAAGCAAGTTTTGTTACAAATGTTCTGAATGGGTGGTGAGATTAAGAAATAATATTTTGGCTATGGAACCTAGCAGCTACTAACATACTGACTTCAGCTTGCTCAAGTTTCCACTGGAAACGAAGACTCGATAAGGAACGCTCTCTCATACCTAAAGTTTAAGTCTCTCTCAAAAATGAAACTGACTGGCTCAGTGAAAATTATGCCTTGCAGTTCCTAACTACGAGCTAGAATTTGTAATTTCACACAAATAAAAGACGTGCAAATTCCAAATTGTGTCAAAACTTTAAACAGACACCTTTTAGATGATCAGCAATAAGACAAGGGAAAGAAAATAGAATGTTTCACATACATTCCTGAAAGAACGGGAAGAAAGTTCAAAATATTTGCATTTCCAAGGGCACGAAAAGTAAAGAATAAGAAAAATGCCTCAGATCTAGAGGAAAACTCACAAAAATTCTTTCACAAAGTCATAGGACCCAAATCTAAGTAACCCAAAGTAGCTGATCTAAAATGTGGGCTCCTTTGCATAATAACCAAAGACAGTGTGTGAACCTTAATTGCATCCTGAATTAGAAGTTGTATAGGACACTTTAAAGGAAGAAAGGAAAGAAGGGAGGGAGAGAGAGTCAGAAAGCCAAACAGACAATAAGAGAAAGCTCTTAGAGGGCAGTAACTACGTTTTATGACCATGCCTTACCCTTAAGAGCATATATGTCTCACATTTTAAGTATCAAGCTAATTAATTAAATGACTTAAACATTGATTGACTGTCTAATTAATTACTTAACTACTTGACCTAAACATCCATTCAGACAAAATAATCATAGTAACAGTTCTGTCTAAACACTGCATGATTTTGTCAAGGTCAATGTCTGGAAGTTATCCCAAATCAAGTTCTTAGTACACATTGCAGAGTTTGCAGTGGCCCCGAAGATAAAAGAATCATCTGAACTTTTCTCAGTTGGTACATTCTTTTCCAGTTGACATTGGGCTCAATTCCTGGCCAAAGTTTCCAAAGTTAGATTGAACTAATAACATTGGGACCAAACTTTCCAGTTACCAACTTGCTGATGTGGTAACTGATGCATCTAAAATCAACTTCAGTACACACATGTGCCTGTCCACACTTTCACTGGGGACATGACACGGATGTCAAAGTCTGTCTTCAAGCCAGAATGTGAAGAAGCACATGCTTACAGATTATATATGGATTTCAAAGTCCAGTGTAACTTCTGTCTCTTCTCTCCCTGCCCTTCCATTTAGAACCATTTATGAATCCAGGAAGCTCTGCTTTTGTCATATCTCTTGGCTGCTAAAACTAAAGTAATAAGAAACAGGATGTGCTACGGTGTAATTATTCTTTATAGGAAACTCTCCTGAAAAGAAGTAAAATTTACTAAAATGTTCTAATTTTTTTCCTTAATATCATGACTACATTAATATTTTAAGTACTCCAAATTATCTAAGTGTGAGTGAACTTCTTTAGCCTTTGTAAATTTTTGATCTATTTGATATTCAACAAAAACAAGTAAAGCTGATAAAACCGTCTAGTCATTTGAAAGGATATTTTTCAGGACAAGCAAATTTGACAAAATGCAAAAGCTGTCTTTAATCATAATAGTATAGAGCCAGAAAATGACTTCAATTTCTTTAGAGCATGGGTTGGCAAATAAGAGCTGGCTGGACAAATCTGATTTGATGCCCGATTTTGCAAATAAAGTTTTATTGGAACATAGCCATACCCACTTATTTACATATTGTCTATTGCTGCTTCCTGGCTACAATGTAGGGTTGAGTAGTTGCAATGGAAACCATATGAACTAGGTAGCCTAAAATATTTACTATCTGGCACTCTCCAGAGAAAGTTTGCCAACACTGCTCTAGACTGTTGTGGTAGCCACTAACCACCTGTGACTACAAAGGAACTGAAGATTTAATTGAATTGAGATATAAAATATAAAGGTTCTTCAAAGAAACAAAATCAGTAATATAGAAAGTAGAAAATATAAAGGTTTTCCAGAGAAATAGAATTAAAAGTAGATAGACTACTGATTCTTTTTCTTTCAAGAATCTTTATATTTAAGGTTCATTTCAAATTGAATTTATATAGATGTAGATAGATCATTAGAAAGAGAAATCTATCAATTGATTGATCGATCATCCATCTATCTATCTATACAGAGAAAGAGTGAGAAAGAACGAGATTTATTATAAGAAACTGGCTCACATGATTATAGAGGTTAACAAGTCCAAATATGCTGTGTGGCTGGCAGGCTAGAGACCCAGGCGAGCCAATGAAATTCCAATTTGAAGGTTGGCAACCTGGAGACACAGAAGAACTGACCGTGCAGATGAAGTTCAAAAGCAGAAGCTGGAGGAAGGGGGCCATAGAGCAAGGAATGCTTCTAGAAGCTGAAAATGACCCTTAGCTGAAAACCAGCAAGGAAATGGAACTTCATTCCTATAGACGCATGGCACTGAATTCTTCTGAAAGCTGAGGTGAGCTTGGAAGTGGATTCATCGTCAGAGCCTCCAGAAAAGAACATAGCACTGCCAAAACCTTGATTTCGACCTTTTGAAACCTGGAGAAGAAAACCAGAGAACCACTTTGAGCCCAGACTTCTGACCAACAGAACTGTGAGATAACAAGTAAGTGGTGCTTTATACTGCTAAATTTGTGGTGCTGTGTCAACAATTGCAGAAATTAATACAATATAGAAAGCTTCTCTCTCCCTCTTGCCCCATGGTAACAATTCCCATTCATCCCTGCCTGAGACAACCACTGTTTTGCTTTTGTCAGTACAGGTTCATTTTAATTTTACTAGACTTACACATCAATGAAGTTGCACAGTGTGTATCCTTTAGTGTTTGTCTTCTGTTGCTCAGCATTTTTAAAAGTTATCCATTTATCATATATATAGCAGTAAATCATTTCTTTTTATTGCTGAATAGCATTTTACTGTATTATATCACAATTTGTGTACCCGTTGATGAACATTTGGGTTGTTTTCAGTTTTTGATTCTTTTTTTTGAATGAATTTGCAATAAGCGTTCACTATAAGTGTTTTTGTGGGCATTAAGGCATCCTATTTCTTGGGGAAATATCTAGGAGTGGAAGTGCTATATCATTTAGTTAACTTTTTTTTTTTTTTTTTGAGGAAGATTAGCCCTGAGCTAACTGCTGCCAATCCTCTTTCCACTGAGGAAGAGTGATCCTGAGCTAACATCCGTGTCCATCTTACTCTACTTTATAAGTGGGACGCCTACCACAGCATGGCTTGCCAAGTGGTGCCATGTCCACACCCGGGATCCGAACCAGCAAACCCTGGGCCGCCGAAGCGGAACGTGAGAACTTCACTTCTGCGCCACCGGGCCAGCCGTCATTTAGTTAACTTTTAAGTAAGTGCCACACTAATTTCCAGAATGGTTGTACCATTTCACACTGCCATCAGCAATGCATTGATAGTTCCAGTTGCTCTATATCCTCGCCAACACCTGGTACAATTGATCTTATTTTTAGTTTTACTATGTAGTGGGTACTAGAAAAATGCAAATGATTTCAAATTTACATGGTTTTGATGACTAATGATGTTGAGTAGCTTTTCTTGTGCACATTGGCCTCCCTTAAATGTTCTTTTGTAAAATGTCTATTGATTTGTTTCTCATTGTTAAGATGTAGGACTTCCTGATGTATTCAAAATAGCATCTTTTGCCAGTTATATCTATTGCAAGAATTTTCTTTCAGTCTGTTTTTGTTGCTTTATTTTTCTTAATGATGTTCTTGATGAGTAGATTTTAAAAAGGAAATATTAGTGCCATTTATCATGTTTTTGTTTCTTTGTTCTTTGTTAATACTTTTTGTGTCCTAAGAAATGTTTGCCTTTGCCAAGGTTGCAAAGATTTTCAACTATATTTGCTTATAGAGACTGTACAACTTTAGTTTTTCTATTTAGCTCTAGGATCAATTTTAAGTTAATTGTGTGATTAGAGTGAAATAAGTGTCAAGGTTCCTTTTTTTTTTCTTTTTCCTGGGAGTACTACTTGTTCTTTCACCACTTGTTGAAAAGACTCTCTTTTCCCATTTAAGTAACTTGGCACATATTTTAAGAAAAGAATTCATCATAAAAGTGTGATTATATTTCAGGATTCTTCATTACATTGATTTATATGTTTATTCTTACAACAATACACCATTTACTGTAGCATTGTAATAAGTCGGAAATTAGGTCCTGTAGGTCCCACTTTTTTTCACCTTTGTCAAGATTATTTTGTCTATTTTAAGTCCCTTTTTCCATATGCATTTTAGAATCCTATTTCCAATTTCTATAAAACCTGCTGGGATTTTGATAGGGATTCTGCTGAGTCTATAGATTAATTGGGGAAGATTTAATATTTTTACTGTCTTGAATCTAGTCCATGAATGTGTCTCTATTTAGAACTTCTTTAATTTGTTCAGCAATATTTTGAAGGGTTTTTTTGTATAGGTATTACACATATTTTGTTTAATTTATCCATAAGTATTACAGTTTGGGGCTTTTTAATCTCATTTTCCAAATACTCATTTATAGCAATTAGAAATTTAGTTTCTTTTTTTCTATAAGCCATACATCATTGCAATTTATTTAAATTTACTTATTATATCTAGTACTTTGGGAGAATGCTTAGAGTTTTCTGTATACATAATCATTTAACTGCAGAGAGAATATTTTACTACTTCCATTCACAAATGAATGTTGACCTTAATTTCTTTGTCATGCCTTATGTCACTGGCTAAAACATCCAGTATAACATTGAATTAAAGTAATGAGAAGGAAATCCTTGCAGTATTCCCAATTTTAGAGAAAAACTTTTAGTTTTTCAGCATCAACCATGATGGTGGCTGTTAAGTCCTTTTAGATAAGCTTTACCAGATTGAGGAATTTCACTTCCATTCCTAGTTTGCAAAAAGATTGTATCATGAATGGATATTAATTTTTGTCAAATGCCTATCAAATAATTGCGTGGTTTTTTGCTTCTTTGTTTTCTTTTATGGTGAGCTGAATTAATTTTCCAAATGTTAATTGAACATTGAATTCCTGAGATAAGCCCTGGTTTATGATGTATTTTCCTTTTTTACATATTGCTGAATTTGATTGTTTTCTTAAAAATTTTTGTGTCCGTGCTGAAGAGGATTTTCATTTGCAATTTTCTTTGATTGACTTTATAGATTTCAGTACCAATATAATGCTGGCCTCTTAAAATGAATTAGAAAGTGTTCCCATCTCTTTTATTTTCTCAAAGAATTTATGTAGGATTGGTATAATTTTGTGCTTAACTGTTTAATAGAATTCACCAGTGAAGCTTTCTGGACTTGGAGTATTCTTTATTGTTTCATATAGTAGGATTCTGATTTTTGTAAAAGATTTGTTTCTTATGTCAGTTTCAGTAATTGCTGTTTTTTAAAGAATTTTGCCCTTGTTAGCAAAATTGTTGATTGATTAGTGTAGCCGCCCCTGACACAGGAAGGGTTAATAATCACTGGAAAAAGCTTGCCAATAAACTGTGACCCAGAGGTGAGAAGGCCGGTTAGCCAATGACGGGTAAGACCCCCTGGGGGAGCTACCTAAGACAGGCGAGGGGCACAGATGGAGAAACAATATCGATATCAGGAGCAAGAGGGACCGTTGCCTAAGAGACCTTGCCTGCTCCGAGATAAAAATATATGAGCACAGCAATAACATGATAATATCAAAACAGACACCCAGGGAGGGCTCCTTGAGAAATCACTAAGAATTCTTGGCATTCGCTAATTATTTCATCCAGAACACCTGTGTATGTCTAACAGATGTAAGCTATGTATATATTTAAACACTGGTTACAATAAACTCAGAGTGGTCATCAGCCCTCTCCGCATCTATCCTGGTGTGTACATTGGATCGCAACACCGACAATTAGCGTTAATTTTTTTTGAATGGTGTTATCATCACTTTAATATTTGTAGGATCTGTGACGATGCCCCTATTTCATTAGGGACATTAGTAATTTATTTTCTTTCTTTTATTCACTGTATAAGTCTAGCTACAGTTTAATCTATGGTGTTTTTTTTTTTTTTTCAAATAACCAGCTTTTGGATATCTTTTTTACTCTAATTGTGTATGTGTTTAATTTCATGGATTTCTGATTTCATGTTTCTTTTCTGTTGCTTACTTTGAATTTAATAGTCTAATCTTTTCCTCCTTCTTCACATGGAAATTTAAGTCAATTATTTTAAGCCTTCTTTTCAAATGTATTTGTAGATATAATTTTTCTTCTGTGCATTGCTTGAACTGCATCACATAAACTTTTATGTTATATATCATTGAGATCAATAGAAAAAATATTTTTATTTCCTTGCAAGTTTTTCTTTAACCCATAAGTTATCTGGGAGTGTGTTTTTTTTAATTTCCAAATATTTGGTGACTTTTCAGATATCTTTTTTATTTATTTCTACTTTAATTTGCATGTGATAAGAAAACATACTTTGTATGCTCTCTTTTAACTTTATGGGCTCTTTTTTTATAAGCCAGAATGTGGTTTAATTTGATGAATATTCCACGTGCACTTGAAAAGCATCAAAATTCTGTAGTTGTTTTGTAGGATGCTCTATAAATGTCAGTTGGGTAGTTGATTGGTAGCATTGTTCAATTCTTGTATATCCTTACTGATTTTCATTCATTTTTTTCTATCAATTACTGAAAGAAATATTAAATTATCTAACTACAGTTGTGGGTTTCTCAACTTCTTCTTTTAGTTCTATCAGTTTTTCAAGAATTTTGAAGCTCTGTAATTGAGAGCATACATATTTAGGGTTTTTGTCCTTTCTGAATTAATCCTTTTCATACTACTAAATGTTCTTTTTTTATTCCTGTTAACATTCTTTATTCTGAAATCTTCTTCTCATATTAATATAGCCTTTCTAGCTTTTTTTTTTTAGTTAGGGTTAGCATGATATATAAATATAAATATATACATATATTTTAATCCTTTTACTTTTCACCTACTTGCAAATTTATATTTAAAACAAAGTGAATTTAGTTGTGTCTTTTTTCCTCTGGTTTATTTGACCATTTACTTGGACTATATAGACTACATTTAATGTAATTCATTGATATGCTTTTGTCTAAGCCTACTATCTTCCTCCTCACATTCTGTTTGTCTCATCTGGGGTTTTTTTGTTTTATATTCTCTTGCCTTTTTTTTAATCAATTGAGCATTTTTATATTTCATTTCCTTTCCTTAAAACATTTTTTTTAAAGATTGGCACCTGAGCTAACAACTGTTGCCAACCTTTTTTTTTTTTCTGCTTTATCTATCCAACCCCCCCGCCCCCCACCCCGTACATAGTTGTATACCTTAGTTGCAGGTCCTTCCAGTTGTGGAATGTGGGATGCCACCTCAAGTGGCCTGATGAGCGGTGCCATGTCCGCGCCCAGGATGCGAACCCTGGGCCGCCACAGCTGAGCGCGCGAACTTAACCACTCGGCCACGGAGCTGGCCCCTCTCCTTAAAATTTTTCAGTGGTTGCCCAGGGTTTACAAAATACGCTTTTAACTTATCACCGTCTGCCTTGACTATTATTCCACTTTCTACATAGTCTAGGAAACGTTACGTACATTTCCATTTTTCCCATACTTATTCCTATTGTTGTCACACATCTTACTTCTCTATATGTTATAAACCCCTTGATGCATTATTATTGCTTTACCTAGTCACTTATATTTTACTATTTTATTAAATCAGAAAAATTTCTATAATTGCTCATATTTATAGCACTTCTAGTGTTCTCCTTCTTTTGCAAGAATCTAAATTTCCATTGGCTAACATGTCTTTCAACATGGAAAAAAATTTTTAACATTTTTATAGTCCAGAATTACTGATGATAGAATCCCTCAGATTTTTTTTTTTTTTTGTATGTTATTTAGCAAAAACTCAATGTGAACTCTGTGCATGTTTCCAGAGCTCTTTCTCTGTATAGTCCTCTTCTCCAATACTATGCCCTGTGAAGTCTAGCTACTTTAGCTCCCTCAAGCTTGGATCTTTTCCTCCTCAGCTCAACAGACTCACTATACTCTGACTGGGTCACCCCTCCCTGCACCTAAATTGAGGACGAACCGCCAGCCATATAGCCAGGGTTCACCTCTTTTTTTTCCCCCTTCTTTCAGGGATCATGGTACTGAGCTGACTGTTGTCCAATGTCTGCTTCATTTGTCTCATTTATTTGTCCAGTTTTCTACTTGTTTTCAATAGGTAGGCAAGTTCTATGCTAGAAACTCTACCAGAGCCAGAAATGGAAATTTCTATAGGTCACTTTCAAAATTTATTTCCAAATACCACCTGCTCTGTTTTTTTATGTTAATGGTTAATTACATCTAGGAGAGAACAATTTTTGTGTCTTATTTGTAGAACAGCACTATGAATAAGCATTTCTGAAAACTCAGAATATTTTTTTTAGTTCCAGTATATTCCTGAGTTCAAGCATCTGTACAGTTTTAGATATAATGGGATGAAGTGATTAAGTGAGAAAGAGAGGAGTAGGTGAGGTGAGAAACTTCAATGAGTTTACACATATAGCTACGAGATTCATATTTCTTACACAGTGGTTAATGTATTCTGTGCTTATTGATTTGCTTGACCAGTACTTACGTAAGGGGCATAACAAATACAACAGCCAAGAAAACAATATATCATTGTGTCATCTATTTATGCAAAGACCCCAGATGCAGAGCTTGTGACAAAGTAAGCATACTAAAATAGAAATCTACTGTGTCAAGTATTTTATAGCCTGTTGCTCCAGTGCACGCACAGGTTGTTTACTCCTGTATAAAGTTTAACGGTGTTGTACAATTTTGAACAGGTCTACACGTTACATTTTTATTTAAAATACCCCATCCTGGAATTCCAAAAGTAACCGCCTAAGTGTAAGTTGAGAGAAAATGAAGCTTAATACTCAAACATATGTAAGAGTAGTTTAAGAAAAGATTTCACAGCAAACTACACATGAGTTAATTGTTGATGTGAGCACCAAGAAAAGCTTGAACAATCTATAGAAATAAAATAGCTACAATGAAGAAAATGATATTCCTCTTCTATTATTTTCTTGTCAAAACCATATCCAGATAATTTTCTTGATGCCTCAGTTTTAACAGGGATATATTGAAATTGAATATTTTTTTGAGGTGAGAGAGATGAAGAGGTTGAGGAATCTAGAAATCATGTCTTGTAATCTGGGCTAGACTGGGTCATGAGGATTAACTAGACTGAGTAATAAAAATTTTCTGGCTTTTTAAAGGGAATTTTGTTAAATAGTGTTTAATCTTAATTCAGAGCGTAGTCTGAGCACTACAGGGAAGAAAAGTAAAGAATCAGGACCTCTAGTGACAGCTCTCTACCCGTATACCATTTTCTCAAGCAACTAAACCCTGGCCCTAAACTTGCATACACCATTCACCGAAACAAAAGTCATGTGCATAACCAGTCTTAGAAGTTAATATAGGAGTAACTTATTTTTGTTCAAGGTTTCCTCTTGGGAGAGTGTTTCACACTGCCTCACTAGTCCATCCTAAGCAACATATCAAAGCATTCCATCCAATCAGATAGAGTACTATCTATGAGAGAGAGTCTAGCAAATAAAAAGTTTCCCTATCTCATCATATATTTGATGTCTTTTCAGTGTCTTTTATAGATTAGGAATATGAGTTGGCGCCTAGTCTCTTACTCATTTAAGTACTCCTGAAGGGGAATAATTGAAAAACTTAGAAGCTTTTGGTTAAAAAATAACATTTTATCCTATCAGAAAATGCATCGTAACATTCTTCAAATACTGTAAGTTACTCTGGCAAGACTGGAAGACAGTTTTTACATGTAACCCCAAGGTTTAAAAATAAGGTCAGTGTGCAGATAGATTCTGACTCCCAGCAAACCTCAAATGTAAGAATCAAGGTTTTACAGAATCACAGAAAGATATTTTCACGTTTGTCCATCCTATGGAACTAGCTATCATTCAGATCCATACTACCTCAGAAATCTTGATCTCCAATACCTGGTCTAGAACATTTTGCTAGCTGTTATAACAGATAAACTGCACATCTCAGTTACTAAAAACAGTACTAGTTTTTGACTTGAGAAAATTCCAAAACAGGAGATTGACTAGGCTAGAAGAAGAAACTGTACTCCACTCTGTGGATTCTTTCAGGGACATGGGCATTTGTGATTCCACTTAAAAAGCGAACACAGCATTTTATGGATAGGTCGACAGCTTTACCGTGCCCTACTATCTGCACAGCTTCTTGTCCTTCCATCTCTTGCTTTCTTCTCCTCAAAGTCATTCTTTAACAGCATAAACCTCCCTGATTCCTGTAATTCTTCACTTTCTTGTAACCTTTCTGGACTTTCCAGGGCTCTCTTTTTTCCCTACTAGTTTGGATACAACATTTATCACTTGAGCCATTTTCCCCCTAGCACATTATTCTTGCACACCTATCTTTATTCCCCAGTGATCTATATATCTTAATTTTGGATTAAAAATAAGGACTATCTTAATTAAGCATTGTAGGATAAACAAAATAATATACCAAATTCTTGGTCTCCATCTTATCACTCATTGCACTTGATGGAGGTAAGTTTCATCTCCATTTCCCTCACTGACCTTCCTGACATTTCACAGCTCACTTTAATCTTCCATATACCCACCATTCTCTTCATCTCAGGAAAGTACCATATCTGAAACTCAAGCAATTACAACTACATGTGATGATTTTCCTCAATCCCCTGCATCTCCATTTACTAATTTACACACACATTCTCAAACTTATCTATCACTTAAATTGGAGATTAGATTGGATGTCTCTCTATTCGAAGTCAACACTTATTCTGGTATGCAAAAATCTCAAAACCTTACATTTCCTTTAGGATTATTTCACATCCTTACCCTTTCTTCATCCCAGTCTTAATCCTCAGGCTTTTTGCCTAATAACTATAAACTATACTCAAGTTTTTCCTTCATAAAAACCTTCCTTCCACTGATCAATCTTGCATTCTCATTTTCCTCTGATTCAAATGTCTCAGAAAAGTTGTCCATGTTTACTTTCTCATTTATTCTCCTTATAGTCATGCTTCAATCCCCTGTTATCTGGCTGTCATCTTTACCACTCTAGTTAATAGGTAATATCTCCTGTGTATATCTAATTTGATGGGAAGAGTAGAGGTCCAAGAGCTATGCATCAGATAGTTCCAAGATGGTACAATTTCTAAAATGACTACCAGATTTGAAAACTAGAAGATAATGAGTGATCATGTATTTCTGACATTCTTATTAAAACTCTAAAGAACATTCTCATTTTAAAGATGGAAAGGAATTCATTAACTTTGGAAGTTTGGAAGCCATTGTGCTAATAATGGAAGCTGTTTAAAAAATGTATTGGGACTTCTGGGAAGATGGAGTAGATATTTTTCTCTGTTATTCCCACTAAGTACAAGTAAAAACCCTGGTTATTATATATAAAATAAACTTAAGAAGACTCTGAAAGGTGGCAGAATAAGGCAGATTAGCTATAATCCTGGGACCAGAAGAATGAGGTAATTAATTCCCTGGGTTTTCTTTTTGCCTTATATATCCCACAATTTGAGTTGAAATAGCTAGCAAACTGTAAATACTAATAGGTGCAGACAGGAAAACAATAACAACAGCAAAAACCTGTTCTCTCTATCCAAAGGACCAGGAAAAGGCAAGATAGAAAGACATAAAATTAATAGATATTTACCAGTCTACTTCAGCCAAACACTACAGAAAACACGGAGCTAATACACATCAACAAAAGTCAAGTGAGGAAACAAGTTTTCTACTCTTGAGAGACTGTAACAATGTACCCCAATATCCCTACTGGAATGGTGTCAAAGAAAGCTGAATAAGGAATCAAGACACTCATTTACCATAACCAATTACAAGTACCCGTTTTACCCCCAGCAATGTCAGTGGAGACCATGTGGGAAGCCTGGACTTCCAACCCTACTTGGCAGAAGAGAAACATCCCGTCTCTCATCACTGAGGTGGTAGTAGAGGAGGTATATTGGAGAGCCAGGGCTTTCACCATCACTGAATGATAATGAAAATATCCCCATTGTAGTGCTAGTAGAGACTATATGCAAAGCCAGAAGTCCCATCTCCCTCAGCAGTAGTGAAGAACCCCCTCCAAGTGTCAACAATGGCCAAGTATAGAACATAGATTTATATATACACACGGCAATAACAAGGCAGTGCCCTGTCCCTTTTGCTCTGCCAGAGTGGTATCAGAGAAAGCTGGCTAATAAAAGGATTAAAGAGGATCTACAGTCACAATATATAACCAAAAAATGTCCAATTTTCAATCAAAAATCATTTGGCATGCCAAGAACCAGGAAGATCTCAAATTGAATGAGGGATAGGGAGGGAAGAGACAATTAATGCCAATATCGAGAAGGAAACATGTCAGAATTCTGTGACAAAGATTTTAAAGTTGCATGATAAAAATACTTCAATGAGTAATTAAAACCTATTTAAACAGATGAAAAATTAGAAAACCTCAGTAAAGAAGTGAAAAATCTCAGAAAATGAATAGGACATCCAAAGAAAGACCAAATTGAAATTTTAGAGTGAAGAAATATAATAATCAAAATAAAAAACTCAGCAAATGGGCTCAACAGCAGAATGAAGGGGTCAGGGGCAAAAATCAGTGAGATGAAAGATATAATGAGAGAAATGACACATGCTGAACAAGATACAGAAAATAGGCTGAATAAAAATTGATATCAGGGATCTATGAAACTATAACAGAAGATGTAATAACATTCATGTCATCAAAGTACTGGAAGGAGAGGATAAAAAGATGGGACTAAAATATATGCAAAGAAATAATTGCTGAAATTTTCCTAAAATTGGCAGAAGACATAAATCTACAGATTTAAGGAGCTAAGCAAAAACATATTTATTAACAAATAAGATAATGGCAAATGAATCAGTGTCAAGACACATCATAATAAAACTTCTGAAAATTAAAACAGACAGCTCTGAAGACAACCAGAGACAAATGATACCTTATGTTTAGGGGAAAAAAATTATATGACAATGAATCACAAACCTTGGAACCCAGAAGAAAGTGAATTAATGTTTTTCAAATGTTGAAAAAAATGAACTCTCAACCCAGAATCCTGTATCCAGTTAAAATATTCTTCAAGAATGAAACAACAATCAACACATTCTCAGATGAAGGAAAACTAACAGAATTTTTCAGCAGCAGACCTACCCTAAAAGAGCAGCTAAAGGAAGTTCTCAGTATAGAAAGAAAACAATAAAAGAATGAACTCTTGGAACATCAGGGAGAAATAAACAACACAATAAGTAAAAAAAGGTAAATATAATAGGTTTTTCTTCTTCTATTGGTTTTCTAAATTGTTTGACAGTAGAAGATAAAGTACAAAACTTTCTGATTTGATTCTAAATGTATGTTAAGGAACTATTTAAGATGATCATATTATAAATAGAGAATCAAGAATTGTAAAAGAAGATAAAGTTTCTCTATTTGACTCAACTAGTAGATGATGATACCGATAGTCTGTGCAAAGTTATGTATATATGATGTAATACTTTTATAAACCATTACAACTGGATTAAGAAATGCTATAGGTAAATCAGAATGTAATTCTAGAAAACATTCAATTAACACAGAGGAAGGCAGGAAAAAGAAAACAGAAATTTAAGAAAAAACAAGAAAACAAGCATGAAACTAACTAAATAAACTTAATAAAATGGCAGACATGCATCAACATATAAATAATTACAATAAATATGACTGGTATAAATATACAAATTAAAAGGCAGAATGGATTGAAAACCAGCAATATGCTATCTAAAATTATAAATATGATATAGGTAGATTAAAAATTAAAGGATAAAAAATATATCGTGAATATTAATAAAAGGAAAGCAGGAGCAGCTAGATTAACATCAGATAAAATGGACATCAGAGCAAAGGAAATGATATGAGACAGAGAAGGAAATTTTATAATGATAAAAGGTCAATCCCACAAGAGGATATAACAAATTTAAATCAGCGTGTACCAAACAACAGAGCTCCAAATTGGGTGAAGCAGAAACTGATTGAACTGAAATGAATATAAATTCACAATCATGGTTTGAGATGTTGACATCACTCTCAGAGCAATTGGCAGAAGAGCTAGATAGAAAATTAGGAAAGTTATAGAACTCAATAAAACAGTCAACCAACAAAATCCAATAGGCATTTATATAACACTCCACCCTGATACCAAAAAATGAATATACAATATTTTCAAGTGACCACAGAACATATACTAAGATAGATGATATTCGACTCATAAAATAAACTTCAATAAATATAAAATAAACATGTGGTGTGTGTTCTCCAATCACAATGGAAACAAACTAGAGATAATAAAAAGATAACAGGAAAATCTTCAAATACTTCAAAACTATAAACAATCCACTACTAAATAATCCATAGATCAAGAGGAAGTCTCAAGGAGAATTTAAAAAATTACATTGAAATAAATAAAATTGAAAATACAACATAGAATTTGTGCAGCAGAACTGAAGTTGTGTTGAGAGGTAAATTTACAACACTAAATGAGCATATTGGAAAAGTGGAAAGATCTCAAATCGATAACCTAAGATTCCACCTCAAAAACCTAGAAAAAGAAGGCAAAATAACACCAAGGCAGGCAGAAAGAATAAATAATAAAGATAAGAGCAGAAATCGATGAAATTAAAAATTGAATCAGCTCTCACTGTCTGCAGATCACTAGGGAGCTTGAACCTGGACTGAATTACACTGGACCATGATGAGGCGGTGGTACTGTATGAAGCCTTGAGCCACAGGGACTGTGCCCTGAGGTGCTTGGGTTGGTCACATCTGCATTTGATAAGGAAACTCAGATGCTGCTGACAGTCGTGGAAGAGAAAAATTTTCACATGACCATTTCACATTAACCTTGGGTTGACAATGAGTACAATATCAAGGATGTGCTCATCTGATGGGGAGCACTCTGAAGTAATCTTCTCACAAAGGCCTCTCCTTGGTCACAATGGGCATTTCTCCTCTGGGCACACCCTGTCCTGTAAATGGTACATCATGGCAGTGAGGGCTGTGGTTTCAGAGCTACTCTTTCACAGTGTTTTAGCAATATGATTGTGGAATGTGATTCAGTGTGTATGTGCTGTTTGTGCTTACGTCCTCTATCCCACATCTTTAAAATTCAAATCCTATCTTTCACTAAATAGATAAACACTTTACAGGGGGGAAAAAAAGGAAGAAAGAAATAGAGAAAGTAAAAGTAAAAAGCTAGTTCTTTGAAATGATCAATAATATCAAAATCCTCTAGGATGACTGACAAAATAAAATGACAAAATGTAAAAACTACCAATATCAGCAATGAAATGAGACATTACTATAGACCCTGAAGACATCAAATGGAGGATAATGGAATACTACAGGAAATTCTCCACAAATATATTTGGCAACTTAGATAAAGGACTGTATCCTAGAAAAACAAAAAATACCACAAGTCATCCAATATGCAATAAATAATTTGCATAGTTCTATAACTATTTAAAAAATGCATTAATAATTTAGAAACTCTCAAAAAAGAAGTTTCCAGGCCCAGAAAGAATCACTGGAGAAATCTACTAAATATTTAATTAAGTATTGACACAAATTTTAAACACTCTTCAGAAAATAGAAAAGAATACTTCCCAATTCATTTTATGAATCTGGTTATAGCCTTGATACCAAAACAGAAAAAACATACAAAAAACACGGAAGAACTGTATCTCTCATAAATATGAGGCAAAAGTTCTTAAAAATATATTAGCAAACAGAATTCAGTAATATATAAATTTTTTTTTCAATTATTCTATTGAGGTCATAATGGTTTATAACATTGTATAATTTCAGGTGTTCATTATTGTTTATCAGTTTCTGTGTAGACTGCATTATGCTCACCACCAATAATCTGATTTTTATCTGTCACTATATATGTGACCCTATACCCTTTTCACTCACCCCTCAACCCCCTTCCCCACTGGTAACCACTAAACTGTTCTCTTTATGAATATGTTTGTTTAACCTCCACATATGAGTGAAATCATGTGGTGTTTGACTTTCTCTGCCTGGCTTATTTTGCTTAACATCATACCCTCAAGGTCCATCCATGTTGTTGCAAATGGGAAGATTTTGTCTTTTTTTATGGCTGAGTAGTATTCCATTGTATTTGTATATCACATCTTCTATGTCCATTCATCATTTGTTGGGCACTTGGGTTGTTTCCACGTATTGGCTGTTGTGAATTATGCTGTCATGAATGTAGAAGTGCATAAATCTCTTTGAATTGTTAATTTCAAGTTCTCTGGATAAATATCCAGTAGTAACATAGCTGGATCATATGGTATTTCTATTTTTAATTTTTTGAGAAATCTCCATACTGTTTTCCATAGTGGCTGCACCAGTTTGCATTCCCAACAGCAGTGTATGAGGGTTCCCTTTTCTCCACATCCTCTCCAACATTTGTTATTTTTTGTCTTTGTAATTATAGCCATTCTGACAGGTGTAAGGTGATATCTAATTGTAGTATTGATTTGCATTTCCCTGATGATTAGTGATGTTGAACATCTTTTCATGTGCCTGTTGGCCTTCTGCATATCTTCTTTGGAAAAATGTCTGTTCATTGCCTCTGCCCATTTTTTGACTTGGTTGTTTGGGTTTTTCGTTGTTGAGTAGTATGAGTTCTTTATATATTTTGGAAATTAACCCCTTGTCAGATATATGATTTGCAAATATTTTCCCCCAGTTGGTGGGTTGTCTTTTCACTTTATTCCTGGTTTCTTTTGCATTCTAGCAGCTTTTTAGTCTGATATAGTCCCATTTGTTAATTTGTTCTTTTGTTTCCCTTGCCTGAGTAGACATGGTATTCAAAACAAGGCTGCTAAGACCAATGTGAAAGAGGGTACTGACTATATATTACTCTAGGAATTTTATAGTTTTGGCTCTAACATTCAAGTCTTTAATCCAATTTGAGTTAATTTTTATGTATGGTGTAAGACAATGGTCTACTTTCATTCTTTTGCATGTAGCTGTCCAGTTTTCCTGGCACTGTTTACTGAAGAGACTTTCCTTTCTCCATTGTGTGTTCTTGGCTCCTTTGTCAAAGATTAACTGTCCATAGATGTGCAGTTTGATTTCTGGACTTTAAATTTTTTTTCTGTTGATCTGTGTAGACAAGATCTGTGTGTTTTTGTGCCAGTACTATTCTGTTTTGATTACCATAGCTTTGTAGTATATTTTGAAGTCAGGGATTGTGATGCCTCCAGCTTTGTGCTTTTCTCTCAGGATTGCTTTAGCTCTTCAGGATCTTTTGTTGTTCCATATAAATTTTGGAATTCTTTGTCCAAGCTTGCACACTGAGACAAATACAACTTAAAATTATTTTTATAATATATTTTATTATTATAAATATAATAACTTATAAATTATGACAAAGTGGTACTTGTTTCAGTGTGCAAGCCTGGCTACATATTCAAAAATCAATCAATGCAAATCACTATATTAATAAGCTAAAGAATAAATTTCGCATGTTCATATCAATTGTTGCAGAAAAGGCAATTTACAGAATTCAACACATTTATAATAAAACTCTTAAAAAAATAAATAGAGGGGAATTCCATTTGATAAACAGCATCTGCAAAATACCTACAGCTAACATTATACCTAATTCTGAAGGACTGGATCCTTTCCCCTAAGATCATGAACAAGATGAGAATGTCTGCTCTCAGGACTCTTATTCAACATAATGCTAAGAATTTTAGTGTAATAGGCAAGAAAAGAAAATAAAAGATATCTGGATCAGAAAAGAAGAAAGCTGTCCCTATATGCAGATGGCATACTTGTCTTCATAGAAAATCCCAAGCAATCTATAGAAATCTTTCTAGAGCTAATAAGTGAGTTCCCCAATGTTGCAGGATAAAAGATAAACATAAATCAGTTGTATTTCTACATACTAGCAAAAACACATAGACAATAAAATTCAAAATGCCATTCATAATGCCTCCAAAAATGAAATTTTTTGGTGTAAATTAAAATAAAGCAGCGGCAGTTTCTTAAAAACTAAATGTGTAACTACCATAGGACCCCCACAATTGCACTCCTGATCATTTATCTCAGAGAAATGAAAGTCTGCGTTCACACAAAATGCTGTATACAAGTGTTTATAGGAACTTATGCCCAATAGCAAAACAAAAAAAAGTCCCACGAAAGGTGAGTGGTTAAACTAATTGGAATATATTCATACCATGGAATACTACTCTGCAATAAAAAGAAATAAAATACTGATACCCAGAACAACCTGGATGAATCTCCAGAAAATTATATTGTGTGAAACAAGCCAATCCCAAAAGATATATAACTCTGTTTACATAACATTGGTGAAATGACAAAATTGTAGAAAAGAAGAAGATCTTGATACTTGCCAGGGGTTAAGGAAGGGTTGAGAGCTAAAGGAAAGAGGATTTGGCTACAAAAGGACAACCTGAGTAATCCTTGTAGTAAAATAAATATTCTATATCTTGACTGTATCAATGCCAATATCCCAACTGTGATACAGTTTGCAAGATTTTACCATTAAGAGATACTTAGTAAAGAGCATACAGAATCTTTGTATTATTTCATTCACTCACAAGTGAATCTATAATTGCCTCTAAATGAAAAGTATAAAAGACAACAAAACAAGAACAGAAAGTGTATTTGGATGCAGAAACCAGATGGCAATGGGTTATACAGTTAAGAGGATGGTAGGGAATTGAATATGGGGAAATACTGTGTTGTCACCTAAGGCAAGTCTAATATTTATTGGTTGCATTTACAGACTTTTCTTTCACACTACTTGAATGTAGTTATTTACCCTGATTCAGTGTTCTTCTGTATTCTTCTCCAGACATTCTCCCTGAGCGAACTCATACATTCTCATGATTTTAACTGCCTATATGCTAATGATTTCCAAATTGACATTGTCAACCTTTTCTCCTCGAACTTTAAATTCATGCAGTCCATTGCATAACAGACATACTCTTGTGGATGTTGTGCAGACACCTTACTCAGAGAAGAATTCCTCAGTTTCCCTCTCTTGCAGTCTCTTTTTCAGTTAGTGTCACCACCATCCAACTTTTCAGCCTGATTAGTAACCTGGGAATTATTCTTGACTCCAACTTTCAGACCCCTTGCCATTCAAACTCCTCCAAGTTTAGACACTTCATTTTCACATCTATTTTTGCCCTGCTCAGGTTCTCATATTTCCCTGCTTTAGACTACTGCTATAATTTTCTAACTGGTTTCCCTGCTTTGGGATTTGCCCACCTCAAATTAAGCTTTTGCGCATCTTCCAGTTTTCTAAATTATGAATTATCTACGTCATCCCCTACTGCCAACAGAACAACACTTAAGATCCTTATCAAAGAATAAACCCCTCTAAAATCTGGTCCCTTCCACCCTTCAAGTACCATTCAGATCTTTCTCCCTGGAACTTTATGCTCCAGTAATGTTTAAATTGCGGGTAATTGTCCTACATCATACTTCTTGCCTTTTATTGTAATAACTCTCTGCTAGAAAGGCTCTATATCTTTCCCTACCCAATCCTCCCACAGAAACCATTCCCATTCCTCTTCATCTGCTTACTTACTGATTCCATATTTAAAGATCACACTAGGTATCATTTCCTTTTATTGACTCTAAAATATTGCATAGTTTGTCCCCTATCTTCCCATACCACTCTGTATATATGTTTAGGATGGCCTCTCATAGATACCATTTATGTATCTGGTTTCCCCATTAGATTGGGAGATATTCAAGGGCAGGAAACATGTCCAAAACTCCAAGATAATGATGCAAAGTGGATGTAGAACTTTGAAAAATTATCCCACCTTTCATTTTATAGAGATAATTTTGTATAATATTTCAGAGCTCAAAATATTAGGAAGATGTGAACTTGTTCACTCATTTAACCAAAATGCATTGACTACCAACCACTGTGTCATGGGATAGGAATGCAATGATGAGAAATCATGCTTGATGTCATCAAAATCTTATAGTTAAGTGTAATGTCACTCTACAAGATGTTGTGCAATGGAAAAGATAATAATTGTAGAATAAGTTTCATGAGATCAATACAATGATTGGGGAAGAAGGTATAATCAACACTACAGAAAGCCAAAGACCAAAAATTCAGAGTTAGGCCAAGAGTCAGATCCACCAAGAGAAGGATCCTTATGCAGATGTAGTAATGAGGTGCAGAAATAAGAATCTGGGACCAGTGTGGTAGGAAGAATTGAAAAAGTTGAGTTCACAGTGAAAGCATATGGGGTGAGTAACTAAGAAGAAGTTACTGACATACATGGCTTGATTTTATGGATGGACTGAAATGTGACACGTAGGTGGTGCTAATTCTGAAGAACCAGCAGATGACGTGCCACTTAGACGATCTTACCTGTACCCCACATCAGTGAGACTTGGCCCCACTGAGAATAGGAGACTCTGGTCCCTATTGTTTGAATTATCTTTCTTATGGGATGTAGTTTTCTCCCAACAATCATGTGACTTTCTAGACACTGTCAATTCTGACTTTCTATATTGTTAAAATGAGAAATAAACAAACCCTTGGTCATTTCATTTCACTACTGAGCCACCAGCAGGTTACATAGCTTCTTCTATAGAGTAATATCAGGAACCTCCTTTATCCGAGGCTGAGTTACTATTGAGTCCCTTGTTCACGCAGTTGCACCAGCAGGGTAGAGTAGAGAAATCAGGTTCAAGGTGCCTGAATCTCCTCAAGAAAGGGACACATCCATCCTGTGAGGTCCTTTTCTGTTTTAATGTACTTTGGAATAGGGATTCTTTTCTCACCCAAGCCCCCAGGTAAACTCTAGTCCTCCTTATAAGACTTTTTACATTCTGTTCTTGTTTTATTGTCTTTAGAGAAGCCATTCTCTCCCAGAATTCACATTTCCCTGACTCTGTTTGGACTAGAAAGTTTGAGCTTCATGAGATATGCATTTATTAGCAGGAAATAATAAAGAACCAGCCAATGAATCATGACCTCTGACCCCACTCCTGTGTTTAGAGAGTCTGGGAACTCTGCAAGTGACAGAATTTACTTGCATTCATTTTATTAATTCATTCATTCATTCAATTTCATTCAACAGATATGTATGAAGCCCCTACTATGTAGAAGACATCATTAGGAGCTTGGTTTCTGACTCCATAGCTTTTCAGTCTAGTGGGTTCTGACTGTCTGGCTACAAACTACCTCTTATTCCAAACTGCTCACACTCACGGGGACATACAAAGGGGGACAGAGAGCAGCCTACCATTATCTAAGGAATGAGTGCACTTCTGGGTTCATTGCTTCTGACTCTCTTGCCTTGATGCCCCAAGTTTAGGCTTTTCCTGTTAAGACCCCCAACAGCTGCCTCAGTTAATCCAAATGGACATTCCATACCCTCTGCATCAAGTATATGAGATGAGTAGTACTTACCAATATACTGTCTGTCTATGTAGGGTTAATAATCTTACTGCTCCAATTCCAGCATCTAATACGCTTCATGGTAAACTGGAACATCAAAATGTCCAAAAGGTGTTAGCTCTTCCCCAACCCCTGCCTTATTGGTCTAACACATTTCCTCTTGGTTTTCTGCCTTATACTTCAGTTCATCCTTAAAGCAGGAGTCCTTCCCTGAACTCCAGCACGTTTGCTTAGGGCCCTAATATCCTTCCAAGCTCTTGTCACCTTCATCCCCAGGAGAGCTTTCGACCTTTCCTCACATTCTCTCACTTACTTACTAGAGCTCTCCTTTCAATAGATCAATCCCTTGAAACACCACTATTCTGCCCACCACCTGCTTCCACCCACCTGATTTCAAGCACTCCCACCATCTGTAGCCCTGCTGTTATGCCCAGCCCTGAGCTCTGCATTTTGCCAAGTCCCAGCATACCTCCAATCACAATTATGATGCACAGATGGTTCAAGGGTGGGTTGAGACTGCCATCTTGTTTGTGATATTTCTTTCCATAGGACAGCAGAAAAATTCAAAATTAAGCAGTGGTATAATGAATTGAAATAATTTACTGATATTTTTAATACTGGTGAAAAAAATAACGATCTGATTAAATCTTCCCCTAAGAAATCATTATTCTATTGAGTTCATCCAAATAGCAGGGTGTGATTTTAATTATTATAATGGAAGATAATTGTCACTAAACTGAGGAGTTAATTATTCTGAAAATAATTGTTCCATTCTTCTACAAATAAAATGATACAAAAATGTATTTTGTGTCTCTGAGTGTTCAATAATACCAACACAGCCAATATATTTACTCATGTGAAACTTAAGCAATAGTCACTTGTGATTCACCCAATTTTCTCCCAAGAGTTGGATTTGCAATTTTAAACTTGCAAATTAGATGGAGGCTGCATTATTTCTCTAATGGGAAACACACAATTCTTACAGAAGGGCCTCAGAATTGGCGTTTGTCATCTATCTAAAATGCCACCATCCGGTTGGAGCATTGCTATGGAGCTCACTGAAGCTGTCTAGTTGTTTGTCTTTTCTATTTCATAACTCTTGATCCATGGGATGATTTCCAGACAATACAGCAAGGGCCCAAAGACATGAAATTATCAGACAATCAATTACCCTCAAATGAAGGCCAAAATTGTATCCCTGGAGAAAAATGGTGAATATTTTCTAGGGTTAAGACTGAATTAATCACTCGCAGAGAATAATCTGAGTCTAGACAAAAATGATACGGTAGAAATATTTGGTAGTTTAACTCTACCTTTCTCTCTTAGACTTACTTCAATTAATTTAAGCATCATTCCATACCTAGTTTCTAGGTTTCTTTGTGTTGATGTGTCTTACTTGTCCCCATCATTGCCACCAAACCAGCCCTTCCACAGCCCATATTCTGGCGCCTTGGGCCCCATTGTCTCCTATGTTAACAGTTCAGTAAGAGTCTTATTCTGTCATGGAACCTGTTCTCTGGGCACTTGAATCCATTAGATCTATTAGCATGACTTGCCATCATGAAAGTCTTTTGGCTTAAAATTTTTATTCAACTGCCAGTTAAGTATCATAAAATCAACATAAGGGGAGGTAGCTACATAATCTGGAACTGGTCCCAACAAATGTGTGAGAGATCAGAGGAACAGATGAACAGAGTGAGATTTAAGCTTTAGGTGAGGGAAGAGTCTGGTAAAGATTGAGTGAAAATTTCCCATTGAGCTCCACTGATAACGGTATTTGCCGCTACTGAAAAAAGACCACAGACTCAGAATTTGGAAAAAAAAAAATGCTGCTGTTTTTAAGAACTGCAATGTGGGAAGAAATAAGGGGCTAGGGTCTAGTACATACCACTTCCTTAACATGTCAAAATGATAGACTTTCTTTTATACCTGACTATATTCTAAAAATTTGCCTAGTGGTTAGCATGAAGTAAGATGCTCACGTCAGTCAGGTGGTAAAGATGAGAAAATGTAGCACTCAATAGGGCAGTGTGAGAGGCAAGAGAAAAGAGGAAACGCAGGAGGCAGTTTTTCATGAAAACTCAGGAAGTAGAGTATTTTAAGAAAGAGGGAGAGGTCAACTATTTTAAATGTTGTTCAGAATCAAGTGAACTGAGAAGAGAAAAATGCTCATTGAGTTCAATAACCTATATGTCACTGGTGACTTTAACAAGACTTGATTTAGTGGAAAGAGGAAGATAGAAACCAGATCAGAAGGGCTGAGGGGTAAGTGGCATGAAATGGAGACAACTAATATAGACGGTCAAGGGGAAATAAAAGACATGGGAAAAGGGAGAGATGAAAGGTTTGTCTGTTTTAGTTTTTGTATTACTTGAGAGAGACTGAAGTATATTTAGAAGTAACAATTTAGTTGAGAGGAAGTGGTTGGATATCAAAGAGAAAGAGAAAGGATTAAGCAATAGGGCCTAGGGCCCTGCTCAGTTGGGAAAACTGGATACCCACATGCAAAAGAAATGAAACAGGACTGCTGTCTTACACCATTCACAACAAACAACTCAAGATGCATTAAGGACTTGAATGTAAGACCTGAACCCATAAATTTCCTAGAAATTTTGTGCCGTTAACAAAATATAAGAGAGAGCTAGCTCTGGTGAAGATGTGAAGAAAAGGGAAATAGAGTGCAATGTTGGTGGGAATAGAAACTTGTGCAGACGCTATGGAAAACAGTATGGAGGTTCCTCATGAAATTAAAAATAGAATTATCATATGATCCAGCAATCCCACTTCTGGGTACATATCCAAAGGAAATGAAATCACCATCTCAAAGAGATATCTGTACTTTCATGTACAGATACATGAGCAGGCAAGCATTCATGGGACCAAAGCAGAGATATAAGGATTGGCCCTCGATTAGAGGGGCAGTTCTTGGCTCTGTCATTAACTCTTAAGAAGAGCCCCAGAGGTCAGTAACTTCATTCTCTCAGTTGAGACTTGCTTCTTTCTTCCTGAAATATGAGCAGCATATTCAAGGTTTATTCCTGGGAGACTTTTTCCAATTTGAGACTTGGATTACATTATTTTTACGGTGATGAGAAACCTGAGACTCCACCTGCTGCCAGATAGGAAGGCAAACTTGAGATAACTCTTCAAGCATGCAGCAGACTCCCTGTGGGGTGTCCCTAACCACCAGTGACAGCTTGTGGTTATGTTGCTTACATATCCTTATCCTGGGAGCAGGAACCTGAGTTATTCATTAATGGAGACTGGAGAAAAATAAGATACCTTCTAAGTGTCACTTCTGAGATTCATGAAAAAAAAAATGATAAGAAGGGGAAATAAAATCCTTTTTTCCTTCTATTTATGGCACATGTCATGCCTTTGGCGTAATTAGTGGCCCTGGGTGATTTACCCCTGCGATCGTGGGACTCTCACAAGAATAGAGTAAGCTGAAAACAGAAGAAGCCTGCCAGTGGCCTAGAACAGGGGTCCAGTAATGAAACTGAGCACACAGGCAAATCCTGCACACTCTCTGTTTTTGTGAATAAAATTTTATTGGAAAATAGCAATGCCCATTAATTTATGTATTCTGCATGACTGCATTTGTGATAAAATAGTAGAGTTGAGTAGTTGTGACAAAGACCGTATGACACATAGACTAGAATAATTATCCAGCCCTTTTCATGAAATGTTGGTAAACCCTCAGCCTTGAGGAAGGAGAGAGCTATGTGATGCCCAAGGCTATTGATGGAGAAGTAACCAAGAGTTCCTACTTTGCCATCAAGGAGAAGCTTTTGAACAGGTGTCGTGGTCAGAATCCACAGACCCAGAAAGAAAGGCTGGGATTTAGAGACAGGGCCCAAGTCCTCATAAGTGTTCAAATAGGTCATGCCTCTCTCTTCTATTAGAGGACTCAGTTTCTGAGAAGGATCTGGGTTGTGGGAACAAGGCAAAATCCAAGAATTAATACAGGAATGTGAGACTAAAGTAGAAGCAGCATAGGCTGGACTAGGGTCACTTATAGACAAAAGTCTGGTAGCAAAGAACTTTAGGCAGAAGAGGCTGGGCAAAGAGAGATGGTCACTGTGTTGAAAAAGAGGCAGGCATCCAAGATCCTTAGGAACTTTAAGTTCTTCATAAATGAAAATGATAAAACATAGTCTTGACTTCATTAATATTAGTGATAATAATAGCTAACATTTGTTGAGAGCCAGACATATATGTCATATGTCATATCCATGTACATGTCACATTTTCTTTATTCATCCATTGATGAACACGTAGGTTGTTTCTATATCTTGACTATTGTGAATAATGCTGCAATGAACGTGAAAGTACAGATATCTCTTTGAGATTGTGATTTTGTTTCCTTTGGATATATACCCAGAAGTGGGATTGCTGGATCATATGATAATTCTATTTTTAATTTCATGAGCAACCTCTATACTATTTTCCATAGTGGCTGTACCAGTTTATATTCCCACCAACATTGCTCCCAGTTTCCTTTTCTCCACATCCTCACCAGAGTTGGTTCTCTCTTATATTTTGTTAATAGCACAAAATTTCTGGGAAATTTATGGGTTCAGGTCTTACATTCAAGTCCTTAATGCATCTTGAGTTGATTGTTATGAATGGTGTAAGACAGCAGTCCTGTTTCATTTCTTTTGCATGTGGATATCCAGTTTTCCCAACACCACTTATTGAAAAGATTATCTTTTCCTCATTGTATATTGTTAGCTCCTTTTTCAAAAATTAAGTTTCTCTATTCTGTTCCATTGGTCTATGTGTCCTTTTTATGCCAGTACCATACTATTTTGATTTCTACAAGTTTGTAATATAGCTTGAAATTAGGAAGTCTGATGTCTCCAGCTTTGTTCCCCTTTCTCAGGATTGCTTTGACTATTCAGAGTCTTTTGTGGATTTATATGAATTTTACGATGGGTTTTTCTATTTCTGTGAAAAATGCCATTGTAATTTTGATAGGGATTGCACTGAATCTGTAGGTCACTTTGGGTAATGTGGACATTTTAACAGTATTAATTCTTCCAATCCATGAACATGAAATATCTTTACATTTATTTGTATCTTCTTCAGTTTCTTTAATCAATGTTTTACAATTTCCAGTGTAAAAGTCTTTCACCTCCTTGGTTAAATATAGTCAAGTATTTTACTCTTTTTGATGCTACTGTAATTGGGATTGTTTTCTTAATTTTTCTTTCTAATACTTTGTTGATAGTGTATGGAAATACAACTGATTTTTGCATATTAATTTTGTATTCTGTAATTTTACTTACTTTGTTTATTAGTTCTAACATTTTTTTGGTAGAGTCTTTAGGGTTTTTTCTATAAAAGATCATGTCATCTGCAAGTGAAGATAATTTTACTTTTGATTTTGATTCCTTTTATTTCTTTTTCTTCCCTAATTGCTCTGGCTAGGGCTTTCAGTATTATTTTAAATAAAAGTAGATAAAGTGGGTATCCTTGTCTTATTCCTGATCTTAAAGGAAAACCTTTCAGCTTTTCACCACTGAGTATGATGTTAGCTGTGGGCCTGTCATATATGGCCTTTATTATGTTGAGGTATTTTCCTTCTTTACGCTGTTTGTTGATAGTTTTTATCATGAAAGGATGTTGAATTTGTCAAATGCTTTCTTTGCATCTATTGAGATGACCATATGATTTTATCCTTCATTTTGTTCATGTAGTTTATCACAATGATTGATTTTGTGGATGTTGAACCATCCTAGCATCCCTGGAATAAATTCCACTTAATCATGGTGCATTATGTCTTTAATGTACTGTTGAATTTGGTTTGCTAATATATTACTGAGAATTTTTGCGTCTATATTCATCAAGGATTTTGGCCTGGGATTTTCTTTTTTTATAGTATCCTTGTCTGACTTTGGTATCGCGGTAATGCTGGCCTCTTTAAATGAGTTTGGAAGTATTCTCTCCTCTTTTATTTTTTGGAAGAGCTGGAGAAGGATTGGTATTATTTTTTCTTTAGACATTTGGCAAAATTCTCTGGTGAAACGATATGGTCCTGGGAATTTCTATATTCGGAGGTTTTTGATTATTGATTCTATCTCCTTACTAGTAATTGGTCTGTCCAGATTTTCTATTTCTTTATAATTCAGTCTTGGTAGATTCTATATTTCTAGGAATTTATCAATTTCTTCTAGGTTTTCCAATTTGTTGGCTTATAATTGTTTATAGTAGTTTCTTACGAGCTTTAGTATTTGTGTGTTATCAGTTGTAATGTCTCCTTTCCTTTGAAATTTTATTTATTTGAACATTTTTTTTCTTAGTTTAGCTAAAGGTTAATTTTTTTTTTTTTTTTGAGGAAAATTAGCCCTGAGCTAACTGCTGCCAATCCTCCTCTTTTTGCTGAGGAAGGCTGGCCCTGAGCTAACATCTGTGCCCATCTTCCTTTACTTTGTATGTGGGACGTCTACGACAGCATGGCTTGCTGAGCAGTGCCATGTCCACACCCGGGATCCAAACCTGCGAAGCCCAGGCTGCTGAAGTGGAACGTGCACACTTAACCGCTGAGCCACAGGGCTGGCCCCCAATTTTGCTTTTTTAAAGAAACTATCTCTGAATTTTATTGATCTTTTCTATTCATTTATTTTTGCTCTGATCTTTGCTATTTCCTTCCTTCTGCTAACTTTGAGTTTCATTCATTCTTCTTTATCTACTCCCTTGAGGTGTAAATTTATGTTGTTTATAGATCTCTTTTTTTGTTTTTTCTTAATGTAGGTGTTTATCACTGTAAACTTCCCTCTTAGAACTGCTTTTGCTGCATCTCATAAAAGTTCTATTATGTTTCCATTTTCATTTGTCTCAGGATAATTTTTTAGTTCTTTTTTTCCTACTATTAACCATTGGTTGTTCAGGAGATGTTGGTTAATCTCCACATATTACTGAATTTTCCAGGGTTTTTTTTGTAGTTGATTTACAGTTTCATACCATTGTGGTAGGAAAAGATACTTGATATGATTTCAATCATCTTAAATTTATAAAGATTTGTTTTGTGGACTAACACATGATCTATCCTGGAGAATGGTCCATGTGCACTTGAGAAGAATGTGTATTCTGCTGCTATTGGATGGAAAGTTCTGTAAATGTTTGTTGGGTTCATCTGGTCTAATGTGTGATTTAAGTCTAATGTTTCTTTATTCATTTTCTGTCTAGATGATGTATCTGTTGTTGAAAGTAGGGTATTGAACTCTCCTACTATTATTGTATTGCTATTTCTCTTTTCATATCTGTTAATATTTGCTTTGTATATTTAAGTACTCCAATATTGGGTACTTACACATTTATAATTTTTATATCCTTTTGTTGAATTGGCTGCTTTCTTATTATATAATAACTTTGTTTGTCTCTTATTACAGTTTTGACTTAATGCTTATTTTGTCTGATATAAGTATAGTTATCCCTGCTTTCTTTTGGTTTCCATTTTCATGATATATCTTTTTCCATCCCTTCACTTTCAGTCTATATGTGTTCTTAAAGCTGAAGTGAGTTTCTTGTAAACAGCATATATTAGCATCTTGTTTTTTGTTGTCCTTTCAGCCACTCTATGTCTTTTGATTAAAGAAGTTAGTCCATTTACATTTAAAGTAATTATTGATGGTTATGGACTTACTATTGCCATTTTGTTAATTGTTTTCTGGCTGTTTTGTAATTCCTTTGTTTCTTCCTTCATTTCTTCTTCCCTTTCTCTGTGATTTGATGATTTTCTGTCCTGGTATGCTTTGATTCCCTTCTCTTTATCTTTTGTGCATTTACTGTAGGTTTTGGTTTGTGGTTACCATAAGACTTACATAAAACATCTTATACTTATAATAGTCTGTTTTAAACTGATAAGAACTTAACTTCAAATGCATACAAAATCTCTCCACTTTTACAATCCCCATGTTTGATGTTTTTGATGTCACAATCTTTTTTCACAGTGTATCCTTTAAAAAATTATTGTTATAGATATTTTTAATGCTTTTTTCTTTTAACCTTTTATACTTGAGTCATAAATGATTTTCCCACTGCTGATACAATATTAGAGTATTCTGAATTTAACTATATACTTATTTTCACCAGTGACTTTTATATACTTTCATGTTTTCCTGCTGCTAATTAACATCATTTTACTTCAGTTTGAAGAACTCCTTTAACATTTGTTGTTAAATCTAGTAGTGATTAACTCCTTCAGCTTTTGCTTGTTGGGACAACTCTATCTTTCCTTCAATTCTGAAGCATATCTTTGCCAGATAGGGTATTCTTGGTTGGCTGTTTGAATATATCATCCTACTCCATTCATCTCAAAGTATCTGCTGAAAAATCTGCTCAGAGTCTTGTTGGGGGTTCCCTTGTACATAACAAGTTCTTTTCTCTTGCTCCTTTTAAGATTCTCTTCTTGTCTTTAACTTTTGGCAATGATGTCTCTTTATGGGCTTCTTTGGATTCATCTTCTTTGGAACTCTCTGGGCTTCCTGGATCTGGATGTCTATTTCTTTCCCCAGATTGGGGAATTTTTCAGTCATTATTTCTTTGAATAAGCTTCCTGCTTCTTTCTCTCTCTGTATTACTCTGGGATCACTATAATGCATACATTGGTCTGCTTGATGATGTCTCACAGGTCCCTTAAACTATCGCCTCTCTTTTTTATTCTTTTTTCTTTTAGTTCCTCTGATTGGATGAATTCCACTGCCCTGTCTTCAAGTTTGCTGATCCTTTCTTCTGCTTGATATAGTCTGATGTTGATCCTCTCTATTAAGTTTTTTCAGTTGAGTTATTGTATTCCTCAGTTCTATGATTTCTGTCTGGTACTTTTTTATACTTTCTATCTCTTTGTTAAAATTCTAACTTTCTTTATTCACTATTCTCCTGACCTCAGTAAATGTCTTTATTATCCTTTGAGCTCTCTATTGGGTAAAACGCTTATCTTTTTTTCACTGAGATTGGTTTGTAAATATTTATCTTGTTCTTTTGTTTGGAATGTATTCCCTTGTTTTTTCACTTTATTTGACTCTCTGTGTTTGTTTCTGCACATTAGATAAAACAGCCACCTCTCCCAGTCTTGACGTACTGGTATTATGTAGGAGATGAACCTTGGCAATCAGCTTGGCCTGAGCTTCTGGTTGTCTCTCAAACTTTTGTGATTGTCCAAGCCACTGTCTTTGTTCTTAATGGCTCCCAGTAGTTGAGGGTGTGCCAACACCTATCAGTATCCTGAACTTAAGGATCACAGTCAGCACCCAGATGTAGGCTGATTAGAAGCCAGACTCTTAGGCAGTGGCTGGAAAAGTATGTGGTAAGACCCTTCAAGGAAGAAACTGGGAGATGCACATTTTTTCTTGCTCCCCTTGTGCTGAACCTGAGTGTATTGACATTGTGGGGTGGTCATGTGCCTGTTTAAAAGCTGCTTCTTTGTTTTCTATAGTCTGTGGTACTTGTGAATGCAAACCCTGTTTGAACCATAGGCAGGGAATCCAGGGGCTCATCCCTCAGTGGCAGCCAGAAAAGTTGAGGTGCCATATGTGTATACAAGCTCCTTCCAGAGGATGCTGGCAACCTGCTTTTATCATTGGAGTGAGCCGAAGGGAGAAGGCAGCTGAAGTGCCCATCAGCTCCCCTGGGCTCTGAGGAGGATTGAAGTCAGCTTCTAGATATGTGCTAAATTAGAAGCTAGGCCTTCAGCCAGCAGATTGTAAAGTATGCAGTCAAATTCCTTTTTGGGAAAGACTGAGAAATGGACATTTTTGCCTGCTGCCACTGTGCTGAGCCATGGAGGTATAGCCACAGCGAATGCTCATGCACATGCCCATTCAATTTGCTATAGTCTTGTGGGTCTCATGGACATAAGGTTTTTTGGCTTTCAGAGCTAGGTGTTTTGGGCACTATCTCCCAGATGGGAGTCTTAAAAGTTGGTGCACTATATGTTTGGTCTAAACCCTTTACCCTTCAGGGAGAAGCTGAGACTTGGGAATTCCCCACTGATTGCATGGCACTGTCCCAAAGGTGGAGTTTACAGAGAGAGTGTATCTCAGCCTTTCCTACCCATTTCAATTTGGATATTTTCTTATTCACCCTATGTGTAAGAATGACTTGGGTAGTTTCTGGATTTCTTTCAGAGAGAATTGCTCCATGTGTAGCTCTACATTTGGTGGACCTGTGGGAGGAGAGAAGTTTGGGATCCTCCTCTATTTCCATCTTGGTCTCTCCCTGCATAAGATATTTTTTATTCTTTATTTTTGGACAATCATTCGTGCACTGGCTTCCTAATACCCTCCTAAAAAATATGAACTCATTTCCTGGCTTTCAATATTATATCCTAATAGATTCCACCCACATCTCTAAACTTGTTTTTCTAAACCAGCTACTTTATTTGTGCTTAACTTCTCATGATCCAAATATAAGTCTCCCTTTCTATGTTTTCTAGCATGTTGGTTTATCTTCCCTAGGCAGTCACTTCTCTCTTCACCTTCTTGTAGCCATAGTATACTCAATGGAATTTTCCACAAAAACCTTCCTGACCTTCTTTCACTTACACTTCGTCACAAAACTACTAAAGCACTTATTATTTAACCAGTATAGGGTTTTCCCTAAATTATACTCTCTATTGAGTTATTTTTATTTTTATTTTTCACGTAAGAACTGTCTTCTTAATTAAATTACTATTTCTATAAGATTAGGAAATTTTATATTTTCTTTCCTAGGTGCAAAATATGCACCTAGTCACATCTTGGGTAACAGGCTTATCACTGACTTTACATCAAGTAATCATGAATTTGAATTATGGCTCATCTAAATTCAGCTATTTGAGCTTAGATAAGCTTTTTAACTTTTAAAAGCCTCAGCCATCATCTGTAGTAGAGTGAATGAGCATGAATTTTTTTCCAAAGGATTGTTACCCTCAAAGAAAGAACATTGTCAATCTAGTTCATTGCTTCATACCAGTGTGTACAAAGAACAGTACTTGGTAAACAAGGATTAGTAAATATTTAAATAAAGGTCAAAATACTATGAAATGATGTCTATCAAATTTATAACTGGCACATAGTAGAAACTCAATAAATGCCCAAATCCTTGAACTATTTCTTTGTCTATTGACTTTACCATTAGCTTAACTGAAACTCAGTGATTTAGATATCTCTTTCACTGTAAAGAGAATAACAACAGCTTCTTCACTGAGCATCAAAAGGCAAATGGAAGGTGAGAGCAATGGTGGGACTCACAAGAAAGGTGCTAGGTAGCGCATAGAGGCATCCTGCAAAGAAGAGATATGTTACTCTTGTCCTGTCTATAAATATAAAGATGATGTGGATCACAGTGTCAAGTGTCACTTTACCCCCTGGAACTCATGATTTAGGGAGTTCTCACATTTAAGAAGAATATTTAACAACTTCTTTTAAATCGATGAAATTTTGTCTTAATTTCTGCATTTTGAGTTTAGACGTTTTACAATTCTCATTGGCCTAGGTGCCATGGTAGAATCTCAGCAAGCCCTCTGGAGTGCAGAAAGCAGCATAACCAGACTGCTTTGACTTTGCCCAAGGGGAGTTATTGATAAAGTTTAGGAAAATGTTTTTCTTGGCCTTCTTATTACCCTTTAATCCTTAAATGCCTTACTGACATTTCAGGCAATGAATTGTTTTCCAGAAGCTTCATTCTAGGTTGAGAAAGAGATTGTTGGAATTGTGATAACATTAAAGGCTCTTTAGAGATTCTGGGACATGATAGAAAAGGTGACATAATGTAAAAAGCCTCAGTTTTGGCACCAGATCAAATTGTATTTGAATATTGATCTTTCAATCATTAGCTGTGTGATTTTGAAAAGCCACTTAACTTTTTGAGCCTCCTTGTCTTCATCTGTAGAATAAGGATGAGTAGTAACTGCATTTTCGCTTTGTTGTCAAAATTGCATGGAATGGAAGTGATGGCAATATTTTATTGCCTTATATTTCAAAATTCCTTTCAGTTGAGGTCAAGTGACTCCAACTATGAAGAGAGAAGGTTACAGAGGAGGGAACAATGAAATCATAGAAAGCATCAGGGAGAGTAATGGGTAATAGTGTTAAGTGGTATATAAATTAGAGTGATGCCAGCTGCTGTAACAGATAAGTCCCCAGAAATCTCAGTGGTTTGCCATAATAAAATTCAATTTCTTACTCATCTAACAACCCAATGAGCATGTTCAGTAGGTAGCCTTCCACGTAGTGATTTAGGGACCCAATTTTCTATCTCATGATCCCACCATCCTTCAGGGCATCTAAATCTTTCACTTCTAGCCAGTGAGCAGGAAAGAATGAGAATGGTATGGGAGGTCTTTATAGGCGAGGTTTGAAAAGGACACCCATCATTCATTTCCACCACATTTCAATGGCCTCTGTCATATGGTCACACTAAAGAGAGAGTGACTGGGAAATGCAATCTACCTCTATGCCCAGGAAGAAAGGGAAATAGGTGTGGTGAGCAGTTAATTTCTGCCAAAACTGGTAAATACTGATCAGCAGAGGAATTTGGTGTATGAGAGGGGGTGCCAGCATCAAGTACTTAAATTATTACATTTAGGAAAAGCTGTGGTAGTTATTGGGATCTTAAAAGAAAGACTTTGTGGAGAGAGAAACAAAAGGGGATAGACAATACACAGAACTTGAAATGTTGTGCATTCTTTTAACCAAAAGTGTGAAAGTAACCAAGAATCCAGAAGAAATCTGATCAACTAGAATTTAAGGTTTCATTCAATGTTTTAATTTAAAATATTAACTTTCTAATTAAAAAAATTCATACTTGCAAGTAAAATTTCTCTAACTGCAAGGCCTAATATTGCCTAGTTAGTTCTACCTGGGAGAAATTCTAGATAGAAAGACAAGAATTTAGGAGGAGTTTATTCCACAAATAAAAAAAAAAAAACGTTGTGTAATGATGAGGAAAACTAAAACTCAAGATTTAAGGAACCAATGCAGCCACTGTGGCAAACATTATGGAGATTCCTCAAAAAACTAAGAATAGATCCACCATATGATCCAGCTATTCCAGCTGCTGGATATTTATCCAAAGAACATGAAAACACCAATTCATAAAGATACACGCACCCCCTATGCTCATTGCAGCATTATTCACAATAGCCAAGACTTGGAAGCAACTCGGGTGCCCATCAAGGGACAAATGGATAAAGAAGATGTGGCATATACACACAACGGAATACTATAGCCCTAAGAAATGATGAAATCGAACGATTTGTGACAACATGGATGGACTTTGAGGATATTATGCTAAGTGGAATAAGCCAGAGGGAGAAGGTCAAATACTGTATGATCTCACTCATAAGTAGAAGATAAAAACAATGACAAACAGACACATAGAAACAGATTGGATTGGTAGTTACCAGAGGTGAAAGGGGGAGGGAGGAGGGTGAAGAGGGTGATTAGGCACATGTGTGGTGATGGATTGTAATTAGTCTTAGTGGTGAACATGATTTAATCTACACAGAAATTGAAATGTAATGATGCACACCTGAAATTTATATAATGTTATAAACCAATGTTACCACAATAAAAAAAATCCTATTTACAGTAATAAATAAATAAAGTTTATTAAAGCTTAAATAAGAGTCAGATGCTTCAGGGAACTTTGGTACTGTGGAATTTGAGCCCACTCAATGATATGACTTGTAGCTGCATATCCACCTTGTTTTGCCTGGTCCCCTGCAGCATGGTTCTTGAGGAGAAAATCCCCTGTAATAGAAATCTTGACCTGGAGACTTACACTCAGTCTCCTCGTGGTTCAAAGTAGTCTATGCAGTCTGCCTCTTGCATTGCTTTTCCTACCTTATCAGTGTCCTGGAAAGTTGATCCACCTCAGAACAGTAAGTTCACAAAAATGAGAAGGAAGTTACACATCATAACCTCTTCCTTAGCTGACTTCCTTCTTCTGACCCAGAAGGTCAGAACACTGGAGTTTCAGGGACAGTGAATTGACTGTTGCTTATTTCTTTTTTGTGCCAGTGGTTATTTTGTTCATAGTAAATAAGAAAGTTGCATTGCATTAGGAAGCGCCTGGCTTTGACCCAAGTCTCTCTGGATCCCAAAGGAAGAATTAGAGGAAGATTTCATTTGGCAGATGCAGTCTCCTTTCTCAGTATTCCAATTCTCTTGCCATAATGCCCTTAATCAAACATCTCCTTTTCTTCATCTTTTTGTAGTCTCCAATCTCTTTCCCCTGCCTTTTTCAGTTGTAACACCAAAAAGTTTATACCTTTGCAAAAGGAATAAAAAATCAGTGAGGAACTCAACTAAGAGACAAATACGGAAGAATTCCTGAATAGAGTAAGTCCACGAGTAATCTAGATCAGCAAACCACAGCCTGTAGGCCAAATACAATCTGTTTTGTGTTTTGTACAGCTGTGGACACAGCCACACCCAACCATTTGTGTTGTCTATGGCTGCTTTCCCATTACAATTACTGAGTTGAGTAGTTTTGAAAGAGACCATAGGTGGCCTCCTGGACTAAAAATTTTTAGCCCAGGACTAAAATATTTACTATCTAGCCCTTTGGAGAAAACTGTGGTTGACCCCTGACCTAGATATGCATAGATGAAATTGAAAAATAACCTAAGTATAAAGGAATAGAAACTCTATAGTAGAGATGCAAATATGAATGTTAGGAACAGTTAATAACAAGCAGACTACAAACTATAGTAGTAAACAATTTAAGTAAACAAAAAATACACAAATACATATGTGAGTATATATATGTGTGTATATATGTAAATCTAAAGATTTGTGTTTTTCTTTGCTATTATATTTATATATGTATATATACATATATGAAAAATATATATTCGTCTGTATGAATTTGCATATATTCATACATCTGCTCTTTCAGAATAATAATCTTATGTTTTACTTTTTTTTTGAATCTTTTCCAGTATATAAAGGAGGTCTAAGAACATAGGAAGTAACATTTCTGGCTGACCAAAAGCACTTAACTTCAAAAAACCTCATGACTCCCTGTGTCTCTATCTCTAGGCACTTATCTCTGTTCTCAGTTTGGGCCAATATTGACTGTTTTAAAGTGGACATTCCTAGAGGAACTTGCATTTATCCCTGCTCAGTTAATGAATAGAGGACATTCTCTATTCTTCTTCAGGGTCACTAAACTGGAACTTCTCTTGAGAATTAAATGTACTTTAATTAAAGCTTAGATATAACAAGAATGTTTGCCGCTTTTCATATTTTTCTTGTGGCCAGGCTTCAGTGATAATGAGACTAAGGTCATGGACTTGATCCCCATGTGGGCCACTTAACTCTGGTCTGTTCCAAGTTAAAAAAACATTGTAAAGCTTCTACAATGTGCCAGGCACTGTGCAAATCATTAAGACTATAAAACTGAATAAGGCACAGCTCTTCAAGGATCCTAGAGCCTGGTGTAACAGATTGGATAAATCTGGTGCATAAATGACTGAAATTTAAGCAATATTATAAGAGATACAGACAAATTGCTACAAATATTCAAAGAGAGAGTAGGAAGGATTATGAAAAATTTTACAAAACAGCCTGTATTTGCAGTGTGCCTCAAAGGTATATATTACTTTTTTAGGTTAGGAAGATGGAGGCAGGGAGATTTGTAGATGGAGAGTAGAGCAAAAACACAGACTTGAAAAAATATGTGATATATTTAGTAAACAGCACCAGCTCTCAGTTTGCTCAGAATACAGGGTATACCTATGGGAGTAATGAGATTAAATGTTTATGGAAGACTTGGAAAGTCAAACTGAAAAATGTGAGCTTCATTTGGTAAACCAAGAAGAACTCTGGTGGATTTTAAGCAGTGAATAATTAGAGAGTGGCTAGGAAGAGCAGTCTGGCAGTTTGCATAGCATCAAGTGGAGTTTGCAAAGGCAAGAGGCAGAGAGAAAAGTTAAAGCTCTATTGCAGCCGTCCTGGGAGAGAAGTATATGAGCCCTAACTGGGATGCTGGTGACGAAAATGGAAGCATTTTCTGAGCAGCAATGCTGAGACCAGACCCAGAGGACCTGGATTATAATTTACGTGTTAACAGGTACAGAAAAAAGGAATTGAAATAAGTGTTTTCAAATCTAGAATGCTCTATTTAAAAAGGTGGTTCTCTTAAATGGAAAAAAGGAAAAGAAGTCAAGGGAAAAGCTTTGTGGAGACGTTTGGGGAACTATGGCAAATTTCACATTTGGCATGTTGATTTTAAGGTGCGGGTAAAATCTCCCATGAAGTCATCTGGCGGGGCTGGAATTGGGAGAGAGAGAAGAGATGAACAGACAGACCCAACAATCTTCCACATAGAAGTTGTTTATACAGATATTATTGTGATGGGTTCAATTTCAGAAGGTGAATATATAGAAAGACAAGTGATGAAACCTTAGAATAGAGCCTTGGGTCATGAATAAGTTTGAGACAAAGTGAAGTCATCCATGGAAAAAAATAGTGAAGTAGCCCGAGAAATATGTGGATTACCAGGGGACTTTGGGTCTAGACTAGAAGGCCATATTTTATGCAGTCTTATCACAAATAGCAATAAAGAACCTGTGAATATGCATAAAAGCTTCTATTGTAAAACATGCAGCCAAGATAACACAGTAAATGATAGTAAAAGTCGGGTGTAAATGTGCTTAACAAAAACGTGTAAATGTCACCCTAAGGACTAGCCAGAAGTCAGAGGCTGAGGAATTTTAGGAGCATCCAGCACCATCTAAGCGTTCTTGGTTTTATTTCAAGAGAACATATTTGCATCATTCTAATTCAATCATAGTAATTGGAAAAACTAACCCAATCATAATCAGTTGTTACGTACGCTGTCTGGAAGAAGACTGTTAACTAAAGATAGTGGGCAGCATGAAGACTTTGAGAAAGAGATCAGATGGCTCAAATTTATCAATGCATCTCCAGCACTTCCTGGACGGAACGGGTTTTCAGAGGAGCTGATATGCATATTCTCCCCTTCTTATCAGGCTTATCCCACTTAGGTGCCTCAGATTATCCTAGTATTGTGGTTTCTGCCGTAAAGAGCATAGGGCTAACTCCTCCTGTTGGGTTCCATGGCCACCACGCAATGTCTTGATGATAAATTGGCCATTCGTATAGCTTGTGGAACAGAGGGTGAATGTACTGACTAGAATATATTTCAGTTCACTTGACATAACATCTTAGTAAATTGGCATTCTAAGTTATAGAGACCATTAATCTCTGGATATATTGACAAATTTGAGTATCTGGATCTGCCTTCATGAGAACCAGACGTGAAAACTAATATATTACCCTTCTGTTTTCCATAGCTTTCATCTCATTTCACCTCTTAGCTGCAATTCAGTCTTCACAGCTAGGAATACTGCTACTGCTCAGGGCTACTGCTGCTGAGTTAATAGCATTGGTTTGGTTATCTACTGCTGTTTAACAAACCACTCCTAAACTTAAGTGGCTTAAAACAACAATTTATTATTTTTCACAAATCTGCAATCTGGGCTGGACTTAGCTGGGCAGTTCTACTCCACACGACACCTAACAGAGTTGGCAATGTAGGATTCCTTCTGTATTCAAATGCCCAGGATGGGTAGAACCACTAGGGACTAGATAAGCACGTCTCTCTTCTTTATGTAGCCCCTCTGCATGTATGGCTTGAGCTTTCTCAGAGTACAGTGAGTTTCAGCTTAGCTGAACATCTTACATGGAAGCTGGCTTCCAAAAGAGAGGAAGCAGAAGCTGGCGATTGTTTTAAAAACTAGGAGAAACTGGCACACCATCTCTTCTGCTACATTTATTTGTGAAAGCAAGTTCAGTCAGATTCAACGGGACGGGAAATAGACTGCAGCTCTTGATGCAGGGAGTGACGTGCACGTATCGTGAGAGAAGGAGTTGATGGCTATCATCTCGTTTAGATGTGAAATAGACACTCAATAAATGTTGAATGAATATGAATAAATGAGTGAATAGATCGCAACAAAAGAACTCTTCCACTTAGAAGAACGTCTAATCTTCTTTCCTTAAATTTATACTTGTCTCAAAAGATCCTTATTTTGGTATTAAATAGAGTCAAAAATATAATTTTTCATGGTTGACAGTATATGCTTTGACTATTTGTAAAAAAAAATAAATCAATCAAGAGATAAGCCTTCAGGATAACTCTGAAAATAAAATAATACATAATAGATATATGGCTTTCTATGTGATAGGGATTATTATAACTCTTTTACATTTAATAATCTTAACATTTTACTGTATGGTTGAGGAAATTGAGACACAGAATAGTTAAGTATCCTGTCAAAATCACATCGCTGGTAAGTTGCAGAGCCTACATGCAAACCTAGGTCTTAACTAGTAGGTTGTGTACCTCTCCTGTGTAAGGGGAGCAATAACTTTTACACTGGAATAAATTGTTTTCTTTTCCGTTTATCCTTGTTATCTTCTTATCCTTGCCTTCTATTTTCTCTGTCCCCAGTAAAAGTAGAATTTTAATTGCATAATAGTGAGAATAGTGATAAATTGATTTCACATGGTGCTTTCAAATACACGAATACATGCTTCCTAATTACACCTCCCTATAGAATTGAGAATATTTGATTGGAAATAGGACCCAATTAGCCGATTAATATATGCCAGCCCTCAGCACACCCATCTTAGACAGCAAAGGAGAAAGACTGGAACATTTTAATGGGAAACAATTAGGATTTAGTTAGTAAAATAAGTTTACAATAAGGTTGGTATTAATACATTTCATTTAGAACTTCTGACGCTCATTTCTGCAAGCAGCACACAGGAAATCTAAAGAGAATCATACCCAGAAAATCCCTGGGAACATTTTTATTGTTTGAGGATTTCTTCCTCAACTCTGAACTCAGTTCATAATTATACAAGTAATTATTTTAACTATCATGTCCACTCAAATCAAACAGCTATTTTACTAAGTTTCTTATTCGTACATATAAGAACATTTTGAGAAACAAATGTTTAGATTTGATTTTATTAAAATCCATGTTGGTTTGAATCCTGAATTTTGACTTCTCTCTACTAGGTAAGTGAATTTGAGAGTACTAGTTAATACCTCAAAGACCTCTTTCCCACCTATAAAATGAACAAAACTATACTTATCTCATCATGCCTTAACAAAGATTAAGAAAGAGAATTCATGGGCCTGGCCTCGTGGCATAGTGGTTAAGTTCAGCACACTTGGCTTCTGTGGGCTGGGTTTATAGGTTCAGATCCCAGGCACTGACCTACACCATTCATCAGCCATGCTGTGGCAGTGACCCACATATAAAGTGTAAGAAGATTGGCACAGATGTCATCTCTGGGCTAATCTTCCTTAGCAATAAAAAAAACAGGAAAGAGAATCCACTTAAATATCTATTTCTATGCCTGACATATAGTGTGAGTTCTTGATAAATGGCCATTTCCTTAATTTAATTTCAAATTGTTATTTATAAAATTACTTGCTACTAAAATGTTTTGAAATATGAATATTTTAAAATCTTTTGTATTAGACTTTTAAAAAATTTAAATAGCTGATTATAATTGCAATACCATATTTTATGTGGATTTTGCAGTTTAAAATATGATTTTATATTTCCTGGAATTGTCACAACATACATTTAAAAAGCAATAATTAGTATGCCTATTTTCAGATGATGAATATGGAGGCCACTGAAATTTCATTATTTGCCCAAAATTCAGGTCTTTCTCAAGGACTCAACCACATATAAGGTAGATATAGCCTTTAAGAGAGCTTTGAAAGGAAGACTGTTTATGATGAATGTGTTATTGAGAAATTTTACCAAAGGAATGGGTTTTTGAAATGCAGCTCAACCCTTAAGCTACTGCCCCATCTCTTTCCTTTCTCCAAATAATAAAATTCTCAAACATTCTCACTACTCAGCTACCTCCACTGCCTCCTTCTCATTCCATCTTCACTTTGTGTGAACCTGATCCTATCCCCAAGACAGTAACAAACCTCTGATATAAAAATTTAATCACCCATTATTCCAGTCCAGCAGGATTTTCCTGCATCTCAATCTTCCTTGACTTTTCTATTGCAATTAATACTAATGATCCCTCACCCTTTTAAACTTTCTCCCTATGCTAGCTTTCTTTCTGACTGTACTTTTTCTGTCTTAATTTTCCTTACCACTGAAAGATATATAGGTGGTCCTGATGGCTTTTCCTCCTCTCTTATTATAGTCTCTTCCTTATTGAACCCATCCATGCATTGCCTCTACTCTGGCTCTTATATTGATGACACAAAAATCCACATCTTTAGTCCAAACATTTTACGTAGTTTCATTTCCATAGTTCCCAGTGTTTCTTGTCCACCTCCACCATGATGGCCAACTGCAAGAGAGATTTAAAACCTATTCAGAAACTTTTAGTGATTCTTCAAGGGCAGTACTTGAGGCCTAAGGAGATGTGAGCTCGTCTGATAAGCACAGAGATGAATGTTTTATTTTGGCTGGAGAATCAATGACATGAAGGCAAGAAGTTGTAGATAAATTTGCCAAGGCAGTTGAAGTGAGAGTATGATGCCACTTGAAAGATTTTGGACTTGTTTCTGCAGGAAACTGATAGAACTTTCTTTTTCCCCTTTCCTTCCTACTTTCTAACCTGGATCTCTGCTTTAAAATGCATCAAACTATCTGTATATATGGTGGAAGAACCCAATAAGAATGAGTCTGTAGCTCCTTAGTTTTGTTCTTTAATTATCTCCAGAGTAATTTAGAATTTTTCTGAATTGTACCATATTTACCAAGTGTTCAAGTCTTTTCAACTCCTGATTTCTGTCTCTTTTCCTGCCTTTGGCGTTGTATCAGAAATGCAATCCTTCGCCTCTAGCATTGGCCTTGCACCAGACGTGCTCAAGCGCATGATGTTATTAGGCCATTAGACCACACTTTGTTGACCTCAGTGTACATGGGAACTAAATAATCACCTGACTGTGTTTCCCCTAATTCCTGTGAGCCAATGCCTTTTGGGTCATCTGAATCTGACAAACCAAAGCATTTTGCTGAACTAAAAAAGGTTCTGTTTTCCACATAAGTGAGCACAGTATCTCATGAAAATCACTTCCTGAATAAGGCCAAAGAACATTTCACTTGCAAATTTGTCAGGTCTCTAGTCAAAAATGTGTGTTGTGCAAATTCTGGAGTCAGCCTCTGTGAGACTCTGAGTTTGCCCAGATCTTAGTCTCATCTCATTCAGATGCAAACAAAAAATCTGTAATGAGAGAACTCATTTGCAAGGAGCTCTGTGATCCAGAGGTGTCAGGGCAAGTGGAGAACTGAATGTTATTACTGATTCCAAACCCAGTCCTTTCTCCCTCCAAGTCCTTTGAATCCAGTGCTAACCCACGGCAGCAAACTCAGGACTTGAAGCCTCGTTATCTATTCATGCAACTTTTCACCTGGCTATCATACATTTAAGGGCCTGACATGTCTTTATTGAATGAGATATTTTGCTTTGGGCAAATAAAAATACCTGAAAGATTTAAATAGAACATTAAATTAGTTTCACCTGCTTTCTTCAATGCCACTGGAGTCTTGGAGAAAACAGAGCAAAACTACAGATCTATTTCTGCCTTTGGTAAAATTCCTCTGTGTATACAAACCATTCTGATTATCGTCCTGGTGAATTAACCCTCTGGGTTACTAAGCTGCCTTGTTCTAAAGCTGAAGAAGAGCAGTTCTTGCCTCTTTTGCACTCATATCAACTCTTTTCATTAACAGGAAAAGTTACTATTTTAAACAAGGATTTGTTGAACAACAAATATCTGGAAATGTACCATTATTGAGTTCCTACCATATAACTATCACTCTGCCAGGCTTAGGGAAGAATGCTCTGCTGAAAAAGCTAGTTTCTGACCGGAAAGAAACAATAAATATTGTCAAGACAAATTAATACATAGAAACCACCAGCTTACATCTAAGGCCAAAGGAAGCTGGTGTTAAACCGAGGTGTAGCAGGGTGCTGTGCTAAATGCTTAGGGAGGAGTACTCAGCTCTGCGTAGAGGCTGTAGAAAACCTTCATCGAGGAGAAACATATGAGCTGGTCTGTGAAGGCTAGATGGAATCCCAGAGGTAGGTAGATGGGATAAGTGTTCTGCATTGGGGAAAGAAAAGTCCAGAAGCATGAAAATACCTGCTATATTCAGGAATTCCCTAACTGCAGCCAGAATGTCACTCACTGATATCACTCACAGGGAAGCAGTGAGGAACGAAGCTGAGAAGATGGCTCCCAGACTGGTCTGTTTCCGTGGATGGTGGATAGATACAGATCAGGGACTTAGACATGAGGCAAAGCAACTCTCAAACTTTACCTGCCAGGATCCTGACCATGGCTTATATCATTGGCGATGAGAGAAAACAAAACTATCATCTCATTTGATGTTCTAGTCCCAAAGGGGGAGTATATTAATTCAGAGAAAAAGTATTGGTCTGAATTAAAGCCTATTAGGGCATACGCATATTTTTGCTGGCCCCACTTCTGATTTGAAATCCAGAAAAACTTGAGAAATTATAATTATTGCCATTTTTGGTGCTTTATATATATATGTATATATCAGAAATTACTTTCAAAATGGTAGTAATAATATTAAGTATCATTTATTGTAGAGTTACTATCTGCCAGGTATTTTATATTGTTCTCATTTGAATACTAACAAGTACTATGCAAATTAAATATTACGTTCCCAGTTTACAAGAGAGAAAACTGAGTAAATTTTTAGAAAGTTTTTAAGTATGTTGCTCAGGACACACAGCTATTTTGTGATGGAGCTACAATTTAAAAAAGATACCAAAAATCTTTCTGTTACAACATGCTGCTTGAGGGAATAAATGGTGCTGTAGAGTTCAGATGTTCAGGTTGCTAAGTTATAAGACTGTAAATGTCAGAGCTTTCTAAATTTTTAATTTTTTCAAGGGAATTCTTTGAAAATATGTGATCTATGTCTTTGCTTTCTATAGCAGGGTTTTGAACATAAAAACCCTTCTTGAACTCTCAGGAACCTTTTAATGGACAAATATGTCAAACAATAGTCACTCTTCCTCTTCTTTTGACATTTTTGAAGAATCAACACTCTTGACTACCTTTTCCTTCTTGAAAATCTCTCCTCTTTTGGCCTTGGTTGTAGTTATACCCTGATCTCATGGTTCCCTCCAACTTTCCTTATTGCACTTTCTCATGATCTTCTATTAAGGCCTCTTTCTTCCATTGATCATCAAGGGCCAATGTTCGCCATGTCATTATCTTCTCTCTCTTCTCCCATCAGTTTACATACACTCCTTGTGTAATATTACAGTCTCACAGTCTCAATTCTCCCCTGTGGTAGGCTGAATAATTGCCCCCCAAAGAAGGCCATATCCTAATCCCCAGAATCGGTTAATATACTACATTATATAGCAAAAAATTTTTCAGATATGAGTTAAAGATCTTGAAATAGGGAGATCATCCTGGATTTTCTGAGTTGGCCCAATGTAATGACCAGGGCTTCATGGCAGGTAGGAGGGTCAGAGAGAGGGAAGATTTAGAGAGAATCAGAGATTAGCAAGACAGTAGATGCCATTCTGCTGGCTCTGAAGACAAAAATGGGGCCACAAGCTAAAGAAGGTAGGCAGCCTTTAGAAGCTGGAAGAGGGAATGAAGTGGATTCTCTAGCGCCTCCAGAAGGACTGCAGACATGCCAACACCTTGATTTCAGCCCAGTGAAACTGATTTGCAACTTCTGACACCAGAACTATAAGATAATAAAATTCATGTTGTTTTAAGCCACCAAGTTTGTGGTGATTCGTTGCATCAGCAATAGGAAACAAATATGCCTCCTATATACTAAGAACTTTAAAGTCTGTGAGTCCAGTTCGCATCTCTCTCCAGAACTTCAGAGTTAAATATAAAACTACTTGTTGATTATGTCAACCCAAACATCCCACAAATATCTTGTCACACTGAGTCCAGCCATCACTACCACACACCCAATGGATTAGCAAGAAACCCGAGGAACCATCTTTGACATCTCCTTTTGTGCCGATACATGGAGCCAAGCTTTAACTCTAAAGATGGTTTTGATTTACCCCAACACAAACAAATGACAGATTAAGCCATAACTTTGCATCTTAGAATATACCACAATTTTAGCATGACATTCATTCAAAGCTTGTCTTGCCATTTATCTACCAAAATGTTAAAATGTCTCGATAAGGCACAGATAGTCTCTAGCTATAAGACGTGTAACTTATTGGTGAACTTTGAAATATGAGCTGGCTCTGATGGGAAAAAACATAGAAATACAGACCAAATGTAGAGAAAGGGAAAATAAAGAGTGGTAAATGTAATTTTCTAAAAAAGTCCCAGCACATGGTGATTAAAGGAACTTAGATTCAAGAAATGTCAGTCAAATCCACACATCACTCTTCATCTCATACCTAGGGAAACATATTCAGTTCTTGATCACACATTTTTTTGAGTGATATTAGATTAACTGGGACTCATTCAGAGGAGATTCAGAAGAGAATAACCAGAAAGAATGAGAAGGAAATCATAAAATTTTTATATGAGGAATGATAGAAAAAAATAAAAAGATTCAGTGAGCCTAACGTATTAAAGTGATGACATGGTATTAACTCGTAGTTCAAACTACAAGCAAAACCTGAAGATGCATTTTGACTCACCAATATTTGAGAAAGAAATGATTACCAATAGTAATTTAAGAGTAAATTAATTATCATCCACATAGAATGACTTATTTGAAAAACACAGGAAGCCTGGCATTTGTATTAGCAATTAAGAATAAGCTGAGTAACCATTTGGTACCAAAGCTATAGAGTGGAGATAGTGTGCAGTAGGAACAAATGGACTATGAGGTTAAAAAAAAAAAGCCTTGATTTGCATTCTGATTTTGCAGTTGCTTTGTTAGCGTGTGACTATGCAAGTCATTGTATCTCTCAGAGCCTCATTTTTCTTCTCTATAAATTGTAAAAATAAATTTTAAATCAGTGTTTTTTTGTGATAAAAGGCATGTAAGCACTTAGCAGACTGCCTGGAACACACCTAATTTCAATAAATGGTGGTATTACTAGAAGTAGGAGAATTCAAACACTGGAGAAGACATTGGTCTGGATGACCTTTAGACATTTCTAAATATCTGTTTACAACAACATAGCAAAATAAATCATTATAAAAAATGTTTTGCTCGAAAAATAACTCTGACATGCTGAAAAATATAACTAACATACTCTAAAATGTAGATCTGAGGAATAAGAAAACTAGGAAAATCTCCAAGGGCCAGCTTTTGAGGGAGAACGGAAAGCAGAGTGGTTAAGCTAAGGCTTTGGCTGCCCTAAGAGCATATGCTTCTCTCATTAGCCAACAGGTTTAATTTCAATGGCTCAAAATGACAGGAGAGAAATATTGGGCTTGTGGGGAATGGGAGATAGGAGTAGGATCCTGACAGAAAGCTAGAATCCTTGATGCATAGCATGAGAAATACAGTCTCAATACAAAGAGAGAGGAAAAGCTTGAAGACTTAACTCAGACTCTAATAAGGAAAAACAAAATAAAAGCATTTTCTCCAGAGAAGTCATAACTCAGGCCTGACCTCATTCAGGCAAGTACCTTACTCAGGACCCACTGTGCTGAATAGTCATGTAAAAAGAGACCTAAACAGCCTAGACAGAAACAAAGACAGACCAATCAGGTCACGTTTAGTCTAGAACACTTGGGATTCTCCAGGGAAAATACCATCCAACATGAGTTCAAAGTACAAAATCAAAAACCCATAAACAAATCACTATAAATGAACAGGCAAAAACAATACTGAGTAAAATTAATTTGAAAAAAAGGACCATTGATAATATCATCATTGGATATAAAATATAAAATTATGTTTACAATGATTTAATAAATGAAAGAAGGAAGTAAAATATGAGGCAAAAAATCCGCTATTAAATAGATAGGCATACTTGAAAAAGCTCCTAATAGCATTTCTAGAAATAAAAGCTTAAAGTCTTTGAAATTTTAAAGCATCAATAGATTCTTTAAATATTATATTAGTACAGCTGAAAATAGATTCAGCAAACTGGATATTAAATTTTAAGAATGTTTCCAGAATAAGTCACAGAAGGATAAAACAAGGAAAATAAAAATGATATTTAGTGGTATAGAGAATAAAATAAGAAAGTTTAAAATGTCTAACTTTCAGAAAGAAAGAATAAGAATTAAAAAGGAGGTATACTTGAGCATGGCCAAGACTTTTTCAGAATTTATGGAAAATAAAAATATTCGGGTTCAGGAAGCACAGTATGTTCCAAATAAAATAAATACAATTAGATCCACATTTAGGCATGTTGTAGTGAAACTGCAGAGCATGATTTAAAAAGAGAAGATTTTCAAAGGTGTAAGAAAGAAAACATTATGCATTTATTTTTTTATTGCTATGTAACAAATCATCACAAACTTAGTGCCTTAAGACAACATACATTATCTCGCAGTTTCCATTGTTAGAGGTCTGGGCAAAGCATAACTACATCCTTTGGTGAGTTCTCAGAAGGATGCAGTTAAGTTGTCAGCCAGGCGGTTTTCTGGCCTGGATCTTGCGGTCTTCTTTCGAGCTCATTCATTTTGGGAGAATTCAGTTCCATGCAGTTGTAGGACTGAGGCCCTCAGCTCCCAGAGGACTGGCCTCACTGTAGGCAGTTCATAAATGGCTTTTTGCTTCTTTAAGGCCAATAGAAGAGCAACTTTCTCTTCAGAAAAGTCCCAGTACATCTCTTATGGGCTTTCACCTAATTAAATCAGTTTCATGGGATAATCTCCCTTGAAAATCAACATACTTGACACCTTAAGCATCTTTGCAAAATCCCTTCAACTTTGCCATTTATTGTAACCTAATCATCAATTACTCCAACATAGTCACAGGACATGTCCAACTCAAGGGGAGGGGATTATACAGGGTGTGTACAGCAGGGTTGGAAATCTTGGAGGACATCATAGAATTCTGTCTAATATACATAGATTTTTCTGGAAGGGAGTTACAATTATCTTGATAGTAGATCAACAGCAACCACTGAAGCTATAAGATAATGAAATATTATTTCAAAATATTGAAAGAAAATAACTCTCAATATAAATTTACAAGAGGAAAACTAAGTTTTCATCTAGTAATCTCATTAAAGTAACTTATAAAAATTGTATTTTCAAAAAGAAATTAAACCCTAAAGGAAGAAATAAAATACCAGAAGCAAAGAAGGGCAGTGAAATTATAAAATGGATGGGTAAATCCAAAAAATTGTTGACTGGATAGTAACACATAAGACAGGATGGAGATTATTAAAATAAAATCCAAGTTTCTGAGTTAGGGGAAGGGGTGACCTTGATTAACTTTAGTATCCTTAAAATTACATATACATGTTAAAACTGTAAACATTCATTGAAATAATAGAATTTCACTGCAATACTTGTAAATAAGTAGAAGCAGAAAAATAAGTGAGAGAACATAAATGATCCTAAAGAAAGCATTTAAATGAGGAAGTAGAAAAAATGTCATAGAAAAAGCCATGTAAACAGAACCTACATCATAATATCCAACACCTAGAACCACCTTGCTGACCCATACGCAGGAGCTCTGTAAAAACAAAGGAAAGCAGAAGTAGAGTCTTGGCCAAGTGTAGGTAGGTCTAAAGTTTTTGGTGAAGCATCATCCTGTAGGAATAATCATCAGATGCTTGAGAGAAGAGCAGTAACTTCCTAAAGAGAAAAGTGAGATTGGAATCATTAGGGATCTTGGGGCCTTGATAATACTTAGACTAAGGGATTTTCCTCCAAGGGGACCTCCCAGAGGATCCTAAAATCAAATAAGTTTGGGAAATTGGTTTCTCTACTACAGGACTTCTCAGAACTTTTAGTGAGATAATGGACATTATAAATCCCTAACAAGGAGAGAGAATACAACATGCAATGATTCCTGAAATTGCGTGCATATGTATTCCATTTTGGGGTTTTTTTTAGATGTGCATTTAATTCTGCCAAGTAAGTTATAGGTTTTTGCAGCATTAAACACTTATTTAGATAAATTCAGGAACAAGAGAGAAACCCCAATGAGTTATCGTTGGAAATCTACTGATACCATCATGAGATAAAATCAGAGAAGGGAATCACGTTATTTAAAGCCCCCGGAAAACATAATTCTCCTGAAGAATCTCCTCAAGCAAAGAACTGTTTTGGCACCGTATAGTTTCCGTTCACCAGGAACTGGGCCATCTGTAAATACAGACACTCAACAGCTAATTGACTATTGATAGTTTTTTCAAATCAACAGATATTTAAATAAACAAACATATCAGGTACTTTTATAGTATTTCTTTCTTCTTTATCTTGAAATGATCGTGTCTTAGTTTACTTCTCCCTCGGTCAACATCTGTGTCTCACATGTCCCTTCCCTCTGGTCAGCATTTTGGTAAATGGATCACTGGTAATGGTGTGTTAGCAAGGACTTTTTTCTCATAAATAAAATGCATACTTTTTCACCTGAGCCTTCAGAGAACAATGCTTTATCCTACCTGCCTGAACTGGCTCAGATCTCATTCCTCTCATAATAATATGAAGAAGCCAGGCCTAGCAAGTAGGATGCCTGCACAAAGTATTTGTTCTCATTTCTATTCATCTTCCTAGCTGAATTAATTTGGAAACTCTTTGGATCTCCACTCCTACCTTGACAAAAGGGTGTTTATCACAAATCCCTGACTGGGTTGCTGTGATGACTGAATAAGATATGTTATAGCTCCCAGTGTGGTGTCCGCACAGAAGTTATTCCCTTCTCCCTGTGCAGAGGCTCAGCTTACCTTCAGTGGCAGTTGATGAGTATTCTTAGGATCAGCCTGTGATCACAGAATCTGTTTGAAAGGAAATGGAAAGAAAAGACACGGAGTTGGAAATCGACAGACCTGCGTTCAAATGTTAGTTCTAATATTCTCGGAGTGACCCTGGACAGATCACTAATCCTGAGGATCTTTACCTATAAAATGAGGATAATACAACTCATTATTCAAGGTTTTTCTGAATATTAAAATTTTACATATATATGTAAATGGGTGTATATATGTGTCTATATACACACACAGATACATGTACATATATAAAATATTTAATAGTGAGAATTATTATTATTGCTATTACCATGAATGTACCATCAAGAATTATTCCATTTGGATGCCTTTTTATGTCACCTGTGTCCAGGGCTTATTTCATAGACACTATTGACTAGAATTTCAACCCTTGTGAACCATTTTCTAAAAAGACACAAATGGGATGGAATATCCTGTCTTATCAGTCAATCCTAAACCATATCTCCTCTAAGATAGGGGCCATGCCTCCTGCTTCTCCTTTTGCCACCCAAGGACTAGAGCAGAGTGCAGATGTGTGGGGCAGGTGCCTGTGGCTGACAGGGATCAGGCCCTCATCCTCACTCTCAGGCTGCCCCTCTTGTATTGTGTGACCCTAGACAAGTCACCCTTTTACCTCAGCAGAGGGAGCTAATGGACTAGGGCCACTCCCTTCTCTTGCTTGTTCTGTCCTCCTGAGGACCCCCTCCAGTACTGGTTGTCTCCTTTTCTGATGCCACTTTTTAGCTAATAGGAAAGAGACAAGCCCAGCCCTTGGTGCAGACAGAAGAAGTGCTGCATTCATGTTGCAGTGGAGTGGGCTCCTAAAGGCCCAACACTCACATTTGCCACACTTGTGCCCTGCCTGAGGTGGATATGAAGGCAGGTAGGCATAGACATTGCTTGCTTAAGGCACTTGGGGAAAGTAAATAAACATGGTACATATCAAAATTGACATGATGCACAAGGTTCTTGGATGTCCTCTTGCCTGAAAAGATCTCCTTTACCAGAATTGAATGCTGCCTAAAATTCCATCCTTAGAGGATCAGTCCTTTGGCTTAGAATTGGTAGCATGCAAGATCCCAGGTGGGGTGCAGATGGGGCAGAAATAGCATATTACAATTAGTATTCACTAATATTCTAAGTATGTTAGTTGTTAAGACTTCTTCGGGGTTAGAGATAAACCTCAGAATCAGAACACTGATTTCCAAATGACGGGTTCAGGGGAGAATGGGAGTGTGGCAAGAACATCAAGACCGTGAGACCTTGGGTATCAGTCAGATGAGAAAGAAGGCTAAAAGGAAATATGCCAGGAATCAACCAGTTATACTTACAAAAGCTGACCCTGGGGGCAAGGGAAAGTGCGGAGGAGGTGCCTCAAGCATTTCTAATCACTAGAAATGGGAGACGAGGGGAACTATGAAAAAAAGCCATGAGAAGATGAACTGGAACCCTCTGGCCACTGCAGGATCATTGTACTACCCTCCCTCAGAGCTGTGACCTTTCCATAAACCTGTAATTTATACCACTTTTAACATCTGTACTGTCTATATACCTCCCTCCAAGCTGCGGGCCCCAAGACAAATTCCAGGAAGAGGGGAGTCAGAAATTCATACCAGGTATCCACATAAAACTCTCTCTGATCAGAAGTCAGATAGCAATTAACACCAATAACAGGAGTAGGGAAGAAAGGCATTCTAGACATTCTAGGAGTGCTCCCACCTCACATCACTCATTCCATTTCATTAGGGAAAGCCATAGAAAGAATGGCAGATCCACCACTGATGATAAGAAGGAGACGACCCAGTGGGCTGAAATTATGTTCTTAAGTCTTTGAACTTTTTCTAGGGATAGCTTTGTGGGTGGCTGCCTTCTACTCTTTCCTGAATAGATAGGTTATTATGGTAGATTACGGGCTTAGTGGTTAGACCACTAATGATGGTGAATGACCATTTCTCACCTCCCTGGGCATTGATTTCTAGATCTGTCAAACAAGAATCTCTAAACTCCCTTTCAGTTTCATTCTTTTATAATTCACCTATTTATTCTTAAAAGTCCCTAAATAAAACACAAGCCTTACCCTCAGAACAAAAATAATCCTGCAGAAGACCTCCACCTGTGGTCTTACTTCTTTTCTAGATAAATCTATATTTGTATTTATATCTATATATATCCATATACATAACTATGTTCATATTTATATCTGTATATAAATTCTGTCTATTCTAGTTTTCATACTCACACCAGAATCATTGATTCCTTTGCAGGGCCGATTTAACTAAATATCTTTCTTTCTTCCTTGTTCCCAACCTTTTGTCCTTTCCTTAAAGGCAGGACAATCCTTGCCCAAGGCTTAAGCTGGTAATTTTCTCTTTAGCAGAGGAACCTGGAGAGTCAGTTTTCTCACAATGTGGTTAGCTTTTAAAGGGTTAGGTGTCCCCTTTTGATTATAGGAATTGATATCTTGCTACCTGCCACCTCCAAGGGACCATTAGATAAGAATTTCTGCAGTAATTGCTGTAGGGTGTACAGGATTTCAGGGGAGATGAAACTATTTACCTGATGATAAATCAATATCCTTCTCAAAAGCATTTCTTATAAATTCAACAAGGCAAAGGTGACTTTTTCTTTCATCTTTCTATTTTCTTTTTAAATCTTCGTTGCTCGCAGCTAGCTTGATTTTTAAAAGCGTGTGTGTATGAGTATGTTCGTGTGTGTGTGTGTGTGTGTGTATAATTGTGTGTGAGTGGGGAGTACTGTGTGTGCTGTGTTTTTCTGAATGTCTGAGTATATTTTCTGGCCCAGAATTGCAGCCCAAATGTGCTGTTGCTTCCTTCTGCTCTACACAGCCAGGTGACATTTTTTCAAATATACGGTATATCAAGCACCCTCATGTTCATGCAGAGCAGATCTTTGCCTTCCAAGGAATCTTTGGCAAAGGAAGGTCATAGGAGTGTAGTGTAGTGTTGGTTTGAACACTTTTATGGCATCACAATTCAAGGTCATGCCATGAAAGATCACAGAAGCCTTACTCTGTGTCTCTAAACTGGACTGTCTGTCACATGACCTAAAGTTAAAGTACATTGCTATATGTTGATGCTTACCTGCCCCAGGGCCCCCCCCCCCTTTTTTTAGAGTAAAAAGATAATCTACGTTATGTTTCCTATCCTTTGTATAAGTTCTTTAATCTAACTCTTCCCTTTTGAAGATGTTCATATTTCCACCACCACCCTAATCTAGGCCCCCTTTATCTGCATGACTCTTTAGTAGCCTCCTTTTCCTCCAATTTCCCTCTAATCCATCATGCCTGTGTTCACGACATAATAACACAATGTTCTAAAATAGCACTGAGTGCACATAAAACAACACACAGACTTCTTTGCCTAAAATTCAGGGGCCTCCACAATCCAGCCCCAAGACCATTCACCTAGCTTTATCCATAAGTACATAAGTGACCCTCAGCTCTGGCTGCCCATTAGAGTCTCCTGGGGCACCATCCCGGAACAAGTAGATCATGATACCTGCAGGAGATAAGGGGGACCAAGCATCCCTCTCTTCCAAGGACGGAGGGTTTTCCTGGGATGTGGGATTTTCAGTGCTGAAATCAAGAAAGTCTTGGGCAAACTGATGAATTTGATGGACCTGAGTCCTCCATCAAAATGTTTCCCTGTTGTTTCTGAGGCTCACCAAAAGGGTGCTTACATGCTTCCTACATTCAACCAGTGTCTTGTCACCTTCGTCAGTTGACTCTATCCCAAGCTGCTATTTTCTCTGAGTCTTCTGCACTTTGTTCATCTTCTCGTGACATGGCTAAGAGACAGTGCTATCTCTCTACCCGAGTTAATTGCAGGTTTTCTCCACAGTTAATAACAGAGCACACAGGCCCTCAACTTTAAAATTTGAGGCCTCTTCTTTGCTGTCAAATTGCCTCCATAAGAGAGATAAAAGCCCTGCTCTCCAACACCTAGGGAGAGAATCAAAAAGCCTTCCCGTAGGTAGGGATTCAGCTTTCATCACTGAGAATTTCTTTATAAAAGGAATAGTTAACATTGAAAGGATTCATACTTGGCATTAATCCACTATGTAGAGTCTTCACTATGAACAATGGAGAAAATATTTTGTCCTATACTTGTGTAACTATACGGTTATTCTGGTGGCTATTGCAAAAACAAAGCAGAACAAAAAAATGTATTTCAAAGTGATTTGCTTTCTTTATCCATAGGAACTACTAGAAACATTTAAATTTCATTCTCTTGAAAAGTCTATTTCTAGGTACCTCACTGCAAATACTTGCTGTATAGGAAATGTGTATTTCTATTTATGCATCCATGTTTTGACAACTCTCTATCTACATATAATGGGGGCATAATAGAGATTTTATGAGTGTATATAATTTTGTTTGTGTTTTCTTCCTATTTTTTCTTGCTTTTCCACCTTTCCCCATTTATTTTCCCAGCTTTCCAACTAAATGTCTCAGCCGAGAGAGGACACAAAACAAAGCAAGAGAACAAAATCATTAATTTTTCACTCTCAAAGTTTCAAAATAGATATTTGAAACTCACGAAGAGGAAAAGCATTTGAAGTGTCCAGACTTTTTGAGTTTGAAGATTCTAACACCTAAAGGGGCAGTGAGGTCTTACATTATGCTTTTGGGGCAGAAGGTAATGAAATTTAAATTACTACTATTGATGTAACATCATTTGTATTCATAATGTGGCAAAGTATTTCAGTTCCACGAATACACATTATGTAGAGCAAAAGAGAGGGAATAAAGAAAAGAAACATATATATTGGACCGAATTTGCAGGGTGAGTATTTTTCTGTTTCTAGGCAAAATCACAGTGCCTTGAAAATATTAAGTACTTGATTAATATGTGTTGACAGTAAAGGCAATAATGAGACCCATACAGAAAAAAGTCTCTCTGCTGTTTCTAGAATGTTGAGAAGGTGAGTACTTGTAACTTGCTCCATTTTAAATTATTAAAAATTATCTCCATGTGCTAAACCTACTAACACTTGTATTTAACTCTCATGACATTCCCATGAATTATTTATTATTTATGTGTTTTACAGAGAGGTAAGCTCAAGCCCACAGAGGTTATGTAATTGCCAGTGGTTAAAAACCAAGAAAGTTGTAGAAATCAGACACAAATTCACATTCCTGGGCTCTGAGACTCAAGTTCTTTCCACTGCACCACACCGTCTCTTCCAACCCTTCTTGGACTCATATCTCTAGCTTTGTCTTCTCCAGATGCCCATAAGAACAGATCCCAGTATCCCTGGAAGGTTGTAAAATGGTGTGTTGGTTAGAAACACTTTTGTAGGGAATTCCACGACAGTGAACAGGGCACCTGGTAAATCCACAAGGGGAGCCAATACTTAAAGCATGCAGGGAAGGCAAATCCATATTTTTGCATGGTGCAAAGTTTAATATCTATTCTAGGGAAAATAAATCACTTTCTCTTCCATGAAAAAAGAGGTCTCATATAATTGACCTGCCATGAGGTGCCAATTAGTGCCTTGGGATGTGGGACTTTATTGGAATGTAGCATTAATTTTTGTTGCTGGCTGATAGAGTACTCAGCAGTGGCAGTTAACTGATCAGCCTAGTGAGAAATCCAAATTTTTGAGGCTGTGCTTAACTTTCCTCACTGTCACCATAGCCACCTTTATTCATGAGTCCATTGAGCAAATGTGAAGTGGCAGAGAATAGAGACTGAATAATATCAACAGAGACAATTATCTTGTTCACATGATTATAGCAAGCCATGATAATCATGGGAAGCATCTGCTTGAGGCACAAATAACCTTGTATTCTGGACAACTTTAAGAAATCTATCTATGAATCTCTTACCAGAACCACCTCGTCAATAATCTTCCAATATTTTCTTTAATTCCAAGTCTATGACTCTCTCTCCAAACCATCGTCAGCCCCTACCCATGGAAGTCATGTATATCCATATCACAACAATCTCTTCTTTCCAAGACATGTGATAATCATATTTTTTTGTTGTTAGTGCTGGCAAGTTGATTCCATATACAACCCTGTGTACAGCAGAGCAGAGCCCTGCCAAGTCTTTTTGTGCCATCCTCTCATCTTCTAGTGCTATATCAGACAATGGTTTGCTGATATTCATAGGGTTTTCACAGCCAGTTTTTCAGAAGTGGATGGTCAGTTCCTTCTTCTTAGTCTGTCTTAGTCTGGAAGCTCCACTGAAACCTGTCCACCATGGGTGACCCTGCTGGTATTTGAAATACCAGTGGTAAAGCTTTCAGCATCACAGCAACATGCAGTTGCCACAGTATGAAAACAGACAGACAGATGGTATGGTTCCCTGACCGGGAAATGTACCTGGGCCATGGTGGTAAGAGTGCCAAATCTTAACCACTAGACCACCAATCATTTAGTGCTTACATTTTTTCCCATAGGAGGATTACTATCTCTACTATTGTCAACGGACATCCCTGAGCGAGACAACAAGAGTGAAACAGGTCGCCTTTGGCTGATGCTAACATATTAGATTGAATCATCTGTCAATAAAGCTTTTTTTTTCCCTTAGTCAATTGATAGTAGAATTCCTTATGAGATCATAGTTTGGCTAGAAGCAGTGACAGAACAACCACAGGAGTAAACACATTGGGAGTGTTAGTCACCTAATCATGCAACTTTTGGGGTCTTTTATCCATACTTAGACGCAATCCTGCATATCTCATTTCCTACTAATGATAATGTCCCGCTGAGTACTCTCAAATTTATGACATACAAGTTCATGACAGCAGCTCAGGTAGCATATATGGAGACTTGTTGACCCATTGTCTCAGTCAGAGTTCAACCAGAGAACCAGAACTAGTAGGAGATATTTACATACATACATACATATACATACACATATAACATACATATATATACATATACATATGTAGAGAGTGGCTGAGAATAGAGGCTGAATAATACCTATACACATATATATACATTTATGGACATGTAACGTATATACATATACATGTACATATACGTAGAGAGAGATCTTTACAAGGAATTGGCTCTCACAATGGTGTGGGCTGGCTGCACAAGCTTAAAGCCTGCAGGGCAAGCAGGCAGAAGAGGAACATCACGAGGCTGGAATCCCACTGTTCGCTTTGTGAGAGCCTAGGAAGAAGATTTATATAAAGTACATGTGATATTATTTGCAGTCTCATTTTTTTCAGATCCAGCCTTCCCTTCTTTCTAGTGCTTCCGAGTATGCAAGAACAGGGTAAAGACCCATGGTTTGCAGTTGTGGTTGCTTTAAGTCTGGCCACCAATTTTTACACACAGAGTTTTCTTCTTTTAACGTTCAAGTAGAATGCTAATGCATTCTCCAACTGATTCAATCCCAGGGACTCCTTAATCAGTAGCCACTGCCAAAGCTACCTGTTTGACATACCATTTTGATTGGTTGGCAGCCTTCTTGCTTATTTAGTAACTACTCCTAATCCTATTTCCTGGCTTCTTCTACTTCAGGATACCACTAGTCCCATTGCTGTCACAGGGCCTAGTTCAATGGCGACAGCTTTCACCTATTCTCTTGCTTTATTGAGGAGTCTCTTCACTATAGTGGGAGTTTCTTCACTGCACAACATGCTAATGCATCCCCAACATGACGTTTCTTAATGTGATGATAAATGGATTTTTTCATTATTATCTTTGTGGACATATTTAAACATAGGTGAGCCATTGGCACTTGATAAGCACAGGCCATATTTTTAACCTCCATTAGCCTTTATTTTTTCTTCCACGAAACCAAGGAATTTTTGGCATCTCAACTTTATTTAACACAAGCCACTCTTATGTCTCATTCTTTTCTTTTTCCTGAGGAAGTTTAGCCCTGAGCTAACATCCACCGCCAATCCTCCTCTTTTTGCTGTGGAAGATTGGCCCTGAGCTAACATCTGTGGCCGTCTTCCTCTATTTAATATGTGGGACACCTGCCACAGCATGGCTTGATAAGTGGTGTGTAGGTCTGCACCCGAGATCCGAACCAGCAAACCCCAGGCTGCCAAAGCAGAGCACACAAACTTAACCACTACACCACTGGGCCAGCCCCTCTTATGTCTAGTTTTCAGTTAACTAATTCTACATATTTGCCAGTCTCAATTAGAAGCAGTTTCTCCTTTTGAACTTGAATCTCTATTTGGCCTTCTGGGATATGGGATATGTCTGTAGTTATAAAGATTATACAGTGGGATATGGGTAGAATAGGCATTCTTTTGCAAAATAACTGATTATATGATCTTCAGATGAATTAGGGAGAGCCTCATCAGCCCCGGGGGGTAAAAGTGACTGCCACTGCTGTCTGTAGACACTCAGTAAAGTTTGGGCATTCAGAATTTTCAAATGCAACTAAATCATCACCAATACTTACAAATTAGAATTTTTTAGGTCTAACTTTTTCCCAGCCAATATTCAAGACCTGGCAAGCCTCTGAATTATGCCTGTGTTATTTCGTCAACTCTTACCACCAGTCTCTAAATTTGATGTTTAGTTGTATATATCCAGTGCCTAAAAGGAATATAAGATTCTTTTGAGGGTAGTCAGAGAAACTTCCTGGTTCTTTGGCCTTGAACCAGGATTTTATAACTTGCATCTATCATTTTCTTACTTTATGCTTTCCAGGTCTGTTGGAAGCAGCAACCCATCCCACTGTCATTATATTCTTCATACCCTTTAACATAGCCTACCTAGCATGACCTTTGCCTTCAATACATATATCTTTCCTGGAGACCACAGGCCATACTTTAATGACTCTATCACCACTAAATATTACAGACTACCAGCATTTCAATGGCTATTGCCAACTAGACCACTTCTACCTTCAACCCCACCAGGTCAGATAAGCAACCCCCACTTCTACTTCCTTAGTATCTCTTGCCTGAAACCATTCTGGTATCAATTATTGTAACTTTCAAGTTTCTTATCAGTAAATGCCATAATCTCCGGTAACTATATTAAGTAGAAAGCAGTTTATTACAAGTATCTTACAGAATTTCTAGTAGTTCAGATGCTAGATGATAGAGGCAGAAGAAAAGGCTTTTAACAAAATAGGACTCTTAACAAAAACCCATAGTCACTTTTGCTCTATAATAACACCCTTGCCACCTAAACGCCTCGAAAGAGTCAGTCTCCATTCTTGTGGCTGCCCCTTCACATTGCCAGATTCCCCTTTCCAAGTTTTACATGGTGCATTTGCTTGATGGAATTTAGGTCACACACAGAAGTCGTGTTAAATTTTTTTAACTTTCTAGCCGCTAAAGGTAGGAAGGTATAAATGGGAGTTAGAGTTGGCGGTGAGTAAGCCAATCTGCACAGTCTAGGTGAACTGCTGTGTAGGCAGAAAACTGTCAGTCAATCATAGCTAAATTAATATTAATAAATATTGTTGAGTTGACTTGAACTCCTCTAGAAATCCTCCCAATACCTTAGACACTTGGTTAAATTTAGTTTATTACTGTTCTGCATGCTATCTTTTATTAGTTTTCAACTCTTTTATATGTGTGAGTCTGTCACTTTCCTTCCCCGACCCACTAATGCAAGCTCTTTAAGGACTGGGTGATGGACTTCTTTTATATCCCATGGCTCTCTCAAGGGCTCATTCTGCAATGTGATAGGAGGAGCATAGCTGTGACCTCAGACACCTCGGTTGAAATTCTGACTCATCGATGATAGTAAATGTGTCATCCTGAGTAAGCATGCACTTCTCTGATTTTAGATTTTGTTCCCTGTAAAGTGAAAACTTTTAAATAAGATAATATTTTTAAAGTAATTAGTACCATTATAGGAATTACAAACTGTCATATGGTTATGTGCCCTGCCACAGGATGCATTGCCAAAGAATAAATTTTTTGTGTATTTGCTTTAAATTTTGTTATTCTTTTTCCCCTCTTCTTATGCTAGAGAAATGCCACGTTTTTCACACGGCATTTCATATCTAAAATATAATATTGCTTGGAGTTATTCAGAGGTGCCATCTTTAACTTGTAGGTTTTGTTTGAGTAAACTCTAAACTGTCCAATTGTTCAAAGAGAGGAACCCTTTGACTTGCGAGGATATAAATAAAGTGGACCATCCCCCTGGGAGATGCAGTCACTAGAAGGAAAGTAGATGATTTTCCAGGTGTGAAAGGGAGCAGACAGAAGCATGAGTCCTGGTCTAGTACTTTGAGGATGGGGCTGGATGTATGAACTTAAAAAGCTATTTATTAGGAACCGTAATTGTTAAGAACTTAAGGGAAGATGACCCTGCACTGGGGGATGAGGGAATCTTTCTCCTTTAAAAACTACTGTGGCCTCCACAGACAGAGATCTGAAGGAGCGGAAACACCACAGGAGCAATGGGCTGACATGATCTATCAGACTAAATTAACAGTCATCAATTGTGACACACTCTAGCAGTGAGAAAATGACAACCTGGACTCAATCATGCTAAAACTCCTTTAGACTGAAAAATACCCTAGCATTCTGGAACAATGAAATAGAAAAGGAAGAAAGTACTGAAATTCCTGATATGAAAGAGGTGGGATACTGAGCAGTTTATTTGAAAAAATTAGAGATGTGGGTGTGCCAATACCCTCAAGCCTGTGGAATAATTCACTCCATTCACTTACATTTAATATGCCTTTCTTTCTATTCTAGATTTTCTGTGCTAACTTTTCCAATAAATATCTGGGCTTCAGATGTGTCATCAAAAATTAAGGGGTAGTACTGTTATAATTCTTTAATGTTCTGCTAGGCCTTCTGCTTTTTTTTTTTTTGGGGGGGGGGAGATTGGAGGTAAATTCACCTATATTGGAAAAAGGCATTTATTTTTGCAATTGTTCTTTAACATTTTCCTAGCTCAAGCCTATGGTTATTTCTCTGAGTATTACAGTTATTTGAAACATTTTAGAAATATCAGCAAAATAAAAACACCATGGACTTTCAAGGCTGACTGTATTTTACCTCATATTGTGCTCAGCATCTAGCACTTTTGGGTAATTGATGGGGTTGGGTGGTTTAAAAAAAAATCTTGGCAGTTTTCAGAGTCTATATAGCAAGCTGCGGGAGCCTTCAAACCAAGAGAGATCATAAAACCTTAATGAATTTTATGTACAAAATTAAGACATTACCTCCTTCTCAGACTCAATGGATTGTCTAGTAGATTTGCACATATAGATAAGTCATTTGTAAATGTCTATTTAGTCAGTGATCTCTCTTCCTATGTCTGAACCCATAGTGCTTTTTGCTTGCTCTGTTCTTTAGGTGAAAAAGCATTCTAAGTGCCTTGAGACACTGTGTTATAAAGCCTTGATTGTTTCTCTCTTAATAGAGTAAATTCTGTGACGAAGGCCAGTACCTGATTCAGAAAGCTAAATTTGAGGGAGACGAAACACAATGTATTGTCCACTAAAGCGGCCCACCATGATGAGAGTGTCGTAAAGTGATGCCCAAATTCTGCAGTAGTCAAACTACAGATGTAATTATCCTCTGTCATGCTCACTGATCCTTCTCTTGTTCCTTGCTCTTGTGTGACTCATCTTCTGACTAGGAATAATCTCACCCCTGTTTCTGCTTGGGTTTATTACATGGCAGCTTTCTTCATTGCCATTTCATGGTCTCACGGACTGTACAGTGACTTTTAACATTCAGCTTAGCAATTAGAGCTGATAATGCTAGAATCATTCTCTGGGTTCTGAGTTCAAAACAAGAATTGTGAATTCCCTTTTCTATCCTCTATATGTGGCAATTAAGGGAGGTTAGAGTTAGAAGTGAGAATTAGCCAAAATGTGGGGTTTGTGAAAGCCCCACTACAGAGATACTTTCTTTTTTTTTTTATTCCATATATAAGGGAGATCATACAGTATTTGTCTTTCTCTATCTGACTTATTTCACCTATCATAAAGCCCTCAAGGTCCATCTATGCTGTCGCAAATGACAGAATTTCCTCAATTTTTATGGCTGAATAATATTCCATCGTATATACCACAACTTCTTTATCCATTCATCTGCTAATGGACACTTAGATTGTTTTCATGTCTTGGCTATTGTAAGTAATGCTGCTATGAACAAGAGGGTTCTTTTCAAGCTAGTGTTTTCATTTCCTTTGGATATATTCCCAGAATGGAATTGCTTGGTCTTATGCTAGTTCTATTTTTAATTTTTTGAGGATCCTCCATACTGTTTTCCACAGTGGCTGTACCTGCTTACAATCCCACCAACAGTGCACAAGGCTTCCCTTTTCTCCATATCCATTCCAGCGTTTGTTATCTCTTGTTTTTTGATGATGGCCATTCTAACAGGTGTGAGATTATATCTCATTGTGGTTTTGATTTGCATTTCCCTAGTGACTAGTGATGTTGAGCATCTTTTCATGTACCTGTTGGCCTTTCATATATCATCTTTGGAGAAATGTCTATGTAGGTCTTTTGCCCATTTTTCAATTGGATTGGGTTTTTTTTGCTATTGAATTATGTGAGTTCTTTATATATTTTGGATGTTAACCCCTTATCAGATACATGGTTTGCAAATGTTTTTCTCATTCCATAGGTTGTCTTTTCACTTTGTTAATTGTTTCTGTCACTGTGCATAAGCTCTTTAGCTTGATGTAGTCACACTTGCTGTTTTTACTCTAATTAACCTACTCACTTAAAGGAGAAGAATTGTCCTTGTCTCAGTGTATAAAAATCGTCATGTCTCTCCATCCTAAATACTTTCTTTCTGTTCTGGCCCCTATTCAACTTATGACCCTTTTTTTAGTTTTCTTTCGCAGCTATTTGCCCTGAATAAGTGCCCTCTATTTGCTGACTCTGTATGTCCCATTGGCTTCTAAAACCCCTCTTCCACTCTATCTGACTAATTCTCAGTAAGAAACAGATGCGCTCTCAAGTTAGGATTGTTTAGGGAAGTATTATTTACAAAGAGAATATTTATAAGGAAATGGTGCAATATCCTGGGGTTACCATTATAGGAGTTCTGGGGAGTCACCACTAGGCCCAAGAGAAGGGGCGTTAATGGTGTCCAGAAAGACAGGGTCGTGTAGAGAGGCCCCCTTGAGAAAAGTGATGATTTCAGGACCATGCCAGCCTAAAGTGGCCTCCCAGCAGGGAAGTAGGAAAACAAATGCCCTGACCTCTCTCTCCTCCATCTTTCTAATCTCTTGTTGGCACTCCCCCTTGGGCAAACTCAATGGAAACCAGACAGCAAGAAAGCATATTGATAACATATATGGGTCGGCCTTTTGAGAGAAAAGGTGAATAAAAAAGGGTGATGGAAAGTAAATATGGGGGTGGGAAGATCCAGACATATTCCCTCTTCAATATTCCATTGGAATTGCACCCCCCAAAAGTCAACTCCTGTCTAATTCTCAAACCCCATGGCCTACTTTCATTTACATATCACCTCACCTGTTTACCTCTTTTCACTTGGATGCCATGAAACTCTTCACTCCTGATCTTTAAATCTAGGCTTGTTTTTTATTTTCTGTCCACCCTTCTACTCATACTTTTCCTGGCACTCCCCATCCATTTTTCACATGCCCTTAACTCTTCCTCTCCATTTCCATGGCATACTTTCTGACATGCTTCTTGAGTATAATCTGTCCACTAAGTCTTCCATCACGCTAACACCAGGTTCATCCTACTAAGATACAATCTTTGTCATGACATTTTTCCTTCTAAAATGATTTGATAGCTCCTTTTTGGCCACAGGATAAACTCCCAACAGAGACCTTTCTTAGCCTAACCCCTGTTGAGTTTTCCACCCTCATCTTATGCTCTCTTCTCAATGCCTTGTGTTCAGCTAGACTATTTCAAATTCCCTAAGGATGTTCATGCTATTAAGATTTGAAAATACTGCCCACTCTGTTGAATTTTGTCCTCTTTCTGCCTAATGAACTATTTTATCCTTCCAGATCCAATCAAATGTGTTGTGATCTATTGTTTCTGCTTTACCTCTTCCAGGGAAGAATTGATCTCTCCCTCTGCTGTGCTCCAAGAGAACTTACATAGCCCATTGCCCTCATTTCTATTTTGGCACTGAAGGTATAAGCTATAATTATTTCTCGCTTTTAAATAATGCTTCACTTACCTTTGTATTGCCAAAATATATCAGAGTATCTGGCCCATGGAAAGTCTCATCATAATACTTGCTAAATGAACAAGAGGAGGCTGGCTTCATATATCACCCTCTGCTTGGTGTCTGAAGAGCTTATCTTCTGTGGATTAACTGGCATCTTCATGTGTAAAACAAACCGTGGTCAGACAGAGTCTTGAAGAGTTATGTGACCCAACTTGGAAGCCTTGCTGTGGAGCAAACAGATAAGGTGCTGGTTCAGATGCAGCAAAGTTTCCAGTTGCATTGAGAAGAGTACCAACCAGTGTCAATCTTGTATACTGAACATGGTTCTCTTTTGTGTAAAAGCTGGCCAACCAACTAGCAGAGACTTCTCTCTTATAAGGCTCCAGGAGATTCAAATAGTATCCCCTCACATGCCCCTTCAACAAATCTACACATCTTTCTCTTACATAGGAATGGATCCTTCACTATTGGACCCACACCAGCAGCCTGCTTTCTGGGCCCTATCTGGTGACCCCGCTGAATTATTCCTCTATCCTCCTTCGTCCCTGCCCTTCTTTCTCCTTTCATTCCCTCTGTTCTCCCTCAATTCCCAAGTACAATTCTTTTCTTTTTCTTTCACAATAAACTTTGGAAGTCCATTAAACACAGCCCCCAAGTAATCAACAAATGGAAAACTGATTCCCTTTTCCTCCCCATTGTATATAGATGGCTTATTTTCAAAACACATCAAGAGAGGGAATGAATATTTGTGTTTTCTTCTTTCTAAGGCAGCAAATACAAGGAAGTAAAACGAAAGATGTTTCCATATTAAACCAGGTTGAAAGTTTACAACCCATCATGACAGCTTTACCTAAGGTGAGTCATGAATGCAGAGTCTCTTTCTGAACTCGTCATTGATCTACCCCCTGCACAGACAAGCTCAACCCACACTAAGCAAAACCTACTTTCTATACAAACAAATAAAGCTCAATATGTACCATTACAGAGATCTTATTTAAGTCTTTAAAGCTCTCAAAAGCCCCAGTTTATATGCAAATACTTCTGAAGTGGCATTTACCTTAATTGAGTAATACTTTAAAGAATAGTTAATACTTTAGTTCACAATCCTCTAAATGCAAAATCTATTAAAAAAAAAAATGGGACCAAGAAAAGCATCTACATGGCATTTGGATGTGAGCCGGAGCATTGTTAAAGTGGGTTCAAGAGTTTCAGAAACTTTAACAGCTTCGCTATTTTACCAAAGGATGAGGTTAAACATAAATTTTTTGTGTGTAGCTGGTAACTGCTAAATGTGCTTTCCTCTTCCTCTCCTTCCCTTTCCTCCACTTCTTCCATTTGCTGAAAACTTAGAAGTCCGAGAAACCTTATTTATATCGCTCCGAGCATTTGATAATTATTTGGGCCAATTCTGTTCATGAGGGAATTACAATACTCTAGGCAGTGGCATGGTTTCTGGTTAGTGTATAAAAGCTGGGAAAGTTTCTCATTATTTCAAAATAGCTGATATTTTCTCTTGCTCAATTCCAAAGTAATTTGAACATGTATCAATTAGGAAGTTCCCATGGGTATAGCAGTGAAGGTCTCAACTGAACAGAACAGTTGTCCTAATTCTTTATATTGTTATAGGCCAACTGTAGAGTGCCAGTCTCTCTTAATCTGGATATAGTACAGAAAATAAATGATCTACCAAAGAGAAAATTTCTTTACAGGATTGCAGGATGACTCTTCTCCTATTTGTCTTAGGCTAGGACAAAAACACAACATCCAAATAACGTATCAATTCTCTTTTTCTCCAAAAAATAAGTAGCTGGCACAACCTCATCTTTTTCAGAACACACTAGACACAACAAAAAATAAGAATATTTGTAGAGGAAATCAAGAGAATGGTCAACATTAATGTATCAGAAGGATAGCCCATTATGTTTCTAACTACATTTCAAAAATGCTGGAAATAAAAATGAACATGCCTTACTGTTGTATTATGTCCACTTACTGAAACTTCACAAAGCATCGGAGACAAGTAAAAAACCTAGAGAAAATCTAAATCATAGTTCTATCACTTACTAGAATTTAAATGTGAACAACTAAGTGTAACCAATTTGAATTTTAGTTTCCTAAATCGTATTGCACGATGCTAATAATGTGTCCAATCTAGTAGGACACTTTTCATAGCTTGGAGATGAGTTTACCCTCTGGGAATCTAATAAGGAAGTAGCAAAAGTGAGGCCCAGATAATAATTAATTGATAGATTGTGGGGAACACACTAAATTTCTCATATACTCATATGTAAAAATGGCAATACACTGCTAGATGGTTTTGTGTGAGTTAAATTACTTGTTTCTTCATAGAGCCTGTTTCTCTGGACACTCGACAAAGCTTGATTCCATTCTCTCTCCTTTCTGTGCGGTAGTCCTAGGAAATCATGATAGCATTACTCAACAGTACATTGGTATTAATGTGTCTGTAGAAAGTAGTATTTGAAAGTGAACAGAGAAATAAAGGAGAACGTGATGAATGTTTTTTCCAACATTCCCAGTGCCTTATGGGCCTCACCCTATTGTAGCCAAAGTCATTTGAGAAGCGGCCTATCATGCCCTGACCTGCTATCTACTACACAAAGTTTTTATTATAATTTTGCTTTCCATGTAGATCTTTTCTTAAGGAATGATAGCATTGATCAGTGATCTTAAATATTCTAGGCTTTTCGGCGGTTGTACTTCATATACTAAACTAAAGGTTTGGATTTCAAACTAACTCTGTAGGCTTTTTAATTTTGGTTGACGTGAGATAAACCACAGACCAATAATCGATTGTGTATGTTCTTAAAATTTGGAGCATCTGTGTCTACTCCCTCAGGATAAAACTTGTACCATGGTCTCCTAATCAAAGCACTGCATGTTACCTCAGTACCATGGCTTTCAAAGTATAATAGCTATGCCTCAGCAAGATTTTTTTAATTAAGTATTTTTATTTTTAGATAATTATAAATTCACATGCAGTTATAAGGAATAATGGAGAAGATACAGTATACCCTTTAAACAGTTTCCCCTGATGTTAACATTTTGAGAAACTGTTGTATCAAGCCTCATGTTCTTCATCTGAAAAATGTTAATAATAAAAACTGGTGGGTGACAGAGATAGGACTTTACCCTGCCTAACTCTAAAACTCTATTATAAAACATCCTGAAGAACTGATATATTGGATCCAAAGTGGGAGATCAGAGTTCTCTCTATATGGCTAATTTAGTATACAGATGGCTTTAGAATGCACTTTTTTTGCTGTAGGTATTGACGTTGTTAACTTTAAACATTGCATATTACAGTAGAGTTCTAAGGCTGTCATCCCCTTCAGAGGCATTATAGCATAGTGACCAACACTACAGACTTTGGAACTGTGGTAGGCAGAATAATGCCCACCCAAAAGATGTCCACAACCTAATATCTGGAACCTGTGAATATGTTACCTTACAGAGCAACAGGGACTTTGCCTCTTGAGATGGGGAGGTTATTCTGGATTATTTGGTGGGTCCTATGTGATCACAAAGGTCTTTATAAGTAAGAGGGTGAGGAAAGAGAGTCGAAGTTAGAGATTTGAAGATGCTATGCTGCTGGCTTTGAAGATAGAGAAAGGGGCCACAAGCCAAGGAATGCAAATGGTCTCTAAAAGCTGCAAAAATTAAGGAAATGGATTCTCCTCAAGAACATCTAGAAAGAATTCACCCCTGCCAACACTTTGATTTTAGCCCAGTAAGACCCGTTTTGGACTTTTGACATCCAGGATTATAAGATAAATTTCTATTGTTTCAAGCCACCAAGTTTGCGGTAATTTGTTCAGCCACAGTAGGAATCTAATAAAGGTGCCAAATGCTCAGAATCCATCTTCCAGCTCTGCTATTGACAATATATCTGACCTTGAATAACGGATTTAATTTCTGTGCCTTAGCTGCTTCATCTCTAAAATGGGAGTTAGAGTAGTTCCTATCTCATAAAAGAAATTAATATATATAAAGCTATTTAAAACAATATTAGGCAAATAGTAAGTACTCAATAAGTGTCAACTATTAGTACTATGGTAAGAGTAATTATTCATTTATGCAAACAATATGATTGAAAAGGCAATGAGTACTTTACAAAAATATCATCTACATAGTCTTCTGTATCCTGTTTTGCTTTTAATATATATATATGTAATGTTATATATGTGTACATATGATTTATATGAGGTTTATATAAGATAGATATGATCTATATATATCAATTAAAAATCAAGGCAATGATAAACACAGAATGCAGGACAGTGGTTATATCTAGGGAGGAGGCTAGATGATGGGATGTAGGAGGAAACAAAGTTTCCAACAATGTAGGAATATTCTAGTTCTTAAGTTGAGTGGTAAGTTCATGGCTTCTTGCTTTATTTTTATGCTAGTAACTTACATACAAAATTCATATATATTTCTTTGTGTCAAATGCTAAATAATGCATTTTTCTCTAAAGGCTATGAATAAAACTTGAAAAACTTCTCAGATCTTTATTCATTGCAATTCAGTTCAGATAGCTCTATTATACTACAGTAGCAACTCCAAAAATCACAGTGGCTTCACAAAACAGATGTTTATTTCTCATTCATACTTCACGTTCAACACAGACCAGTGGGCAGCTCTGCTTATGTGAACTCCTCACATCGCCAACACATTTTGAATCACTGGAGCAGTGGGAAGGGGAAGAGAGACAAATTGTTCACTGGCTGTTAATGTTCACACACGGAAATGATACATATCACTTTTGCACCTGTCTCACTAGCCAAAGCGAATCACATGGCCACGTCCACATTAAAAGAGAGTATAGATGAATCATTGCATGCGACTGTAAATGAAAGAGCCACGAATATTTTGTGAAGAGCATTAAGGATTCTCACAGTCCACCCTTCTGGGCACCAAACGTTTGGCACTTTCTTCATCAGTATGCAGACTTAAACACAGGCCCTAATACATGCTGTGTGCTAGTATTTTTTACATATAAAGGACAGCAACTGGCAGTCTCATTAAATTCAAATAACAGTTCTAAGGAATATACCACGAGATATTAAAATAATGGTTAATAAACCTGCCTTGAAAATTAAGATCATTGGGTGGGGGGGGCGGGGCAGGCTTCTGGTATCAGAGGTGAAGAAAGAGTAATATGTTACCTTTATAAGGCCTAAGAAACATAACTATGAAAACTCTAGGGTGAAGTACTATCTTAATAGTTAGAGTAAATGTGTAAGTTGGTATCAATGTGAAAAAGCTTGACTCAATTTAAAAACGATAGGCCATTGTGACAATACAATTATACACCGTTTATGCCCAAGAGCCTGTATTTTAAATACTATTCAGTTAAATATGTACATGGAAGTAGAATTTAAGTCACTGCAATACCATACTATAGGACAAAGGCCCATATTTTTAAATATTTATAACTTGATTCATGATTTGCCTCCTCCAATTTTAAAAGAAGAATATTTATAACAGTATGAAGTAGAATGCCACTATCTGGAAACAGCCTGACAAATGTCTATAGTTGTAGACTCAGCCACAGAGATTCTCTCTCTATCTCCTTATTCCCCTGCTGGCAGCTCTCCACGTTTCGATACATCGCAGTAGAAAACTGCTCTGAAAAGCTGGACAGGGGCCTCCTTCCTGTCATTTTTCCCCGATATAACTGATTATTTTTAGGTGTTTCTTGAGATGCTGCATATTAATTTGCTGTATGGAGCAGAGGGTATGGTGGAAGCACAGAGCTGGAAAAATTTATTAACAATGTGCAAAGCTGCATGAGTGAATACTGAAGTCAGGAGAAGGGAAGGAGAAGCAGCCCCGGGAGGAATTTGTGGTGGGCATGCCACCCTCGTCCCCCTTTCTCATCTCTTTCTCCCCCTTTTGTTGACTTTCTTTGTTGAGCCTCCGTCTCAGGCTTCTGGAAAATGCCCTCTGCTTAATGTGAATCCAAAAATGTGACACATCTCTCATCTAAGTTGTCTTGATTTCATGTTACTGCTTTGCTTCAAGACAATCTCTGATTGCTTTATTCATTAAAATTCTTTTCATATGCACAGTATTTGTATTGGAAAAACAATATCACATTAAAGAACATTTTGAAGAAAAAACATTATCCATAATTCTATCACTGTGAAACAGCTATTTTGATTTTCACGTATTCTCATGCATACTTTGTCCAAATGTATACCTATTTTTTATAGTTGTAATTCTAGCATACAATTTTGCTTACTGTTTTTTCCTGATGCTACGTCCTAAAAAATTTTTGGCATTGTTCTACGTATCTTTCGTATGTATTTTAATAGCTGCATAAAGTTCCATCAAGTTGATGTACTATACTTTATCTATCCCTAGTCTGGGAATTTTGCTTGAAGTTTGTTTTTCTCTACTGTACATAACAGACAGATAAGAACATTTTGTATATTGTTAACTTTTTCTAAACATTTCTACACTTGCCCATTATCTTGTTTAAGATAAGATTACAAGAGAACAGGAGCTTGGCTGAGCACATACACATATATATTCTCTTATAACGCAAACACCTTCTGTTTCAGCAAGATTCCCTAGAGCTAGAATTTGCATTACATACCGTCAACTCCTGTTTGGTAAACTCAGGTCCAATGATATTAAGTTATATTATTTGGTATAACTAATTTCATTTAAGAATAAGGAAACTGTAATACTGAACAGTCATTTGATACAAACAAGATGCATCCACAAACTAGAAGAGAAGTTGATTCTTACGCTCTGTATTGGACCTATTGCCTTCTATTTCTGGGTCTTTACTAACCAAATTATTGTTTTAAAGGCTACACCTTAGAACTGTTAATGAATGTCAGTTGTATTTATGGGCATCGTCTACTTAATAAACGCTATTGTAGCTAGATAAATGTACTTCCTGGATCCAGGTACCTTAGCCAATTCTTTTTGAGATCATTCCCCCAAACATAAAAACATGGAACTATCATTCATTCATTTGATATGTAAATTGAATTATTGATTTTCCAATATATCTTTTTCAAATACCAACCAGATATCTAATCATGTACAACAGAAAAGAGATGCCAAACCTATAAGTGATCTCACACAAACCACATGCTCTTATGCATTGGAGAAATGGTTGAGTGCCTGCTGGGGAGAAAACCACATATTTCGTCACAAGGTACTAGAGAGTCGCATGCTTTCCATAAACTTATATTTTACCTGTACACATCCCAGATGAAGCCATACAAATAAAATAAGATGCAGAAGTAAGTAAGGGGGTCACAGACTGAATGCCTTCAGAGTAGTGCATGTAATAAAAAACTAGGGAAGCTGGTGAGTATAACACAATATGCGTTAGTGGAATTCATCATAAACTGGACAATACATATCACATCCAAATCATTTAAAGCTAAAATGTCATAAATTAATGTTCAAGCTAATCAAAAAAAATTGAGGGCTGGATGCACCTAGCAGGCCACGTGTATGTAACCCTTGAAATACATATTAAATGATATAAGGACTACTATTGTCCTAAAAGGTAAAATATGAACTGGGAGGAGTCAAGCAAGATGTCTCAGAAGACGCAGGACTTAAATTGGATTCTGCTACAAGCTGGGTTCCCCTGAAAGCCAACTCTGAGGTGGAGGTTAGCATGGAGGAGTTTTATTATGGAGTGTTCTTCAGATTTATGGCTGAGGAATCAAAGTAGAGGAAACAGGACTGGACAGAGAGAGAAGTTGAGCTGCAAAGAGCCTCCATCAACCCCAAGGCTGCTATGGAGCTGGGATGGCCCTTTAGAGTTGTCACAAGTTGGGGTGAGAGAGCTGTACTTTATACTCCCAGTCATTCAGTCACTGGATGCAGGCCATTCCAGGAAGAGAGCATGACCTTGAGTGACATGGCTCTCTTCAGTTGAGATAATCCGCAGGGGGTTAACACTTGAGAATTGTCTTTAGTGTAACTCTCACCTGCTAAGAGAGTTTACTAATGTCTTTGTTCCTGAAAGGAGATCTTGACAGTGCATCACAGCAACAGCCACAACCCCTCTGGGACAAAGTAAAATTATCTTAAACTACTTATCACTTGGTCCACTGCGATCCACTACTGTATTAGTCATGGTTCTTCAGAGAAACAGAACCAACAGGAGATATTTATTCATAGTTAGATATATATACATATATAAATACGTGTGTGTGTGTGTGTGTGTGTGTGTGTGTGTATGAGAGAGAGAGAGAGAGATCATAAGAAATTGGTTCATGCAATTATGGAGGCTGAGAAGTCCCAAGACCTGCAGTTGGCAAGGTGGAGACCCAGGAGAACCAAAGGTGTAGTTCCAGTCTGAGTCCAAAAGCCTGAGAACCAGGAGAGCCAATGGTGTAAATTACGGTCCAAAACCCAGCAGTCTTGAGACCCAAGAAAAGCCAATGTTTCAGTCTAAGTCTAAAGGTCAGAAATGACCAATGTCCCAACTCAACAGTCAGTCAATAAGAGTTCCCTCTTACTCAGCCTTTTTGTTCTATTCAGGTCGTCAAGTGATTGGATGGGGCCCATCCACATTATGGAGGGCAATCCACTCTACTCAGTCTACTGATTAAAATGTTAATCTCATCCAGAAACATCCTCACAGACATACCCAGAATAATATTTTTCCAAATGTCTGAGCACCCATGGCCTAGTTAAATTGACACATAAAATCGAAAATCACGACTACGTAACTTTCCATGAACCAGCAACCAGGAGGCTAGAGACATGATGAGTGTCCAAGGAATGCTCTTTGTAGACACAGCCCCAGTGTTATCTGAGATGGTGAATTTTTCAGTTCCATTTCTGAAACAGAGAGACAGCCTCTAGAATTATTTTGCCCAAGGAACTCTTAAGAATTAGAACGAGGCAGAGATTTTGAGGGCAATTAGTTTTCTATGACAAAAATTTTGGTAAAAAGTGTTATTTAGTAACATCAGTTTTAGTTAATATAAATCGACTTACCATATCATCTCATGCAAATTCCATTTTCTAGGGCCTGAACTCTGAGTCATGCCAACTTGGATTGATCACAAATACCGTATTCATAACTATCCTGAACTTCAAAGCATGAGGCCCATTTAAAGGTCATGTATTTCTGTGCTATTTTCCTAAATGGGGTCACAGTTTCACATCATAATCAAGCCACTGACCCTCGAATATCACTCCCAGTATGACTCATTCAGCTTCAGATTGGCCCCCTAAATTTCAACCTCAGACTAATACTATAAAATGCATAAGCTAATGGTTTTTCCAACTTTTGCACAAATTTATCTCCTCAGCATACTTAGATAATTCTGTTCATTTCTTTCTCATTGCTTAAAGTAAGACTCACCTCTTACTATGAAGTATATTTTGATTAGAGAAGAAACAAATATGTTTTTTAGCTAACCTGTGTTAATAACCAGTTCCCACACATAGTCGCAGACCCACCTATCCATTCCCTCCACCCATTTTCCATCTCAGCATTGTGGAAAACGTGATATCTAATATGGTTCATTCCAGTATACCTGGAATGGGAGAGAAAGAAAAACACTGAACCCAAGGTGCACTCATACCAGACATTTTCGATGTATGTTATCTCAAACCCTGCAAAGAATGTGTTACATTAATGGCTTTAGAAATAAGGCAGCTTATGCATAGAGAAGGTAGGTAACTTCTCTGAGGACACCCGGCTAATTGGTAGCATGATCTGGTTTTAAATTTAGATCTCTATGACAGCAAAGCCTACATTCTTGCTGAACCCCAATTTCTATACCTCATTAAGCCTTAAGACCTTCTGGAATGTTAAAGCATAATTGAGTTAAAGTGGCCCTAACTGCCTGGGATCCCTTCAATCCCAGGTAATATGTGGATTTTCCTTCCCCTGAAAAATAATATGGACCATTTTCTAAAGTGGGTGAATGGGTAATTCCCAGATCAAAGACATGATACAAATATCAAATGAAAATAGATGCCATTTAAAGGTACAGTCAATCCTCATTATTCACCAATTCTGTATTTGCCAATTCGTCTACTCACTGAAATTTATTTGTAACTCAAAATTTATTTGTAACCCTGAAATCAATACGTGTGCACTTTTGTGGTCATTCACAGATAGACACATACATAGAGCAGTGAAAACTGACTTGTGATGTGCACGTTCTCAGCTGAGGTCCAACGAGCCAAACTTCTGTCTTCCTGTTTCAGCTCTCACACTATAAACAAGTGCCCTTTTAGCAATCTATTTAGTGCCATGTTTTTTGCATTTTTGTGCATGCTTTGGTGATTTTGCTGTTTAACATGAACCCCAAGTGTAGTAGTAAAGTGATATCTAGTGACCCTAAGCACAAGAAGGCATTGATGTGCCTTATAGAGCAAAGAAGTGTGCTAGGTGAGCTTCATTCAGGCATGAGCTACATTGCTGTTGGCCATGAGTTCAGTGTTAATGAATCGACAATACAAAATATGGTGTATAAACAGAAACACCCATTAAACAAGGTTGCCTATTAAGCAGTTGAAGAAAGTGTTGTGACTAGCAGTTCTCAGGAATTTAACTATATCTCCTCTAGGAACAATGATTTAGTATTCACTAATTAAATGTTCCTGTTGTCTTTATAGAACGTAACTGCCACAAATAATGAGAATCTACTATATCTTTCGGTATACTTCCAAATAAGCATTCCATTTCTAGGCCATCTATTAGGAGTAAGAAGAGGTGGTATAGAAAATTGTAATAGCAGCAGTACCAGGGAAGGTGGATAGTGGCAGAGAGCACCTCCTCATGAGCTCAGCTGCCATAGACTCTGTGCCATTGGCTGAGTATATATGGCCTGAATCAATTGGGTCCCCACATCCTAAAAGCCATGATCTTCCCTAATGACTGATCCAATTAAAAGCTGAGTGATTTCCATGGAACTGAAACATTTCTTACTCAAAAGCCAAAGTTGCACTTTAGTCCAAGCAATGCTACATTTGGGCACACTTGTAAAATTTTCTGATAATTTGTGGTTGAGAAAGTGCTAATGCTGTAGTCACTCAACAGAAGTTTATTGAGCACATCTTTGATATGCTATAGGGAAGTGTTAAGAGAGGCACAAGACTTGGTTCCTACCCTCCAAGGAGGTCATGTTGGGTTGATGAGACTTTCATCCACACTGTGATGAAGAGTGGGTAAGCCCTGATGGACAGGCTGAACCTAGTGTAGAGAAGGCTTGCTAAGGCCAGCTAAGAGGTCACAGGGTGAGTGAGATTGGAGCACAAACTTGAGAGAGAGGTACAATTTAGGAAGAGGCATAAATGAAAAGAGACATCAGACCCAGATGAGAAGAGGGTAGACACTATCAAAATGCCTCCCCTCAGCACAGAAACATCAGAAAGGAGCTGAAGAAGGATTGTAGGTGATCCAGGCCCAGGCTGGCCACCACTTCCTATGCAATGCCGATTTCTCATAAAGGATTCCTATTACTCTGGGCCAGTGAGTCAAATGATTATAAGGAAATGAGAAAATTTTAATTTAGAGAACTTACATTAATACCTCTGGTTAATTCTAGGACAGTTAGGACAAAAAGCAATGTACCAGGTAATCTGAGCTAGTCCTAAAAGAAATCTTAATCCTGGGCAAGTCAACTAACATTTCTGATTGTCTGTTCCTTATTTCTCCTATTTCTTCCCCCTCTTACTCTGAAATCTCGTCATATTGAAGGCCTCCACAAATTTAGAACTGACGCGTTAAGGGTTACATCTTTGCTTGTATGTTTTTCCAAATGAATGCCAGCTGGCAAAGACTAAGATCTAATTACTGCAGCAAGATATAAGGTTACAGAAACAGGTCACAGTTTACATTTTACTGAGGTTCCTTCCTTTCATACAACCCTCCCTCACCACTCAGTTGGCCAGCACCCTGATACAGTCTCCCTGTCCTCCATGTGCTCAACTGTATTTTCTTCCTTTCGTCTAGGTCCTTAAAAATCACGTTTTCCCCAGCTTCTCTGCCCTCTTTTTCTTTTGGAAAGTGGTATTAGCCATTTAAATATACATCGACAGTGGAATGTTATTCTCCTTCCAAGGATATGCTCTCTTATTTTAGCTCAGGCTAGAAGCTTCCACTGGTTTCTGTATGATTTATTTCCCAAAATAGGGCTGTCTTCTGCATTTTAGTAGAGTAAAGCACAAGTTTTGGTGGTAAATTTCTGCATACAAATCTAAGTTTTGCTATTTACTATTTATAGGACCTTGATAAAGTCACTGATATGAAACAAACAAAACCAGCTACATCAAAGTGTTGTTTTAAAAACTACCTACATAACGAATATAAGATATTCATGTCATATGCTATGCACATGGTAGATACTCAATAAGTGAATATGCTGTTATAAAATAGTCACAGTGTTCATATTATTCTGAAGGTTTTTAAGAGGTGGGACAAGTAGGCAGGGCCATAGATGTTTTATTATCTAGAAGCTTTATAGCTAGGGCTCCTAGCTTCACTGTCAGCCAAGCTGCTTGCTACCAACCCCAATAGAGAAGGTAGAAATGAAAGTGTTTTGAAAAGTTAAAAGCAACTCAGAAATGTAGGCAGAAAGCTAGTGCTATTCTCATCCCTACAAATATCTCCTTTCTGATCTATTGCCCAGCGTTTCCCTTCCCAGCTTCCTTCACCCCATCTAGGCTAGAGCTGTAATAAGTAAGATTTGAAAGTACGAATGTGAAGGAGCAAAGCTCCCAGTATGGTGGAATTTAATAATGCAGCAAGTCCTTTTTGAATAGGAAATAACTCTTAAAAGATTTCTTTTCATGTAATTCCAGGCTCAGTTCAGTGAGATCCACTTGCAATCTCTTGAATTTATGTCTTGCTTCTCCTACAGGCTCCCGAGGCTTGTGCTATTGAGGCGCCCACAGCTTGGCTGAGACAATAAGGTCCTCCATGTCCCCACAGGGAATATATGGCCAGTAGACAGCCTGAAGAGCAGGGGGAATAAATATAATAATTTAAAAAATGCCTCATTTACTTAGTGGATCTTTTTAATAGCCAAATTTATTCAGTATTCGGAGCCAGATACTGTACAAATTACATATATTACCCATTTAATTCTATATCACTGTGAGGAAGCCACTATTATCATCCTCATTTTACAGATGAAAAAACTGACGCTTCCAGTGATTTGTCTTACAGCTGATTGTCTTACACTTGGTAAATAGTGGAGCCAGCATTGAATCAAAGCCAGAATTAAGGGCATCCTCTATTCCCTCACTTGTATGCAAGCAAAAAGAGTCTCCTACATAGGTGTTTGGCATGAGAAAATCTTATTGCTATTGCATACTTTCAGTCTAATAGGAAATGACTTACAGTTACCTTGGAAATTAACTGCACTGAGCTTCCGTTAGACACGTGCACTTCTGAGTAAAGAACAAACCAGATGCTATCCAGATGCCCCGTTTTATTATGGGAAGAATAAGGAATTTAAAAAGCCCATAGCCTATGGCTTTATGGATAGGAAAGGGGACACTGTCACAAAGTATCCTCTGAGAGTATAAAAGCTTTGTTTCCCTGAGAGAGTTTACAAGGAACAAATTGTAATGTTAAACATGACCATGGACTGTTGTAGGGGCTAAGCATTCATTCCTTCATGTCCCTGTAGCAGTTTTGGCGTGCCCCTGGTGAAACATATTATGCCGTGTTTTACTGAACTAATAAATAAAGGATGAACAAGATCTCTCCAGAACATCTCTGAGAGAGGTCTACTGGCTTATGGCCCAAAGAACCATAGCTTTTTTGCCTGCCTGGGAAAACAAGCTAGATCAAATGAGTTCCGAAGTTCCCTGTAATTAATATAGTTTGTCTTTCTGTAAATGCCTTCGTCTAGAAGTAAGCTGACCCTCAGGCAGACTCTATATCCAGGGCAGCTTGCTGGAATTTGAGCCTGAATCTGCATTCCTCTTATTCTTTGTATATCTGGGATAATCCTACCTTTGTTTAGCTTGCATAATCAACATTTCTCACATTGTCAAAAATAAAAGTAAGTATTATACAGTGTACTCCTGCTTTATACAAAATGCTTTTCATATTCTAATCTTCACAATATTCCTTCATAAACCTTATTTTTCAGATAAAGAATTTGAAGCACATAACCTTATTGTGGAGATTATAGTGCAATATATATATATATATATATACATCAAATCATCACGCATACACTTTAAAATTACACAATGTTATATGTCAATTATATCTCAATAAAGTTTGGGAAAATTTAAAAATCACTTAAAAACATAAAAACACAAGGCACAAAAATAGTATTTCGTGATGTTTTGCATAACATTTGCAGTGGTTCTCAACTTTTGATGTGTGTGTGTGTGTGTGTGTGTGTGTGTGTGTGTGTGTATCTTACTTAGGAATATTTTTTCCTGCAGGGAATTTTTTAAGTATGGCAGTGGTTTTGAAATGTTGAGATATATGTATCACCTATAAATATTTTTTGAATGTACATATATTGGTTCCTTGAAGGGCATATCTTGATGTGAGGAAAGAGAAAGTAGAGAACTATGCATATCATGAAAACAGCAACAAACAGCACATCATAATACTGATCCAGGACGGAAAGGAGATTCCCTGTGCTCCACCATGACACCTCAAATTGAATAGATGGGGAGGAGACATTTTTTTGAGACTACATTGTAGGCGGCCATAAAAATATAGCTGTAAGAGATGTAGCAGGGGATTTGGGGTGTACTCTTTTTCCTGAAGCTTCAACCACAGGCCAGATTGCCAAATATTACATAGAGGGAGCATGGATTGAATGTCTAACTAAAGATGGGCTATCATTTGGCTTGAGGATTGTGCTCTGTGGAGATGAGAGAATGAAGCTGGATCACCTTGGAGGGTGTGAGAATTGCCCCAGTAGCTCACTTGACCAACCCTTCACCCTAGGTTGAGACTGACACAAATGTGTAGCCCTAGACTCTTACTCTTAAAATCTAACCTACAAATTTTAACCAAATCACGAGGGGAACCTGGCAGAAGAGGCTGAACTGAACTATACCTGCTCATCCCCATAACAAAACGATTCTCCCTAAAGCTCACTGGTCCACATTTTTTTTGAAGATTTGATTTTTCTTTTTTCTCTCCAGAGCCCCCCCGGTACATAGTTGTGTATTTTTAGTTGTGGGTCCTTCTAGTTGTAGCATGTGGGATGCTGCCTCAGCGTGGCCCAGTGAGTGGTGCCATGTCCACGCCCAGGATCCGAACCACAGAAACCCTGGGCCGCGGAAGCAGAGCACGAGAACTTAACCACTCGGCCAGGTGCCGGCCCCTCATTGGTCCATATTTTACTGTATTTGTTAGTGAATCTCACAAATGATTTTACTTAAATGTTCACATTTTCCCATGTTTAAAGGAATTCATAAAATATACACTAATGCAAAATTTTTCCTTCAGCCAACTGTTTAGCTATCTTTTATTTAAATGTTTTTAATTAGAGATATGGAGCTGAGAGATATCCATGAATTTTCGTCTAGATGTTTCTCCACAGGACAAGGATTTCTGTGTCTCAGTGTCCCTCTGTTCTCATTTCTTTAAACCATTCACTAGACAGGAACAGGAGAGCTACACCAGCAGCATCACAGGAATTAAGCTGGCCTTGCCTGTTGGTGAACTGAGACAGCTCCTTATGGTGCTTGGAAAATTACGCCTAAAAGTTCTCCACATATTTTCCCCACTGGCCTACCTCAGAATCTACATACTTTTATTGAGTTCCTGCTATGCTAGGATTGCTCACAAACATTATCTAATTTAATTTTTTACAACAATATTCTGAGGTACCTATTATTATTGCCATATTTTTAATGAGAAATGACATTTGAAGGTGAAATCTTTTATCCCAAATCACAATGCTCATTTGTGGCAGAAGCAAGAATTCAACCCAGGCCATCAATCATTGCCTTCCAGATTAAAAATTATTCCTCTGTTCCATCCTACCTGAATTTCTGACATTAGGGATTTATTTTCACAAGAACACAATTACTCAGTGTCTGTGGAGAAATGTAGAAAGAGATCAACGACAAAATCGGGTATTTTGTTAAAGCATTTGTGACTGGTGTTCTCCTCAGTTTTAGGTCACTCCAGGGAGGGTCTGGGGCCCTGTGAGGACTGAACTCCACAGGGTTAGTGTTCATCAATTTGAGTCTTACTTCGCGTTCCCCATGATTGATGAGTGGAAGCAGTGTATAAAATCACCTTATAAGTTTGGCTAGAAGGGCTTTAAAATTAATCCAGAGGAGGAAATTGAAGCATAGAGACGCATGTGATATGCCTTTAGGAGACGGGGTTAATGTGCACTAAGCAGGGGACATATCAGTGAACTTATTTTTGGTTTTGTTGTTTTTTAATTATTTTGTTGCAGTCATATTGGTTTATAAGACTATGTAATTTCAAGTGTACATTATTATGTACTAGTTTTTATAAAGACTACATCATGCTCACCACCAATAGTCTAGTTTTATCTGTCACCATATATATATGTGCCCCTTTAACCTTTTGCCCACCCCCCAAGCCCCTTCCCCTCTGATAACCACTAATCCATTCTCCTTATCCATATGTTTATCTTTCACATATGAGTGAAATCATACAGTGTTTGTCTTTCTTATTTTGCTTAACATAATACCCTCAAGGTCTATCCGTGTCGTTGAAAATGGGACAATTTTGTCTTTTTTTATAGCTGGGTAATATCCCATTGTATATATATACCACATCTGCTTTATCCATTCATCAGTTGATGGGCACTTGGTTTGCTTCCATATCTTGCCTATTGTGAATAATGCTGCAATGAACGTAGGGCTGTGTATAGCTGTTTCTATTGTTGATTTCACATTCTTTGGATAAATACCCAGTAGTGGGATAGCTGCATCATATGGTAGTCCTAGTTTTAGTTCTTTGAGGAATCTCCATACTCTTTTCCATAGTGGCTGCATCAGTTTGCATTCCCACCAACAGTGTATGAGGGTTCCCTTTTCTCCCCATCCTCTCCAACATTTGTTATTTTTTGTCTTGGTAATTATAGCCATTTTGACAGGTGTAAGGTGATATCTCATTGTAGTTTTTACTTGCATTTCCCTAATAATTAGTGATGTTGAACATGTTTTCATGTGCCTGTTAGCCATCTGTATATCTTCTTTGGAAAAATGTCTGTTCATACCCTCTGCCCATTTTTTGAGCGGGTTGTTTGATTTTGTGTTGTTGAATTGCATGAGTTCTTTACATATTTTGGAAATTAACTTCTTGGATATATAATTCGCAAATATTTTCTCCCAGTTGGTGGATTGTCCTTTCATTTTGTTCATAGTTTCCTTTGCCTTGCTGAAGCTTTTTAGACTGATGTAGTCCCATTTGTTTATTTTTTCTTTTGTTTCCCTTGCCTGAGTAGCAGGATGTTCGAAAAGATACTGCTAAGACCAATGTCAAAGAGTGTACTGCCTGTATTTTCTTCTAGGAGTTGTATGGTTTTAGGTCTTACATTCAAATTTTTAATCCATTTCGAGTTAATTTTTGTGTGTAGTATATGATAATGGTCTGCTTTCATTCTTTTGCATGTGGCTGTCCAGTTTTCCCAACACCATTTACTGAAGAGACTTTCCTTTCTCCACTGTATGTTCTTGGCTCCCGTGTCAAAACTCAGCTGTCCATAGATGTGTGGTTTTGTTTCCAGGCTTTCAATTCTGTTACAGTTTTGTGTCTGTTTTTGTGCCAGTACCATGCTGTTTTTGTGCCAGTACCATGCTGTTTTGATTACTATAGCTTTGTAGTATATTTTGAAGTCAGGGATTGTGATGCTTCCAGCCTTGTTCTTATTTTCTCAGGATTGCTTTGGCTATTTGGGGTCTTTTGTTGTTCTTTATAAATTTGGGGATTCTTTGTTCTATTTCCATGAAGCTTGTCATTGAGATTCTGATTTGGATTACATTGAATCTGTAGATTGCTTTAGGTAATGTGGACATTTTAGCTATGTTTGTCCTTCCAATCTATGAGCATGGAGTATTTCCATTTCTTCATGTCTTATTCAATTACTTTCAATAATTTCTTTTAGTTTTCAGTGTATAGGTCTTTCACCTCCTTGGTTAAAGTTATTCCTAGATATTTTATTCTTTTTGTTGTGATTTTAAATGGGGCTATAAACTTGATTCCTTTTCCTGCTATTTTGTTATTAATGTATAGAAATGCAATTGATTTTTGTTAGTTCATTTTGTACCCTGTAACTTTGCTGTAGTTGTTGATTATTTCTAATAGTTTTCTGGTGGATTCTTTAGGATTTTCTATATATAGAATCATGTCGTCCACAAACAGTGTGAGTTTTACTTCTTCCTTTCCCATTTGACTACCTTTATTTATTTTTTCTTGTTTAATTGCTCTGGCTAAAGCCTCAAGTACTATGTTGAATAAGAGTAATGAGAGTGGGTACGCTTGTCTTGTTCCTGTCCTCATAAGGATAGCTTTCAGTTTTTCACTACGTATGATGTTAGCTGCAGGTTTGTCATATATAGCCTTTATTACATTGAAGTTCTTTCCTTATATACCCATTTTATTGAGTTTCTAACATAAATGGATGTTGAATCTTAAATGCTTTCTCTGCATCTATTGAAATGATCATGTGATTTTTATTCCTCCTTTGGTTAATGTGGTATATCACATTGATTGATTTGAAGATGCTGAACCATCCCTGCATCCCTAGTATAAATCCTATTTGATCATGGTGTATGATCCATTTAAAGTATTGCTATTCAATTTGCTAATATTTTGTTGAGGATTTTTGCATCTATATTCATCAGTGATATAGGTCTGTAATTTTCCTTCTTTGTGTTGTCCTTGTCTGGTTTTGGAATCAGGGTGATGTTGGCCTCATAGAATGAGTTAGGAGGCATTCTGTCTTCTTCAATTTTTCAAAATAGTTTGAGAAGAATAGGTATTAAGTCTTCTTTGAATGTTTGGTAGAATTCCTCACAGAAGCCAACTGGTACAGGACTTTTATTTTTGGGGAGGTTTTTGATTACTGTTTCAATCTCTTTGCTTGTTATTGGTCTAGTCAGATTCTCTATTTCTTCTTGATTCAGTTTTGGGAGGTTGTTTGAGTCTAATTTATCCATGTCATTGGCATGTAGTTTTTCATAGTGTTCTCTTATAATCTTTTTTAATTTCTGTGGTATCCATTGTATTTCTCTGCCTTCATTTTTAATTTTATTTATTTGAGATTTCTCTCTTTTTTTGTTAGTGAGTCTGGCTAAGGGTTTGCCAATTTTGTTTATCTTCTCAAAGAACCAATTCTTGGTTTTCTTGATCCTTTCTACTATTTTTTTCAGTCTGTATTTCACTTATTTCTGATCTAATTTTTATTGTTTTCCTCTTTCTGCTGACTTTGGGCTTTGTTTGTTCTTTTTCTAGTTCTGTTAGTTGTAGTTTAAGATTACTTATTTGAGATTTTTCTTGTTTGTTGAGGTAGTGTTGTATTGCTATGAATTTTCCTGTTAGGACTGGTTTTGCTGCATCCCATAGAGTTGGCATGCTGTGTTTTCATTTTCTTTTGTCTCCAGGTATTTTTCGATTTGTTCTTTGATTTCTTCATTGATCCAATGGTTGTTTGCTAGCATGTTATTTACTCTCCACATATTTGTGACTTTCTCAGCTTTTTTTCCATTAGTTGATTTCTAGTTTCATAGCATTGTGGTTAGAAAAGATGCTCAAGGTGATTTCAGTCTTCTTAAATTTATTGAGGCCTGCTATGTTTCCCAACATTTGATCTATCTTTGAGAATGTTCTAAGCACTTGAGAAGAATGTTTATTCTGCTGCTTTTGGATGTAATGTTCTATGTATCTCTGTTAAGTCCTTCTGCTCTAGTGTTTCATTTAAGGCCACAATTTCCTTGTTGACTTTCTGTCTGGATGATCTATCCATTGATGTAAGTGGGGTTTTGAAGTCCCCTACTATTATTGTGTTGCTGTCATTTTCTCCCTCTAGGTCTGTTAATAGTTGCTTCATATACTTTGGTGCCCTGTGTTAAGTGTATGTGTATTCATAAGTGTTATGTCCTCTTGGTGGACTGTCCCTTTTATCATTACATACTGCCCCTCTTTGTCTTTCATTGTCTTTTTTATCTTGAAGTCTGCTTTGTCTGATGTAAGTATGTGGACGTCTCCTTTCTTTTGCTTGCCATTTGCTTGATGTATCATCTTCCATATGTTCCCTCTGAGCTGATGTTTGTCTTTAAAGCTGAGATGTGTTTCCTGGAGGCAACATACTGTTGAGTTTTGTTTTTTAATCCATCTAGGCACTCTGTCTCTTTTGATTGAAGAATTCAGTCTTTTTTTTAAAAAAAAGATTTTATTTTTCCTTTTTCTCACCAAAGCCCCCCAGTACATTGTTGTATATTTTTAGTTGTGGGTCCGTCTAGTTTTGGCATGTGGGATGCCGCCTGAGCATAGTTTGATGAGCAGTGCCATGTCCACGCCCAGGATCCAAACCGGTGAAACCCTGGGCCACTGAAGCAGAGTGCACAAACTTAGTCACTCGAGCACAGGGCCGGCCCTAGAATTCAATCCTTTTACATTTGATATGGTTATTGATAGATGAGGACTTAAAACTGCCATTTTATTTCTTGTTTTCTGGTTGTTCTATACTTCCATGTTTCTTTTTCCTTCTATTTCAGACTGCCATTCAAGTTTGGTGGTTTTCTGTGATGGTTTTCTGAGTTTCCACTTTATTTATGATTTGTGGCTCTGCTCAGATTTTTTTCTTTAGTGGTTACCATGAGATTTGTATGCAACATTTTATAGATGAGATAGTCCATTTTCTGAGAGCCTCTTATCTCCATTAGCCTAATCAGGTTCCATCCCATTCCTCTTCCCCTTCTGAGTTATTGTCACAAGTTATTCTGTTTTGTCTTGTGAGTTTGTTACTAAATTGAAGTGTATACAGTTATTTTTAATGCTTTCCTTTACTTTGTGTTTTATGTTATAATTAAATATTTGCTAACCTGTTCTGATAGAGAGCTGAACTTTTCTGATTTTGTCTGTGTATTTATCTCCTTGCTCAAAGCTTTGTAAACTTTAGCCTTTTTGTTTCTGGCAGGAAGGCTTCCTTCATCATTTCTTGTAACACAAGTTTAGTGGTGATGAGCTCCCTCAGCTTTTGTTTATCTGGGAGAGCTTTTAATTCTCTATCATATCTGAAGGATAGTTTTACTGGAAAGAGTATTCTTGGCTGAAAGTCTTTGTCTTTCAGTATTTTGAATATATCATTCCATTCTCTCCTAGACTGTAAGATTTCTGCTGAGATATCCATTGAAAGACTGATAGGTGTCCCTTTGTAGGTTGTTTTCTTTTGCCTTGCTGCCCTTAATATTTTTTCTTTGTCATTGACTTTTGCCCATTTTAATATTATATGCCTTGGAGGTTTTTTGTGTTGATGTAGTTAAGAGTTCTATTGGCTTCATGTACTTATAAGTTCAGTTTCTTCCCCAGGTTTGGGAAGTTCTCAGCTATTATTTCTTTGAACAAGCTCTCCACTCCTTTATCCCTCTGGAATACCTATAATCCTTATGTTGCTTTTTCTAACTGAGTCAGATATTTCTTGGAGAATTTCTTCTTTTTTTAAAATCTTAATTCTCTCTCTTCCTCCACCTGAAGCATTTCTATATTTCTGTCTTCTAACTCACTAGCTCTGTCCTCCATAAGGTCAGCTCTATTTTTATTGATTTGTAGATTATTTTTTATCTCATTAATTGTGTTATTCATATCAAGAATTTCTGTATAGGTTTTTTATGGATTTCAATCTCTTTGGCAAAGTATTCCTTCTGCTCATTAATTTTATTCCTGAGCTCATTGAACTGTCTGTCTGAGTTTTCCTATAATTCATTGAGTTTCTTTATGACAACTATTTTGAATTCTATAATCATTTAGATTATAATCTTCTGTGACTTCAGGATTGGTTTCTGAAGAATGTCATTTTCCTTCTTCTCTAAAGTGTTATTGTAGTTCTTCATGTTTTTTTGATGAATTGATCCTCTTTTGGTGCATTTGTGGTAGTATCAGGTCACATATCCCCCCTGCCAGGCTTGGAGGGGGGGCTGTGGCTCTGTTTTCTGATCTCACCCTGTCTGCTGGTAGTCCTGACAATAGGGCCACTCTACATTTGTGTGGGCTGGTCACAGCTGCTCAGCAGGTTGTGCTCACGTGGACAGGGACTCTGTGCCCAGCAGGGAGGTGCATACCAGCAGGGAGGGCCACTGCACTTGGCAGGGTACCAGCTGAGCTGCTGCACTAGGTGGGAGGGGTGCCTAGTGGTGCCTGAACTGCCACCAATCAGTGGGGAGCATTCCCACAGACAGGGCTGCCTTGGTAGGTGGATGCTTCCATGGGCTGGGCAACCAATCTGAAAGGATTGACACATAGGCCAGGGTACCCTCTGCCTCCACTCACAGTCCTGCTGGTTGCTTTGTGAGGATCTTCAGCCTTGATCACTGCTGCTGGGAAGGGGTAGCGGTCTGCTCACCTAGGTCCACTGCTTCCCACCCACCTTCAAATATGTGGCTTCAAGGATCTCTCAGGCATTCTGTTGTGTTGTGTAGGAATCCTCTGCTGATCAATGAATGTCTGTTTAGCTGTAACTTAGAGAGGAGAGACAAAGGGGACAACTCATTCTGTCATGATATTGACATCACCCAGTGAACTTATTTTTCAGTCAAAATCTATAATCTCAGCAGGGCTGGCCCTGTGGCCAAGTTCTTAAGTTCATGCACTCTGCTGCAGGTGACCCAGTGTTTCGTTGCTTCAAATCCTGGGCGTGGACATGGCACTGCTCATCAAGCCACGCTGAGGCAGCGTCCCACATGCCACAACTAGAAGGACCCACAACAAAGAATATACAACTATGTACTGGGGGGCTTTGGGGAGAAAAAGGAAAAAAAAATAAAATCTTAAAAAAATCTATAATCTCAGCTTGTTGGGACATCTTTTGTTTCTTCTTTCTTCATCAGAAGGATAGCAGGGGAAATAGAGAGTGAAGCCATCTCTAATATGTTTTCTAATAATTGCAATTTTATCATAGACAAAAAGTTCCTATCACAATTGTGTCTATTATTGTATGGTTCACTGATTCCAGCCATACCTGTTATTTAATCTCAAGGGTAAATAGCATCTGATTTCCCTTTCATATGGTCTTATGGGCATTTCAAATATATTAAAAAATTATAGTGAAAGAATGCTTTAATTAAATGAAATAGAAACAGATATATTTGGGGCTTAGAAGGACAGCTTTACAATTTCTACACATTAAGCTATTTGAAGAAGTTATTTGCAATGACCCAAAGTCTAGCTTTGATTAAGGGAGAGTTTACTCTCCTTTAACAACTGTCCCATATATGATGCTGAATAACATTAAAATCAGAAAATTTTCTCCTAAGTTAGTCTACTATTTCTGGTTATCTAGTATCTAGTGTTATTTCAGGCATTACATGTATAAGACCACCAAATTTAAAAAATAAGTTATTTCCCCTTATGTTTCATGTTAGAAAAACACATCTATTAGGGTCTACAAAATGTTCTAGTTGATGGATAAAATCTTTCTGAACAAACTTCTTGGAAAAGAGAACAGCCACTTATCAGGCTTTGCCAGGGACATCTTCATTAGGATTTGTCTTATTTTGAAGATACCAGTTAAGAGTCAGTGAGGTAAAAGGCAATGAAAATGAATAAAGTGCATCTACATGCAACCACATGGATGAACTCTAGTTATATGACACTATGTGAAAAAGTAAGTTCCAGGAACTTCATAGAGCATGATACCCTCTTCATGAAGTTTAAGAATAAGCAAATTAGCATTATATTATTTAGCTTATATATATATTTAAATTAGTATAGAATATAACATAATATAATTGTGTAAATAAAGCTTAAACAATATTATAATGCTAAATACATATATTTTTAAAAGTGTAGAATAAACATAAAATTAAACCTAGTATAGTGGGAACAGGGAAAGAGAACCATATGATCTAGTTAGGTTATTGTCAGTGTTCTTATTAGATTGGGGACTAGGTTCACAGTGTTAAGCATATTATTAAAAATAAAAACATGAATTAGAAAAGAAGATTACGGACAAAGAAGCATAAAGAGAGTGTGTCGTAAACTAGGATTATGATTTATCTAATACTGTGTGCCTGAGGTCCATTTAACCTTGAAAGAGAGAAGGGGAGGGAGAGGAGTGAGAGAAAATGTGTTGATTAGAGAAATCAAAGTGGGGCAATACGTTAGGGGAGATAAAGTGTTCTCAAAAAGGAGGAATGAGAGTTGCAAAATTTTATTTTGTTAACTTTATATTCAACATCTTGCCCTTGTTCAATTACCCCAAATCATCTCACCTAACCCTTCCTTGACTTTCACTCGTTCAATATGTATTTACTGAGCACTTACTTATTTCCAGATACCATACTGAAGATATTTCTTGCTTTTATGGAGATTAAAGTTCATCTGTGGCAAAACACAGATAGTAAATAAACTGTTATGAATATTTAATTGCAATAATAAAACGTTGCTGTGTAGGATTAGAAAATAACATAAATCATAAGCAACTAACCATTGATCGCAACTTTGGAGAAACTCACAGAGGGTTTCTATTTTATATTCTTTCTCTCTTTTTGAAATTTTTAACATACAACCTCTTTGTAGAAAATTTTGAAAATATTTTTAAAAAGGAAGAAAATAGAAGTGTCTAAAATTCCACTACTCTGATAAACATTACTAGAATTTTTATATATTTCCTTCCATTCTGTTTTCTATGGATATACATGTTTCAAAATTGTGAACACAATGTATAGCCAATTCTGTGTCCTAAAGTCAAGAAACTCTGCCATGTATTGAATTGATCTGTACCCCTGACAATGTTGGCAATGTGTTTTGTCCCCAGCACTGAGGATGAACTACACTGATCCATCTGCATTCTTATGTCCTCCAAACTTCTGGGAGATTTTATTTTTCTCATGTTTTCTAGCCAACAGCACCATGACAGGCAGGCAATGTCCTGACCAAATTCTTTCAGAGAAAGAAACTTTCATAAAAATTTCATGATCAAGGTCTTGACCAGTCTCCTTCCAAATTTCTCCTTCAATTGTATCAACACTAAGTCCCATATCTCATAATGATTATACCATGAGGCAAGATAGAAAAGCCCTAGTGTTTATTTTGAATTTGAATTTTCATGGTCTATAGACATCACTTATTCATGTACTGTCCCTATATTTCACTCTTTAGATTTATGCCTGACTAAACACTAAATGCATGGTATCCAGTTGTCTTAGTTCATTCAGGTTGCTATAATAAAAATACCATAAACTAGGTGGCTTGTAAATAATAGATATTTATATCTCACAGTTCTGGAGACTGCAAAGTCTCCAGACCAGATCAAGGTGATGGCAGATTGGGTGTCTTGTGAGTTCATAAATGGCTATCATTTGCTGTGTCCCCACATGGTGGAAGGGATGACTAGAGAAATCTCTGGGTCTCTTTCCTAAGGGCTCTAATACAATCCATGAGGGCTCCACCCTCATGAAGCAATCACCTCCCAAATTCTCCACCTCCTAATACCATCACACTAGGTGTTAGGATGTAGCATCTGAATTTTAGGGCAACACAAGCATTCAGTCTATAGCATCAGTCAACCAGAGAAAAGGCACAATGCCAAGAGAGAAAATTGGTTTCAACTCTCTGTAGGAGTTGGGACAAATATAACATCAAAAGGTGTTTTAGTCTTTCAACTTATCTCAGTCCCTTTCTAACCAAACCTCAGTGGTGTGCTAGCCAACTCATATTGACTCACAAAGCCAATTGTGCACTTCTCAACTCTGCATTTAGTGATGTTATATGGTGGCTTGAAATCAGACATGATAGGAATATTTGCACCAAGGAAAAGGCAAACACTATAAACCACATTTTGTTTTTTCCGGACAGTTATTTGCTAAGCATTTACTAGCACACCACTTCTAAGCTTCACTTCTTTTCACTCATCATCAGAAACCATAAGAGTTCTTTGCCCCCTCACTGCAAGTCATTGCCATTACCAGAGCCAGGTCCAGTGACATTGGGCATCTAGGCTTATCTTATAAGAATTAAACAGCAGATCACCATTCGCAATGTGTGTTTCTAAACATACTCCAATGTCAAATCTCCCCATCTAGATGAACATCTTGCTTAGCATATAATTCCTCTTTAATTTTTCTCCGTTAACACTTTCTTCTCAGAAGTATCAGAATTTTCTAAGGGTTCATTTCTTTCCTCAGATAGTGAAACCATGAGATATCTTCAGGCCTTGACAATTGTATAGAGGTGGGAGTAGGGAGAATTATAGTATTCTATGCCCCAAGATTCAACCCTACTATAATATAAAGAAGCTTTTTAAATTTTACATTTGAAAATTGATGTATTGATGTAAAACTTCTTCTTTTCAATGATTTGGAAAACATCAAGGGTATGATAGGCAGTTTTTGTTTGTTTGTTTAAAAGAGAGGAGGTGAGTTCCACATAAGAAAGCCATAAATACAAGAACCCATAAAGTGTAGAAGGATTTTTATGTTTTTAACTTGAAGAGGCAGACCTATATATCATTTTACATACACACACGTTTTAAGGTAGGGTATTACATGATATTCATGGCTGATGTAGCCACATAGATTTCTTCCATTGGCAAGATAATTGGGGATTTAGTGTATAAACATACATATATGCATATATATATATATATATATATATATTTTATGTGGTGTTTTTGTATGACTGTGTGTGTGCGCATGCATGTGTAGTATACAGTTTTGTCTCTGTTATTATGTTACCTAAATGATCTCAATCAGAGCTGAATTTCACACTTGGTTTTGATCACGGCGAAAGAGATTACTTGAAATAGTGTTCTATTTTTTCTGTCTGACTACTCTATTTTAAGTGCTGGCAATGTTGCAGCTTCCTTTTTTCCCCATAGGGTCTGTGTAGGAAAAAGAAAAAATTACCTGTTGACTGATACAGAGGCAAGAATTGACTTACAAATGTAAACAGACAAGTTCAGAGACCCGCGTTGTTCTGAGGCAACAATAAAAGGGCCACTAATGATCAAGCATTGCTGCTTGCAGGATCCCTGAGCTGAGCAAACATAACTTCGAAAGGTGCTTTAAGGGCCAAATTAAATAAAACTCCAGTGAAGGATACCAGAGTATCAGTGTCTGCATCAAAATGAACCCAGCATATTCCCTGCCAAGGGCATTCCTTCTGTTTCTGACAGTTTGGTTTTAGAGGTAGAATCTTTACAATTCCTGAGAAAGTTCACATTTGGAATGCACCATCTTTATGACTTGCATTCTCTCTTCAAAGAAGGAAAATGATGCTGCTTACAGTGGCAAAGCTTTGATAATTGCCATCTTTGGTGTGGCAGCTAAGCATCTATTCCAGCCTTGATTGTGGCAACTGTACCAAGGATGATACATTGGTGGCATTCTGCCTGCATTAGACCAAATTTTAGTAGCATATAGGATATTTGGAAGGATTAAAAATCCATAGAGGAGAAGGGGTAAAAGAGTATGAAGATGGACTTGAATACTTACTTTATAAAATTTGAATATGTAAGTGAGATTTTTCTTTCTCAATTAAAAAAAAACAAAATATAAAAAATAAACTAATTAATATTGCAAATAACACACACACAAAATCTTCCTTTTTAAGGAAGGGATGGAAGGGGTTAGGGAAGGAGAGGCAGAAAGGAAGCAGAAAATTAACACTCTAATCCATCTTCCAACTGGCTCTTCCCTCCTGACTGTTTTCTGTGAAAGGACCTCCTTGATGTCCACTCTCCCTCATTCTCCACACCAGGAACCAGGTTCTGTTTCTTATACTTCAACAATATTATCACCATGTGAATCATTTGAATTACTTCCTAATTACACAGTGAACTGTTTCAGAGGCAGGAATATCTTGGATAAAAACTTTCTTAATTAAACTTTATAACTTGTTCCATTTCTAGCAGTTAAGCATCAGCAGATTGCTAACTCCCTTGTACCATTCTCTTTACCCTCTACCCCACTATCCCTTCAAAATGCCAGGATCAGTTTAATAATCCTAAAGCAGCTTTGACTGTGTCACTTACTTTCTCAAAACTGTCAGTGGTCCCTCAATACCCCTAGCAATGATTGTTAACACTGGGGAGTCTGACGCTTTGAAAATATGAGCAAAACCGTAAATTATCTCACTACAAAAAAGTCATCAATTCAGCATTATCACTATCACCATTGCTGCCATCTTCATTGGCATCATCATCATTACTGCTATGAGCATCAGTGTTAACAGGGGATTATTATGTGCCATGGCTGTTGACACATTTCATACTGTAGTAGTTTAATAAGCTGAACAGCCTCCATTTTAAAAAAATAAAAATTAAGCCCCTTGAAGGAAAAATACGTAGTTGGAAATCACAAAACTAGATATATAAGTTAGTCAGAATTTTAACTCATTTCTAACAGAGAACAGATAATCTTAATACGTATGTCTAATATGAATCACATCTACAGATTTCACATTACAACATAAACCTTACAATGAACTCTAATATGTTAAACCACATATTTTAAGGTTCCAATTTGTCAATTATTCAGTGATTGTTTTTCAGCCCCATACCCACTCTTGTGCACTCTGCTCCAAATTGCTGGGACTTGGGTATTGAAAACTATATTTCCCAGTCTTCTTTACTCCCAGCTTCTTGTTAAATTCCGCCAACGAGAAGCACTAGTAGGAGATTAGAAGGTGGGAGGACGGGAAAGAGCCTCTGCTCCTGGCTCCTACACAGGCTTACCCTGTTACAGCAGGAGGGGCAAGATGACTGCAAATTCCAGAAACCCTGACCTCATCAGCAGCTCTTCAATAACTCTTGCAGGTATGGAGCAGCCATAGTGTCTCCAAAAAAGCAGGCTTATGGGCAACAGCCCAGGGACTTTCTCACTCGATCTAGGAGTGACACGCTCCTAGATCAAAAGAAAATTCTAGCTCAAAAAGAAAAATTCTTTTTCTCCTCTTCTAATGTTTTCTCATTTTGCACCTCCAGTCCTTCTAACATATTTATAAATAATTGTTGACATAAAAGATCCTTTCTTTGTAATTCCCAGCATGGATATGTTTTTCTGGTTGGATCCAAACTGAAACAGGAATGGTCCCAGATAACTAACTCTCAAATATTGGAAATTGAGATTAGTTATTTCATCTGATTGGATTTGTAAGCAGAAGTGACCTCTTTGACATCGGTAAATGGGTTTTTGATAATCCATGAAAGTAATGGCATTCTAAGTACTTAAGTTATCATTAGTGGTGGCTTGAAATAAAGCACATTTTTAAGGTAAGACAGTAGATGTTCAATGTTCTCATTTCATTACACCAAAAAAAAGAGGTAACTCTGTGAGGTGAGGTGTGTGTGAATTAATTTGAATGTGATAATGGATCATTTCACAATGTGTGTATATATATGTATATATATATATTCTTACCACATTGGAGAGATTACAGAAAGAAATGACAGACTCAGGGGCCTAAATTCTCAACTCAAGACACAGAATTGGTTATATTCTATGATGTCTTCAAAATAATAATTTTTCCTTTATAGACATGGGATTGATGTAGTTGAAGATAAGAACCAAATCTGATCCTGCAATCTAAGTTGAATTGACATATTTACCAAACCTCTTATGTTTAGCAGTGCGGGGGCGGGGGGGGGGGGGTCGGCAATGAATGGCTAGGAATGGGGCCTGACATTTGGGGTAGAGGCATTTTGTTGCACTTAGATCAACCTGATAACCTTGAGTCCCTGAATCCCCATTAGCCTCACTTTTCAGGGCAATTCACCCCTTCCTTTTTTTCTGTTAAGACTAGCCTCACCTCTTTAAAGACTTGTAATTACCTCACCTGAGGCAATTGTCTCTGAAGGGGATGCTGAATCTTTAAAACTACTCCTTTTTGTATGTAGACTAAGTACTGGAGTCAGACCCATTATACTCCAAGGGCAAAAAGGCAAAGTCTGACCCTGGAGAGGATGGTTCATACACTTAAAGAATGGGTAAAAGGGCATATATGTATGGTGTCTGATAAAAATCATACTATTGGTGGTAAGCACAATACAGTCTATACAGAAACTAAATAAATGATAACCTACACCTGAAATTACACAATGTTGTAAACAATTATGATCTCAGTAAAATAATTAACAAAAACAGTTTCAGAGTTTTGCTAAGTTATATGAAGAAAGATGTGTGGTAAATGTATGGGAGTTACTTCTAAGAACAGTAGGCCACAGAGGATAGAAATAATGTCAGATTTAAGCTATAATGTTGATAGGGGTGTATGTACTTATTGGAGATTGTGGCTTCAATGCATTAACCTGAACAGTTGGAAAAAGTTCTAATGGTTTTCTCAATTGGTTGAAAGAAGCCTGAAGTCAATGGTTGATGCCAGCCCTTATATCAGTTCCCCTACATTAAATCCAGCATATGTGGGGTTAAAACCAAAGCACTGTTTCCCTGCTTACTCTCTGGATCCCTGGCTCCAGAATCCACTATATGCTGTGGAGACAAACAGTCAAGGACAGCCACCTGGATTCCACATCATCTCCTCCTCCCCTCTGCAAGCAGTGTTCCAAGGCCAAATGCAGTCTTGCGGGAAAGTTCCAACAAGCAAGGCCACTGACTGCCCCCGCCATCTACAAGCAGCCGTGTTCTTTACAAACCTTGAAAACCCCCAGCCTCCCATCTTTTGGAGAAATAAGACAGAACAAGAAAAGTTTGAGGGCTCACTCTCATCTCCCAGCTGATATCATCCTAGATAAAAACCCTTTCCTTTCCGTAAGCCTGCTGTTCCAGTTTTTATTTGGCCTTTCTTGTGTGGCAGGTAGGGACCTATGTTTGTAGGCACTACATAGTGACTTACAGTCTGAAATTTAGATGCCAGAACTTCCCTGGTAGAAGGAAGGAATCCCAACATTTAAGGAGTCCATTTTTCATGGAGCAACCTGCCTGCTCTCTCTCCCTCTGTTCTCAATTATGTCTCCTGATAGGCTAAAAGTATACTCATTTTACAAAGATAACAAAAAATACATTCATGAGAGAATCACATCAGCATCCTTGTAAAGTTCAACAGTGGCTTTCCTCTGCATGCTGTGGATGTTGACAGGAGATGGGATGATGATAGAAGATGGTGATATTGAAATAGGCTTCCTGATTTTAATCAGACTAATGGAGTCTTATATTGGCAGAGACCATGGCTCCCTACTTAATTGTCAGATATAAGGTGAGTACAATTACTATAAGGTGGAGCAGGACCCAGGTATTTACCGTCTTTAGAGATATTTTGTTTGCGCTAACTTATTGTGGTGTCATTAGGAATAAAATAGACATGCTAACAACGTATTACTCCATCTATAAAACCAGAAAAATATTATATCTGGTGAGTAGAGACAAGACTTGAATTTCCACAATGGAGTGTCACACCTCTCATCTAGTTCCCAGAGCTAAGTCATTTCAGATTTGGATACCCCTCAATGAAGATGAAGCTGGAACCCTTGAGGAAGAAACTTATGACACTGTCACAACTATATACTGTAAATCATCGTCAGAGCTCTCTCAAAAGGAACCTGTGTCATAAGCAGGATTTCTGAGCACTGGCCAAAGAGAAATTGCCAGATATTTCAGGAATTATTAAACACTGGCTCTTGCTTGATGTTAATTCAGGAGATCTAAAATGACACTGTGCTCCTCTGGTCAGAATGCAGGCTGATGAAGATCTAGTAAAAAAATGGAGATTTGTCCTCAAACTAGCTCTCAATGAGTACAGTGGTTTTGCAGACCCAACCTGTGATTTATTTTTCCCTCCAGTTTCTTAATGCATAGTTGGAATAAACACACTCCAAAACTGACTTAATTCTCAGGTAAGTTCCCAGATCCATAGGTATGGGACATACTAGAGTAGAAAAAAGGTCAAGTAGGAACCCTAGAAACTTTCCCAGCATTCCAAAATAACAAATAAAAGGCAATACTGAAGCTCTGGGAAAATTAAAGAAAATAATATCGCCATCAAAAACTTGAAGGATGCAGAGGTGTTGATTCTTTTTTTTTTCTTTCTCCAATTTTTTTTTTTATTGGGGTAACATTGGTTTATAACATTGTATAGGTTTCAGGTGTACAACATTATAATTTGACATCTGTATATACCACAATGTGCTCACCACCAAAAGTGTATTTTCCATCTGTCACCGTATAATTGACCTCCTTTACCCATTCCACCTTCCTCTCACCCTCCCTTCCCCTCTGGTAATCACCAATCTGTTGTCTGCTTCTATGGGTTTGTTTTTATTTTGTTTTGTTTGCTCATTTGCTTTGTTTTTGTTTTGTATTGTTTTTTATATTCCACATAGAATGAAGTCATACGGTATTTACTTTCTCTGAGTTATTTCACTTGGTATAATATGCTCAAGGTCTATCAATGCTGTCACAAATGTCAAGATTTCATCTTTTTTATGGCTGAGCAGTATTCCATCACATATATATATGGTACATCTTCTTTATCCATTCATCCATCAATGGGCATTTGTGTTGTTTCCATATTTTGGCTGTGAATAATGCTGCAATGAACGTAGGGTACACATATATTTTTGAATTAGTGTTTTCATATTTTTCAAATAAATATCAAGAAGTAGAATAGCTAGATAATATGGTAGTTCTAATCTTAATTTTTTTAGGAATCTCCATACTGTTTTCCATAATGGCTGCACCAATTTACATTCCCACCAGCAGTGTATGAAAGTCCCCTTTTCTTCATATCCTCTCCAACACTTGTTTCTTGTCTTTTTGATAATAGCTATTATACCAGGAGTGAGGTGATATCTCATTGTGGTTTTGATTTGCATTTCCCTGATCGTTAGTGATGTTGAACATCTTTTGATGTGCCTGTTAGCCATCTGTATGTCATCTTTGGAAAAATGTCTGTTCAGAACCTCTGCCCATTTTTAATCAGGTTGTTTATTTTTGTGTTGTTGAGATGTATAAGTTCTTTATATACTTTGGATATTAACCCCTTATCAGATATAATTTGCAAATATCTTCTCCCATTGAGTAGGTTGTCTTTTCAATTTGTTGATGTTTTCCTTTGCTGTGCAGAAGATTTTTAGTTTGATGTAGTCCCATTTGATTATTTTTGCTTTTGTTTCCCTTGTCTGAAGAGACATATCCAAAAAGATATTGCTAAGATTGATGTAAAAGCATACATTGCCTATGTTTTCTTCTAGGAATTTTATGGTTTTGGTCTTACATTTAAGTCTTTAATCCATTTTGAGTTAATTTTTGTCTGTAGTATAAGATAGTGGTGTAATTTCATTCTTTTGCATGTGGCTGTCCAGTTTTCCCAACACCATTTATTGAAAAGACTTTCCTTTCTCCATGGTATGTTCTTGGCTCCTTTTTCATAAGTTAGTTCTCCATATATGCATGGGTTTATTTCTGGGCTTTCAATTCTGTTCATTGATACATGTGTCTGTTTGTCTGCCAATGCCATACTGTTTTGGTTACTATAACTTTATAGTATAGTTTAAAATCAAGGAATGTGATACCTCCAGCTGTGTTCTTTCTTCTCAGAATTGCTTTGGATATTCAGGGTCTTTTCTTGCTCCATATACATTTTAGAATTTTTTTGTTCTATTTCTGTGAGAAATGCTTTTGGGATTTTGATAAGAATTGCATTGATTTTGTGGATTGCTTTAGGTAATATGGACATTTTACAATGTTAATTCTTCCAATCTATGAGCATGAAATATCCTTTCAATTATTCGTGTCTTCAGTTTCTTTCAGTAATGTCTTATAATTTTCAGTATACAGGTCTGTCACTACCTTGATTAAATTTATTCCTAGGTATTTCATTCTTTTTGTTGCTATTGTAAATAGGATTGTTTTCTTAATTTCTCTTTCTGATAGTTTGTTTGTGTATAGAAACACAATAGACTTTTCTATATTGACCTTCTACCCTGCAATTTTACTCTATTCCTTTATTATTTCTATTAGTTTTCGGTGGAGTCTTTAGAGTTTTCTATGAATAAAATCACGTCATCCACAAATACTGACAGCTTTACTTCTTTCTTTTTAATTTGGATGCCCTCTAGGACTTCCTGGACTATGGTGAATGAAAATGATAAGAGTGGGCATCCTTATCTTTTCCTGATCTTAGAGGAAAAGCTTTCAGTTTTAGTATGATGTTACCTGTTGGTTTGTCATAAATGGCCATTATTATGTTAAGATACTTCTATACTCATTTTATTGAGAGTTTTTCTCATAAATGGATGTTGAATCTTGTCAAATGCTTGTTCTGCATCTATTGACATGATCATATAATTTTTATTCTCTAATTTGTTAATGTGATGTTATCACATTGATTGTTTTGCAAATGTTGAACCATCCTTGCATCCCTGGAATAAATCCCACTTGATCCTGGTGTATAATCCTTTTAATAGATTGTTGTATTAGATTTGCTAATATTTTGTTGAGAATTTTTGCACCTATGTTCATCAGAGATATCAGCTTGTAATGTTCTTTTATTGGGGGCAGTGTCCTTATTTAATTTTGGTATCAGGGTAATGTTGGGCTCATAAAATGAGTTTGGGGGCATTCCCTCCTGTTCAATTTTTTTGAGGAGTTTGAGGAGAATAAGTTGTAAATCTTTGAATATTTGGTAGAATTCACCAGTGGAGCCATCTGTCCCTGGACTTTTGTTGAATGGGAGGTTTTTGATTACCATTTCAATCTCTTTACTAGTGATTAATCTATTCAGATTTTCTATTTTCTCCATCATTCAGTCTTGGAAGGTTATATGATTCTAAGAATTTATCCATTTCTTCTAGATTTTCTAATTTATTGGCATATCACTGTTTTTAGTTGTCTCTTATGATCCTTTGTATTTCTGTGTTATCCATTGTAACTTCCCTTTCATTTCTGATTTTATTTATTTGAGCCTTCTCTCTTTTTTTGTTAGTGAGTCTAACTAAAGATTTGTCAATTTTGTTCATTTTTTCAAAGAATCAGCTCTTAGTTTCATTGATCTTTTCTGTTATCTTTTAAATATCTAATTTATTTGTCTCCACTCTGATTTTTATTATTTCCTTCCTTCCACTGACTTTGGGCTTCATTTGTTCTTCTTTTCCTAGTTTCTTTAGGTGTAGGTTTAGATTGTTTATTTGAGAATTCTTTTGTTTCTTGAGGTAGGCCTGTATTGCCATATACGTCTCTCTTAGTATCTCTATTGCTCCATCCCATAGATTTTAGTATGTCATATTTTCATTTGTTTCTGTGTATTTTTTTATTTCCCCTTTGATTTTTTCATTGACAATAGTTGTTCAATAGCATGTTGTTTAACCTCCACAAATTTGTGTTTTTTCCTGTTTTCTTCTTATAGTTGATTTCTAATTTCATAGGATTGTGGTCAAAGAAGAGGCTTGATATGATTTCAATTTTCTTAAATTTATTGAGACTTGTTTTGTTTCCCAACATGTGGTCTATCCTTGAGAATGTTCCACGTACACTAGAGAAGAATATGTATTCTGCTGCCTTCGGATGGAATGCACTATATATATCTATTAAGTCCATCTGTTCTAATGTGTCATTTAGAGCCAATGTTTCCTCACTGATTTTCTGTGTGGATGATCTATCCATTGATGTAAGTGGGGTGTTAAATTCCCCTACTATTATTGCATTGCTGTCAATTTCTCCCTTTTGTTCTGTTAATAGTTGCTTTATATAGTTTGGTGCTCCTATGTTGGGCACATATATATTAATAAATACTATGTATTCTTGATGGATTGTCCCCTTTATCATTATATAAAGTCCATCTTTATCTCTTGCTACCTTTTTTTGACTTGAAGTCTGTTTGGCCTGTTATAAGTATGGCTACATCTGCTTTCTTTTGATTGTCATCTGCTGGGAGTATCATCTTCCATTCCTTCACTCTGAGCCTATGTTTGTCTTCAGAGCTGAGATGAGTCTCCTGAAGGCAGCATGTAGTTGAGTCTTGTTTTTTTAATTTATCCAGCCACTTTGTGTCTTTTGATTGATAAGTTCAGTCCATTTATATTTAGGCTGATTAT